>NC_134420.1:39734236-40394236 GCF_030867145.1 Opisthocomus hoazin
GTAGTCCAGCCTGAATAAGGACTACCTTATTAGTTCAGGTACTTGCATCTCCCTAATTTTCATATTAATCATGTGTCCATCTTTCTTTGAAATAAGACCATCATGCTTCATGTCAGAATTTAGCATGTAAGTAAAATTCAAAGTGCTTCAAATCTTACTTGAAAATATTTGTATGAAGAGAACAGTGACTAATTTCATTATTCCTATTTAACAAAAAAAGAGATCTATTTTTGTCCTTTTGCACTAGACATACAATATGAAGAAATTGGCAAATAAAATTTAAAAAGAATTAAAAGTAGTTTCACAAACCATCAAAACAAACCCAAAACATAATATGGAGATTCTCCTATTTAACAGAGCTGCTACACACTGTAATGCACCTATGTTATACATTTCTCATCAATTTTTACAGTTTCCACTGATTAAATATATATTGACTCATAAAGTATTACCATTACATCAATTGTCAGCAGATGCAAGAGTATGTAATTTAAATATTAACTATCATATAAAAATGGCAGCTTGATTGTTTGGAAGCAGTAATCTGGTGCTGGTTATTGCCACATTTCCCTAATGCATTAGGCAGCAGTCACAAAAGGCATTGCCTTTCTTATGTACCTGCTAGTACGAAATCAGAAGCAGATAAGTTCTTTGTATATCTCCCCTTTCTCTTCAATTTAATTTTTATTTATTTCTGAACTGCAGATATCTTTGATCTGAATTGCAAAAATGCATTAGTATAATATAAACAAAGATATGCTCACTAGAGTCAGAAATTATATGCATCATCTCTAAATCAATGGGAAAAAATATACAAAGAACAAGTAACAGATATATTACTTTGTGCTTGAAATATTTTTACGACAGTTCCCATATAATATGGGTGAGATATATCATGAATTAGGTTGTTTACCTAAATTCTTAATAAGATTGTATTTATTTATGTAAAGTACATTCTATTCTCAGTACTTTAAGACTTGTCTTTTCCAGAAACGGTAAGAAGCCACACATTACCTCTAACATGAAATAAATCCTTTATTCTATGCTAACTGTATGATCAGGATATGCGGACACTTCACAGATCATTAAAACCTTCCAGTAATTGATAGGTAATCGCTCATTTGCTGGCTGCAGCAATGTACATGAGAGACAAACCATTCTTTCTTACTAATGCAATATGCAGAACTTGCTGCTATTGCAACACTTAATGTTTGTAGTGCCGTATCATTTTTAATGCAAACACTCATTTTCTGCCTCCTTCTTACATTTTCTATTAAAATGCAACACAAAACAGCATACCTTTCATTCTATCCCTCTGAGGATTGCATAAGCAGTTCCAAGGAGTATCAGCTATTGTATTGTTATTATTATTGTAAATAAATATTTTAGAGTTTAAGGAGGAGATATTTGATCAATTGCTTTTCTTTCTAGGGGGCTCACTGCCACTCTTTCAAAGTTTTTACATTTTCTTTAAGGTAGTGCTTTAGACAGCAGTTTTTAATGCAAATAGCACCTTGCATCCCAAGGTAGATTCATATTCTAGTTAATAAACAGCATCAATAAATTTGTCAAGACTTTAATGGCAACCATACAGAACTTTTCATACACTGACTTTTCTAGGAAGCGGCTATACTGAAGAATTTATTCTGCTTAATTGCTTTATATTAAGCAGTTTTCATTAGCCATCGTCTAATCCGTATGAACAGAAATAAACAGAGTCAAGAAAATGAACTGCTTTAACCCTTCCTATTATCAAAAAACCCCCAAAACGTAGCTGGGTTTTGTTCTTAAAAACAAGGAATCAAATATAAATAAAACTGATGCAACTCCATTTAATCAATGTGGGAATTTTTAGTAAGTTTGTGCATTAAAGACCTATGGTCTGTCTGAAATTTCCAGCAAAATATAAATTCAGAGTTTCTTACACATTTGTCTTGAAGTTAAGAGACTAATTACATTAACTGATTTATTAATAAATGGGGCTTTTTGTCTAATTATTGTAAGTACTAACAGACTAGGGAACCATTTTAAATGTCTAATGTGCCTTGAAACCATTTTTTTTTAGGTTAATTACATTTCTCACTAAAGTCACTACAGATATGCCCCTTAGGTTTTACACTGGAAGATTAAAGAAAAAAAAGTAAAGATGATTACCTCATTGGCCAACTCCAGTAATACAGGGGCAGCTGCATTTTTCATCACCCCATTCAGGTACCTAGACAAGACAAAGCCAGGTAATTCTGCAGTGGCAAGAAAAGGCCAGCTTATACATGTCAGTATCCCTTGTGAATCTTTTTCATTTGGGGGAAAATACTCCAGTACAGAGAATTTAATGGGAAATCTTTCAAGAAATAAGTATTTCAAACAATCACTAAGTCTCCAGGGTTGTCTCCTATTCATCTGCAAGATATATCAATCTCAATTAAGCCACTGGTTAAAAACACAATAAATCATGAGATTAAGAAGAAAATATTGCCTTAATGGCATACAAATAAATTATATCTGTATTACTTAAAGAAGCACCACAGACAAATAAACCTCTATTATTCACAGTAAAGATTTTGGGTTCCACATGACCTTCAACTATGAAGATGTACTGTATCTCTTATTCAATTCATTACCAGGTACAAAAACCTAAATTCTCCAATTTAGTACAGATTTTATCAGATGGGCAGTAGGTTAAATACTAAAGGCTTACTTTAATGAAATCAGTCTAACAATCAAATTAATATTCTAAAGAGAAAATAAAAGAAGAAATAGTTAGGATCCAATAAAGGGTGATAGAAAGTCATTATCCTATCAATGGCAAAGACTTCTGTTTCTGGTTCAGGGTATTAGACCAGTATGGATACACAGTGATGTTTCTGACCATCGCTTCACACAATACTGCCTTTCTCACTTCTGCTACTTTCACTGTTCGATGTTTACATTTCAACAATGCCTAAAGACTGTTCTCAGGAGTTGACGGGAAGAAGCTATATTATTGGAAGCCACTTTGTGCTTTGCAGCCCTGTGGAAAGGAACAATAATTACCAACATTTGAACCTGCTCCTTTATCCTATCTGTATTTGTATAGTACATCATTACTGACATCATTAGAATGCCACAGCCTTTCCAGTTCTATCATTATCTATCTATCAGAAGCCACTCTTCTGTTCATTAGTTACAGACGGTAACATTCTTTATTTATCATTTTACCTTTCTGTGGAATGGGTGTAACACCTTTACATAAACATCTTCACAGAGGATTAGAGGGCTTTTTGTTTGCAAGTTACTCTGAGGCTTAATGAACAAAGGAAATTATAAAAGCTTTTTGCCGTAACCTATTTCCATTCTACACAAAAACCCACAAAACAAGATGCCTCGTGTATATTCAAACACTGAAAATTTATAACAGAAGAGAAAATGAAAGATCATAAACAAAACACCTAACCAGGAAGATATACCTGAGACTGATGTTCTAAAACATGCATCTGGTTGATGGAACAGTAAAGCTACAGCTGACAACGGAGTAATTTGCTGTCAGATATTTCTAACACTACTGGCAATTCTATTATGGACTAACAGGTCTCTCATGCTGATGGCAACACTGTTCTGAAAAGCTTGCTGATCCTTCTTGTAATTTGCCTTCATGTTTGCCTAAATTTAAGACTAGTAAGTCTCAGCAGAGCAGCAGAAACTACTCCACTCAATTGTACTTCTTGCTGACAACAGGGACCACTGGAAATTACTGCCTTCAAAAACTGGTAGTTTCTGACCTAGGAAAGCAATGGGAGCACAATTATCTGCTTGTATGTTGGTGGGAATAGGAAGGAGCACTCCACACAGACTGGGGTTTACAGCAGTAAGATGGATGCTAAAAAGAGTAGAAGAGAAGACATGTTTGTCATGTTTATGCTTGAGGCATTTCAGACTGGCTTCTGGCTCAAGCAGTCTGCCCCTGGTAGCTTATGAAACATACTACACAGTAAATACACTAAACCAGGATTGAGATGAGTTTCCTAACTATTAACCAGAACATCTCTGATGTTAAAACATGTGCATTTTATTCGGCCATGTTAATACATTTGCAATATGAAATACCCAGAAATTGCCTAAAGAATGATTTTCCCTACTACCACCATATAGCTTCATACATAATGCATTAGTTATGTACTGCTATCATACTTCAGACAGTACAGAAGGGGATAAGAGACCAAATCCTCCTACCTGATGTGAGCCAAACTTAATCATACCTACAACCTTACTGACACCAATACAACTGCTGCTTTGCATAAAGCAAAATTTGGTGCCATGTTTCAGGTTTAAGTTGTTGGAACTAGTAACACATCATAAAAGTGATTTAAACGATTTACATATGTTCCAAGAAAAACATTATTTACACAGCAGTTACAATTAATATAGGGCACTTCACCAAAACCGTGCTAGGAAAAAGTAAATACAAATAGTATTGTATATGCATGGTTATTAAAACAACAAAATTTTAATCACAGAATCACAGCATTACAGAATGGTAGGGGTTGGAAGGGACCTCTGTGGGTCATCTAGTCCAACCCCCCCCGCCGAAGCAGGGTCACCTACAGCAGGCTGATAATATTAATATACTTCCTAAATAAGAACAACAGTAGGAAAAGTGCAATGGGATCCAGTACAAATTTTTGCAGAACTATACAACTACTAAGAAAAGAAAATCAAATCCCCAAAACAGTACCATTCCCACTAGTTATTCTAAACCAGTGTCTGATATAATCAGGCTGTGCTTAGGTTTTAAATATATGACTCTGTGGAAGCACTGTTAATTGTTTACAAATGAAGGCTTTTTGTTTATTTTCCTGATTCTTACAGACTAATATTAAGCGTAAATATCAGACATTTATAATCAGAAGTACAAACTCACTTGCCACAGAAGCTCCTCAGATATGTCAGTCTACAAAGCAATATTTTAATGGTGTATCTTTACCAGTTATCAGTATGCACCAATTATGTCATTGCAGTATTTCTAATAAAGCCTATAGATGTAACAGACAAACTATAAGGTGTAGCAAATACAATTTATTAGCTTAAGATGCAAACAATTGTAAAATATTGTAAAACGACACAAAGGTTTTCATCCTCCCTTAACAGCTATTTCTGACACTTTTGTTGGTAAAACAGGAGTGATCTAAAAATTAGTGCTTTAACTGGCAATACATGAATTTAATATGTAACTTCTTTTAATGTAACACAAATGTTGTATTAAAAGTACAAGCAACTGTAACAGAACAACCTCCCTTGCTGCAAGGAAGTTATCAATATTATCTTAACACAGAAATCCTGTAATTAAAAACTATAGGCAATATATAATAAATACTATCACACACATTGTAAAAAATATTTGCTCATTCTGACTTGTAGCCAAGGAAACAAATCCTTTCTTAATCAGACTGAACAAAAGCTGAAAAATCTCTGCATTTTCACTGAAAAACATTTGAGGTGAACCGTTCTGTATTCCTCATCTCAAATTTTTAATTTATTTTTATAGAAAATTAGCTTCATAAGCTAATATGCTAATTTACTCACAATTGCCATAACAATTAGTAGTTATGATGATACTCTTAACTGGGGTGGGGAGGTCATACCTTTGGTAGTAAGTTTCAATAGCTTCAGCAGTGTGATGCTTAGCATGTGTTCTTTTGATTTGTTTCTAGAAAAGCAAAAAACCAAACAAAGAGTCTTACAAATGTGCCATAGAACAAAACACAGAAATCACGGCTGCCCAAACACATGTTCCTCGGCTACACTTTGATATATAAACTGAACTATGTTTTTAGATTCTGTACAGAAATGACATTCAATCTACCTATTGAACTAAACATCTTCAGACTGTCCTGCAATGTACCATATATGTAAAAGCCAGTAAGGTCACAATAATTGAATCTAAGTAAGTTTACTGAAGGATGCAAAGGGCAAAGAAAAACTTGTTCTCTCTTTCAACCTTTGTATTAATTTTCCTTCAATTCAATTCCATCTAAGTCTGGTGCACTCTAGTTTTACAATTCAATTGGTATTTTTAACCAGGAAGAACATTGCTTAAAAACAACTTATTTGAAAAACTACAAAAAGTAATTCCATAGAGACTTGCCACTTGACTGACACCTGTCATCTCATGATAAATGACTCCATTTTCTGCCTCTCTTGCCTTCTGCCACTCCGGCAATGGTCATTTATCATCATCTCTGTCAGCAATGGAAAGCAGCACTGACAGTGCAAGTCAGCAAACATTTAGCACATGGAACCACGCAACACAGGGAAATTATTATTGTCAGAATAATAATGGTTTAGCATAATTTATTACAGGTCCACCAAATAAGCAAAGGCTAGATGTTATTAGACAGATGGATGGGTAGGCTTGGCAGCCATCCACTGAGACTCAGGCGGTGCTTGATGTGGAAAAGGGAACATCCTCCAAACCAATCAGAAAGCTGGCAGTTCAATTACAAAGAAATAAAGGGACATTCATCATTCAATTAGGCACCTGTCAACCCTCACAAAGGAGAAAACTTCTAACCTGGTACTCCTGGGAGAAGATGCTCAGCAGAGTGGACTGCGATTGACTGGAACAAATAAAAGAAGGACAAAGTTAATTACTGGAGTGCACTGCAAAGAAACAAAAGAGAAGGGAGCTTCAAAGGTAGGCCTGCTGCCCTGTAATCTAACAGAACATGAAAACAAGTGTGGAAAAGTTGTTCCAGATGAACACCTCAGACAAAGGCTTCCTGCTGCTAGGTCAAGGAGAGAGCTTACAAGGGAGGGGAGGAAAATACAGCAAGAGTTTCAAAGCAAATGAGCATATTGTTTGGGTGATTCCTTTTTCAGCTTAAGAACCCACAAAGTCCTATCAGGACAGATAGCCGAGTTAAAAGGGAACCAGCAAAAAGCAAAACAAAGCAAAATTTCCATTAATAATTGATGAAGTTAAATTCCGTCAGCATTTGGAAACATGCTGCTTGTTCATTGGCAACATATTGAAATTCATTTTGTTAGCAGCAAGGGAACCTCTTCAGTAGCTGTCTCATATTCAGGTTAAAAACTTCCCCCTCTGTCAGAAGTAGCATATGGGACCACTGGAACATTCCCACTGAAACTGATGTGCTTTGAAAACAGAAACTTTCACAGCAGGAAGCTGAGATTCCCCGGAGTCGGTCATTTCCAAAACCTGCCATAAGCTTCATTCATCTAAGGCTCCACTCAATGTCAAACACCTGGCAATGAAGCAACCTGGAAAGCATTCTTCCCAAGTGGGAATTTTTCAATCTGAATTGTTAACATTTAGAAATGGGACAAGATTTCTTTTCCCTCTGGAAGGCAATCAATACCACACCACTACTGTTTTCAGTTGTCCTCTGTGGATACATCTACCTCATCACATCCTGAATACAATTAATTACTCCTGATATACTTTCCTACTAGATGCAACTTGAACAAATTATAGTCTCAATACATCGAGTTTTATGATACAGTAAAGCATTATGAATAATTAACATTCTTCCTTTTGTGAACTTCTCTACTAAGGCACAGCATAGGTAGTTCAAAGGTCCAGCAATGTCTAAAGTCTTGCTCTTCTGCCAGATTTCTTGTATGCGAATTTAACACCTGTATCACATCACATGCACATTAAATGCAAATGTTCTCTCCATACTTAAATGGCCCTTCTCCTTGTAATTTTCACACCTCAGAAATACTTATATAAGACAAGGAAGTCTTACTCCCGCTTTCCCAAGCAAAAACTGAGGCACAGAAGGACTACATGGTTTGTTCAGGTTTAAACAGGTGGTATGTCTATGCAGCACAACATAAAAAGTTACCTCTAAACCAACCAGCTGAAGCATCAGGAACAAAGCAACTAGATTAACGCAGTCCTATATAAAGAGCTTACTAGATTGTCTTCTTGATATCTGTGCTTCCAGTATCTTTGCCACAACACTGTACTTTGGGATTGTTTGCCCAGTGCAACATCTGTGTGACAGCAGTAAGCTGAGCCTTGATCTCTGCTATTTTACTCATGAGAACATTCACCCTGAGTACTCACTGACTGCATGTTAAAACTGTAGAAAAATGATACCAACAAACTGACTGATATACGGATTTATGAAATTCATGGATTACAGAAAAATGAACATAGACAAGAATTTAAAGAATTTAAATATTCTTAAATATACATCATTTGACAGGCCACGAGATGTGTACCACAACGCCTCCTCAAAAGGTACACCAGCCACTTATGGCAACCTTCAGCATGTACATGTCATCCTTAGAAGGTGAACAAAGGAAAGAAATTAAGTTTATATACTTACACGGTCTTTACACATATGCAAAGCTAAGGTATTTCAACTTGATTTATTTAAAAAGACCCTGCAGGCTGCAAATAAGCTGGATACATATGGCTGCCTAATGGCTCTCCACGTAACTATTATTATCTGGCAGATTTACATGGTTGTAATGGTAGAACTGAATTTAAGAGAAAAGGTGTGGAAAAAACAAAACAGGAACAGGACAGCATTTAACTGAATTTCTAGTCTGAGTTCTCTCCCACTGACACACCAATTTTTGTATTTTTAGGCTATTCCCAGAACAATTACTTATTGTTCCATTATCCTATTATACCCACTGACAGATCACAAAGAATTAAGACCATTATCCCTCTCTTCACACTCCTGACTCTTGTCCATTTTATTTGTTCCCTTGGTGTCCTTGGATTTTATCATTCTACTTTAGTTTAATCCAACACTCCTCTCCTACGCCTCCAACTGTTCAGATCATTTTGGACTTACCAAGAACACTAAAAAATTCAGTCCAGCAACTGAACAAGTGGGATATATACTGGATTGCAGTACAAAACCACTATGACTGTGACAAATAATTATTTCAACATTCAAAGAATTTCAAGCCTTACTACCAGAAGATCTTTCTCCTTCCCCAGGAGAAGTTGATTTATATCTTCACACTGCTGCTTCCATGTTTCTTCTGGTTGACATAGTTCCCCTCTTAAATACTAAAATCACTCATCTGCCACTCGGCGTTTCCTTGCCGCAACTCCATTGCCAGAACTTCCAGGCAAGACGAAACAGCTCCTCAACACACAGCTGGAGCACCTATTGCAAGATGCCATTGACAGAAAACTGAAAGATCATGGTTTCAGAAAGCACTGAAAAAGACAGTACTGTGTGCTTGGAGAGGGGACAGAAGCCATGAACACGTATTTGCATTGCAAGACAGCAGGATCACAATTGCCAATACTGACAGCAGGGATACTGCCATGTAAGTTACCATTACTTCTACAGGAGCAGCTAAATTCCTAGGGCTCCATCCGTCCTCTGATGCTTCTATACAGGATTTCAAAGCAGCAAATAGGCAGGCAAATTAATATAGCTGAGATACCCAGGAAAACAAACATAACACTGAAAATATCTTTTACTCAACATAACATTTCAGTGCTGCATTATGGCCTCTTACTGAATAAACTTTATAGTAAGCCTCACGGCTTACTGGAAGGCAAGGCATATAGACAAGGTTGTGCTCTATTGATGAGACCAGCTGAAGAGGCAAGGTACAGATCTGCTGATTTTCTGAAACAACCAACCAAAAAACTCCAAACTCATAATTCCAAGTACTATCCAGTTAAAATAATTAATTAATTAACTTCATAGCCATCTGAAGAACTAAATCTCTTTCCCAAGAAAACAAGCAAACTTTCCTCTTAAGATCTGTAGCAGCCACTTTCATGGAAACATTTTCTTCTGCAATTCTAGATGGTAATGGATCTAACTCCCAGAGCTCTGTTTAAAGCAACCAGCCTCGCTCGTCAAATATCCTCTTTTTCTTGTACACCAGCATTCATAATGAACCAATTTACCTTTTGTTACTCTGTGTTGATATTGGCAGCATACTCCCACCTGAATGCCTGATGCACTTTGTGCTCTTGTCAATACATAACTGGATTTAGGTAGAAAACTGTGAAATCTAAAATCTGCTACAAAATGTCAAATTTTTTTATTTAAAAAAATGAAATGTCATTTCTATGTTCCAAATGATATAAAGATATAAAAATCAGCTTATCATTAAAAAAAGTATTACAGATATCAAAGCCCACCCACATTTAGAATGGGATGGCCAAATCAAACCAGAACAAGAGATAAGAGAAATTTTCTCTAAGAACTTAGAGATCAGTCAAGCTAAAAAGACAAATGCAAGTCTGGTACTGGAAAAAGAACATGCCTTTTGGTCATTTAATATGTAAGAGTAAAATTTAGACCATTCTCTTCTAATGAATCCGACAATTTGGTAGAGATGCTATCATCCCTGGAGAGTATTTCAGAAATGTTTTGTTTTGTAATGAGTATTCATATATAAACTAGTAACAGATAACATGCTGGTGCAGATCAGTGCTTCATAACTGAGTTGATATAAAACTCTGGACAAGAAACAGCTAGTAAGGAGGAAAATAATTTAATTGGATCAGATCACCTTCTCAACAAAGCAGGCCTGCAGATCTTGCCAAGATTTGGGGTGCTGTCCAACTTACTATCTGCTGTTTACTACAGCCTCACCAGGAGAAAACCCAAACATGACAACTTCTGCAAATACTATATTATCAGCCCTTGCAAATGATTTATCCTTTAGGGATAAGATAAAACTTAAGACTTTTCTACTTTATTTTCTGAGAGTACTGAAAACATAAAATTTTTGTACAAAACCAAGTTTCTACTTGTTTCATTCATTGTTTCATCCATTCATTTTAAAATGGGTTTCCTTTCCCTCATCTTTAACTCCACACTTTTTGTCTAAAATAGAAAGACAAAAAATTCAGCTTTATATTTCATGTTTTTTAGCACGGAACAAAGGAAGAGCATCTAGAGAGATCTGTTAAAAAAAAGACAAGAGTAAATATGAACTGCAGTATTCAATCCAGAAACTATTCACACAAGTGAAGACAAGCAGGGGAAAAGTAAAGTCCATCACGAGACAAATACGTATTATATATATAGAACAGCCTTTATATTTTTTGTTAAACAAATGATATCTAAAAATAATATTGCTTCATTGCTTCCCTTTCACAAAATGGAACATTCCACCTCATTAAGACGATAAATATATTGGTTAAAAAACTGAGTGTGGGGGCAGGAGCTATATTTCCAAAATTCAGAAGCTTATATGTGAAATCCTGAAGCAGCAGTGTCAAACCTTCTTTTGGAAATGCATATAACACTGCACTTAGCTATTGTAGGAATTCAGGTATGGGGTGAAATAATTTATCTCCTTCCACAGTCTCCAGTGTAAGTATGCAGTGCTAGTCATACCCCTTCATGAAATGTTCTGAAGCAGACAGCAAGAGTCCCTCATTTCTAATAACTGGAAAAGAACTTCCCCTTTCCACGTGTAATAAGCTTTTAAAAATTTTTACTAATGCAATATTGAGCTTTAAAATAAAAGTAAGGGCTAGAATTGCACGGTGCTGCCATGCTGCATTAAGAACCTATGTGAGGAACGAAATACGTATATTTGACAAATTTAAATGACTGGGGGTGGAAGGGGAATCCTCCTCACAGCTATTCTGAAATTCCAGAATGTGTCAAACATATTTTTCCTGTTACATTATCAAAGACATGAAAGAAACCCAAACAGTCTTTTAATTCTCATCTTCTGTACTGCAAATGCTTTGGAAAAGTGACTCCTAAATAAGGCAATGTTGCTATACTGCTTATCACATGCTAACCAGTCCTCTCTTATTTCTAAAATACTCTGTCAATAATGGATTTCAAGTATCTGGCAGCATTGGTTCAACTGCCTAACACACACACGGGTGCGTAAAGCCTCCGCGCCTTCCCAGAACTGCAGGACGTAGGCTAACAAGCACCGCAGCTACACCTGTAAATCAACTACAGACAGTCTGATGGTGAACTTCCCACCTGAGAGGAGGTGACAACTGGTGGATTCTCAAAACTTCTTCTACACGTCAGGATTGTCAGGACAGGATAAAGGCTTCTTAGTAGTCTCAATGGTTCCACATGAGGATCCAGGAGGGCTCAATAATAACAAAGACCTACCAAAGCCTGAGAACTGCTACGCTTACAGGCATCCAAGCACTGAAGAACATGGAATGAAGGAGGGAGACTCACTGACCTCCAGAACAGTTATGGCTTTAACATCTCTTCTCTGCAGCTTTCAATATTGAAATATTTCCTTTTAATATGCTTGTGGTCATTTCTCTGAATGAAAATTCTCAAAAAGCAGATTATTGTCTCTGTACATATTTGTACTTTATCATTCACAAATCTAACATTGACTTGTCAGAAGTCAGTGATTACCAATTTAACCTAAATCAATATACGTGTGTGTCTATACATATGGGTGTGAGTGCATCAATATACGTCTATACATATGGGTGTGAGTGCATCAATATACGTGTTTAAATCAATATATGAGTTTGAATTGGAGTAACTAAGTGACATAAAAGTACTTAAGTCTTTAGCTACACCACAGTAACTTCTGTAAAGTGGCTATCTTCCAATGTTACAGCTTTCCAGCTATACCAGTTCAAGTCTGGGATACAAAATCAGTTTTATTACCTCAGCATAAGAAGCCTTCCATACAACGAAACATTATCAGTAACTACTACTTTGGGAACTACAAAGCCAATACAGTCCTGTTGGGGAAATACTCCCATTACAAATATATTAATACTATAAAAACTCAATAAATATATATATATGACAAGAAGTACCGGCTGATATGCTCATTTCAGACCTAGTACATCACATTTAAAATCAAGATAAAATTCAAGTGTATCTGGAGAACCATAGTGCTAATCAATTTTGAAATTCTCCAATATCCAGTTCAATAAACTGTACAACAGCTCAACTCAAAAGGTTTAAACACAAATCACTTACTAAAAATTGTCTTTGCATCAAAGTCGATTTCATACCTTTAGTAGGATCAAAAATAAAAACCACAGGTAAAGTGTCCAAGGAAAAAGACATCCTGCATTGCAGGCTTATGCTATCTGATGATAATAAAAAGGTTAAATGCAGGCATGTGCATACAACGTTGCTGTCTATAGCCATAGTTATGAGAATAACTGTATGACAAAGCTCCAAGAAGGCTACTTGAGAAGAGTCATCACTTCTATGACCTTGACATTGGTTGGTCCCACAACTTCTATACAATTTAGTGATGTGGGAGAACAGATGATGGTGCAATACATAGAAATGGCAGCATTTAAAATTCATAGTAGCATAAGGCCATTACTTTTCCCACTGGGCCACTTGAACTTTAATAATGTCTGACCTAGTTGGCCAATAAGTTCTAGCAGCAGACAGAGGAAAATTGCCGGTACTAGATACTGTTTAAATGATTTTTCATTTAGAAAGACTTAGATGTTCCTTTAAGAACAGGGCACCAATTCCTTCTGTAGACACCTCATTTTTTTGGTGTCTGTTGTAACAGCCAATATATTTTAAAACAACTGCAGACTATGAACAATCTGTATCAGGCAGGGAAAAAAAATGCAGAGGTAAATACAAATTATCAATACAGGCAATGATCACAAAATAATGCTAGCTCTTCGTAGAGATGAATTCCACCTTCTTTCACCCACACCACAAAAATCTTTCAACAGCAGTAATACAAGCGTAACTCAAAATATGCCATATTCAAATGAGTACAAAGTATTTCTGATCAAGCTCCCAAAATGAAAAAAGTAGTCAGAATAAAGACACAATTTTTCCATTCACATATATATGCTTAAGATGAGAAGGACAACATTATGCTGTAATAGTGGATAAACATTGGTAGATATTATGGTTAAAAATGGAACTCTGAAAAAACAGAGGAACAGAAGAGTGGTATTTCCAAATGAAAAGAAGTAACTTTTTCGTCGTCTTATGTTATTAAGCAAGTATAGAAAATAGATAGCAATTTGCCCGAGACTGTTCCAGTATTTCTTCTTCCCAGAGTTAAACAGCGCATGCTTGTTGCATGAATGTTTGAAACCTACTGAAACACCAGACCCACACAGAGAACTTTGTAAGTAAATACTCTTTCACTAATGTCTCAAATAAAGTCTCTTCCATAAAAACATAAAAGTCTTTTGTAAGGTTCAACTCTGAAGCTGAAAAATATTTTCAGATGCAACACAAAATGAAAATACGTTCGTAACATGGGTTTAAAAAATACAGTGTCAGTGCTAAAACATGAAATTAAAACTCTCAAATATTCTGACATCAGGCTTCAATGACTATCGAATCTTTTCATCTTACACATAGTAGAACTTCTCTGGTACCCTTTCATCAGTAGTCAAGGAGTCCATTGATGAAAGAAACTGACAGGAGTCAAATAGGGTTTGCCTCACACATACATCTTGATAATCATAGTAGTTGTCCTCCACATCTCCATCGCCTGGTATTGTCTAAACTTCTCCATTTAACTCTACCCATAAAATTTCTCAGACGATTAAATAAAAGAAGTAAAGCTTGAGACTAACATAAGGAGATGATTTGCTATGTCCTTGTGCTCAACTACTCCATGTTACTTAGCAAGAAGAAAAGTTTACTAATATCCAGGAAAGAATCAGTGAACACACCCCAAAGCAGAGGCACAAAGCAACATAACAGAGACAGCGAAAAAAACCAGACCTCTGCAAATTCCTTGTTTGCACTTAACTGTACATCATCCACACTTTATCACAATTTACTTAAGATTATATAGAAAACAGGTTTGCAAGTTTGAACTCTTTCTCTTAGTACCACAATCTAAATGTTGAACCATTAGACAAAAATGCATGAAAGTTGTGCAAAGAAAGATGTTCCTAGGCTACAACAGCCATGGACCTCAACAAGCAGTTAAGGCAAAGCAGCAACAATTTAAACCAGGGATTTACCCCTCATCGTTCCTATCTGCTCTCTTGATAGGGCCAAGGTCCATACTTTGAAAAAACATTCACTTAGTAGACTATTACTGGAAAGAAATACTTGATTTATTAATTTTGTGTTCATCTTCCTCATTTTGTTTGGATAACCCTATCATGCTACTTCCCCTTTCCCCCAGGAAAAGAATCAGATTACAGAACACCTTGTCAAGAGAAGTTTTTCAGATTCGAATCTTAAATTTCCCAATTGTGTAGAAAGGGGAAAATCATTCTACTTGATACTTTTATTCCTCAAACCTATATTGTCCTGTATATACTAGATGTTTAAATCTAATTTTAGAAAACTATTTTTATGAGTGAATGGCAATTTGAAGCTAATTAGACTGTTCATTTTATGTTAAAAAATTAGCCTGTATGTAAAAAGCATATCTGTGCCAATTTAAAACCAAATAAATCCCCAAACACCCTTAAACAATTTGCCTCTAAAAATATATATAATCAAATTTAGAAAACTATAAATTATATTTAAATTTACTATTTACAAGCAATTAATTATGAATACAGCCAGGTGGCTTTCATTACATAAATTACTGTTAATGACACTTGCCTCATGCTGCTACTGTATTTAGCATTTGCATGCATCACATGTCAAGCACACACACTGTTGCATAGCTATCTCCAGGGTAAAAAGTGAACACCTTAAGTCAAAAAAGCTTCCAGTAATCCAATCAGAATTGTTAATTCATTAAACAAGTCAGGATCTTATTAATGTTTCCCATATGTGACATAATTTAAAGAATTTTAGCTCTGTCAAACATGGATGACACAGAAGAGTAGTTTTAAGTAAATTCCAATTTTGGGAATGATACAGATTTAAGGCAAGAAATTAATCCATTTATAGCTAGTCCCCTTGAGATTTTTAGTCTTAAGCCCTAAACAGTGTTTATCTTTCAAAGGTTATAATTTTAATGCTACTCGTAATTAGGAAACAAAACAAAAGCAAAAAAAAAAAAAAAAGACTAATTCTTGTCTATTTACCTCACTGACAGTACAGTACTTCGCCTTGTATCTGTAAGGTATTGTACCATATACATGGATAGTCACAAAGTCTATTTTTAGCCCCAGGGGTATAGCTTACTGTGCCATAGAGGGAATAAACTAATTTAATTCCACTACTTACTTCCCATTGGAAAGATGGCAGAAATGCACTAAGAATGAAACCCAGCTGTTCCTTTTTACTAGTGGTCTTACAGCATTCTTTTTTAAAAAGTTATCTACCTACACCTTGCAAGCAATATGAAAGGAACATCTGACAAGAAGTGATCACAATATTATATTATTCCATCCTAAAACTTCTGCAGTCTTCCCTTCCACTCCTACCAACAGGATTTTCCTTTCCCTTCCTCCTCTTTCCAGAAGATTTATTTTCTGGTGTTCTTCACACTGTTCTGAAAATCCATACAATGACTATATGCTTTGCTTCTTGCAGTGCTGCAGAAAAAGCTGGGATTCCAGGAGCACTCTTATTCCATGCACTGACCGAACAGAATCATCTGCAACGTAAACAGTCAACAGGTTCACCATATAGCATAACCTTCATTAAGCACCAAAATTTGACCAATCTTAATAGACTGGGCCTGGAGGCCTTGGTAAATAAACATGGAAGTCAAAGCAGAAGGAAAACTAGTTCGATATCAATCATTTGTTCTCTGTTAGAATAAACCGAAGGTGACCTCAACATGCATCAGGTCATACGGCGTGACTCACTGACACTTCTTGAAATTCTGGGAGTTGTCAAAAACACAATAAACATACACATTGCTGTCTTTAAATTGAGCACATAAGAACTAGACTTTGCAAAAAAAAAAAAAAAATCCATGAGAAGGGGATAACTAAACTTCACTAGAATGCAGTGAAATTTGACTGTTAACGTCCTTCAGGCAGCTTTCAAAAAGCCCTCACACAAAACATCGCAACCCTATCCTCTCCCATTTTAAAGTCTTTATATATTATATAGCACATCAGAAAACACAGGAAATTGGGAAGATGGAGAAAAAATATTCTGAACTGGACTGTTTACATTTCTGCATGTTAGTCAGTAGCTAACAACGTCCCTGATACATTCTTATAAAATAGTGTGCATGCTTATAAAAGTCAAAGGGTCATTCTCACACAAGTCAAAGAATTACCCCTTCACTTTCAACTAAAGGGTATCTCAACATGTTTCCCAGTCAAAAACAGCGATTTCAAGACCTACTTTACAGAAACCAAAAGATTTAGATTGAAGAAGTGGGCTAAGCCATAAATTAACATTAATTTGGGGTGCATATCCTTTGTTTTCAAAATTCTCCTTTTAAGTAAAAGTTTCTTCTACCAACTTTCATTTAGAAGTAATTTCTCCTTCCCCACAACAGTAAAGCTTTAAGGCCAAAAACAGAAAAAATGACATGAGTGTAATTTTTAGCACAGCAGATCTGCAAATAGTTTTTTCTCTCAGTACCCCGAAGTATTTTGTTAACGCACCACTTCACACTAAACCAACTGCAAAGAAATCTTTAACTTAAAGTTTTGGCTGATCATATGTAATCTGTTACCTGGATTAAAAAAAAAAGGCAGAAGTCCTCTCTTGCCACCTAATCACCATATCAATGACACATGCCACAACAGAGAAGCACTAGTTTATTTGATTGATCATGGTAGATAAACTCCAAATAACAGAGAAATTAACAAATGCTTGACATTTGCTCAACATCCATTATTCTGACACTGCTTTCAGGATTTCAAAGCCTGGGAGTATGCTTAATCAACATTCATATTCCCTAGTGAGCTACAGGCACCATATTGCGCCCCGCCTTAGTACTGATGAAAACTGCATATTGGCCATTTCCAAAATGTACTGGGACTCCACACAGGGCCCCTTCTCTCCCTTGTTCCTGTTCTGCAGTTTTCTTTTAAACACTTCCAAGACAAAAGCATCTGCCAGTTTTTCTC
Source organism: Opisthocomus hoazin (assembly GCF_030867145.1). NCBI lineage: Eukaryota > Metazoa > Chordata > Aves > Opisthocomiformes > Opisthocomidae > Opisthocomus > Opisthocomus hoazin. The sequence continues at coordinate 39,752,130 of NC_134420.1, forward strand.
TCTGGGGATGTATGCAAAATGAACTTAACAGTTTTAAGGCAGGAGAAAACCTCACATCTAAATTCATTCATAGGACAGAAAAGGGCCTAAGAGGCCTCTCTAGGGAGAAAAACCTGCTGAAATTTTCCCCGACAACAGTGGGAGCTTTATAAAATCTAAGTCCAGACAATTTCCAATTCAAATGCCCAGCACAGCATGACCTTTGTCAGATCTATGAGCCCTAGATGCACCCACTATTTTTTTATTCTAACCAGCACAGACATTAGACAGGGCACTACTGCTAAGCAGGAGGTTGAATATTTGCATGCTCTTCTATTGTGAAAATGTAACAGTGACAGCACTGTGTCGAATTCTTTTCCCCCTAGAACTTTAACTCCATAGGAGAGGCATAGCTGACAGATGACTCTCCCAACATCTGTGTTATGTACACCGCACAGCTGAGGAACCTTGGATCACTGTCACGGCTTCTCGGAGATGACCTACACCTTTCTTATATCTACCCATGATCAAAAAAGCAAAATAAAAATTTGAAAACGCCGTTTTCAAAACGAAAAGTAAATATGGCAAGAAAGATTAACATAATTTAGTCATTAAGCTGTTCACATAGCAGCTCACCATATGTTGTATAAATGTCCTATACAAAATAATTTATCAGACCTGACATGTTGCACATCATATTGTATTATTTAATATGCTTACTAAAATTTCATGGATCAAGCGCCACTTCTGAAAGCACACAGAAAGCCCTAGAAAATATTTCTTCATCTTCTATGATTTATTTTGATTACCTTTTACAGCTACATGATAAAGTGGAACTTGCAAAATTATGAGGTTAAGGTTTACAGAGCTATTGTTTCATATACTAAAATATAACAAATGGCTCCATGTCTATATACTATTTTACTTGCATTTAATATTCAGAAGCATATTAAACTAAGCACATTGCTTTCCACTGCATATTTTAACAATTTTAACCGGTTATTTCAGTGAACATCCTGATCCACTAATGTAAAGTTCCACTGAGAGAGAGAGAGAGAGAGAGATATATATCTCCTTGATGAAAAGACTAGTGAGCTGAGAACTACAAAATAAGCTAAAGCAAACAATTAACATATGATACATGCTGACCATCCCAAACCTGTCTACATAGAAATATATTAATTTCTACACAGTAGCTGTAACATTTGAGTAATATTCTAAATTACTGAGATTTAAAAATGTTAAAACGGCAAGCATCTACTCCCAAATACATGGACAAAATTCTCTACCCAGAAATCTCAAAACCACAAAGATGATAATGTATAAGAAAGAACACCTCTCACTGGTGAGATCTGTGTCTAAATATTAAACAGTAAATTAAAACAAAAACTGTAAGCAGAAAGCTTATGGATAATAGTTGTTGGGTAACTAATGGGATTTGCTTGAGAAAAAACCCTCCACACTTAGAAGATATACCAAACAGATATATATAGCTAAGAAAATATTTAGACTGAAACCATGCATTTACTCCATAAATGACCATTTTCCTTTTTCTCTCTCAGATCACTGATGTCAAAGGAACACAATACAAATGAGATAAAAAAAAATGTAGTCTGACTTCTCTTTTTGATCAATAATTAAATTCTCCTGTTTCTAATAATAGGACAAAGAAAAACATATTCCTGTGTCAGGTAACTCCTTGCAATGAGGTCACTAAACACTGTATTTAGAATGGAACTTGCTTGGCCTATTGGACTAGCTGCCAACTGGTCAAAGCAAATCCTCCTTTTTAAGCTCCATAACAACCAGAAATCTAGCTTATCAGTTATTTTTACCTTTTTATATTTTGTGTATCCAAGATAATACGCTTGTCTAGGATGACACATTGCTCAGCTGTGTTGAAAACTGAAGGACAGCTGCATTGACAACATGCATTTTATATTAGTGCTGGAAATGGCTATATTCAATAGCCTTTTCATCTGTAGGAACCTACATTCACTCTCTGGCTATTAGTTATCGTACTTTTCACCAATTGTAGCCTCATAATACGTATTTCCATTCCACAGAAGTTCAATAAACCAGCATCTATACTGGACTGATAAGAAGTTCTGCCATCTCCTAGCCAGGCACAAATGGGAATAGAGATATGTGGTGTCCTTATTTGCTGTATGGGTCCTCAATGACACCTACGGATGTCATCTATCTGGATTTTTGTAAAGCCTTTGACACGGTCCCCCACAACATCCTTCTCTCTAAATTGGAGAGCCATGGATTTGATGGGTAGACCGTTCGGTGGATAAGATATTGGTTAGATGGTCGCAGCCAAAGGGTAGTGGTCAACGGCTCAATGGCCGGATGGAGACCAGTGATGAGTGGAGTCCCTCAGGGGTCCGTACTGGGACCAGTGCTGTTCAATATATTCATCAATGACATGGACAGCGACATCGAGTGTACCCTCAGCAAGTTTGCAGATGACACCAAGCTGAGTGGTACGGTCGAGACACCAGAAGGACGGGATGCCATCCAGAGGGACCTGGACAAGCTGGAGAGATGGGCCTGTGTGAACATCATGAGGTTCAACACGGCCAAGTGCCAGGTCCTACACCTGGGTCGGGGTAATCCCCGCTATCAATGCAGGCTGGGGGATGAAAGGATCGAGAGTAGCTCTGCTGAGAGGGACTTGGGGGTACTGATAGACGAAAGGCTGGACATGAGCCAGCAAGGTGCGCTGGCAGCCCAGAGGGCCAACCGTGTCCTGGGCTGCATCAGGAGAAGCGTGGCCAGCAGGTCGAGAGAGGTGATTCTGCCCCTCTACTCTGCTCTGGTGAGACCTCACCTGGAGTACTGCGTTCAGCTCTGGAGCCCTCAGCACAAGAAGGACATGGAACTGTTGGAGCGGGTCCAAAGGAGGGCTACAAAAATGATCCGAGGGCTGGAGCACCTCTCCTATGAGGACAGGCTGAGAGAGTTGGGCTTGTTCAGCCTGGAGAAAAGAAGGCTGCGGGGAGACCTGATTGCAGCCTTTCAGTACTTAAAGGGAGCCTATAGGAAAGATGGGGCAATCTTTTTACTAGAGACAACAGTGACAGGACGAGAGGGGTAATGGTTTTAAACTAAAACAGGGTAGGTTTAGGCTGGATATAAGGAAGAAATTCTTTACAATGAGGGTGGTGAAACACTGGAACGGGTTGCCCAGAGAGGTAGTGGAGGCCCCATCCCTGGAAACATTCAAGACCAGGTTGGACAGGGCTCTGAGCAACCTGATCTAGTTAGTGGTGTCCCTGCTTGCTGTGGGGAGGTTGGACTAGATGAGCTCTAGGGGTCCCTTCCAACCCAAAACTCTCTATGATTCTATGATTCAATAACAATGGGGAACTCAAAAAGACCCTTTACATTCATACAGGCACAGAAGTGAGCATTAGCTCTACTTTGGTCATAGTTGTTCTGTTGTCTTTGAAACTTCAGACAGGCTGCATTACACTAGAGACTACCTTTGCTGTCACGTGGGTCTTAAAGAAATATTTGACAACATTGTTCTTTCTGTGGAAGAATAATGTGTGCTATCTTAGGATATTTTTATTCAGTGCTGAAGCTTCTGGAGGTATCTGGGAATCAATGCTATCAAACGCTTCCAAGACCTTGCAGATCTAGATACAGATATGCATATAGAGGACATTCACCCAAACAATAAAGTCCTCTTCAGCACCACATCCTGACCCAAAGCCATTTTGCCAGTTTGGATGGACAGCAACACTTGCTTAAATATCCTATTCAGATGAGAAGGATTAAGCAGGAAACTGAAGTTCAAGAATTCTCCAGCATAAAGCAATGAGACTGTCACTATCAATCAGGCTACTGGATATCCTGGAGTGTACCCTGGAAGGGATCGTGTATCCCATTCATATCACTACCACATTCAAAACATTACGGACACTAGAATTTAAAAAAAACATGCACGAAAAGAAACCATAACATAGTTAAAAATGCTTTAGTTGCTGGCAAAGCAGATATTTTCAACCTAAGGGGTTCACAAACCAAAATGTTTTTTCCCCACAAAAGGTGCAGATTCCTGTTTGGCAAATTTCAGCCTGCTGACAAGAAGTTCATTTCCTTTGAATTCTTCATTTGAAGTCCATGAAATACAAGTTGAAAACTTATGATAAAGCATGAAATCTTAGCATGCCAATGGGAGCTTGAAATCTACTTGTATCATACCAGTTAGTCCAACAAACAAATGAACAAGGCTTTTAACCATCACTGTATCTGAAGAAAACAGAGCAGTATTCTTCCACTCCTTTCCAATGCTGGGTTTTTTTTGGTATCAACACTTTATCGGCTTGTCTTAGAAGACAATTTGAGTAGGATCAGTTACTGTACTCCATATTCTTACAGAAATTAATTCTTACCATTATTTCACTCCATTTGAAATAGAATACAAGCTTCTGAGACTTTCACATTACAAAGAGGCATGGTATTTTCACCAGGAACTTCAAGGAATAAACAATTAGAAAATTACTCTCATAGAAGCACATATGTTATTTTATTAAGTGATGTGATAAGCTTAGGGGCATATATCAGGACCAAAATAGTTGTAGTCATTAATTTAAGTAATAAATCATAGGTCCTGCCAACAATGACAGCAAACAGATGCTAACAAGAAAATGTATTATTTAATATTGTCACGTGTTATAAAAATGTAAGTGTTTAGGACACATCTTAAATTTTTATAATAATATGCATTTAATACATTACTGTTTTGACACATACAAGAATCAAATTTATAGGTCTCATTTGGCACTTGCTTTCTCTTCTGTGAACACAGAACGGATTCCTGAGGGAAAAAAAGCTCAAGAAGTGAACGTTTCAAATAGATGTTTGCAACAAAATCGAGTTGTTTGTCTTGCTGTCTTGAAGTAAATATCATAAGCACTGAGTCTTGTTATAAAATGAAAACAAACAGCTTTGCCTTTATGTAAACAGAAGTTTTCCCTGAAAGTTCCCAGGAAACTCAAACAACTGTGAAGTTTACCTATACATATGGAGAGCAAAAGATCTTACCACTTGCTACAAAGTTAAAAAAATAATTCCGTACAATCCTTAGAAGCAAAATGTAGGTATGGAATAAGTCTCAATGAGCCTGCTAAGTTATAAAAATAGCAGAAATTTTATTTTCCATTGTGTCTTATTATTTGTTTCCTACATTAGTTTAATATTTCCATGGAATGCTACAATGATTTTCAGCAACTGCATCCCTCACAAAAATGCCAAAACCAAAGCAAAATCTATGTTAGTTATTGAAAACATGATCTATTCCATTCCTTCCCTTCCCTTCGTAGCCACTCTCTTCTCAGGACTCTGAAAGCTGGACAGAACGATGATCTGATTCAGGTACTGATATCTGAAAATATAGGAAATGCAGTTACGCCTTTTGGCAAGCCCAGCCACACTAAACAGAACCACCGTGCACACACCTTTTCCAGCACTGCATCACTGCTGCTGTACAGCCTGCTGCATAAGGTCCCTCTGCAGCAGGGTCAATTGTTTCTAAGATCACTGTTTTTTCCAAACATTTTTGTTTTACTTTAAGGAAACTGTTTGGATAATAACACTCCTGTTTGCATTCTGTTTCACTTTCATTTTCAATCAACTCATCCAGGTATCAGCACAGCTCCTTTCTTGGAAGTGCTTCACTCAATGCTTTAAAACACTTGAGGAAGCAGTGATCAGAGTACGAAAACTAAATTTTCTTCATTAAATCTACTGAAGCAGATATTAAAAATGCATTTAATATACTGGGGATGGCTGGTAGGCATCACTGACTGTGACAGGCCAGTTACTGATGAGCTGCTGTCAGACGGCCTTCTCAGCAGGGATCTGTGTCTAAGGCTGCTGAAGGACAGCAATATCTTCCCTTGTGTGTAAGGTCTATTCATCTCCCAAGTATTTACTAAATCACAGACCTCTGCACACAAACCCAGCGTTTCAGCACATGCTAACAAATGATGGATGGCCTAGTCAATTCGTTATGTCCTGAAAGCGTGATTTCCTGCCATTCCAATCATCAAACCTCTAGAGCCTTCAGAGCTGATCAGTCCTGGAGAATATATTTTGCAGGCTCTATTAAAGGAGTAGAGGTTCTTTCCATTAGTCTCAAACTTTTTTTTTTCCTGGCTGATTTAAAGAGCACTCCCTTCTTCCCCCCTCCTTCCAACAGCACCACCGCTACCACTCTTACCTGTGTAAAGTATTCAGGGCATGTACCATTAGTGTGTTAGTAAAACAGCACTCCTGGAACACCAGACAGTTAAAAAGACAAATTTTGTTTGTGACTACTATAAAACACGACAATCTTTTATTTAAATTCATCTATACGTCTTTATTATTTAACCTAGACAACCCCCAAAACATTTTGTAACTTAGCTTCTTTGATCAAATACCTTCTACAGCAAGGGAGTGCTCAAAAGGACCTGTTTTCTTTGTATTTGCCTAGTGAAACATATCAGAGCTCTCTTAATTGTGTTCCTCCTAAAAGCATATGCCACTTAGGAATAAACTTCCGATGTTCTAAAGACAGGTTAGCTGTCAAAGAAATAAAGCTGCTAGATTTCGTCCTTTTCATAGCAAGGTAATATATTTGACAGTCTTTCTTGCACAAGCTAGAAGAAAAATTCTATTTAGCTTACCTATTCAGTGATCTATAGGAACAGAATATACTTATCTCATACTTCTTATTCTGAAACACTGAGCTTGAAACAAATTAGTCCACAGCTGCTGAAGAATTAGCTGTCTACAGTGCAGCACATATTTTGAAGGTGGTTTAGCAGATACGAGTAAACTTTAGGTAAATAAGCATTTGGTTACTCTGAAATGCAAAGACCTTGGATTTCTTTGCTTGCTAGGTGTGATCCAGCCATAGCCAGCACAAACCATTCCACATTGCCCTACTGTTCACCTCAACCTTGACCTGGAGATTAAACTCACTTTTATTGCACACAAAGGTCATCTGTGTTAGGTCAAAATTCAAAGTTCCTTGTCAGCTAAGGTTGATATATTCCAACCTTTCCTACTCTAATGCATCAAATTTTTCATGGTGAGGTCATATTCAGCAGACAGTGTATTCAGCAATTTATCGTGCCATTGTAATATAGCCCAGAATATGATTGTCCAAAAAACAACGCATGAATAAAATATTTTCCCCTCTGATGTAGCAAATCTCCTCCGCTCATAAAACTCTAGCCTATACTTGTTTGCAGGCTTCGGAAGAATGATATAGTATGGAACTGTTTCTGAAATACAGTCAAGAATTACCATTTTTATCATCATTGTCCTTAAGTACAAGCAACATGAATACAAAGGTATCCTAAAATCCACTAGTCAATTAAAATGCACATATGGTCAGTGTTAAAAATTTCACTTCATCCTTCCTTAACAACCACCATAATCTGGCCCTTAAATCTACAGACATCTGTTGGTCTGTCTGATGACACCAAGCTTGCTTTAGAATGAAATACTTCGAAAAAACAGTGCCACAAGACCTCTATTCCTGTCCTACTGGTGATTATCACAACCATGGAATTTGTGAAGTGGCAAAAAGTACAGCCAAATTAAACTTCATGAAGCAACACAGTAATGTATGCTGTGACCAAGACAACTCCCCCAGTTTTGACAGATAAAAGGATTTTCTTTCTTTTTCTTTATTTCTTCCTCTCCTTCTTTCCCTTTCTCTTTTTTCTTTGCCTTTTTTCCTCCTCTTTGTCTTTTCCTGTTCTCTTTATTTTCCTTTCATCTCCTTTTTCTCCTTTTTTATTTCTTTTCCGCTCCCTTTTCTCTCTTGCATTTTCTCTCTTCTCTTGTCTTTATTTTTCTCTTTTCTTAATTTTTTTCTGTTGTTTTCTTTGGGTTTTTTTCTATCTTCTTCTCTTTTCTCTCTGCATTGTCTTTTTTCTCTTTCATTTCTTTTCTTCTTTATTAAACACAAGCACCTAAAACGCAGCTACACCAAACTCAGAATGCATTTTCAAGTTACAGGGAACCAATTTCCACGTCTGCTTTAAGAGGCCCCCTCCAATCATTGTATTTCACCATTGAATGTTCAAAGGATACAGGATTGGCTTCTAAATGCTTTGTACAAATTCCTCAAGGCCAAAAGGCTTTTTCTTTACTCAGCAAAAATGAATTTCACAAGTGTTTTAAGTCCTGTTCTGTTTTTTTTATAAAATGAACTGTACTCCCATATGGTAGCACTTTCCATATTGGAAGTGGAAAAGGTTAAGAGAAAAGGAAGACACTTTTCAGTACTCAAGAATTCAGAAAGTACCACCTAAATTTTGATTGCTTATTTCAAGCAAAATTTCAAGACTAGCCTTTAAAATAACTTTGCATATTGCTAGGATGGACAACATATGTGGTAATGCTTGTGAGGAAGATGATTACACTTATATGCATTGTCACAGAAAACTACAATGGACTTCCCTCAAAATTAACTTTCATTTTGCCATGTGCTTATATATGTCATCTACTTTTTAGTTAATAGATAACATGAAAACAACTCAGAAAACCACCTTTCCATCTCTTTCCAGACAAATCCAGAATGCACCTGTGTCTTAAAGACCTAGAATTTACATGTGCCAATATAAGAATTTTCTGTTTAAATCCTGTCTGTTGGTACTGGAGAGCCCCAAAACTGAGCAAAACTGTATTTCCCATCCTACTCTGAAAGCTTCCTCTGCTATTAATTGCTACTTTTTAAATAAGTATCTTAGATTCAGTCTAATGAATAATGGAGAAAAAGTTCTTCTGAGTTACATGCTGACTTAGTTAATTTCTGTCACGCAATACTTTATACTACAGAGGAGGATTAGTACCCTTTCTATTTAGGGTCATAGCATAAGCAAACAGTTTTTTAGCAAGACATACCAAATCCAACCAAGTTACAAGTTCTTTCAGGTTTATTCACTGGTGTTTAAGTGAAAAGAGAAAACCTTTACAAGGCTCCGGTTTAGCCTATCAAAGCTGTAGTATCTTACAGTAGATTTCCTAAAAAGGGTTCAAATAGCGAGAACACCTTTCCAAAGGGAACAGTATCAGTTCAGAGCTCACATGATTTCTGTGTACAGTAATTTTTTATTTCATTTTAAGATTATTTTGAACTTGCTGCGTTTTATTGTAGGTCATTGCTGAGAACTTGTATATTGTTAATTTTCTTTTCAAATAATGAGCCAAGACCTCTTTTTCATATCAGCAATCTGTTTACCTGTGAGGTTAAATGCAGCTTCAAGTATGTCACAAATTTTAAATCATATTAGGCTTTTGCTACCTACAGTAGTCAAAAACAAACAGCAAAACCTTATTTACTCTGAAGTCTAACATAAAATATGAAAACAGAAATATAAAACTTTAAAAATTCTACTGTTTTCATAGCTGCTCTAACTATATGCTCCAGATCATTCAAACACAGTACACTAGTGCAAAGTATCTGCCACTTTAAAATCATACAATCTTAGAATGGTTTGGATTGGAAAGGACCTTAAAGATAATCTAGTCCCAACCTGCCTGCCATGGGCAGGAACATCTTCCACTAGACCAGGTTGCTCAGAGCTCCATCCAACCTGGCCTTGAACACTGCCAGGGCGGGGGCAGCCACAACCTCTCTGGATAACATGTTCCAGTGCCTCACCACCCTCACAGTGAAGAATTTCTTCCTTATATCTAATCTAAATCTATCCTCTTTCAGTTTAAAGCCCTTACTCCCTTGTCCTATCACTACACATCCTTGTAACAAGTCCCTCTCCAGCTTTCCTATAGGCCTCCTTCAGGTACTGGAAGGCTGCTATAAGGTCTCCCCAGAGCTTTCTCTTCTCCAGGCTGAACAGCTCCAACTCTCTCAGCCTGTCCTCACAGCGAGTTGCTCCAGCCCTCTGATCATCTTTGTGGCGTTTAGCATCTCCTACTAACGTCCAATTTCTTTTCTCTCATGAGCTAGTCTACGGAAATTGGTGAGGTGGTTTATATAGACAGAGCATGAATTTATCTCATTATTAAGTAGTGAGAATATAGAAAAGCAAAGGGAGAATAAAATGTCCTTTTATACTTTCTTATTTTTGTAACAGAAATTAGTTTCTAGCACTCATAGGCACAAAGGCAACTTTTTAAATTAGATTTGCTAGATCAGTTTCCGTAAAGAAAAACAACTTAGTTCCTCTGCTTTCCATAATAAATAACCAACTATCCAAAAGAGCAGGGTGAGCAGGAGAATTTACAAGAATTATGCCAGTTTTGCTACGATGAGAGCCTTTCCAGGCAGAAGAGGGCAACTATAATGTTACACACCAGCAGGTTGCCTGCTCATAGGTAAGATTTTCCTTGTCCCTGTGCATGAGTCCTGAGCCTAGAGCTCTGAAATTCACAGACAGCTAGCTGCCCTCTGCTTTTGAGCCTCACTATGCTGCTTCCTGGGTAACAGCAGCTCCAAAGAGCACTACAGCAGAGGACAGAGAATTCTTCCATCTTGACTCAATCTCCAGGTTCCGTTAGCAACAGGTACCAGAACACAGAAATGGAAAGAGGAAAGAAAAAAAAAAAAAAAGAAAAAAAAAAAAAAAAAAGGCAAATGAAAGAGAGGAGCAGTTCTATCTTCCGGTTTCCCACCCCAACCATCTTGGGTTTATCAGTACTGCTTGATAATCTAAGCAACAGCACAAAGGCATAATGAAATTATTCATAATAAAAGCAATAAATTTCCTTGTAAATAAAAATGCCTGGAAAAGGAAAATCAGAGGCCTGTCTACCCCCAACTCCAAAAACCTAAAAGAGCGTCAACAATGACACTGGAAAAGAGGAAGATTAAATATTAACTCAGTCTCAAGCGGCTGGTAAAAGAAATAACCTTGATGCCATACATTTAAACTTCTTTAGGGACTTAGTTTCAGTATGAACCATAACTGAGAAAGTGATAAAAACAAGTAAATAATAAACAGATTATATTTTCCAATTTACATTGTGAGACATTACCATGAAGATACATTCTGGTTTTCAACGAAAAATATTGCGATGCTTTCCAGGCCTGGTGTCATTTAAGCAAGCTATCACTAATTTGGAGAAAAACCAACATAATCACTGAAAATGTGTGTAAAACCTGAAGTGATATTAAGTAATGAAGACGACAGGTCATGAATGTAGAGGAACGTGCATCACTTCATGTGCTCTGGGAACAAAGACTGTGCATTCCAATAATCAAACATGAAGTTACCGTTGTTAAAACCAAATACCCATATTCAAATTACCACATATATCAATACAAACCTGTAGATCATGTTCTTCTCTTACTTACTGGGGAAAAAAAAAAAAAAGGAAGCGGGGTGTGTGTGGGGGGGATTCTTCTCTCACATTTATGCCAGCTTCCCTTACCTTTCAGCTATAAGAAAAGCTCTTCCTGATCACTGGGAAGGAAGCTTCCACAGAAGGGACACAAACAGGAGAGTACTTCTTTGAATATATGCACAGAAGAAAAGTGAAGACCTGCACAGAGCAGCTGAAATAAATTATAATACTTCAAAATCCTAGTACTTTGAAACTCTCTATAAACAGAGTTTGCACTCAAGACAGGCTCAAAAAAGAATGCCTCTTCTACAGGAATAAAAGTAAAGGTACTGAAAGGCAAGTTGGGCTAGAGGCACTAAATTTGTTTAATAACTTTAAGTAAGGAAGAGAAACAACACAGACTGCACTAATTGTGCTATGGAAGAATATAGCACTCTTAGATGGAATGAAATATATGTTTCACAACAGTTTAATGCAAGAACTTGAAAAATACGGTTCTTGGAATCTCTAAAAGATGCAAGGTTACTGAGCAAACTTGCTCTGTCAGAAAGTTTCTGGAATCCCCAATTCAAGCACCATGCAGTGTAAGAAATTCAAATACTAAAACCAGAACCAAACCAGGAAAAACTTTGCAGAAGAAAAAAACAAGATAGTAACGTAATGAATTGGATCAGTAAATCTTACACTCTTAGGAACCTTGGTAGAGTCCACAGGAAAATTCAGTCAGAAAACTGCAATATTCAATCAGAATGGGATATGAAGAAGAGCAGCAAAATACATACAAGGTATAGATTTGAGAAGGGTCTAGTCATTTATCAATCATGTTCTATTGGCAAGAAGCTTTGAGAAAAATTTCTGAAGAGAAACTAAGTATTCTGCCATACACAAAAGAACTGAGATTTTTTTTTTTTTCCCCTTTGGAAACAACTAAACTGAAGGACTAGATTATCAGCTTGGGTATGAATCAAACCCTTAGAAAATGGACTTTTCTGGACAAATTAAAATTGTCTTTGAATAGAGTTAAAAGTTTAAAGTTCTAACCTACTTCTTGTCACCATAAATAGGTAATGCTAAGGTGATTCTTATGCAGAAGATTCTACTTACTGGCAGCTCTAGCTACTATCTAAGAGAAACAAGCACTGAAAAGAAAGAGATTGTAACTTTCTCAGAGCATTTCCTGCAATAGGGTATTGCATCTCACAGTATTTCCTACAACTAGCCCTACAAGGGGTAATCCAATTTAGACATTAGGTCTCATTGAGAACAGTATCACAGAACATGAGCCCATGGCTAACGAGAAGGCAGAAGAATAAAACAGAAGTTACAAAGGAAAACAAAAATTATTACCAAGCAGATAAATTCAGGTGAGAAGTAAAGCAGAAAAGGTGGTATGCTTTAGAAGAGCACAACACAGAGCATACAGCATTATTAGTCCAGTAGTGTATAAGTTAAGAAGATCAAAGGAACTACGTATCAGTGATCCACTATTGGCAGAGATCTATCACGCTTAGGGCTGAAAATTACATTTTGATAACCCTCAAGTCATCCACAAATCCTGCTATTAAACATGAACACATTAGAAGACAACTGCTAAGCATGTAACAAATAGCTTAAGAATAAATAAATAAATACATTGATAATTACCAGGCATGGAATACAAAATGCAGCACTAACAGAAAAAGAACAGCAATTTGATTCCTGAGTTTCTATTTTTGCAAAACAACTATACTAAACCCATGTTGTCTGTAGTGTTACAGGATTGTAAAAAAAATAAAAAAGTCTCAATGCTTGTATAAAGATACTTACAAACACTATTAGAAGCAGTCTAATTTTTACTATCTGACATTAATAAATTACATGGCAATACCCTTTTGAAGCAGTAATCTCACCTGCTGAAGCAGTTCAATAATAGTAAAGAACAAACAACCCTGTTAAAAATTATTTAGATTCACAGGTCACGTTGGCAGCCACCACACAGCTTACCTATACACATTAACACAGTAAACTGTGACAATAGTTTATGGAAATTACAAATTACTCTTAGGGAGAAATCACAGAACAAGAGCAGGCCCATAACAAAGTGTGAAAGATACTTTATACAAATAAGGAGCATAAGCTGTGAGTCCTCAAGAAACACAACAGACAAGGGGGGAACCAATAGATAAGACAGTATTAGAAAAAAAATCTGAGCAGATTAAGGCAGAAATCCAAAGACTCTCACGATCTGTGGGGCAGTAGGAACCAGAAATACTTGAAAACTGCCAACTTATGTGTTGCGTTACCAATGGAATACTGATCCTTCCTGGGGAAAGACTGAAAATGCAAGGTGAAAGCAGCTATTACGGATGTTAGTACTTCCCAGTTTGAATCAGCATCCGTTACCGTGTAACAATGTCAAACCAGTTATGGACACCTTCATCACATTGCAAATGTCATGACAGATTCTGGGCTTAAAAAGATTGAACTAGAAAGTTGGGGTAGATGGGGGATTTGTTTGTCTGATTTTCGTTTTTATAAAGAAAAAAAGTAGCTAAATAGTCCAGTCAGACCCTTCTCATCCTAGAAGGGAATGACACAGGTTCTAGATTTTAAGAAACTTACTCCACAGTTATAAAACACGTCACTGAAAAAGCCTCCACTTTCACACTTCAGATGGCACACAGGTTTACAAATCTCCACAGCTGGCCTCCTTTACAAGATAATGGTTATAGAGACTGCCTGTTTTTAACATTATAATATGTATCTATTTCAACACAACCCCTTTGCTGCTAAGGCAAGCAGTGGCCTTGGAATGCCCTTTTTTTTTTTTTTTTTTTAATATACTGCATCTCAAGATCATTAGCCCAACATATTTTGCTACTTCAAACTTTTTCTCTGAGTGTCTTCTGCAGCTGCCCTGCTCTGGGCAATAAACAAAGAGACAACAAAGAAATATCACTTGCCAAGCCACTCACAGAAAGAAGACATGTAGACCTCCTCAAAATATACTTAAGACAGAGGGTTTTAAAAAAAATGTATCAATTCATTCATCATTCAGATGGAAGATTTTAGCCTTCTCCCAGGATGGACAAACAAAATTCAGGAGAGGCCTACAAGCAGAATTCAGAAGAGGGCATTCTCATCTCATAATGCGGATTACAAATTAGCAGCAGCAGCATGTTAAGCCGGCAAATCATGGAAGCAACTACTATAGCTAATCCCTGCTTCTCAGTGTTCACCACACCTCAGTAAGCTGCTTCAGAAAAAATGTAGTTTTTTTCCTGATATAACTCTACATTGTTATTAGTACATAGTTTTTCAGGAGTCACCAAGTTCTGAAACTGAAGAGTCAATGGATCTTCTGTAGTCAAAGGAGTGGACTGGGAAGTAAAATGTATCAGCAGAAAGGCCAGGTCTTTTTCCAACAAACTTATTTTCCGTATTACAGACCCTCACGTGCCTATGGATCTATCTTGGAAGCGGGTTCCCACACACAGTGGCTGACCTGGCAAACCAACCCAAACTCTAACCTTCTTTTAAAGACAGCTTTACAAGGAGACTAGAAAAAGAGAAGATGTGCATGTGTGTGCGTGCACGCATGCGTATATACACAAACACGCTCTTCTAATTTCATCAGCACCAAAGTGATAAAGCCAAGCCTAAGCTCCTTAGACATACGCTGTCACAGTAAGTGGTTTCCCAAGTTGCAGAAGTACTATGTAAGGTGAGCTGGGTTCCCAACAACGCAACTCCATGCGCTCACTGAACCAACCACGCTGCTTTAGCATCAATTCTTCTCTGTTACAGGGCTGTTCCCTCAATTTGATTTTTAACTGCATTACACACTTTCCCAAAAAGGAAAAGATTTCACTGTACAGTTTAAAAGCCTAAGTTAATGTTGGCTCTTCATCCACTTACGGTAAGTTACAATCAGATTCAGTTTCTTCAGCCACGCTTGTGGTAAGACTTGCAAGGCTTTCTCAGGAAGCATGTGAACGATTTTCTGTTTTACTTATTTCTCTCTCTCACCAAAGCACAGCACTTAAAAAAATACAGTTTTCTGTATCATTTCTGGTGATTTTACAGAGAGCACCACTCCTTTCCCCGCAGAACACAATTTGGTTTCCTGTCAAATTCAGCACTAGAAATCCTTCCCCCAAGCTGGGGGAAAAAAAATAAATAGAAAAACCTTGCAACTTGCCCTTTATAACTGTCGTTGTTGGTAGTAAGCAGATTTTGGCAATGAAGATCAGTGCATGGAGCACTTCCTGTCATGTACATGTTTCTATGCCAGCCTATGGTCATTTCCAAATGTCGCTGGCAATTCTGAACGCAGCTCGGGCGAGGAATCACAGAATCATTAAGACTGAGAAAGACCTTTAAGATCAAGTCCAACCATCAACCCATCACCACCATGCCTACTAGGAAGCAGACAAACGCTCGCATCTAAGCAGATGATCCCTTTTCCAGCCTTCAACTGGAGAGCGGCACCACATGAGGAGTTACAGGTCCAGCAAGCCCCTTCTGCCTAGGCCGCAGGGGCAGTGGTATTGCGGGCCGAATGCCACCCTTGGTCTCAGCCACAGAGCCACGGCCTGAGCCTGGAGGCTTCACTCACATCACGAGACCTACTCATTGTCCGAGTGCCTCATGAAGGGACCCAAGAGCTCTTATTCGGACGTGTGGCGGGGTGGGACATGCTCTTTATTTGGTGGCAACTTCCCAGGTCGCAGAGCGGGAGCCGTGCCCTGCTCCTAGCGCCAGCTTCACCCAGCTGCCGCCTGCCATCGACGGCCGTGTGCGTGTCCAAGTGGCTTCGTACCATGTGGGGGGCTGGGACCGGGGGCACCGCCTGGAGCCGGCGGAGCGGCCCCCGCCCGCGGGGAGCCCTCAGGCCGCCGCCCGGGGCCCGAGCCGCCCGCCCCGCGCCGGGCAGCGGCCCCGGAGGGCGGGGAGCGCTCACTTACCCGGGGAACCGCTCCTTCAGCTTCCTCAGGCTCTGCCGGGTGGGCTGCACGTGCCCCAGGAACTGGGCTATCTCATCGTACTGGGCTCTGGTCAGCTTCATGCCTCGCGGCGCCCAACCGGGCCTGCGCGGCGGCGGGCGGGGCGAAGGGAGCGGGCCGCGCCGCTCCGGCCCCCGGCGCCGCGTCTTGCCGGGTGGCGAGAGGCAGAAGGCCAGCGATGGCGGGGTCGCGGCAGCGAGGCCGGGGCGCCCTTTGCTACCAGCGCGGTGCCGAGGCAAGGGGGGCCGGCCGCTTCCCGCCGCTCCGCCCCGCGGCCCGGCCGGGGCGGGGAGAGGCGCCATCCCGCGCCGCGCGGCTCTGCGCAGCCGCTCAGGCGGGCGGAGATGGCGCTTCCGTGGGGACGCCGCCGCCACGGCTCGTAGCCATCGGGTTTCGCGCAGAGTCGGTCTCCTCTGCCTCGCCCGCGGGCGGTGGGGGACGCCGCACGCCTCACAGCTGCGGAGCTGCCCGCCATTGCGCCCTCCGGGCCGCTTCTTGCTTTAACGTCTGCGAGGGCGGGAGGGGCTGGCGGGGTGCGCCCTCAGCGCCCGGCGCCCGCCCCGGCTGGCCCTGGGCTGAGGGGAGCGCGCCGGCGCCCTGCCCGTCGGGCCCTCGGTCGCGTGCGGGAGCGCCCGCCCGGGGCATTGCGGCTTCCGAGTAGGAGTTGCCCACGGCCCTCTCCAGCCGTTGACTTTGGGAGGGCTGTTGCTTCCGGTGTAAAGAAAAAAAACTGACGCTGAAGGAGTGGGGCTGGGGCTCCTGGGCTGCAGGGTTGTCCCTGCTGTGCAGAAATGGCGCCTGCTAAGTTTTGGAAGAAAGCCATCAAAGTTTGTGCATGGATTTACCTCAGAGTTTGTTAGGGCTCAAGCTTAAAAAAATTACGTTACTAAATGTCACTTAAATAATGCTAAGTATGTTGCAAGCCTTAGTTTGTGTGCTGGGCATTTTTAATAGCTTTTATCAAAGTACTTGGAAGATAGGTATGCCCTTTTATTAAACAACGTATCAGAACTAGAGGTTATGAAGAGAATTAACCATGAATTTAACAGAGAAATACAAATATCCCCTTTAATTTCAGTTTAGCTGTGTTCATGAACTATATGCAGGCTACTGGAGTCCTAACCTTGAGGTTTCAGGCACTTAATCTGTGAAATTTGCTTTAAATCCTAAGAAGTTGGTTTTGTGTTGTTTTGTTTGTTTGTTTGTTTGTTTTAATTTTAGATTCTGTTCACTTGCTTTCTCTCTTGAAACCTTTAGGATCACATTTCAAGTGTTTTTTCTGCATCTTAGCCAGAAACTTTACAAAGTTTCTTGCAAGAGTACAAGATCTGGAACTTCAAGGAAAAACGAATAGCATGGGTCAGTCATTTAGGAACGTTTTTGAGGCTTGTTTCTAATTGACTGACAATGCGGAGTGAGCCATCTATCACTTGGTTCTCCATGGATTTTAGTGAGTTTTGTCTGGAACCAGGAGCCTTCCTGGGAACAGCTATTTCTGGTACAATTGCCTAAATGTAAATGTTTGAAACTCATTGGTTGCCGCACAGTAAAAGAAAATACAGTGAAGCTAAGCCAAATTGAAGATTCAATTGCTTGCTCAGAGACCAAACAAAGTAAGTGAAATTGAAAAAAAGAGCATTCTTTTAAAGGAGAGTATTACTTAACATAAAGGTACTTTCTTTTCTTCAGCTCTATTAAGTAGTATCCTTAATAGTAGGAGCTATGTGTGTTTGGAAGGGAAGGGGGTGTTCTTGCAATCTAATACCGATTTTAAAGGAACACAAGGATATGATTTTCTTGGGCCATAGAAAGGATCGTTTACCCCTGTCTTTTCAAAGATGAGAATTATGACTTTTTCTTTCAAAATAGTTGGGGTTTTTTTTAATATCAAATGGTCCTTCACTACCACTACTACTGCTCCCTTAGAAACAATCAATAGTGCTGCTTTAGAAAAAATAAACAAACAACATCTTACTGTCTGTTGTGGGACAATTTCCAGTGAAAGTGTATTTAAAAACAGCAATGTTACTATCTGTAACTTCTACGTCTGTTCATTTCACTTGTTCACTAGTACATGTTCCTGATTTTTTTTTTTAAATCAGATGAGACTTCAGTCTACAATACACAGAAGTGAAATAGGTTAGAACTGCAATGTGAAGTTATCAGTCTGTAGACCAAACTATAAAGGTCTCATGAATTTATTATGTGTATATTGGATATGTTTTGTAGACTCTTCTACTGGAAAAAGGTTTTGTAGATTTCAAAATTATTTTTTTTAAAAAAGTAAATAACCTCCTAGCGTGACGATTCACTGAAACCAAGAATATCATGCTGTCATAAGAAAGTAACAGCCCTCAAAGGCGTGAACTGCTGCTTTTCATCACAAAGAAGCATTTTGCACAGTGAAATGCAAAACACAGATAAGAAGTTCTGTATGCAAAGGATAAGCCACTCTTTACCTAAATTGGTTAAGGCAGAACTATTCCAATGAAATGCTCAAAAATCCAATGAGAAAAAAATTAGATGTTCTTAGGAGACAGAGTTCATTACATACTTTTTTCCGAGCAATCAAACTGCCATTGCAGTTTTACTATGTAAAACAGACATCAGACCATGTGTAATTAAGATGTGGACATCTGTACTGGAAGATGTTATAGGCAGTGAAAGTTTGCATAAATTCAATAAACAACTGGATGAAACACGTAAGAAAAAAAGTGCGTGAAAAACTTAAATTTACCTGTGACTCGGGGAGTCTTAGAGCTGCAAATGGTTGGATGCTGAGGGAAAGTTCTCAGGAAGTAACTGTGTTTGCTTAGTTCTTATATTATTTCCTTGGTATCTGCCTGTGGCAGGTGCTCTTGATTTTTTCCTTGGGGTTGGTTTCCAGTCCATCTATTATGTAAACCAAGTTTCCTTCCAAGAAGGACAGAGGACTAAAGAAACTATGGGAAAAACAAATGATGGGGAATGACGAAGGGGAAGAAAGGAAGAGGACATGTAAGCTATAGGGGGGAGATAAAGACAGGGAGACAGAGTGAAACACCTGGCAGAAGAATTCCAGTAATGACCGTCATTCCTTGCAGGTAGTCTTGGCCACAGTTGGTGTAGGATGGTAGGTAATGGACCCTTGGTCTGTTTTTTGTTTTGTGGTAGTTAACAGTTTAACTGTGATAATAGTAGGTGTCTCCCATTACCTTAAGAAAATGATTGCGTAATGTGGTTTACAGCCAAGTTCAGAGTTAAAATACTATTCATTATTCTCCACAGATATTAAAACCACTGTGTTTTGAGAACAGGTAATTATAGTATGATACTGTGAAGAATCAATTCATGCACAAAGTGCAAATTCTTATCTGATTTTTATGACCGTAGAGCTATCTTTTTACTTTACCACCCCGTTTCTTCATAGACATAATCTCTGGTCCATGTTGCTTTCTGTAACAAAATTAATGCAAAGACTCTTAGCAGTCATATGTGTTTTTCAATCTATTGACTGTAGAAGATAATGTTGGGAACTACAATAAGACTAGAATCTCGTTTGCAACTGATTGGAATGCTTGTTACAATTTTGTAATGCTTGTAATATTCCCACTTCATTCAGCTTGATGTATGTTTCTACAAGTATTTTTCAGTATTTTGATGTATTTTGTGTGATTTTTTGTTGTGAAATTCAGCACTTCTTATTCAACATTTTTGTATTATAAGAAAAACTTGAACATGCTTCCACTTAACTTGATAGCAACTGTATCTGTAAGAGCTCTAATAAACACCTCCACAGGATACAGTTGTTACCTCATAAACAAGGAGAACCTTCAATTTATGATCTAATTTATATCCATAGGTTTTAATGTCCTTTCTGAAAGTGATTGCATTGTGAAACAAACCATGATATCTTCAGTATGTATTAAACAAACAAATACAAAAAGGAACAGTTGGTCTATACATCACTGTTAAACATTAACTGTTTTGCCAGTTCACAAAATGATAAGTCACCATAAGTTTCTGGTTTTTTTCCCTAAGAGTATTCATGGGATTGCTTGCTACCGCAACAGTGTGAAGAACATGACAGCAACAGAATGATTATACGTAGCAGAATACCAATTAAAAAAACCAGACAGGCATTATTTTCCTTCTGTGTCTTCAGATTTGTTCCTCATAATCACAGAAGTCATTGAGGCAAATTAATCTAGTTTTCTGTGCTGTTAGTATACCCAGTGTATCTTTCTTTAAAATACTTACTTGCTTGTTCAAGTAATTAAAAAAACAAAAAAGTTTGCATTTGTACAGTGTTTTGAGAACACTGCTTTATATGCATGGGACCTAATCTATGGTCAATTGAAAGTCTATCAATTTTAATGGACTTGGGCCGCTTTTATCGTTCTAAGCTGCATGTTTATGTATTTTCTGTAACAGGCTGTAAAACATTTTTTAAAATGATGAGTTATTTAAAAATCAATTTCTATAACTGAGATGGTAACATGCCCTAAGTATTCTTACCCTGCCACTTGACTCCACTATAGCTGCATATGGTGAAATTTCTGGAGTTTGGATTAGCCTTTTTAAGCTCTCAGTAGTCAGATACAGAAACCTATATGAAAATACCTTCCTGGTTTCAAATTCAATTATTTAAAGTTAATCCATCCTCTTTGTCTGTATGTGTTAAAATGTCATGAACTACTACGTACTGCTTTTTCCCCAAGGGATTTCAGCTTTGTTCACTGTACAGAGAAAACCCTGTAGTTGTGTATTGAGTTAGATCGTTTTCTGTAAGACCTCTGCCACATTTGTTTCAGAATTTGGAATATACTGGGTGAATGAAGCAGGAACTATAGAAAGAAAATTGAAGTGTAAAGATAGTTTGACTGCTGCCCAGGGAATACGGATTCTCTCCTTGCTTCTGTTAACGGACTTTTTATGTAAGCTTAGAGCTCATGTGATGGAATTTTCTTTCCAAGTGGTGTTTTTGACACAGCAGGCACATTATTCTGTGCTAGCCATCTAATTTAATTACAGAGATGCATTAACTGCTGGCTAAGGAGATCATCCTAATGTGCTCTGGCCAGTTTCAGAGTAATATCTGTGCACTTGTATTACTGCTACTGCTGATGGTGTGCGTAAGTGGTCAGATAGATCAGCTGAAAACTTCACATGCGAAAAAAAACAACCTAGAAATATTATTTTTCAGCTAAATCAAGTTGTGACTCCAACTCGCTGAACAGCCTTATAAACAGAAGTGCCAGCACATGGGAGGAAATAGGGATGCATAGCCAGAGACATCAGGGCTACCTCTATCTATTGATGGTAGCAGAGCCTTGGGGGATTAACCTCACAAATTAGACATCTAAATTAGGTGCCAACCTTTAAGCAATATGATTATTGTGCATATGTTCTGCTAGGAATTTACATTTGAGAGCATCATTGCACTAAATGCTAAACACTGTCAATGGAACTGAATTTAATGGAAGTTGTACCTCGTACATACAGAGTAGTGAGCACAGTACTCTGAAAAATCACATCCTAGGTGTAGTATGCTGGAGAGCCCAAATCAGTGAATAGTTCTGGCCTAAATCTTTGAAAATTAGTTTCTCTCATATACATACATATGAATGAGAAAATAAATATATATACACACATACACAAAAGTATACAAAATATACATGACAGGAGAGGATGTTTTGGAAATACATTTGCTAGTACGTATCTTCATCTAGTGCTTATGAGATAAGCTACTATGGTAATGAGCTTCATTAGAGAATGTATATTAAAATTAGACTGTTCTTAGTGTGTAGGACATGGGCAGCATGCAGTAAAGAATAAGTGAGGCCAAATTTTGAGTTTAAAGGTTAAGAAGAAGTACTGAAGAGGTGCACTATTTACTGTGCAAGTAAGGCAAAGGAGGGAAAAATTAGAAATTAAGGACTGTTTTGTAATACAGATAAACAGAAGGGCTAAATCAAGGTTGTGCTTCCAAATGGACAGTAGAATTTCCAAGTTTCTTTGTGTTTGACATTGTAACAGTGATGTTGCAATGTGTAAATATATTAAAACAAAATTAAACTGCTTAAAATGCAACTATTCTGGTGAAATAAAACGTATACTTTGTGATAGATTGTATTGTTTTCAATATTTATTTTTTTTTTTTGCTAATTCGCAAAGTTGTGTAACTTTGCAATGTATTTCCCAAACATTATTGTGAGACAGTGAGGATCTGCTAAATTGCCTGATGTTGTTTTTATTAACTTGTTGGAAACATAGTACTTCAGAGTAGCTAAGTAGCTTGTCTGTTTCTCTTTTCTTACAGCTAGAAGTATTTCACATAGAAAGGTAAATACTTTACAAGGCTAAAACTAGCTCCAGCATTGTGTTTTACTGCTTTCCAACAAAATCTCTGAAAGAGGAACAAATTCTCTCTAAGCATGAGTTGTGAAAGAGATAACAGATTAGTGTTAACTCCCTGACCTATTGGTTTATCTAGAGCCTAAAAACTGGCAGCAGAAACTTAAATTTGTAGAATTGTGTGCCGTTGTGGTAGTTTGGTTCCATTTTCTGTCCACCTCCTTTTACTCCCCCACAAAGAAAATAAACCAGCAAGGGTTTGCTTATATAGCTCTCGGTGACTCACCAATGTTGTTTGAATTCAATGGGAGGTGTGTACGATTAGTGAGCCTGAAAATTAGGACCTTATTATGTGTAGTCTGGAACTGTTAAGCATATAACAATTTTTAGGGAATTTTGGATTATTTTAGATCAGATAAGCTTTGGAGAGGAACATAGAAGTAGATTAAGGGTGATTTTTTTTCCCCCCCTAGTAGTGAAATTTCTGTTGTCACCTTATACTTGGGAAGTTATATTAAATAGCTGAGGTTTCCTTTACTGTTTTTCTTCTAAAATGCTTAATGCTTTATTGCCCAAAGATTTTTACCTCTCATTACATGTCAAGTATTTATGCAGCTAACCTCCGGAAGTCAGGTAGTCAACCAGATCAGATATTTGATAGTATCAAATAGAACTGCGCTGTCTCATACTAAAATATTTCTAATTTGTTATTGTAGACTTCCATAATGAGGCTTTCATAGTCTCCATTGGTAACATGTTCCAGTATTTTACTTCACTTGAACTTGGAAATCATGTTTCTAATGTTTAATTCCAAGCCTACGGAATGCAAGTGAAAGCACTTACTTTCCTCTGTATCCTTTGAAGAAAGGGGAGAATGATAAATCACTGGCTTTTTTACTTATTTCAGGATTATTGCAATGCTGATCCACTTCTCCCATTTTTGTTTGGTATGGTGTGCAAGACCAGTCCTTTCTTGTAAGTAATTTTTCTGAAAAGGTTGTCATTTTTTCGCTCTCTATATTTTGCAACGTCTTTCTAAAAATCCAGTGCAGACACTCCTTCAGCTGAGGCATTTCATTTTGCTGAGTAGAATAAAAATCCTCATATTTTCTAAGCAAGATTCCTGTGTGTGATTTCTGAAGTTAACTACTGAAAAAAATTCACACTGCGAGTTTGTATTCTGCCTTTATACACTCCTCAGTGTGTTGTGCTAGCTGATAGAAGTAGCACCATTAAGGGAAGGCAAGGTATGTGTAGCACAATGGATGCACTGGTCTGTTTCTCTTAGTAAGGGATTCAGTGTGCAAATTGTAAGAAAATAAGCAAAAATACTAACGGGTGAACACTGTAATATTTTAGATATTTTTGCAAGTAAGATTATGGTAGCATTACAGTTTCTTGAGTCTTTCATTTCTTCTGATAACCCATTCACTCTTTCTAACACATGTAAAACATATTTGACATTTATAATAATGGAATGATTAGGTATGTTACTGACATCAAGGTTTAAGGTACTGGGTGACATAGCGAATTTATGTTCCACTTTAATCCATTTATCAACCTCCGCTGGGAACTGATTTTAAATCTAACTCAAGCCGTAACAATTTGGGGGAAAAAACCCCTGCCGAATCCAACAGCCTGGAAACATGTAAATGTATGAAATTGTTGTCTAGGCTCCCCTCACCTTCCTCTTTTTTAGTAAGGAAAATATTAATGATTTATATGATGACATTGCCTCTGGAATCATGTGGATACTTATTCAGAGCTGGTGTTTTTCAGTCCAAGAATCAAGAGAGAAGATGATAGTCAAATATGAAAGTACGTAATTGCTTAGAGTAGTAGCCATTAATAAATTCTTTGCATATGTTGTGGTTCAATTTTGGATCAATTTGCATTTCAATTATAAAAAGTAAAAAACTTTTTCCTAGATTAATAGTGCTTTTTTTGTTGTCAGGATTGATAAGTTTTGAGTGTATTTGAATTATGCAAATGTGTACAGTGACACTCAAACCAGTTGCTTCAAAGGTATCCAAAGGGGCAAAGTAGGTTGCCTGAATTTAGGCAGTCCTGAACTAGGTCACCTGTTCCCCTGTAATAAAAGTTGTCTGCCCTTTCTGTCTTATAAACTAAATGAAGGTGCCACTTGGTTATTAATAAGAGATCTATAGGACCAGGTTCTGAAGTACTCTAGCGTGAATCCAAAATCATTTAATTGGAATCACAGAATTACAGAATGTTCGGGGTTGGAAGGGACCTCTGTGGGTCATCTAGTCCAACCCTCCTGCCGAAGCAGGGTCACCTACAGCAAGCTGCACAGGACCTTGTCCAGGTGGGTCTTGAATATCTCCAGAGAAGGAGACTCCACAACCTCCATGGGCAGCCTGTTCCAGTGCTCCGTCACCCTCAGAGGGAAGAAGTTCTTCATGTTCAGACGGGACTTCCTATGCTTCAGTTTGTGCCCACTGGCCCTTGTCCCGTCACTGGGCACCACTGAAAAGAATCTGGCCCCATCCTCCTGACACCCACCCTTCAGATATTAATAAGCCTTTATTAGGTCCCCTCGCAGCCTTCTCTTCTTCAGCCTGAACAAGCCCAGCTCCCTCAGTCTTTCTTCGTAGGAGAGATGCTCCAGTCCCCTCACCATCCTTGTAGCTCTCCGCTGGACTCTCTCCAGTAGCTCGTCATCTTTCTCGAACTGGGGAGCCCAGAACTGGACGCAGTACTCCAGATGAGGCCTCACTAGGGCAGAGTAGAGGGGAAGAAGAACCTCCCTTGACCTACTGGCCACACTCCTCCTAATGCATCCCAGGGTCCCATTGACCTTCTTGGCAGCCAGGACACACTGCTGGCACATGGTCAACCTGTCGTCCACCAGGATACTTAGGTCCCTCTCCGCAGAGCTGCTCTCCAGCAGGTCCGCCCCGAGCCTGTACTGCTGCATGGGGTTGGTCCTCCCCAGGTGCAGGACCCTGCACTTGCCCTTGTTGAATTTCATCAGGTTCCTCTCTGCCCAGCTTTCCAGCCTGTCCAGGTCACACTGAATTGCAGCACAGCCTTCTGGTGTATCTACCACACCTCCCAGTTTGGTGTCATCAGCAAACTTGCTGAGGGTACATTCTAACTCTTCATCGAAGAAGAAACTTTAATCGAAGTGATATAAGCAAGTTCAGAATCGGGCACATTGTATAACTCATACCGATGTAGTTTGTTGCCTTTATAACATAAGGAATGGTAAGAGAGGAATTATTACCAGTTCTTTGTGCCTGACATTGCCATTCAAGCAAGTATCTGGAGAAATTCAACTCAGGAACCGAGTATTTTGCATGTTCAGTCAGAATAATTTGCTGCGTACTGAGGTGTGAATCTTGGGGTTTAAGGGTGAAAAATACACTCCTATTAGTCAAATCTTTGTGAGTAGAACCCAATGTGTTTAAACCTTGTTGACCTTTACATAGTTATGATATGTATATCATCTTTGGTTATCCTTACTGTTGCTTTGGTCTGGAAAAAGTAAAACAAGAGGTTAAGTAGTCCTTGAGGGTAAGTTAAAACGTAGACTACTGCCATGTTGTATGGCTTTAGTATTCTTGGTGTCTTTCACAGCAAGTTGATGAGAGTGCTCAAAGCAAAAAAAGAGCTTGCTAGGTGATGCCATTTAAGAAAAAAAAATAGCTTTGAAAATGAGTTTACTGTTTCCATATGTGTTCTTATATTGTATACAATATATTTCATAGTTTTTGTGATAGACGTGTAAAGCCTAATGCTTGCTTTTCTGTTTTAGCTGTTGCATTCAAAATGAGTTTAAAATATAATCTAATTTGCTAATACATTTATAAGTTTTTTCTGATTTGAGGCCAGAAGGAAAGCCACTATGGTCATTTAGCCTGATTTCCTGCATAACATATATTGTAGGTA
The DNA here is from genome assembly GCF_030867145.1 of Opisthocomus hoazin. Lineage (NCBI taxonomy): Eukaryota > Metazoa > Chordata > Aves > Opisthocomiformes > Opisthocomidae > Opisthocomus > Opisthocomus hoazin. The sequence continues at coordinate 39,778,664 of NC_134420.1, forward strand.
TTTCATTAATTAATTGCTGCTCGTGATTCAGCACCTGTAAATGAATTAGAGGACATCTTTTTAAAACAAAAAGGTAACCAAAACCATCTTTAAATCAATTTAAAATAATCCAGAAATACAGACTCTTACTATATTCTTTGTGGTTAATTGCTTTCGCTGTCAAATGTAAGTAGCCTGATTTGAACTTGTTTAGCTTTATTTTTATCACTTAGTTTTGCTGTAGCTTGGTTTCCTGATTCTGGTAGGTTGTATGCTAGATATATCAGTTTAAAGTCAGTGTTGCTGCTCAGATCACCTCTTAAACTGTTCTTTGAGGAGTTAAACAGATGAAGTTCATTAAGGATCTAAACATCAAATGTGTTGCTACTGTTCTTCAGAGGCCTGCTTTAAGCATTTTTTTCTCATAGCCAGTGCTAAATCTTCTATGTACAAGGGTTGTGCATGTTTCCAGAGTGCAGAGTGAGGAACTTTTACTATTACAGAGTAGAAAATAGTAGAAGCTGGAAATATATCTTAAACAATATATTCATGAAATATTTATTCTATGAGGTTTTAGGAATACATACATAAATACTATAGGATGAAATTGTCATTTACATCTGTTACAAAGTTCTTTGGATTTTGCAACTAAAATTTTATCTGAATCACATGTCTAGTTATTGTTTGCCGTTTATATTATTTTCAATTTTTTAAAAAAATTTGAAAAATATTTGAAAAGTTAAATATTATTAGATATCTCGTCTCATGATTTCACCACAGTGGTGCTCGAAACATTGATTTTAGTTCTCTCGCTAATCGTGTGCTCATAGTATTGTCCTGTGTAACTACCAGATGCTCTTTCGCAAAAGGGGGAGGTTAATTAAACAGGAGAAAGAGTATAAAATTAAAAATTAAGCCTTTCAGAAAAAGAATATCAGAAAGAACCCAAGACAAGTATCCAAGGCAGCATCTGGTGTCTATGAAATTAGAGGAGGCAGCTGAAGGGGATAGAAGTGGTAAAGTGATCTGTTCCATTTTTCTAGACCTGTTTGGTAAAGGTACCTTATAAGATAAAAGTGATAATGCCCCATTTGTTTTACGTTGCTGTGCGGATCACAGGAGGTGGAGGAATGTTAATTATAATGAGGTCCCCTGTCTTTTCTTGTTTCTGCTTGCCCTGATGCTTCCATTCAGTGACCAATACAAGCAGTGACTAAAAGGAGTTGATCCACAGACATTAACCATTCCAAACATCTTGTGGTAGATTTTACTATGAATATTTACTTGGGCTTAGATGTCCTTTAGGCAGGTGTTCCATTAATTGATGTGCTAAGAAAGAATGCTTAAGCTGTCTTGCTATATAATTTTGAAGTTAATCCAACTGGAAACAAATGTACCTATTTAAAATTTCTTGAACTTTTGTAGAGGCTGGAATCTAGTGGTCCAGCTGATTATTCCTATGCTATCTCTGAGTTAGTAAATGTAATTTAAAGCAATGGAATTTCTCATGAAGTTCAACAAAGGAAATGCAAAGTCCTATGTCTTGGGAGTAATAACATCAGGCACCAGTGCATGCTGGGGCCCAGCAGTCTTGAAAGCAGCTTTGCTGAGAAGGACATTGGGGTCCTGGTGGACAACAAGCTGATTATGAGCCAGCAATGTACCCTCACAGCAAAAATAGCTGATAGTGTCTTGGGCTGCATGAGGAGGACCATTGTCAGCAGGTTGAGGGAGGTGATTTTTCCTCTCTACTCAGCACTGGTGAGGCTGCATCTGGAGTACTGTTTGTAGTTCTGGGCTCCCTAGTACAAAAAACATACGGACTTACTGGAGCAAGTCCAGAGCAGGGCTGCAAAGATGATTAAGGAAATGGAGTGTCTTCATATGAGAAAAGGCTGAAAGGCCTGGGACTTTTCAGCCTAGACAAGAGGCGGCTCAAGGGGGATCTTACCAATGTGTATAAATACATGACGGGAGTGAATGAACAAGAGGGAGCCTGACTGTTCTCTTTAGCGCCCACTGACAAGACAGGGGGCACCTGGCACGAATTAAAACACATGAAATTCCATCTGAACATGAGAAGACACTTTTTTACTATGAGTGTGATCAAACACTGGAGCAGGTTGCCCAGAGAGGCTGCTAAATCTCCTTCTGTGGACATATCAAAAGCTGACCGGACACAATCCTGGACAGCCAGCTCAAGGTGACCTGCTTGAGCAGAGAGGGAAGTTGGACTACCTGATCTCATGAGGTTCCAAAGATTTCTGTGATTCTGTGAAATTTGAATGATGAAAGTTGGTTTTAGTAAAAATCAGGTGTGTTTTGTTTAAACCCAATTAGTGTTAGCAAGTCCTTACAACTAATAATACAGTATTTTAGATGTAGTTCTTTATCCTTGGTATAAGCACCAAAGTTTCAGTTCTCTTCCGACAGTGGCAGTTTCAGAGCCCGTTTATTTCTCACTGATATGCTCTTGGATAGATGTGTTCTTTCATAATTCATGTCAGGCAGGTTCGTATACAGCAATGTTCAAATGTAAAAGAACTTTCAGAATAACTTACATTTTTGAATTATGTTCTTTCATCACATATTGTGCAACTTCAAGACTCATTACTTTTTAGTCCTGCAAGTTATGGTTAATCAGTGATACTAGTGCAGTAACAAGTTAGTGAACCCGTAATTATCTAGACATTCTTCATAAATATATGAAGGCAAAACAAGATGTTTCTTTTTATGTGCTGAGATAACTGGCAATACAATTGCTTAAGGCGGAAAACATAGGCATAGTGATAGTTTGGCTGCGAGTACTTGCCAGGGAATTTCTGCTTGCATTCTGACTGGTAGGTCATATAATTAGAAGAGTAGCCAGAGAGTAGCTCATGTGTAGGAGAATCTCAGCTGACCTTAATATTTTCTCTGCATTGGGAACTTCTGTAGATAAGCAGCGGTGGCATAGAAATCTTTCTGATATCTAGTGGACACTTTGCACCAGTTTAGGTGTTGCAAAATAACCATGCAAGGATGAATTTCTTTCTACCTTGAAACTAATTACTGTGTATATACACCAATGTAGTTAAGGCAGTCATTTGCACATTGTCTGCAGAAAATAAATAATTAGTAACAGAGAAAAATAAAGCCTTCCAGTGTTTGATGCATGTCCTCATAGTCTTTTCCAGCCTTTAAACAACTCAAGTTTTGACCTGTGTTGCAAGTAGTGCTGTATGTGGTCATCATACTATTGCAGCTGATGACTTGCGGAACTGGTCTTTTCATCCTTTTTTCCCCTGTTACTAGAGATGTCAGAGAAAGATGTATGTACTGTCAGTGGATAGAGTGCTTGCCTTTCTTGTCAAGTATTGCATACTGTCTATACATGACAGCCCTTATCTCCAGGCTGGTTTTAAGCATTGTATTTTTCTTCCAGTGTTTATATTTGGTATACCACCTAGGCCTAATTTCTAACAATCAGAACTGATTAATTTCTTATGTGTCTTTGATTTACCACATCTAAGTGAAATTCAGAATTCACATCAGTAGGCATTTTTTAACTAATTAAGTCATTTTTACAAAAAAATTAAGTACAATTTTAGGAAAACTTCTATGTAATAAGCTGAACTGAGGTTTCTTCACACTGGACAGCTTATAGACCAGGCCTGCTGCATGGCACAGAGTTAGTAGTCATACATTAGATAGTAGAATGGGTATAGCTGATGCTGTACCTGCACTCTGTACTTTTCAACATAGCCGATTGGTGTAGGTGAGATAGATAATTTCCAGGACAAAAAAAAAAAAAGTGCAGAATACACTTGAGTATTTCTGCACTACACTCATTTACAACACATTGACATATCTAAAGTGTATATCTATACAGAGTGATACCAATGGATGTGAGCTGCTCTCTGTCTGCTTTGAGCTGGTCAATGTGAGTCCAGCTCAGGTGCAGAAACCAGATTGCTGTGTTAGTGTGGTGGTATGTTAACCAGTGTTCTCTTTTGCTTTGCAGGTCTTATCCAGCAAGCTTGGATATGTGGCTTCCTCTGACTACCTCTGAATGTGGATGTGTGATTTCTATACCCATCTGCACAGATATAAATGTGAGTTAGTTACTGAGTGGGAATGGAGTTTGTATAGCTTTGGTCAAAAACAATTGGAGAGCAACATCTCAAAGATTTTGGGTGAAATTTGATTTTGTAAACTGCAACTGAAAATGTAAATAGATTAAGCATTTGATCATGCAGTTCTCAGAAGAACAAAGTTGCCAGTGAAGATAATGGTAATTACTTGTGCCAAAAAAAAATCCTGGAATGACTTTGTAAAATTCATGATTCTTTTTTAAATCCTGGAGCTTCAGCATTTTGTTTAGCTATTTCAGACTGCTCATCTGGGGAACTGGAGAACTGTTCCCTAGTTCCAGCAGCAATTCAGGCTGATAATTATATGGAATATTTATTCTATTATTTTACAGGCGTGCATGGTGTGTCTTTTACATGGCACAAGGCTTTTCTATGAATATCTTTGAAGAGTTAACCCTTCCTTGAGTCCTCACATGAACCTCCATGCCAAAACTGAGATTAAGGTTTTATGGAAAAAAAATTGTGCAAAACTGAGTTATTTTTTCCCACAGTTTCCATATACAGTGGCAAAACTGTACAGGTTAGTCTAATGGAGTTTTTATTTCAAATCTGAAAAAAATTATGAGGGGAAAAATGCTACCATATGGGGAAAAAAACCCACGTATTTTTACAAAAAAAATAAAAATCCAAAATTTGTGCATATTTTTGATTGGTTGTTTAATCCCATTCCAGTTATTGTTCTTGACAGTGAAATGCCATAGAAAAGAACATTGGTTAAGTAAGTTTTAAGTAGTAATTATAATCTTCCTGTTTATTGAAGTGAAGGACAGAACAATGAAAAGGAAACTGCTTCAAATCAATCCCTACTAATTTATACTATTTATAGAATCACTAATCAAAGCATGATTCATACAAACCTGGGGAGAATATAATGCTGTAGCTTCTGTGCATTTATTTGCAAGTGGAAGTGTTTCTAGGCAGTATCCTTATGGTTAGCACTACCACTTATCTGTGAACTTCATCAGATGTAGTAATCTTTAGTGATAAACTTAGCCCCAAATCAATAATTTCACAGACTAGGAAAGTGAAACAGAGTATAGTCCTTCAAATGAGAGTTATGATAGTTTATGAGTTCCGAAAAACAATATTACACTTGCCTTCTAAATAATACTGCAGAAGTCTCTTGTAAATCCTTTAGCAATTTTTTCTAATCCTTTATAAGTTGTAAAATCATAGCTGAAAGGCAGGCAGAAAAGGAATGCACAAATAAGACATCTGTTATTGTTATATCAATGATAATACATAACCAGCTTTGAAGTAATAACATTTTAACAAGGACTAGAGTCTTATCCAAAATGAGATCTCATCCACTTCCACGTCTTTATTTACTGCATTTGTAAGAGTGAAGTTTATAATTGGGATATCTTATCAATTAGTGCTTGTAGAACATTGCATGTATGCTACAGTCTGGTTTAGATTAATGGATTTGCAGCCAAGCCATATCTTAACAGATAGGGGTATCTGTAAACCAGCTTCAAAGCAATGTATTTGCGTGCTGCTTATAAAACAGTATTCACCTTTACTAAGTACAGGAGTGCTGTGTTTTATAACTTCAGCACTGTGAAATGTATATACTATTAATGTATTTTCTAGTCCATTAAGGACAAGCAGCATATTATGCTCCATTTAACAAAAGATTTACAAGTCACTAGTGCAGAGGGTTATTCCAGTACAATTTTGGGGTGTAGATGCAGCTGTCTTTTAGAGATTATGTTATTGTGTTGACTCTAAAACAAATTCTTATTAACTACATTTTAGTGTCACATAAGTTCACAAGAATTTCAACTTGCTTGAGATTGATACAAAGCTACAAAACTGTTAAACAGCAAGACAGCTTGGGAATGGCAAGGAACTTTTCTGGCCCTAGTGAAGAAGGAGAGGTGGACAGAAAATATATAACTTATTACCTGTTGTCACACTTTTTGGCCATGAATCTGTAGAAACAACAATAAGCCATAGAATAAATATCTGTGTACTTCTTTCTTTCCTTAAATCTTTTTTGTTTAATCAACAGTAAAACGGGCAATCATGCATTTTAGTGTATTTCAATACCGATTCATCTGGTAACAGCTAGTTAGCTTTTCTTTTTTGTGCCTTCACTGTGGAATTAATATGAACTGAAAAAATGAGACCTGTGTGCCGTGCCATTGTTCTGTATGATTAAGTGTGGAGCCTCTGACTTTATTCTAACAGCTCATGGGAATTTGTCCTAAAACATCTGTGGGATTTGGTCCAAAAAGCCGATGATCCAAAAGCTACCTGCTAGGGCTTTTAAACTTGATACTTAAACTTTCAAGTTATCTGACTTTCAGTGTACATTGTGTTACTGATACAGCAATATAATATTTTATTCCTACATTTGTTGTTATTACTACTTTAAAAACATCTTTGTAACTATAAAGCTTTTAGGCCTTTTACCAAGTAAGATTCTTACTGGAATTAGAAAAAAATTGATCAATTTGCTCTTTAAGATTCTGGTCTGTTTTTCTTTATGGGAGAAGAGGACGCATATTGCTCTTTACCCTACTTGTAGGTGGCCCAGAAGTGTATTGAATGTGGTTTTCTATCTTTTACAATGGATCATGCATTAGTACATATTAATACCGAGGCAATATTTACCCCCGTATGCATTTGTTTTCCTGCAAATGTATTCTAGTTCTGAGGGATACCTACTTTTTACCTTCTAAAGCCAAGAAGATGTACATATTTTTGTTGTGGTTTTTGAAAAGCGTTGTATTATCACTAGATTATGCTTAAAGAATAGAATATGCCTACCTTTGTCTTTCAGAGATAGTTGCAAACGCTGCATCACTTCTGTAAGAGCTGTTAGACAGATCCTACTGGAAGAGCACCCAGGGGTCTAGGATGTCTTTGGATGTATTAGATACATTCAGATTCCTGAAATATTATTAGAGAGAGAATCCCTGTTAGGACTTGTGTAACCATGGGAGATCAACTTCTGGATATAGAGTGGAGAACCAATGTTGTTCTGAAATTTAATTTGTAATTCATGTAAGTGAAGGCATTTATAAATTAAGATTAATAAATGTCTAAGGACACCATAGATTTTGTTGAAAATGAAAATATTAGATGCAGGAATAATGGAAAGTTTCAAGGGGCTCTCTTAAGTAATTTTTTTGTTAATGACACTGATGCAAAAATATGTGCTAAAAATCAAAGTGGTAGGTGTTTGATTAGGTGAGAGATTGGCTTTAATGCAAAAATACCTTACTCCTGGGTGACCTTGAAGCATGTAGTAATACAAAATAGGATGCAAGTCTGTAATATGAGGTGAAAATAACAAGAATTTCTGCTATAAATTACACTTTTTTGACTGTAAACATATAAAGAGATGGAGGTTTTGGTGGACCCGATGTATGTGTAGTAAAGACAGGTAAGTATTAGTTCCATTGTACAAGAGCTTGGTATGAGTGAACATCACCTGGAATACTGTGGTGCATTTCTGGTTATCTGCTTTCAGTAAAGATGAGTTCAGCTGAGACGGGTGCAGCTGAGTAGAGTAAGATACAGTCTCAAGGAGATTTAAGAGCTAAACTTGCTTAGTCTAGTAAAACAAAGACTGGGAGGTGGTACAATAGTTACCTATGAAAACAAGGATAGGTGATAAACCATAAGGCAGGGAAGAGACCTGTATACAGTAAAAGGCAGTTAGCAAAAGAACGAGTTATCATCAACTGGGTCATTATTAAATGTGACCTGAAAAATTATGTTTCTATCCATAAAATGAATGAGATTGTGGAGCTGCCTTATTAATCATAGAATCATAGGAAGTTTTGGGTCGGAAGGGACCCCTAGAGGTCATCTAGTCCAACCCCCCTGCAGCGAGCAGGGACACCACTAACTAGATCAGGTTGCTCAGAGCCCTGTCCAACCTGGTCTTGAATGTTTCCAGGGATGGGGCCTCCACTACCTCTCTGGGCAACCCGTTCCAGTGTTTCACAATCCTCATTGTAAAGAATTTCTTCCTTATATCCAGCCTAAACCTACCCTGTTTTAGTTTAAAACCATTACCCCTCTCGTCCTGTCACTGTTGTCTCTAGTAAAAAGATTGCCCCATCTTTCCTATAGGCTCCCTTTAAGAACTGAAAGGCTGCAATCAGGTCTCCCCACAGCCTTCTCTTCTCCAGGCTGAACAAGCCCAACTCTCTCAGCCTGTCCTCATAGGAGAGGTGCTCCAGCCCTCGGATCATTTTTGTAGCCCTCCTTTGGACCCGCTCCAACAGTTCCATGTCCTTCTTGTGCTGAGGGCTCCAGAGCTGAACGCAGTACTCCAGGTGAGGTCTCACCAGAGCAGAGTAGAGGGGCAGAATCACCTCTCTCGACCTGCTGGCCACGCTTCTCTTGATGCAACCCAGGACACGGTTGGCCCTTTGGGTTGCCAGCGCACCTTGCTGGCTCATGTCCAGCCTTTCGTCTATCAGTACCCCCAAGTCCCTCTCAGCAGAGCTACTCTCAGTCCTTTCATCCCCCAGCCTGCATTGATAGCAGGGATTACCCCGACCCAGGTGTAGAACCTTGCACTTGGCGTTGTTGAACCTCATGAGGTTCACACAGGCCCATCTCTCCAGTTTGTCCAGGTCCCTCTGGATGGCATCCCGTCCTTCTGGTGTCTCGACCGTACCACTCAGCTTGGTGTCATCTGCAAACTTGCTGAGGGTACACTCGATGTCGCTGTCCATGTCATTGATAAATATATTGAACAGCACCAGTCCCAGTACGGACCCCTGAGGGACTCCACTCGTCACTGGTCTCCATCCGGACATTGAGCCGTTGACCACTACCCTTTGGCTGCGAACATCTAACCAATTCCTTATCCACCGAACGGTCCACCCATCAAATCCATGGCTCTCCAATTTAGAGAGAAGGATGTTGTGGGGGACCATGTCAAAGGCTTTAAAAAAATCCAGATAGGTGACGTCCATTGGTTTTCCCTTGTCCACCCTTGTTGTTACACCATCATAGAAAGCCACTAGGTTGGTGAGGCAGGACTTGCCCTTGGTGAAGCCATGCTGGCTGTCTCAAATCACCTCCCTGGCCTCCATGTGCCTTAGCATATCTTCTAGGAGGATCTGTTCCATGATCTTCCCAGGCACAGAGGTGAGGCTGACAGGTCGGTATTTCCCAGGGTCTTCCTTTCTACTCTTTTTGAAAAGGGGCACAATGTTTCCCCTTTTCCAGTCACTGGGGACTTCCCCTGACTGCCATGACTTCCAGTCGCTGTTTTCCTTTGCGTCCATTCCTTCAGCCTGATGGGGGGAGGTTACTAGTGCCCTTTGGTACCGGGCCTTTTTTACAGGTTTTTCCTGGGTGCACTCCTGCGTTGTCAGGGCACGGCTCCACCAGTCGATCTCCTGCTCGGCCTCCCTGATGCTCCGTAGCCTATCTACCTCTTCTCTTACCTCTGCCACCAGGCAGAGTAGATAGTCCACCTGGTCGCACCTTATGCAGATATTCCCTTTGCTGTTGTCTGTTTCCATAATAGATGCAGCAGAGACAAAGAACCTAGATAGCTTCCCCTACAAAGTTTCAGAAATTTATGTAAGGATTTATATGATTTGGTTACCTAAATTACTTTGAGACTAGACTCATTCAACTTTGGGTTGGTGGGACACACCTTGATTTTGTAATTGTTGCATGTATGTTCTTTTGTTTCAGTCTTTCTCTCTCTACTTCAGTAGGTAAATGCCACTCAACGGTCTTTTGTAAATACCATGAACAATTATATACAATCTAAATGTTTTCCCAAGAAAAGCATAGAGAGCTACTCAAAGCTGTTATGTTCTTTTCCTACTGCATGACTGTTCACTGGCCCTCAATGAAATCTAATCCCTGTTGTTTGATGAACTAACTGTTCTTATCCCTTTTCCATTTTGTTGTAAGTGCTTAGGTCCACTGATGGATCAAAATTTAATTCTTTTGTAGTATTTGGCTTGCTTTGTGCAAGAAACTCGTAATGAAAGAAGCAGCAAATACACCTCGGGTCTTTTTCCCATGCTTGTCGTGATCCAGAGTCTCTGCTGTGCATGAATCCTGATCTCCTCTTTAGAGAGTCATTTTTTCTTCACTGATGTTCAGTGAATATATGTTTGGTGAAAACAACCTTTTTTTTTCCCCCAATAAAAAAGTGAATTAAACATTGTTAGTTATTCAGATTCAGAGCTACAGGAATACTATTTAAAAGCTTATTGGTTGTGATGAAAAAACTCCTGAAAGATAGAAAATGGCTCCTTAAGTTTCAGAATTCCGAAACTAGAATGAATCTGAATTTTTATTATGCCATAATTTGCCTTTTAATTGTCTCAGTTTTTTAGTTTGGTTGTCAACAGACTTGACTTCAAAGAAATACAGGAAAAGGTCTGTAGATAGATGTATTATCTTTTCTTGGACCAATTGGAATATTTGGAAAAGTTAGGCTTGCAGGCACACAAGCGTCTCTTCTGTTTGTGAAATAGAAACAGCAGCAAAATAGAAGTTGAGAACAGTTGCCAAGAGATAGCAGACATACATCAATTCAACCATCTTTAAAAGAAAAGCAGTCGGTACTTGTGGAAGAGACAGGATGATATGGGGCTTGGCGGGAACAGGAGAGAAAGACACAGATACTTACCTCTAGGGAAAAAAGACGTTGTTTGTTGCATATGAAACACAGGTTAGTCTGGGAGAGAAGGAAGAGAGATTAAATTGTACTATAAAGCCACTCTCTTGCATCTATGGTTTTTGGCATTCAGTAGAGTTATGAGTTTTGCTTACCAAAATTTTAAATAAGTTTGTAGGTTCTACCTGAGCATAGGGGCATAGAGCATGAGCAATCAGAGAGGAAGGAATGAGAGATCAGAAACACACTGACTAGTGAGAGATATTCACAGATGGGTACTTTTTTCCTTTATACACGGTATCAGTTCACTCCAATATGTAGTTTTTGCTTAGTTTTACATGTGTCATAGCTGTTGTGATGGTGAGTAACTGGGATAAACCGTATTGTATTCCTGAAAACGCAGTCGTAGAATTGAAAGATACTGATGGTTCTATTGAGAGATTATTTGCTACAGAAAAAGAGATACGTTGTAAGATTTTACGTTTCTTGCTCAAATATAATCTTCATCCATTCAGTGTCTTCAGACTCTACCTAAGGTGTTTCTGATAGTGAGTTTTCTGAGGCTAGAGACTGTTAGAAGGCCAAGGTGGTTCGTGGAAGACATCTTCAAAGTGACATCTTCTTCTAGAATTACCTATAATTGGTTAATAATTTTCTCTGTAAGTACTGTGTACAGTGTTATATGACAGCTGTAATTCCCTCTGTGATGCTCAGATATCTCTTTCGAATAGACATCATCTCTTTACAGAAGTGTACTTTTTTTACTAGAAATCTTCTTTGGATAGTTCATAGTTCTTTGGATGGTATAATGAGATTTTCCTTCAGAGTGAAGAGCATGGCATCTGAGAACGCCTGATGTGTGTGTGTGTTTCAGGTGGCTGCAAGTTTATGGAGTTAAGTTTGTTAGTCTATGGTTTTCTGTGCATTTTTGTTTGCAGATTACTATCTTTGATGTTAACCTTAATACCTCGGAAAGGATCTGAGTATAGGAGTATTTCACAGGCAGTTTGACAAAAGAGTTGTGATTATTGAATTTATGATTGCAATTAGTGAGGAAGTCCAGTTTCTGGTCATGGTGATGAGGATGTTATTTATTCATCTTATGACATATGAACCTGGTGGTACATATCTAATGGTGAGTAGTTGTTCTTTTACTTAGTTTTGAAAGCTGCTGCTTCTGTTTGTGTGCCCAAAAGTTTATCATCTAGTGCATTCAACAATGCCAGATGCTCTAATCCTGCTCTGTCCGTAGACCATCTTGGTTACAACAAAGTACTGTGTGAGAAATAAAACCTTTTTGTCTTTCAAGCCTCCTTTTCCTTGGTTTATCTGCACTCAGGCTGACCTTTGCTAGCTCTGTTTCTAATTCTCCTCATATACTCATTTTTAGTAGGGGATATATGTTGTAAGTAACCAAGGTCAAATTTCTGAGCCCTTGTATGTTAACCCAATGATTTCTAACCCCCTTTAATCCTTTCCTACACCAGCAGCTGTAGTAATAAGGGTCAAGGGGCTGCTAGGGACTGAGGTCATTAGCTTTTGGGTTATATTTATTCATTTTGTTGGTGTTTTGCACTGATTGGTCTTAATGGATATTTTCCATTCAATGGTATGGTATTAGAACAGCATTTGACCTTTTCCAGCAACATGAATGTTTGATTTTTAAGTTGATTTTACTTTGACTATAAACTAGATGCTGCTTTTTAGATATGGAAAGAAATTGTCTTTCATTTTATCATGCTGTGAACTGTCTGTGTATTAGGTTGAATACTTCAACATTAATGCATATAAAGTCAGATCCTACTGAAGGAATGGAAAAACTCCATTAATTTCTATCAAGCATTTTAGGGCTCCCATTGATATTAATGATAATTTAATGGGAAAGGACTTGGATCCTTACTGTTTGCAACAAGTAAACTGCTAGGTTTTATATTACTGCTTAAACCATCACCTTTAGCATTGCTTTAGCATATATTTATGTTATAGTCATCTTTGTTTGATAGAACCATCAGAGTACACAGCCTGAATCTTTGGGTCTATTACTATTTTTTAAATGTAGCAAAAGGTGAATGCACACTATTACATAGCATGCAAGAAAAATAGATAATTCATGTCTGTCAGTTTGAGTCTTTAACTGTTCCAGTATGACTCCAAAGCTAATCTGTTAGATTCTTTTCTGCTCAAATTTCCATCACTACTACCCAAGGAAGGGTAAGGACAATAGACATTAGAATATAATCTGAAAGCTGACAAATTTGTGCTTTTATGAACTTAAGCAGAAACAGTATATCCCATGGTAGACCCCTCACTGACTGTCATGCTTTTAGCGCCATTTCTTTTCTTGTAGTTAGTTTGGTTTATGCTTGAATGTTTGAGATGTTCTCAGCTGCTACTGGTGAGAAGCAATTTCTGCACAGTGAGGAGGAAAGAGTTTATCGTATTTAGTGTTACTTTTAGTGATATGGATGCTAACTCACGAGGTATTGTATTGAGATCAGCTAACTCATTTCATTAAAAAGTCCTTTAGGTGGTAGCTATATTTGGTTACCACAGAATTGATGTGGATCTGAACCAGAAACACAGAAGTGAAAGGCTTTCTATCCTACTAACAATTTCCTGAGCCTTCCATTCTCCTATATTAAGAGGGGTTTTTATAGAGTGGAGAAATGCCCCATCATAAAGCTGTAAGGTTAAAACTGCAGCCCCTCTCCCTTCCCTAACACTCCTTAAACTATGGATCTTGTTTGCTGTGGGAAGTGAACTGCAGGAGGAAGCCAGATGGCAGCTGTATTGAGCTGCTGCTTTGTTGTGCAGGATGGGTGCCCCTCCTCCCTTCTCCAAAGCAAATGTTGATTCACGAATGAGGGGTTTATATATCTGAATGAGGGATTCATATGATCTTTTTTTAATGCCTGCTCTTTTAATAGTTTGCAAAAGAAATTGAACCTGTGTTCATAATAAGAAACAGTTTGAGACGTATATGTGGCAAAGTTGTATAATTTTAAGGTGAACTTTCTAAAATGGTACACATAGCTATGGTTGTTTCATTACTCTCCGTTCAACTGCCTGAAGTGCTGTACCAGCACAGCATGCTTCTTGTAAAACATATTCCAAAGAGAAAAATGTTTTATATTTTATTTTAAGGTAAAGTATAATTATTTTGTCAGTAATGGACTAAGCACAAGAAATTGTTAAAAAAATTTTAAATTAACAAATTGCTAGCTAGAGAATGTTTATTAAATTATAAGAGGATGATACACTCGATGGACCTGATTTACTTCATAGAATGTGCACCAAATCTATGAATGTTTCATGATGCTTAAAAACATCTATTAAAATTCTACAATACTTGCAGGTTAATCCTCAAGGCTGATTTTTATTTTGTATTTCCATTTCTTCATAAAACAAAATTGTGTGTAAGCTTATACACTTTTTAACCGTTGGCAGACATGTTTGATTGCCATTATATTTGTGATGCAGAATACTTAAGAGTTTTAAATTTCCAAGTGTGCAAAACAGGAACTTCAGCTAAGACCACACACGTACATAGTATAAGGTTTGTAGGATAATTAACTAGAACTTTGTTTCTTTCACTGATTACAAAGATCGTTTTCTTGTAAATCCAAGAACAATGAATAGTTGTAATGAGAGGAGCTCGCCATAAGCACTTTTCTCTAAATATCCAGTGCTGAATTCTCTCTGGCACAGTTGTCAACAGCATGTTCCAGACTCAGTCTTTTGCCATAAACTGCATTCTAAGCACAATGGAAATAGCATAGAAACATAAGAATTAGGAAATTGTGTTATTAACAAGCTGTATTTTTAACCACCATGGGGGATTTGTTTAGACTGCCTAGTGTGTAGAATGTGTTTTTTAATGTAAATAGCTACTAAGAAAAAATTCAGATCCTCAGATGAATGTCAGAAATGAGCCTTAACAAAATATTTTTAAGACTATATACCAAATAAAGTAATGCGGTTTTCCCTGCTCTTTTCTTCTTCTTTTTCTTGCTGTCTTTCTCTCTTTCTGATGTCAGTTTATATCTTTTATAATGCAGATATCAGATGAGAGAAAACGAGGGAATAGCTCTAGTACAGGTGGAAACAGTTAAAAGAACTGGGCTGGAATGTTAAAACCGATATTCCTCCGTCTTAACACACCACATTAAAAAGTAGTTTGGGGTGCCTGGCATCTTCATGACTAGAAATATAAGTAAATATCAGCAGTATTCAGAATCATTCAGAATTGATGTGCATATGTTTTTTATATAAATAGAAACAAACAAATAAATAAATATGCATTCTATATCTTTGTGCATATTACAACTACATAATAGGCAGACATATATGTTAAAATCTATGTTTCACATCAAACCTCTACAGTATGCTTCATGAGGGAGACAAGACCCATGTGTTTTGCAGAAGCTTTTAAAGCTGTTTCATTTATTTTATTAGCCTTTAATGAATGTAATTAGAACCCAAGTAATTAAATGCAATTGTGCTCAGTATGTTCCTGTTGTAAATTGCCCTAAACAATGTGCATGGTGTGAACAAATTTGTGGGATTAATAGAGGATAGATAATGTTTTTGGATAGTATTTCACACTAAACGGCCGCAGAGAGAAACAAAGAAGCTGGCGCAGTGTCATTAATCTTAGTCAACTGGCAGTTCTGGTGTAATTTGCATGACTTAGGCAGTGACACAAGATGGGGCTAGCCTGGGATGGGTGTTAGATCACTAGGATACACATGTATTTATTTCTCTTTAGTACTCTGATTTATAAGTAGAAAGAAGTTTGTTTGAAGAAACTGATTCATTCTGTTTTCCTCTCTTTTTTTTTTATCTTAGAATAATAGAATTACTGGCACTATATTGTATGTGTTCCTTTGTTCTTATCGTTAGCATATTGGTTTATGGATATTAAAAAACATCTGTGCATCCTTGTCATCACAGAAGAAAGGCAGATGTGCTGTGATTGGATAGTGTGTTGCTAGTGGAATAGATTTTCTTTCTTCACTCTGCCTGATGTGTCTTGTTTCCTAGCTTAAAAAAAATCAGGGTACAGTAAGATATTTCTAAATTAGTTTCTGAAAAACCTTACAGTGGTTGTAGTTAGAATATTCATTTTCATTCTACATTCCCTTTGTAATTTTTTCTAAAAATCATTGAATGCATGTAATCTGATTGAGCAGAAGTATAACTCAACAACCATAAAATACTTCTTATATTTTAGTAGAGGAATAAATTCTAACAGTAAAGTAGTGATAACTGTAGTTGATTTTCACAAGAATTTTTAAATGCCCTGGTTTGGGCTAGTTTAATTGTTCTTAAACTTGCAGTTGGGTGAAAATGTCTGTCAAAGTGAACAGTTTTGCTGAAAGTCTGAACAGAAATATTCCATTAGTTTGCAGTTTTAGAAGAAAGAGTCAAAATTAATGTGCATCTTGTTAGATGAGTGTTTCTGTTGCAGGCACTAACATTATTTTCAAAATAGTTCTCATAGAAAGCTAATCTTTTTGCATAGGTTATAGTCCCATTTATGAGAAAAGGGACCATTGTCCAAAATTGATCTTGACCAATTTCTTGACACCTAAATTTTCCTAAAAACATATTTAGGTGTATATTATCCACTTATTGCTTTGACTAAAAACTGTGCCAAAAATGTATGTGCTGAGCTTATTCATGTAATATGTCTGGAAGTTGTTATTCTGTTAAATATGTTGCTTACACACACCTGATCATGTTGCTATTCTATGTTACCATGCTGTTAACTTCGTTGTGCCGTAAAATAGAATGATGAGTAAACTGGGGATCTTCAGAAACTCTTGAGATATTGCAGTCCTTACAGATAAAGAGCAAGGGATTCCTGCTTCAGCAATATCCGTGGATCTTTTAATTATAATTTTTCAGCACAGGAAGGTTGCACTTAACCAAGTGTAAGGAAGAGTGAGATAGGGCATTCTGAGCCTGTTTAGCCGAGCAGTTACCTGTTGTGCGTATCCTGTGAGCTATGTTTCTTATATTCCTAAAAATATATATTTAATTAAGACTTTTTCATCCATTTTAAAATTGCATAGTTAAGTAATAAAAAGAACGAATTTAAAATACAAATTCTGTGGGCATCCTTGAGTCCTCTTAAATTGGTTCATAATGATTAAATGCTTACGTTTATATCACTGTGTACAGAACAATACTCTAATCATACTTTTAATACTGTAAGATAATAATCCCGTAAAATCATGAAGAGTTTACTATAGCACTGAATAAGCACTGATGAATAGCCGTGTTTCTCTGCTTACCATGTTAAAATACAAAGTGCTGATGTGGAAGCATTATAGTCATGGTGAGAGGCAAACAGGTATGTTCCACTGGAATGTGAAAACAGCACAATTTTTACACAAAGATTTATATGGTAAATATAAAACCAAACACTGACAATGAAAATTTTCAGGCATTCAGTTAGGCCACCTAAATCTGAAGATGATTTGTCACTAACTGCCTTGTCTCCTGAACTTTGAGGAAACAGTGCAAAAGTAACTGAATTTGGATTAAACATATCGATAATTCTACCTTTGAGAAAAAGAGAGTTAGTCATCTATCAGTAATGATTAAGAGGGTTATGATGGCATTAAACCCAATTTTTTATGGCAATTTGAGAAAATATAAAATACTTAAGATATGGCATATATTCTACTGTGGATTTTAATAAAGCAAAAAGGCATGTTAGGACATGAGGATAAAGTAAATGGAAACTGACTGAAGGGCCAGACCCAAAGAGTTGTGGTGAATGGAGTTAAATCCAGTTGGCAGCCGGTCACGAGTGGTGTTCTGCAGGGCTCAGTATTGGGGCCAGTTCTGTTTAATATCTTTATGAACGATTTGGACAAGGGGATTGAGTGCTCCCTCAGTAAGTTTTTAGAAGACACCAAGCTGGGCGGGAGTGTCGATCTGCTTGAGGGTAGGAAGGCTCTGCAGAGGGATCTGGACAGGCTGGATCAATGGGCCGAGGCCAACTGTGTGAGGTTCAACAAGGCCAAATGCCGGGTCCTGCACTTCAGTCACAACAACCCCATGCAACGCTACAGGCCTGGGGAGGAGTGGCTGGAAAGCTGCCCGGTGGACAAGGACCTGGGGGTGTTGGTTGGCAGCTCGCAGAACATGAGCCAGCAGCGTGCCCAGGTGGCCAAGAAGGCCAATGGCATCCTTGCTTGTAGCAGGAATAGTGTGGCCAGCAGGAGTAGGGAGGGGATCGTGCCCCTGTACTCGGCACTGGTGAGGCCGCACCTGGAGTACTGTGTTCAGTTTTGGGCCCTTCAATGGAAAGACATTGAGTTGCTGGAGCGTGTCCAGAGAAGGGCAACGAGGCTGGTGAGGGGTCTAGAGAACAAGCCTTATGAGGAGCAGCTGAAGGAACTGGGGTTGTTTAGTCTGGAGAAGAGGAGGCTGAGGGGAGACCTTATTGCTCTCTAGAACTCCCTGACAGGAGGTTGTAGCGAGGTGGGTGTCAGTCTGTTCTCCCAGGTAACTAGCAATAGGACGAGAGGCAATGGCCTCAAGTTGTATCAAGGAAGGTTTAGACTGGATATTAGGAAAAATTTTTTCACTGAAAGGGTTCTCAAGTATTGGAACAGGCTGTCCAGGGCAGTGGTGGAGTCACCATCCCTAGAGGTGTTCAAAAAACTTGTAGACATAGCACTTAGGGACATGGTTTTGTGGGACTTGGCAGTGCTAGGTTTACGGTTATACTCGAACTTAAGGGCCTTTTCCAGCCTAAATGATTCTATGAAATATACCACTGCATATTTAATGTTGCTTGGCTAACTTCAGTTTTGGTGATTCCTGACTCCCAAATAGTTAACTTCAACACATTCTTGGTGTTATTTCCTGAAAAAGACTAAATTAAGAAGTCCTGAGGATTTAAAGTAGTTTTCCTTGGTAACCTTTTCATTTTAGAAGTACAATTAGATTTGTAGTTCTGAGTCTTCAGTCTGTAGAATTTTAGTCCAACATAACCTCACTCTACCCAGACAATTATACCACTTTAGATAGGTTGCAGTGAAATACAGAATGTGGTGATTTTTGTACAGGAGCACAGTCTGTAATTTTTTTCTGTTTGTGTGATACATAGTTATGATTATCAAGTAATCTTCAGTGTCAACAAGTGCTACTACACTTTAGCCTGCATACTTTTAAATATGATTTTATCTTTCAGTAATGGAAGTTTTGAAGGTACACACAGAGGACTAGCTACTGTAGAGAGCTCTGCTGACATTGAAAAGTTCTGAAGTGAAAGAGCTTGAATCAAACTTGCTTATTTTTGTGTCAACTCTACAGCTGCTTCACCATACTACAAAACATTCATGACATTGCATCTTAGCCAAATTATCTTTCGGGGGGGGATAATTCAAAACAGAGCAGTAAGTTAATCCAAATATTAAGTAATATTTAAGAAGTCTCCTATCAGCATCTGTGCAATTGAAACAATATGGATTTACCTCTTTGACTGGGCTCAGCAATTGCATGTTATTCTTCTCTGTTGTGGAAAAAAGCACTATTGTTATTTCTTTGATGCCCAGTGTAATGTGCAAATCAGCAAAAGTAATTAATTAACAATTCATGAAAGTAGTTGACTCCTATTAATATGCCTTTGACCCAAGCACCACTGTTCAACATTTAAAGACCAGGGACCATAATATTTATTATGAGGTCAGGTGTATTGATATAGCATTAAAATGAGTCACATTTAGTACACTGCATAGCAATTATGTTAATGCAAAAAGTATCACTGTTGCATAGATCTCAAGTGGCAGAAAAGTTATGTGATCCAGAATACCTTATTTGTCAATTTTGAAAGAATGTAGAGAAAATTATTTCTTGGCTTTATTACACAAATGCTAAGGCACAAGGGTCTGCTTACCCAAACCAATCAATTCTGTAGGAGGCAGAGTTTCCCTTTTCTACTTTTCAAATTATTAGTTTATTATTTTTATGTAGAATTTGGAGAACTTCCTCCTTCTGATCCATTATACCAGATTGCTATAACTTGTAGACTTCTAGAAGAGTAACGGATTTCCCAAGATGGTTTTCTGTTATACTAGTCCATAATGAAAATCTTACACTGCCTCCTTCTCTCTGCATTGCCCTTTCCTTGTTCTACATGTGTTTAGTGCCTTTTGTTACATTAAATGGATTTTTTTGGGGAGTAAGAGGGTGTAGAAAGAGACAAGTGTATCTGGCCTGTCTGTTTACAGTCAACAAAGCTGCATTTGAGTGTGGAAAAGTTTAGAATTTAGGTGTGAGGCCAAAATAGAGCTGAAACTTGGATTCACTTTGCTGTTATGTAACAACAGCAATTTTTATTTTGGTAATTCTATTGCTTTGGACTGTGTCCACTGTATTTCAGTTATCCAGCTGAAAAGAAGCCTGTTCATTTTTTGTTCTGAACAAACCTGTAAGGATAGATCCTGAGTAAAATGTAATCAAACTGGAATACCATTGAGAAGTTGAGTTTAATTTAGGAGTTTCTAGGTATGGTCTGTTAAAATGGTATATGAAAGTCTCTAGGATCGAGTTCATTCTAGTCTAAAACCTAAAAATATTTTTTTAGGTAGCAAAAATGCAAACCTTAAAGAAGTCAAACCTCCCAATTTCTTGTTTAAATATCTTTAGATCCTTAGAACTTACATGTACTAGGCAATTCACAGATCTCCCTTAATCGCGTGATTTATTCTATCACAGTTTGTGGTAGATGGGAGAGAGAATTCCTTATTACATATGAAGAAGCTGAGACCATTGGTAAGATATTCCTAGATTCCA
The DNA here is from genome assembly GCF_030867145.1 of Opisthocomus hoazin. Classification (NCBI taxonomy): domain Eukaryota; kingdom Metazoa; phylum Chordata; class Aves; order Opisthocomiformes; family Opisthocomidae; genus Opisthocomus; species Opisthocomus hoazin. The sequence goes on from NC_134420.1 coordinate 39,799,208, forward strand.
CATTGATTCAGATGTCCCAGTACTGTTCTAATTCTTGTTCTGCCGCTAATTCTAAACTCGATGCTCGTATCTCTAGTTTTACCTAGTTAAGGATTTTGTTTCTCTTCCCAGGCATTTACACTTCAGTGGCTTTGAGGAGATGTGAAATCTATAGCAAGGGATGGTTGCAAGTTACTAAATCTGAAATAAATATTATATCTAGTAAAATTAAAATTTCTTGGTGATTCTAAGTGGTAACACTTTGTAACTGTATATTTTGGATATTGTAGCAGGGACCAATTTTGTTGCTGATCTAAGCAGGGGGATTCTTTTGACATAGTTTTGTATTCAGATTCATTTAGTTTGGTACCTCAACAGCTGAAGTTGTTAGCACTGCTTTATTAACTCCTTTTCAAAATTCATTTTAAGACATTAACTCATGTATTAGGTGTTATTTCTTATTATTTAAAAATAGATTTTTATTTTATTCTATTATTAGATATTAATCTCATTATTAAATGCTATATATTATTAGATGTTATTAATCATCTTATTATTAGATGTTGTTTCTTGTTATTGAAGTGAAGAATACCCACATAAGTTAATGTAAATATCAAAAAAGAGATGTCCTCACCAAACAGTTAAAAATGCTTGAATCATTCCACATTGACCTAAGCCAGGTGAATCTATAGAACTTGCTGGCCACTGCAAGGATTGCTTCATTCTCTTGTCTTCAGAAAATTGGCTCGATAAGAGTAGAAATGCAATAGGTTGCAGGGCGTATTTCAACTATATTGATATTCCAAGTGCTCCTGCATCTTGCACAAAGGGCAAATGGAATAAATAATACTAAGCTGTAGTTGCTTATATTGTTGTTAATATTGGAATTTTTGTTCCACCAACAAGGTATTTACGTGCCTACATGTGTGTGCACACATACACACAGGAAGAAACAGACTGTATTTCCTACTGTGCTGAACTGTGCTGTGGTGAAAGCTGTACTTCTATAGCGAGCAAATTAGGAAAAGTTTTGAGGCAACATCCAATACCAATTTAAAACAGCTTCCTGTTTCATTTATTTGTCATCCTTCCACAAGTAACAGTCCCACTGAGATGCATGAGTGTGAGTAGTTCATAGGACACTCACGTCTTTGTGACCAACTACTTTTTTTATATCATGCGTGTTCAAAACATTGATGAGTTTTAATATGCTTGGGCTGCAAAATATTGATGTAGATTTCATGAAAAAGCACTTTTTTGGTGAAAGAAGTTGGCTTATTATTTCAAAACTCACTGATTTTTGCACGTGGATGAGGCTTTTTAAAATAACTTGGCAGGGAAATAATCTTAGGTAAATGTTCACGGTGTTTACTTTTTAACATAAAATACAGACCTTTCCCTTTCTGATGATCTGGTACGGTACTATAATTGAAAACAAAAGTTACATGCTCAACACACAATTCCAGCTCTGTCATGTTTCTTTCTCTATGCTAGCAGATGGCAAAATACAACCACTGATATCTTTGCTAGTAATTTATGGAATCTGTTAAGGGGAAAAAAACCTACTAGAAGTATAAATCTTAGTATATTATTCAATGTATTTGATTATACATAAAGTTGTACATATTCCATATAATATTTGTATGGCATTTGTTTGAAACATTTAGCTTAGCAAACTAATTGGAAGCAAAAATTCATATGCTTTATTGTAATTATGAAATACTTGACTCATCATGTATCCTTGTTTTCAAAGTAGAATTGTTTTATTATATTAAAAAGTTCCCAATTCAATTAGAAAATATCTTTGTATTCTCTGCTATAAGTAAGGAGTGGACAAGAATATGAGTGAATGTCAAAAGATGCAGAGCCTATTGTCTCTGTATAAATTTCAGCCTAGCTCCAGTAACGCTTTTCGTTATACTTGGAGATGAGTGGAACAATAGGAATGGAGCTAATTTTGACTTTCATGGGGTTTTGTTGTGTTTGGGTTTTTTTTGGTCTAAAAGTGTTTTTGTAAAACAAACCAGCTTACTGGAATGGAAATGGGATTCTTCTCAGGCATATTCTCTGTAATGTAATTTATGACAAATACTCTTTTTTTAGGCCCAGGGCAGAATTTTCTACCAAATGGACAAAGATCTTTAAAGAGGAGTTGTCTGTTGGCCAGGGTTTTGTGTTCCCCTGCTGTCTGTTTAAGTGTGGGTCTTGAATCTATGTCACCCGTCACCCAAGTGTGGGAAGCTGAACTTCCCAGCTAGTGACATGAGTGAGGGATAGCTTTTTGCTCCTCTGTGAGCTATTTGACTTTTAATTAGTCCAGCAGAGAGATTAAAGAGTTCATCATTATAGATGTTCACCTGAAGTGTCAGAAACCTAACTTGAATTTCTGGCTACATACCACAGTTATCTGTTATATTGCCAGCAGTGATTCCTGTTCCCTGAAGTAGCAGCTTCCAGCTCTTGTGTCCAGCTATGTGCAGTTTTGAATGTCTTAATACTACTGCTAATTTATTACATTTGGGGAGCTGCTGTCTTACACACAGTAGGATAGTTCAAGCACAGTGAACTTGAGACAGTTGCTCAGGATAAGCAATTGCTTAGTGTTAGGTAACATATTTAGGATATTGAAAAATAGTGACCTAAACTTGCAGCTGGTCTTATAAGTGCTAGAAGAGTGTTCTAAATTTATACATCAGACTATTACTGATTGACATCAGTTAACACCTTTGACAGCTATGCTGTGATTAGGATCACTTAATGCCACTGGCTCATCACAAAGCTATGACTATAACAGAGAACATGCCAGCCTACCTGCTCATTTCAATGCTCTTTTAAGAAATTATATAGTATCACTGCAATAGCTATTTGGGTTTTACTATATTTTCTGTGACAATTTTACCATGCTGTTGATTTTAGCTCAGTAATAAACTACAATTTTTTTCCTATTTTGAGAAATAAAACAGAAGTACAATAATTGTGAATTTTCAGAAGTATTGTCTGATTATACTACTTAATTTCATGGCTTCTTAGGACAAAACCTCTTTCTTATTTATAGGCTTGCAGCTGTTTTGCCACAACTTCTAGCAGCATTTTGTTTCAGTAAATTTAATACTCTAGTACAGTGCTTTACAGCTTATTGATCTGAAATAGTACTCTTGCTGCTTTGTCGGATTTGTCTCAAGATCAAAGGTTTGAACTGCCTCTTAATGTTAAAATATATACATGGGTCTGCTCTTTCCAACCTTTACCACTCTTGCTTAAGGGAGTTAGAAAAGAATATGAAGCCTGATGAAGAACGCTGGTTCTCCAACTCTCATTCTTCAGAGCTGTAGAGTAGGCAATGAACCTTTATGATTTCTTGTAGTACTTTTTCTGGATTTTATCACTGTAGAAAATAGTATAATGCCCACTGGAATTTGTGAAAGTCTTTCCATTGATTTTAGCATACAGCAGAAGCAAAACCAAATGAAAGAGCACCTGCATCTATGAACCTACGTGTGCAGTAGGAAATGTCAGCTTGCACATCCAGAAGAAAAGACGTGAACTGAAGATTTTGGGAATTTCTGCCCTAAGATCTTTCAACTATTTTCTGAACCACAAAACGGAGAGCTGTTTATGTTTGCTACTACTTTTTAATTCCTGTTGGCAGTGACATGCAGACTATGAAATGTGTTAGGCTTGATTTACATAAATCAGAAGGTTGTCAGCTTCTTCCTTTTCGATGTCTATGTTGCCTTAAAATCCAAACTGATGACCTCATTGTAACACAAATAAATAGTGTTGGTAAATGTTATTATAAATTTCTTCTATTACTGAACATACAGATGGAAATGCAAAGTTAAAATTTGTGATATTCTTTCTTACATACACTATGCATTGTTATGTCTTCCATATTTTTGAGACCTTCTTTCCATTATTAGAAAAGTTTTGTTGTCTGCATTTCACAATGCTTAACCACATTCACTCAACTTGGCCTTTTGATTAAAATAAAATTTCTGTATTGGTATACCTCATTGTATCAATACAAATGTAATTTTGAGGCCTTCTAGCTGTCCACCATAATGAAACAGAAAAGAGATGAAACATTTTCATCTCTTAATGAAATGGTTATTTCTCTATGTCATCAAGGGTCAGGGAGGGCAGACATATTGTAGGAATTATGAAGGGAAAAAGGGGAAATATTGTAATTATAATCAGAAAAGTTCTGGATAATTTTATGACTGGAAAGAACGTGTGTAGTTATTCGTGCTATAGCATACTAGGACTACCGAGTTGATTAGATGTGTTCATAGATACTTTTTATTAGGGTTGATTGTTTTGTTTCATCGTGAGACATTAACGCCTCGTGAAGGGAAGTTACTGATCTTAGTGCACTAATGACTTAAAGATTTGACTTTATGGTTTTCTGTACACGTTTTAAAAAACAACATAAACCCTGTTACTGCTAGATTTCAGAATAAATAGTTTTCCATAAAGTGCACAATTCTCTTTGAAATCTTAAATTTTGTACAGGTCTATCTAAGATGATTTGAGTTTGTCAGAGGTATGGTTATCAAAATAACAAGATAATTATTTTGGTTACCACTAGTATGTACCATTTTGCAAACTGATTTTCTGTAATTTTAATTGCAAAAGCATTGCTGTTTCACCTTTCTGTATTCAGATAGTTGAATGTTGAGCTACTAGTGAATAGATTTCCATGTTCAAATCTATTTTTAGCATTGTCCTCAGTGGATACTATCTGTTATGTGAAATCTTATGTCATTTTTGAAACAAGCTACTTTGCTCTGGAATTTTTAAAATAAAACTTTTTTTCTTTTCACACTTAGAAATGTGCCGTTTCCAAATTCTTCCTCTTCTTGCTTTTAAAATAATGAAAATTCTAAAAAAACCTATGCTTGTAATTAAAAGTCATTTTAAAATAACCTCAGAAGATTGTTTCTAGAAATCAAAACGTCTTTATGGTCCCATTTCTAAGGAAAGAAAGACAAGTGACTGGGATCCTGTACACTTTACTGTAGTCTACATTAATTACCTTCTATTAAAAAAATGACAAAGACCTTTTTGAAAGGGAATCTGGCATTCTTTCCACAGAAATGATGGCAGACACCCTACTCTCTGCTGATTTCTTGACACTTCTAATTACCTGTATTCATTTGAAATCGTTTCCTTTGTAGTGAGTTATTGGCATGATTTTCAGAGAACAAGAGGAAAATGGAAAACATTTTAGCAAGTTAAGAAAAAAAAATCAACAGTATCATTGTTTGCAGCTTTTGTTGAAACTACATACATGAGTCATTTGAGGGACATGAAGGTAAATGAAAGGTTATACTTTGCCCTGCACGTTGTCCCTGGTATTTGTAATGTCAATAACTGTAGAAGGTTGTCAGGAAACTGGAGAGATAAAGGTCAATAGCAATGACAAATATATCATTGTATGTGTTTGAATATGCAATATCAGCCTAATCTCATGGTGGAGGTTTTCACACCCTGGAAATATCAATCAGGTGCTGTATCAGAACTATCCATTGTATTCTGTGTACTTAGAATTAAATGGGAGATCAGTAGATTTAAGTTTTTGCATGTTTACACTATTTTTTCCAGATTACTTTCTTTATTTAGTACACAGAAAGAAGTTATTCTTTCAAAAAGATATTTTCCATGAAATAAAACACTAACAAAGGGTGTTTTTTTTTTTTTTTTAAAGAAAACTATCCTAGGTTCCTTAATTTGTTACAGCACATTGAATATTAGTTTCTATTTAACATATGATATTGCCATAATTTTCAAAATATTTTTGCAAACCGTGTCTTTCTGATAATTGTCTGTAAATCCATTTGCTTTTTTGTATACTAACATAACAGCATCTCACTCGAAGTGCATCTTATAGGGATAGACCTTTATTTTTCACAACTAAATCAAGATTTCAGAGCTCAGTTAAAAGAAACTACAGCCTACAGTTAAATGGATGTGTAAGGGAATAATGCTTCTGAGAGAATTAGCTTACAGTTGAACACATGAAAGCACAGAATTCTAAGTTGTTACAAATGTGGATGCTGATTTAGGAAAACCTAAATTTGACTTATAGGGGAATACCAAATCACAAGTCATTACATTGTTATGTGTTTTTCTGTGATTATGCCAGCACGGAAAAACAAGAGATGAAGAGCAAGGAAATAAATTATGTCACAGCGCCATGTGACACTGAAAATAAAACCAGCAATTAGTTAAGTGAGAATCTGGAGATAGGAAAGTAGAGGAGGGCCACAACAGTGTGAGGATGAATTTTGAGAATAGCAGGAAGAAAGTAGTGCTGCAAACTGAAGTCTTATTTGAGAAACAATTGGAAGAAGTATTCCTTCTGGGTAGAGCATTTGATAAAATGACTGTGGGAAGCTAAGGGGAAAGTGAGCACAAATCATGTACTAATTAAAGACATGAAGTCAAATAGAGTGAAAAAAAATGCTGAAAACACAAAGTAAAGCTGCAAAGATAGTGTTATAGCAGGATCCAACTATCAGCCTGTCTGAAACATCTGTGAATCTGATTTTTTTTTTTAAATAAACCAAGTATAAAAATATTTATTAACCTTGAATTAGTGATTTCACTCTTTCCCCAAATACTAGTTCATTTTACAAGATGCTGGTAGTTTGATCCTTTGTACTGCTAAGCTATCACTTCTGTGAAAAGTCCCTAAAATTCTGAGAACTGCAACACAAAACTTTAAGAACTTCTGAGTGGTTTGGTGTTGAGCAACTCAGAGTTTCAGGCTTTATTCTATTTATGGTGTTTTATCTATTTAGGGACTGATTTCAGTGACATCAGTTGCTTCTGAGCATATTTTACCTTTTAGGATTTGAGTTTTAATTTAAAGATGCGTCATAAATGTATGCTGTTCAGCAAAGCATTTAAGAGCATGTTTATATACTACCGCAGTTTAGAGGGTTTGAGAAAGTGCTTGAAGAAATCCACTGTTGGCTGAAGTGTTTTGCCTGGGTCATTTCCTAGAAGTCCTTTTGACCTCCAAATACATTTTTTTCCTGAGAGTAAACATCTTAGCTGGGTTTCCAAAGACGTAATAATGATTGAGAAGGTAATATCCCCTGTTGCATTCATGGAAGTGTATCCCTCCATCCCTGCCTATTTTTATAATATCTGTCACCCAGGTAATTTGAAACAGTTTTTCAAATTTTCAAAGGAAAAACATCCCATCTCATATGAAACATTGCTATCAGGAAGTATCACAACTTAAGGTAGTATCTTACTTTTCAGTCACATGATATACATACTTACCTTGAGGGACACTTCGTTAAACCAGTTACTAAAATGCAACACCAATTAAAAACTTTTTACACTACTGTCAGAGAAATGGGCTTGTAGCTCTAGACTGTCCATTGCCTACACCACTGGCCTATGAATTTTAGCGTTTGTTGGAGTTTTTGTCTTCTCTGTGCATATGGTGTCTGATACAAATTATTATAGAGATTTAGAATTAATTTAGATGAGTCTCCTTTTTCTCTCTCTTCTTCTCTTTCCCTCTCTCCCTTCTTCCTTCCCTGTCTCCCCTACTCCCTTCTCTCTTCCCTCCTCTCTCCCTTTCATCCTCTCTTTCATTTCCCTCTCCTCCTCTTCCACCCCTCCCCCTTCTCTCTCTCTTTCTTCTTTCCTTCTGTGTTACGGTACAAGAGTTGTCTTTTCAAGCACAGGGTGTTTGTTTGTGTACCTGTTCTGCGTATTTGTTCCACATATATTGCTTCTTTAGACTTCCCTGCTCTCTCTCGCACACAAGTAAGGTTATGTCAGTTAAGTTTTCCATTTGAAAACAGTCCCATCCCTTATTATAGAAGAACACTTCTTAGACTCTTAGACTTACTGTTTTCACTCAAATGCTTAATTATATCATTGTCCGAGGTCTGTCATGTACTCAAGCTCATGACACTGCTATGAAATGACTGCAGTTAAAAGGCTATGAAGAGACAGAGTTGCATTGCTGTTTTGAATCTGCTTTTTAGCACTCTGGAATGGGAATATTCTTTGAGCAATTGCAACCTCCTTGTGTGTTTTTACGTGCAAGAGAAACAAAAAATAATTCACAATGTGCTACATAGCTATCAGATAATCTCCTGTGTATTGTGAAATACATGGCTGTGGATTAGATGCTCCCAGTACCTACATAATTTCTAGGCCAAAATGCATTTCTTTGGAAATAAAAAATTTTGAAGTACTTCTGAAATATACATTTACTTCCCATACTTGTGTGAGCTGAAGGACCTATCAGCCCATCATATTCCTCTAATTTTATTACCTTTGAATGTTTTCATATAAGCTATGAAAGTTCTGTAACTACAAATATCTGAACAAAACTTTCTAGTCTGTGAGATACTATTTGGAGTTCATGGCTGATCTTCTGAGTGAAGAAAAAGAATGGATAATTACTAACTACAGGATTTTCAGACTCTTTCCCAGATAAAGTAGTGCTGTACTTGGCTTTGTTTTGCAGGGATTCAGCATAGGAGTACTGGAATCAAATATGAACTTTTGAAGAGCATTGCCCTGCTCTTGAGTGAATACTACATTTGATGTCATCAAAAAGGAATATGCCCATACACTGATAGTAGGCCATAACAAAGCTGATCTCTCCTAACCATTTTTTAAAGTATATTGGTCCTTAAATGCTAGACATTGATTTGTATTGCTTAATAGATATCACAATGTCATACATTATCTAAGCATTTTATTGCCAGGTAAACTACCAGTATTACAAAGGCCAATTTGTGTGTTTGCATTAATGTGTAATGGTGAATACATTTTGGATTTTAAAAGCTTCCCAGTACTGTAAAATTGCTGCAAAAAAAATATTTCACACTTGAATTTATTCTTATTAAAGGGAAAGTGCTGCATATTTTAAAATACACGGATATAAATATAAAACACCTAAAAATAGACTCATGCAAGTGTCTCCCTGTTTCCACCTTGCTATTTAATGCAGAATTTTAAAACCCTCACATGTGAAATGATTTTTATTTAGAAAAGCGTATTTGTGATTTCTTTTTTGACAAAGAAAGGCCTTTTGTTCTGGTTTCTTCAACAGAACCTCATTTTGTGACTTTCTACTGTCCCCTAGTGGCATTTTAATCTTTGTAAGTGTTGTGATACTGCCATTCTGCATTTCTTCTGTGCTTTTCTGTTTCCTTGAGACTATCATTAACAAACATTTAAAATACTATTAAACAACCCATCAACTGACTGTGGAAGCAATAGCATTGCTCTTTAGCCCAAGCGGTTCTTTCAGATATTTTAAAATGATGTAAACAAAGCCAGCAACCATATGCTATCTATATAATGCATTACTTCATTATAGTAAACATTTCAGATTTGCAGAATGTTAACGCAGACCTGATGAAAGAAAAATGTTATTAGTTTTGACAAGTCTATACATACCCTACAGTAGCTAAAATGTAATTTGTGACAGGTTAGAGAATTATTGTCAGTAATCTTAGAGCATGCATTCCAGCTATTCCTTTTATTTTCTTCCCTTTAAACTCACACTGCATTTCCTTTTGATTGTTAGTAAATTTACTATACCCCACAGTGTCACTTTTTCATCAAATATTAACTGTATTACAGACAAGTACCGTGTTAGTAGCTATCTCAACTGATAGCTATTGAAAATGGACTTCTTAAGTTTTCCATGTGTTCCGTACAGATACACACAATTGATAGCTTTTACAGTCTGAAATGCATAATTGCCTTTTCTTTCTTGTGGGTGCGCATGTGTATATCTCCTTTCTTCACATTCAGTAAGTCACACACATGTTCTCAATTTATCTAGTTTTTGATTTGGATATGCTGGGTTTTTTTTTTCATTTTGTATGCAACCAGAAGCAGACTATTACAGTCCCTGCTGCCATGGGCTTCAGTGATTAGTTCTCCTATGCTGATCATCGCTTTCATTTTACACTAAATATTGGAATATTTCTTTATCTGATTTTGTATATGTAGGTATATAAAAAAAGACTGGATAGTACAGATTGCCATAATTTTGTACTGATGAGTCACATTTAACACAGGAGTTAAGTTCTTCTCCAGATTTGTAAAATCTCAATAAGATAACTGAGAATTCATTCAGAGTAACCAATGACATTTTCAATGAAGGTGCACAAAACTACTTTTTTTTTTTCCAAAAACTGTAGATGCACACACGCTTACATTCAGAATTATAAGAATAAGAAATTCTGTAAGCTGTTATTTTTTTCTTAAACTCTCTATAAGGTTAACAAAATAGAGGTCAATATAAAAAATGCCTGTTTAGTATGTACCAGACTACTTTTAGTTGATAACTATAAAAAATGACAGCACTGCAAGTGCGAGGTATAGTGAAATTTGGCCCATTAACTCAACATTTTAGGAATCAAAGAGATATATATTGCATTAATGACTTCTTGGCACTGTCTACTAGAGTATTATGGTTATAACAGCTATCACACTAAAACTGCTGTTTTACACTTTTGTCTTGAACTGGAGTGAAGATAGAAACCCTTCAGCCATCATATTTTCTTAAAATGGTTCATTATATGCTGTATGCCTTAGTTTGAAAAAAAGAAAGAACATGGTATGACAATTTTTACGATATATATTCTTAAAGAGACGAGAAGGACTGGTGCTAGCTTTTGAGCCTTGCCTGTCTTCAGTAGTCATATTGCAATTCTGTGTAGATCTGCTTATCCATCCTTAGGTTTGATTAAGATATTCCAAAACAAAGCCCTAGAGTGCAGTCGCTTTGGGCACCAACCCACAAAAATGCAATCGATGTTAACGTTCTGCTTAATATCATTTTTCAGATGTGGAAAGAAGAGATTTTAAAGCTCTCGGATTACACAAGAAGGCTTAAAGTCTGTTCCTCTTTATTCGTAGCTTTTCATATATGTGGTGCAGCTTTCAAAATTGCTGCTTTGATTTTATTTATTTCAAGCAGTAACATCTTAAATTGAAAGGTAGAACATTTACAGCTTGCTTTCTCACAAATTTTTTTATTCTTGAATTTTTTTAAAATATTCCTTCTGTAAGCAGATTTGTATTAAGATACAGCTGCTGTGTTATGGGAAACACTGGAACTGCTTTGACAGGTTAAAAGGGAATGGAATTTTTTCTCTGAAATGTTGCGTAGCTTTGTTTTAGGAAAACATAGCCTGTTCATAGCCTTAGTTTAAAAGACAAAATTATCTAAATCCTTCTTATTAGGAGGTTATATGGTTATGGGTGTCTAAAGAATTTCCTGAAAAAGGCTTGGTATAAGTTTGCCTAATTGTTACTAAGATACTACAGAAGATTAGAAAACAAATGGCTTCACTGTAAATCACAAGACCAGTATAACACTATCAGTGGCCTACTTCCCCAAAATTAGTTTTCTTCGAAACATCTAATAAAGCTAAGCAGTCTCACTTTTTACAACTCAGGAGACTATCTAAACAGAATGTACAGATTTATAGGTTTATTTTTACTATGTGTCACTTGCATTACAGTTTACATTTGCTTTTGAAGCTTATTTGACATTCTTGGTAAAAAAATATAGTCAGAAATCTCATTAAAGTCCTTTATAAAGAACAGTCTCAATAGGGTTGTTACCTCTCCCCCCAAAAATGGGGAAAAGACCCAAAGCATGCATGTGCGCATCATGTGGTTTGGATTTGATGTTAATTTTTTTTAATTACTATTTAAAGAAAATTTGAAATGCCTGCAGATGAATGCATAAAGAATGTTTACATAAATAGTTGCTCAACTCATAACTAGGCTATGTAACTAAGCGTTTTGTCACTGTGCAGTATTTCACAGAGCAACAGGTAAATGCTGACATGTCTAAAATGGTAATTATTTTCTTCCATCAATGTAAGAAAAAATTGTTTATTGAAGTAAAATAAGTATTTAGTTCTTGAAATGTGGAATGTAGTTTCAGAATACATCTGAAAGCCATTCTTCTGTGAATTATCTATATATAAAAGGTTGCATACGATGCCAACGTGATGCTGAGTATCTTTTCTGAATATACAATTTTGTGCTCTGTGATGAAATACAGAGTTATAGACATATATGTTAAATCCAGCTGAGGAAAAGTGCCTCTGTGTATGTGTATGTTTAATAGCATATAGCTTCTGTATTTAATTTTTGCAAGCTTTTATATGAACTGCAGAATATTGAGGAGATAAAACTGAATCCATATTTAATCAATTTACGTGTTCTTTCATATTTATGGAAATATTTTGATAATGTTAAAATATAAAGGAAACCTAAACTGACATTGCTATTTTTTGCCTTCTGGACCTGTCATATTAATCAGGTTACTGTGAAACTGTGGAATAAGGAAATGCCTTAACCATAGATATCATTCAACTGTAGAATTCAAATAGAACTTAAATTTCAAGGTATGACAACAAAAAGGAAGTTTAGATAGACAGCTTGGAAAAGATTGTGTTTTAGAATAAGATTTCTTGAAAGTGCTAGAGCACTAGTGTTAGGTGAATTGTGAGAAAATTATGTTTCCTTACAGACTAACTTCTTTTCATATGCACACATGTGCAGAGAATTCTGTAGGCTTTCAAAAATCAGTTTGCTGTAACCATTTTTAAGTATTAAAAGCAAATGTGCAGCATTTAAACATTGAAAAAATTAATTTCTATAAATGTATCTCTGGAAAGATTGCTTTCTACAAGGCTGGCATGTAATTGGGAGACTAAAATGACGTGGTCAGGCTAATAGGGTAATATTAATCATATGTATGGTGAAAAGGAAATTGAGATAACTTGGAAGGGTTGAAAGTGGGCTGGTTGCTTTCTAGACATATATTTAGGAGGTTTTTGTTATATCTGGCTGAATATTAAGTCAGCAAAGTAAAAGTAGCAAATGGTTACTGCAGTCTGCCAGAAAATTGTCTATGAAACAAAGAATTACTAGGTTCATGCAAGCTGATAAAGGATTACTACACAGACAAAGCCATTTAAAATTTGCAGCTCTAACCAGACAATTTTTTATGTTTTACAAAGAAGTACAATTACATTTTGAATGACCTTATGCCACGATGATGACATAAAGAACAGATTTGTCTGTGCTTCTGGGTCTAGCTTGTATATCCTGTATACATTAGTGCATTTCAGTTGGTGTAGCTGTGATTGTTTATCTTTGTCAATTTTAAGATATGAATTAAACTCAAATGTCTTTCAAATGTGATATTGTACTTACTCTGTTCAAATAATAAAAATAATATATTGCAGTAGTCTGGATTTATGTCTTGGTTAGTTGGAGTAAATATATGGCCTCTATGGGATTCCCTTTTGCCCCTTAAATTCCACAGCACTTTAACATATACTTGTGAGTTAGAGAAAGTTTAGTATGTTTTGCATAAAATGCTTTAAAATTTACACTATTGAGAAATTAAACTTAAAAATAATGTTGACTAACTAACTACACAAGTTATTTCAAGTATCCACTGCAGTTTTAAATTCAGCAGGGTTAGGATTGTCTGATAAGACATTTCAAAGCTAAAAGGTTCACAATCAGTATGTTATATACATTATACTTGTATTATTATAATCAAAACATTTAAGGTCTTGAAAATATTTTATCTACCTGGTACATCATTTATTATTCAGTTTTGCACTACTAATTTCTGTTTTTATTTGTGGTGTTAAAATCTTTTTGTGATTTATAGTGTTGCATAATTTTTCTTTCCTCCTTCCTGTCATGTTCATGATAAACCCACACGTATTAATCAGTCTATATTAATGAACCAGTACGAAAGTAGAGATATTAAAGAATAATCATTCCATTAATTGAAGACAGTCTTGTATTTTATTGCAATGGGAAAGCTAAATACTGTTCCACACTTTTTAGGAAAGTCTGCTTATAGTTTTTTGACTAACAAAATCTAATGCATGTAAAAATGTTAGCTCTACCTAAATCACTCGTTGCTTTTTACAGATAAGCTTTTTCAGGAAGAAGTTTAATGAGAGAGGAGTGATAAGAGGATTTTCTTTATTAGAAGAAAACAAGACTGCTATACCTTACACAATAATTATGGCTTTCTTTGTGGTTTAGTGCATTCTGTAACATGATTTAATTTTTCGAAATTATTAAAAAGAGTATATTAGTATATAACCATAATTAACCTTACTTTCAAAGATGATGATGTAGCTGCAAACAGTGCTGTTAAATTGGGGAACGGAGCTTGTAACTGTTTTGAGCCAGATGCCTTCGGTTATACATACATGTATATATAAATACATATTCTGAAAATATATGTTCTGAAAAATATAAATATATATTCTGAAACCAGTTGGTCTTTTTTATTTATTAGGATAAAGTATACCTTTTATCCTGTTAGTTCAAGCTAGGATAAAGACATTGCTTCATTTTAGTATTCTTGTACCACCTATTTGTACTTATAAAATCAGTATTTTGTCTGCCACAACACATGGATAGTTTAAACACAGGTCGATCCCCTAAAGAAGCATGTATTAAGTGAGAAAGCATTTCTAATAACTTTATTGTGCAGTTCTATATCTAGTTATGCTTTTAATTAAACTCTAGTCCATAAATAAGCAAATAATAGAAGTTAGCAGAGAAGCAGTTGATCTAAATCATGACAGTAGCTCATTTATCTTTGTCCTAACGAGACAATAGGAAATGACACTAAGTCGTTGTTTTCTATGCATTAAGATTTCCTCCTTAAACAAATGCAATTGAGGCAGTTTGTTTTTCAGCGACAGCCCAGCAACGCAATGCCAGTGGCCAGAGTTTTGTCTTGTCTTCATCCAGGGAAGGATTAATCTTTGTGATGGTGCAAACAAAATGTATGTCTGAGGTCAAAGTGTGGGTTGCCTTTTGGGATCTGCATTACATTAATGTCATTTTTGGGTTCCTGACGTTAATCAAAACCAACACCATAAAGCGTCACTTAGCTAATTTGTGTATTATTGTCAATGTTACCATTAATTATGCGTTTGTGAGGAAAAAAAGGATTAATGAGATGTCACAGGTAATTTGCAATGATCAGGCTCCCCAGGACATTAAGAAAACACTAGCTGTGTAAGATTACCATTCAAACATAATAGTACTCTTGCAGGAAAGTCTTTGTTAAGTCTCTGAACCAAGTTTTTCTATCAGTACGAAATTTATTTTATGTTGGCTGTAGAATGTTTACTCTAAATTAAAAGCAGTATAGCTGTTTGGGTTTTTTACAGAACTCTCTGCTGAACACATTAATAAAAAACTGATGTCATTTTAATTGGGAAATCCTTGGAAATAAGTGCGCTGCTGTGTCGAATTGCTGAGATACACTTTTCACTGAAAAATTTCTACAGGCAACATTAATGAGCACAAAATCTTATTAAAAGTGCGAGATCATCCGGTGATAATACCATCATTAACGCATAGTTAGTGTAGTATGATGCTCTGTATATAGGATAGAAGCAAAAATAATGAACAGTATGCTTGCGTATTTACAGTGTATATATCAAGTATCACTTGTAGGTGATAAAGTCAATCTTCAAATGAGATGAGCTTGTCCATTCATTAACTAACGAATGACCCTATTTGTTCCATTGAAGTTGCTGGTTTTTGAGCTTTGTTACTGATTTATTAATGCATATTGATACAGAGTTTATGAAAAAGTTGCTTGTAGGACAGTAAGTCAAATTTAACAGTAGTTCCCCAAGACAAGGGACTAATTTTACTTAATTTTGTACTTGTCCAAGTAAAGCTCATTTGTTGTTGAAAACTGAATTTGTATTGAATTCAGTTAACTTATTAAAATTGAATCCTTTTGAACAAGGTTTTCTAATACATCCAATATTGGTGTCTGTTTTTGGTAATATTTCCTTTATTGCTTTAAAGGTCATATGGAAATAAGAATATCTGAGATGAAAACTGGTTAAAAGACGATATTAGGGTTTTTTTATCTCTCAGTTAATCCCTCATAACTTCCCCTCAAAATACCCTGGAATATGGAGGACAATTGTCAATGGTAATTCAGATCAGAAATTGTTTTTAGGCATAAATTATTTAATTTGGTGATTTTTCCCCACTCCCCCATAATGTCATAGATTGTTTTATACAAGGTCTTAATATCTAGTGTCTTTCTTTCAGTAGCTAAACCGTTTTGTGTAAAATGACCTTAGTACTTCTGTGTATACTTATACTTTTTTCTATATATAACCTAATATCATTGAACTCAGAGTAAATTATATCAGGTTGCCTTACAAGTAAATATAAAGCACTTAAAGGATTAACTTCACTATAATATAGTCTTTTTAAAGTGGATTTATTGTTGGTCCAAAGCTGATGCTTTGGAAACCAGTTCTGATTTTTGTCCTTCTATGATTTCAAACTGTGACAAGTTGAACAGTCTCCTCATTGTCTTAAACTTCTCCTGAAAAGATCACCTATGGATGCCAGAGACTACTTTAATCTATGTACTCAAATGGTTCTTTGCTTCTTTGTTGAAGCTGACAGGAGGAATGGATTTTTGAATGGTGGACAAGCAATTGCTGTTAATATTGGGGTATATCCCACTCAGGGTCTCAGTCATAATTACTACCGAACAGACGAAAGGACTCTCCTCATACAAAGCACTGCTTCCAACATGAAGCCCTAAGGATGTACCACACGGGAAAGTGGAAATTGGTAAGACTCATGTCAGCTTCAGTCTGCTACTGCCTAGCAAAAGCCATAAGCAGCAAGGGGCAGGTACTAGATCTGGAGGTCGTGTACTGACATATGAATAAAATGAAATCAGCTCTGTAGTTTTCTCAGTACACATTTATGAGTATGGACTAATTTCTAAATAAAATTATCTTCTGAAGAAAAGGACATGTTTTTATTTTGCTTTCCAATCCAGGGCATAAAGTAGATATAGAAGCGTGTTACCTACAGCTGCTGCTAACCACTTGACACAGTATATTAGCTATGCTAAATGTTTGAAACAGAGCTCAGCAGAGAACTCATTAAACACTATTTTTAAATAATCGGCATGGTATTGTACCACAGCTAGAACAAAGATAGAGTGATTAAACAAGACGTCAATGTTAACAGCTAGATTTGGAAGGATTTATGTATAAACTGCATAAAAGCTTGTAGTAGGATATGCAATATATCATGTAAAACTGTCACTTCATGTAATTATTGATGATCGGAGATAGAAGGAAGTGCAGGCTGGAAAATATGGTTCTGCTGAATATTAGAACTGGGCAAAAATATTGTAATGAATGATAGATCTGCTGAAAATTGCTAAAAAGTTGTTTCTGGTAACATCAAAACTACTCAGTCAACTTAGTTTGAATTTGTTGCAGAATTTTTTTGGGAATGTTTACCCTTTTCCTTTTAGCAGCTGAGGCTAACTGGATGGTGCCATGTCATTCAACTAAAATGTGGAACTTGGAGACTCTGTTCTATCTTGGGAATATCAGCTCACCTCCCAGGAAGACACCAGAGTTTACCAATTAGAGATAACTTTGAGTGCAAGTATTCCACAGGAATTTGTACACTTGCAAAAAAAAATGAGGGGAAGTCAGCACGGTCTTTAAGGAAGAACACTTAAACATATGTTGTGAATGAGGTCTTGGATCTTTCTCACCTTTGCAGAGAATCCTGTTCCAAAAAAAACCTGTCAACAACTCAATCTCCCCACGTTCCACTGCTTGAGGCACTTTATATAGACATATACATAATTAAAATGGCAAATAATAGTTGTGGTGCTTATGTACTCCCTTAGTGAGCGAGACGCCTTCATTTGCATTTGTATGAACACAGGACAGAGTCAGTATAAATTAACAGAGAACATTGTATTCCCCAGAGTTCCCTGTATCCCTATAGAGCTCTGGGACAATCATGGGGATGTGAGGTGATGTGGACCCCATCCCTTGCAGAGAAGAGAATTCAAATTAAAACTCCAACATCTGTACTGTACCCAATGAATATAACAATATACCCAATGAATATAAACTCTATAAGAGCTTATAACCTTGATAGTCTCTGAAATACTGTGTTTTGCTCCAAATGGAAGATTGTAGTTGGAGAGTTTTTTTTTGGTGATCCTGTAAAGAAAAACAAGAACAAATATATCTGTTGAATTCAAAACATTTTCTCTTGACCGAACTAAAATTCAATAATTGATGCAGCTTTACCAGGGCAGCAAAGATTTTGCTGAATTTGGAGATCTCTGGTGGTACTAGGAAGGGACTTCTTGAGTATTCTCATACTGCTCTCATTAATTGCTCTTAGCTAAAATGTTCTGTCCATTTTGGTCTCAGTCACGTGTTTTAAAAGCAGAGGCTGGTGTGTTTGTGAAAGCCTGTCATTTGGGTCAGTTTAATGATTGCTTGGCAGAGCTAAAGTCTGACTGTCATCTCATCAGGAGTCTATCTGGATGGTTTTTTTGGTTGGTAATCCAGATGCGTGTCAGATATGGCAGAAATAGACTGAAAGCTAGAGCAAATGCAGATTGCTGGAGTTTCCTAGAAAATTCCGTAACATGCAAGTCACAGGTTTTTCTCCTTCTAACTTAAGGAAGGAATTGAAGAATGAATAAGGAATAAGGAATGAAGGAATAAGAAAAATGGGTGAAGCAAGATAGTAATATGTCAAACAGCTTCAGGGGAAATCTACATTTTTTTCTCAGCACTCTAGCTAAATACTAATGAGCTGATTAAAATAAAGTGACAAAATGAAAACATGCTTTACTTTTTATATTTGACCTTTGTGTGGTGAAGGTAAACATATTGCATCCTTTGAATAATACATGCAAGACTATTTATTGGATGCATTTATATTCAGTAAAATGGTACGTACATACTTATATGCTTTGATATAAATTCTGTTTATGGAAAAACCTACTGTTCTGCTAGAATTTGATTCTAGATTTTGAAATAAAATAGGATATTATAAAATGTAATCTTCTATGTAAGGACCACCACATTTTTACGCACTTGCTTTCATGAAAGAGATGAGTAATATGTTTGTCTACAAGTTTCTGTTTAAAAAACCAATAAGTAGTATTATAGAGAGAAACTAATATCTGAAGAGTAATTTTATTGGAATTTATTTTTATCTGACAAAATAGAATTTGTGAGATTACAAACTATCAATTGAAATATTTAAGTTATTGAACAATGGAACATAACAGCGTTGCCATTGTGCAGTATTCAGATTTGACAGATGAAAGCAGATTTTCTTAGCAAACATGTAGTCTGATGGGACTTGTCTGTCAACTTGTGAGCTGAGCTGGGTGAATGTAATACATTGTCATAACGTCCAAGGAACACTGAGAAGGTGTAAACATTTTGGATATATTTGAATAATTAGTTACACGACTTCTCATGTACGTTTTATGCATAAAGGAACCTGGATATTCAGGTGGCAGGTGCTTGGTACTGTTTGATGGAAAGTATTAATAGATGTTCACAACCAGTATGAAATCAAAAGCTTATAAGGAGGGTGGAAAGACAGGAAGAGACGAAAGGGACTGATTCTCTCTGTTTTGGCCCTGGTATTAGTGTGTTTTATTGTGAAGTAGGTGATCGGGCCAAAGTTTTCAGAGGGAGTAGAAAACTGATTTTTTGAAATGAAGAAAACCAGATAATTTATGATATTAATTACTTGTTTTTATCAATGATCTGTTAATAAAGCAGTTCACAGATTGATTGCAACTATTTAGAAAATGGTAAAATTGCTATTATGTTATACTTAATTGTTACCCATGTGTTTAATATTATATAAGTACTTGGATTGACAGCAATGAATATTATAAGTGAAGTGATTTGTTTGTGTTTTTAAAAACTGCCTTTTTGAAATTTCAGTTGTCCTGTTCTTTTATTGAATTCGGACAAACTGTCTCAACAAAACAATAAAAAATCTTCAGGTTTGTAAATTAAAATAATTTGTACAAGTGGTAAAAAAGCCTGTGATATAATGATGTGGAACTTTTCCTCACCTAAAACTGTTGACTTAAAGAAATAATACAATATTGTCATTTCTCCACCTTAAGTCTTGTGAAGACCTCACAGTTTTGACTTTTCCAACTGGTGAATTTCCTTAAAGTGAAGTAACAAAATGGATGTAGTTCCAAAATAAATTATAGGACCAAAGTCTATGCTTGATTATGAAATTAGATGCAGTTTCTTTTGACTCGGTAACGTGGACATCATCAGCATGTGAAAGTTGTTTTAGTGTTAGCTTACACTTGTGGATGAAATTGAATGCAGAAAAGACTCATAATATAGAGAGGCAAATAAAGCAAACTAATCTGCAAACTTGGTAGTCAAATAGTGGCAGGCAATTATTTTTGATATTATGATCCTCCTGTAGTATGCTCAATAGGATATTAATCCTACTGTGCAATTTTTTCTACTTACTAAACCAGAATACTGACAGGCAAATCACAGCCTGGATCAGTTTGGGTGGGTTTTTTTTGAGCTAAACTTTTCTGAATATTTTGTTAAAACAAGGCTCTAACTGCACTTTTACTGAATATTGTTATCCCTTCATGGGCCATCAGTCCTGGATCTTTATTCTTATAGGTCTTCTGTTAGGTTTGAACATCTTATTACTTTAGATCTCTTTCTTCCACAAGTTCCTACATTTTACTTTGAACAGTGGGTCATTTTTGCTTTTGCTGAGGAAAACTGTTAATATTAAAATAAAGATGACCAAATGTTTCTTCAGGTTAGTTGTTTAGCAGATATGATTCATTTGGGTTTAAACCAAGCATGTGGGATGAAAGCACCAACTTTTAATGTGATTTCTTACTGTCATTTACATTATTAGACCTTTATGCTCTGAGTTAGTCTTTTCTCTTACCAGGCCTTTGGCTAATGTGCATGTCCATTCAAGTCTACACTTACCTAAGGGAAGCATGTTTTTCACATTTGTCCATTCGTTCTCCTGTATTCAGTTGCTTTCTGGTTATTATCTTAATATCAATGGTTTTTTGTTTTGCTTTGATTTTAACATAGGAAAAAATGACTTGTAAGGCAAGGTCAATCTTTTGCACTCCAGCAGGAACTGAAGACCTTTGTGATAATTTTCTACCATTATGTCTTCATTTCTCTGGAGCTTAGCTTTTGAGATAACTACAGTTAATTTATTTTTCTGTAGATTTTGGTTTACCATCTCTTTGTGTTCTCTTGGACAAGTTTGAGATCAAAATTATAAAATTAGCACTTGTTTTTCATAGAGTATGGCTTTTTTTTCTCCCGTTCCTTCCTATTTGATGATAGTCTTTCTTGGTTAGTGTTCTGAACTGCTCTATATCAGGTGAGGTCAATTAATGTGTGACAACTTATGTAGATAGGGATATGTAAACACCTGAAGTCTTCTAATCATCTGCTCTTGTCTTTTTTATTATGTAATCTTTGATTACAAATATTTTGCTTTTGCATAAAATCCTTGAAATGTTGATTATATCCAAAATTTTTTCTAGTGAATAAGGAGTTATGTTTTATATAAATAAATCTGCTGTATCAAAACAGAGGCACGTTGGGATTGACTTGCAGATGTCTTACATGCCAGCTCTTTTCCACATGGTGCTAAAAGCTTAAACAAAAGGAATCATATTCTGTATGTAAATCTGCAGTGGTTTGTTATCTTAATTGCTAGGTATATTAACTTAACTTTAACTACAAGGTAGCGTAAATTCATTTTAGTCTTTACCTGAGCTCTGGGATTTGCACCATGACAATAGAAGCAGAATAATTATGTCCTCACCATCATTAGAAAACTACCCAGCGTAGACATCCTTTTTACTGTACATTAGCCAATGGTAAGTGGTAGTTAAAATCTCACAACTAATTGTTAACAGAATCAGGTTTCTGTTATAGCTCAGGTGCAAAAAAAGCAGTATGCCTTGACAGATATGTAAAATCTTAAATGATTTCTTCTGAAGAATATGTTTATTTTTAAAACTATGCTTTGAATATTTAAAGTTTGCTTATCTTTCAACTATTTTTCTCCTATAATAAATGGAATAGCTCTGATTTTTAGTCACCACCATTTTTTTCTCAATCCTAATTATATCTCTTCTGCTAACATTTCAGTCACAGATTAAAGAACAAACTGCATTTTTTACTTGTTGATAGAGAAAATTACATTCCATCTATGAATTGTTCTCTAAATACCCATTTAATGTACTTATGTGTAGTTTTTTATTCAGGTATGAAAATGCCTTTTCATTTGTAAAATGATTATATTTTCCTTAAAATTGTTTTCAGTTTGTATTAGTACACCCAAATTCCATCACTGTCCAACTATAATAGGTATCATAGACCTTGCCAACGGCTTTGTGGTGATGTTCCTAAGGTCTCTTAGAAGTTTTGCAGGCGACAGAATCTAAAGCAGACTAGGTCTTCAGTGAAGTGACAGTATAAAATTTCTAGCAAAAAAAAATACAAGCAGCAGTGCTATTGCAGCTGAAGCCGTGTCAGCGCTTTTGAGGCCCTGCCCGCCTTGGCCCTGGGACAGCGATACAACCATTCCCCTTCATCTTTTGTGTTGACACTGATGTTCATCTGATCTTGTGATGAACTAGCTCAGGCAAAGAAAATCAGCAAATGTTTTCTACTTGTCTTGTTTTCTCTTGTAAGGACAGTTTCCTGCTGGTTTATTTCCTGAAACAGAGCAAGGGAGAGGGACTCTAAGGGTGACATTTCAGGTTCATGTAAACTGTAGTGGAATCACAGCCTCAGGGTATCGTTCAGCTAAAATTTTGACCTGGAACGAACTGCCACGGTTGCCAAAAGAAAAAGCACCCTGACTGTATCCTTAGCCACTCGTTATAGGTGCATGCTGCTTTCTCTTCAGCATGACTGTATAAAATAAACCAGTTCAGGAACTGATTTAGCTGATTTTTTTTTTTTCCAGGCCAGTTTACACTCAGATCAGTTTCTCTTACAGCTTCACAGAAGGGAGGTACAAGTGCAGGGAGTGAGGAAAAAATGGGGAAGGCTAACTGAGACTTCTTTGTCACAGGGTTTGTGCTGGCTAGAAGTGTTAATTTAATTACATATTGTGAAAGGCTGCTGTAGCTGCTAAGAGAGATTCACTAGGGTCCACGAAGAGCATAGCAGCCAATGGAAGGAATTGATAGTCATTATGCACAGAGGCTCATAGCAGCTGATGAGAAAAGCCTATACCAGATGTGTTGAAAGTTTCTTGCAGCTGATGGAAAAGGTCCAGGCTGCCTAATGCAAGAGACATATGGCAGCTGATACAGTGGCCTAGGGGTCCTGAAGAATAGTTATGGGACAAAAAATTGGTCAGGAACTTGAAAGTGCATAAAGCTTTTTTCTCTGCTAAACAAAACCAGGTTTGCAATAATGTGCAGAGCCCCAAATCATTCTTCTCCCACACCCCAGAGACTCCCTAATTGTAAATTTGCATTGTTCTTTCCTTTGGTTTTGCCTGTGGCCTTTGGCAGCTGCTTTGCTGATGCCACCCTGCTCCAGACCCCAGTAACAAGAACCTGATTGGACATCTGTCATCAATCATTATGGGAATGCAATGCTTACTGCATTCAAGTAGCATTTGATATATAATTGCAGGCAGGCAGGTTGCATTTTCATGTAGTACAATAAAAGGCCTTGAAGAGATAAAAGAAGGGAAGTGGTATTTATTTTCTTAGTCTTCTAGTATTTTTGTGTACTTTTTCAATTTAAGGCTGTAGGTTGGATATCAACTTCAGCTAGTTTAGGCATTGAATGTTCTTTTTCTCTTGTACCCTGAGATGTTAGATTTTGTACATCTGTGTAGCCACTTTGCTAGATAACAGTCTAGTTCTTATTTGCCTTGAAGGCAAATGGTACTTAAACTGTTCACTATAACAGAGCAGTACAGATACACTGGAAACAACTCTCTCCATTAAATAATTTTGGATCTGTTTACATTTTTCCTTGAGCTGTAGTTGTTAGGCACATTCATGCACTTGTTTTCAGTCATATTAAGAAAGCTTATATTGCAGACAGTAAACATGTTTAGCTCAGAAATCAACACAGGATGCATGTGAATTTGACAATATAGTGAAAACAGAAAAACCTCTAACAAAAATCTTCACCTTAAACTACATCAACTCAATGCTGAACTTGAACCTGGAAAAGTCAGGTATGGTTCTCAGCTCAGTGCTAGATGGGCTCCAGCTTGCATTGGACTCAGTAGGATCTGGCAGCATCTGTATGGCTGAGGCGGTAGGATCTCAACAGTACTGAGATCAGCGAAGACCGAAGCTTATACTTGTGGTTAAGGTGGTGTCTGCCAGGTCTCACAGTACACCAAAGCTGCCAGTCAATGGAAGCTGTGATTCAGGACCCTCAGCCAGTCGTTAGATATTGGTGCTATTGACTGCCATCAGGTGTTCTGACTGTCCCTTCCAAAAAAGCATCTATATCCTTAAGTATAAAAAAAGTGCTAGCTATGTGAAGAGATGCTGCATCAGATTGACAGAGTACACAGGGCGGTTAATTCAGTTACCAAAACTTAGCTCTGTAGAGGTGCAACTTCTAGAATACAATAGAATGGAGTATTTTCAGTTGGAAGAGACCTACGATGATCATCTAGTCCAACTGCCTGACCACTTCAGGGCTGACCAAAAGTTAAAACATGTTATTAAGGGCGTTGTCCAAATGCCTCTTAAACACTGACAGGCATGGGGCATTTGCCACCTCTCTAGGAAGCCTATTCCAGTGTTCACTCTCTCACATCATGATACTTCTAGGATAATACTTAGTTTGTATGTGACCACTGATTTCCGTTTTGCTCCCAATTCTAGGATTAGGTCTCTGCAATCAATGTAACTGTCAGCATGCCCTGAACATCATTTACTTGTGTGAGAGCTTTAAGTTTAGAACTGTATGGGAAACTTATGAGCTGTAATTGCTGTGTCTTTGCATTTTGTAATGTACTTTCCATCATAAATTTTACTATTATTTTAATTGATTTTGAGAATTAAACAATAAGAGATTGGAGAGGCAGTTTTGTTATTTTTTTTTTCGTCTAAATGTAATTGTCTTTTGCAATAAATGTTTTGGACCAAATTCCCAGGTTCTTTTTTAGTATATCAAACCCAGCTGTTTTCTTTTCTAACTGTGGTTCATTCTTATGTAGGTCCCACCTTTTCTTTTCTGTTTTATCAGGTTTTCACTATTGATCTCTTATAAGCATTTGAATATATGCTTAGAGTAAATGCTGTTTTTAGTTTTGTTTAGTGCAGTATCTTTGGAATATGTGGAGTTCCGTTTAAAGCATAACTTTAATTAATTGTATTCTGTATCTCTCTTTCAGATTAAATCTTGTGTTTAGATAAAATCCAAAGTAACCTTCTTTAATCTGAGAGGCAGTGATTTTTACGGGTATTTATCGGTGGTTGCTGGTTAATGTGTAAATTACTTTAACTGCTAAGTGCAAAGCTTTTGTTAGCAATTGTTAGAAGTCTGAAATTGTGCCACTGATAGGGGATGTTTAAAGGGTAGGAAAGTCTATAAGTAGTTTTATAAAATTGTGAGTTAAAAAAAAAACCTGGAAGGGTTTCATGCATTCCCAAAGGTTCTAGGGCCCTTGGAGAATTTATCTCTATATAATAGCAAAACAAGTTGCTGACATATGACATAAAATTGGAAGACGTTTCTCTAAAATGATGTTTAATTGTGGGTTATAATTATCTGTATTCTTCTCCCTGTTTTGGAAACACTCTCTTTTATTATTTTCAAAAATAATAAAATGCACAGTGGAACTGGTCTGTCTTAAGTTGACCATTCTCCTTAGAACTGCTTTTAGAGATCAGTTGAAATGTTTGTGTCAAATGAAGATAAATGTGTTAAAATCCACCTACTGCCTGTCGACTATTAAATCTACCTGCTTGCTGCATTTTTTTCTGCTCTTCTCTCTTTTTTTACTCTTGTCAATAGTGCCTTGAGGCCAGTTAGGTCCTAATAAACTCCAGGATTAATATTTTATTTGTTATAGTTTAGAAGTACTAAGAAAAGGACAATTATTTTGGCTCAGAGAAGTCGGGAATTGAATAATGCAGGGGAGAACCGATTTTAGTAGCCAGATTCAGAATGTGGGATGTCTGTAGGAAGTAGAGTATTATAATTAATTAAAAATCACTACTTAGTAATTGTAATTCTGTACAAGCACTCAGACAAAAAGCTGAAACGTATGGCCATCCCCTGACAGCTTTCAATGGGAGCTGGAGTAAGTCCTGATATTACTAAAAATGTTCCTTTTTTTTTTTCGTTTATTATTGCCTTTTTTTTTTTTTTAACCTGCTAGGTATATTTGTTTTGATCTGTTTTCAAACAAACTGAAGATTAACTCAGAATGCAATCAAAATTTGGGTTGCACATCTCTTGATCTAGTATGCAACTTCAGTAACAGCTGTTCTTATAGTATTTCAGTTGTAAAGCCCCCTAATATTTTGTTCTACTTTCTCTGTGTATGTGGAGGGGAAATTCCTGTAAGTTAAAGTGACAATAAACTGATTTTAAAAGACAGATATGTTGCTGACATATGGAGAAAAGAAAAGCTTTGTGAGAGAAACTTTGTTTAAACTGATCTCAGAATACTGTAACTTTCCAACTGATAGCATACCTCTTTTTATGGTTTATAAACAAAATCTTTTTTCCTAACCATGTATGATTCTAACTTGTTCTCTGCTGTTCTTAATTTAGACTATTGTGGTGAAGTACTGAAGCCAGATCCCATACCTTGTTATGCTGAGAAAATCTGTGTTCCATCATTTTCTTTATTGTGAAAGACTTTGTTTATTCACTGTTTAATTTACTATCCTCTAGGTGACCTAACAGTCATCTGATTTTTTTTTTTAATAAAAACTATGTGTAGAGAAAAGTCAAGGTAATCTATATGTGACTATTTTTGTCCTATGTTTAATTCTTCTTCTTTTGTCTGGGAAACTAGTAGAAAAATGCCAGAAGAGGAGTAGTGAAACTAATTTGGTCTGGTTTTTTTTTTAATAATTTCAACTTCAGCACATCACAATCCATTGGAAAGCATATCAAATCAGAAAAGAAGTTGACAGAAATGAATTACAATAGAAATTACACAGATCTAATTCTAGGAGGGCCCTGACATATATCTTTTTTAATAATATAATGCTGGTACATAATAGTCATAGATCCTGATTTGCAGTTGCCAAGTACATGCTATTCCTCATGAAATCTGCAATTTTGAAACATTATTTAGATCCATATTGTTGACGTAGGTATTTGACTCTTAAGAATTGAAGTCTGAATGTGTTGACATAGTTAACTGTCTTTCTGATGTCAATAAATCTCTTGAAATTGTGGTGATTAGAAAATAAGTCCATATAAATATGTAAATATTGCATATTTAGGTAAAATGGGGCCAGACATTTTACTGATGTAGGCTTTCAGACTTCAGTGGGAGACTGGTGTTTGCCATCATTTGAGAAGCCAGCCTGCAATATTTATATATACATGTACACAAATATATGATAAAATTTATAAAGTTGGTATCTTAATTTTTAACATAATTTAGTTTCTGAGTATATTACAGCCATTTTATTTAGTACATAGTGTGCCAACAGAAAATCATATATAGCAAAGAAGCAATAGAGAAATCATGCCGTTCATCACTGTACGGGCATCCAGACTGAGTTTGGATCAGAGCTAAAATGAGCTCAACAATTGTTCTGCATTTCTAACAGTAACTTCTCTTTGTAGTATTCAGGAATAGATGGGTAGATGAGGGGAGAGCCATGGATGTTGTCTACCTAGACTTCAGCAAAGCTTTCCACATGGTCTCCCATAACATCCTCCTAGGGAAGCTCAGGAAGTGTGGGCTGGATGAGTGATCGGTGAGATGGATTGAGAACTGGCTGAATGGCAGAACTCAGAGGGTTGTCATCAGCGGCGCTGAGTCTAGTTGGAGGCCGGTAACTAGTGGTGTCCCCCAGGGGTCAGTACTGGGCCCAGCCTGGTTTAACTTCTTCATCAACAACCTGGATGAAGAGTTAGAGTGCACCCTCAGCAAGTTTGCTGATGACACAAAACTGGGATGAGTGGTAGATACACCAGAAGGCTGTGCTGCCATTCAGTGAGACCTGAACAGGCTGGACAGTTGGGCAGAGAGGAACCTCATGAAGTTTAACAAGGGCAAGTGCAGGGTCCTGAACCTGGGGAGGAACAACCCCATGCATCAGTACAGGCTCGGGGCACACCTGCTGGAGAGCAGCTCTGCGGAGAGGGACCTGGGAGTGCTGGTGGATGACAGGTTGACCATGAGCCAGCAGTGTGCCCTGGATTCCAAGAAAGCTAATGGGATCCTGGGATGCATCAAGAGAAGTGTGGCCAGCAGGTCGAGGGAGGCTTTCCTTCCCCTCTACACTGCCCTAGTGAGGCCCCATCTGGAGTACTGTGTCCAGTTCTGGGCTCCCCAGTTCAAGAAAGATGAGGAGCTACTGGAGAGAGTCCAGTGGAGGGCTACAAGGATGATGAGGGGACTGGAGCATCTCTCCTACAAGGAGAGGCTGAGGAAGCTGGGCTTGTTCAGGCTGAAGAAGAGAAGGCTGCAAGGAGACCTAATAAATGCTTATAAATATCTGAAGGGTGAATGTCAAGAGGATGGGGCCAAACTCTTTTCAGTGGTGCCCAGTGACAGGACAAGGGCCGGTGGGCACAAACTGAAGCATAGGAAGTTCCATCTGAACATGAGGAAGAACTTCTTCCCTCTGAGGGTGATGGAGCCCTGGAACAGGCTGCCCAGGGAGATTGTGGAATCTCCTTCTCTGGAGATATTCAAGACCCGCCTGGACAAGGTCCTGTGCAGCCTGCTGTAGGTGACCCTTCTTTGGCAGGAGGTTTGGACTAGATGACCCACAGAGGTCCCTTCCAACCGCTACCATTCTGTGATTCTGTGATTCTGTGAATCAGATCGTTTTATCAAAGCAGAAATGGTTCATTATTCTGCAGCTGTGGTCATCTTCCAATCTAGCTTTTTTTATCCAAAGTTAAGTTTTACCTGGGAAGGAACAATGGAGTTATATTGATAAAATTGAAGGCCCTATTATTTTTTTTTCTCTGTTTTGCATGCTGTGTTTTACTGGCTAAAATGGTATTTAAGTAAACATAAGTAAACCTTCTGTATAGGAAGGATGGCTAAGCATTGAAATAGAATGGGGAGGCACCCTCATCAGTAAAATTTTTTAAATAAATTAAAAAAAAACTTAATGGTTTGGGGATAGTTGGACTCTGGTCAAGCAGTGTTCTAGCTTTTTTCAGATCTCTTTAAGCCAGAGTTCGATGATTCTGAAATCCAGCATTACCATCAAAGTATTTTGATTTAGATACAGAGCTGAATCCAATCCAGATCATGCCAGCTCCTGCCTATTGGTGATCATACTATATACTATCTTAAGAGTAGGATTTTAACATTGGACTGTACTTTCCCAGAGCTACTCAGTACAACAAAGTTGTTTTTTTTAGTGTTTGTCAAACCATTGCATAGTTGAAGGAAGAAGAGATATTCTTGCACTGCTGAGGCCCTGATGATTGCTGTCAATGGGTAAAGACCAACATGTGCTGCTATTTTAATAGTAAAAGGCTGTACAAGTAAAATGTGGGCCTGTTGCTGAGTGGGGTAGGTTATCCAGTGACAACGAACACAGAAAATTCTGAGTTATTCAGTGTCTTCTTTGCTTCAGTCTTCATGACCAAGATCTCCCAGACATCTATGTTTAGTAAGGGAGGTTGAGGAGATGAACTGCCAATAGTGTACAACAATCAGCTTGGGAATTACTTGAGAAAACATGACCCTTATAAGTCCATGGGACCTGATAGACTGCATCTAAGGGTGCTGAGAGAACTGTCTGATGTCCTTGCAAGGCCACTCTCTATTATCTTTGAAAAGTTGTGGAAATCTAGGGAAGTCGATGTCAACTAGGGAGGACCCTGATGACTGTAAGAAGGCAATTGTTGCACTCATCTTCAAAGACCAAAAGGACAACTTGAGGAGCTACAGACCAGTCAGCCTCACACTGACCCACAAGAAAGCCGTGGAGTCTTCTGGAGAATGCTTCTGGACGCATGAAGGAGAAAGCAACTAACAGCATGCCTTTACGAAGGGTAAATCATGTCTGATGACTCTGACTGGCTTTATGATCAAATGGCTGGATTGCTGGATCAGGGGAGAGAAGTGAATGTCATTAACCTTGAATTTAGGAAGGCTTTTGATGCTGTCTCTCACAATATTTGAGTACCCACATTAGGATATTACGGTCTAGATGAATGAACAACTAAATGGTTGAAATACTGGTTGGATGGTTGGGTGCAAGAGTGGTGGTTACTTGGTTGTAGTCCTCCTGGGTGCCTGTACAAGGGGAGTACTTAATGAGTCTATACTGTGACCCATTATCTTCAATATCTTTATCATTGACCTGTGGGAGATGGGGCACACTCTCATCAAATTTGCAGATTGCGCTAAATTAGGGGACTGGTTATTAAAGTCAATGGGAAGCCTGCCATCAAGAAGGGCCTAAGCAGACTGAAGAAGTGGGCTGACAGCGATAAGAACAAATGCAAAGACTTGCAGTGTTGCGGAGTCAGGCTGACTGATCTGGGGTCCCTGGCAGGGTGCGAAAAGCAAGCTGCACATGAAATAATAGCATGCTCTGGGAGCAGAGAACGCCAACAGCACCCAAGCCTGTATTCAAAAGAGCAGCAGGATACTGAGGGAGGTGATTATACACCTCTACTCAGAGCACTTGCTGGACCATATCTAGATCCTGTGTTCAGTTCTGGACACCCCCCACTTCCCAGTACAGGGAAGACATTGGTAAACTGGAGCAAATTCAGCAGAGAGCCACCTAGATGGCTGGGTGCTGGAGCACTTTTTCTGTGAGGAGAGGCTCAGAGAACTGTATTTCTTCAGCTGGGAGAAGGGATGTCTTTGGGGGACCTAACAGCAGCCTGACAGTACCTATGGGAAGGTTATCGAGGCAATGAACCCAGGCTCTTCAGTAGTATGTGTGGAAGAATGAGAGGCAATAGGCATAAGTTGAAACAAGAAAGGTTCAGACTGGATGTAAAGAGAAACTTTTTCACCACAAAGACTGTCAAGCAGTATAGCAGGCTGCACGAGGTGATTGTGTTGTCACTTGCCTTGAAAATTTTCCAGACCTACCTGGATAAAGCCCTGAGTAATGTGGTCTGATCTCAGAGCTGGTTCTTGCTTTGGGCATGAGGTTGGACTGATACCCCTTCCAATCTGAGTTTTCCTGTTGTTCTGTCATCCGGTCCCAGCCTCTTATAGCTTTACATAGCCTAATTTATGTATGTGTATATCTACATACATTGGTGTTTAACTGTGCTTGGCCACTATATATGGCCTCACCTCCTAAAGGAGGTAGTAGGAAGAGAAAATAATGGACTTAAATTTGGTACAATTTGAAGGAATACACTTACAGCATAAGTTGTAAAAAGCATTGGGAAAACCTTAGTGAGGCTCCATCTGCAGTACTGTGTCCAGTTCTGGGCTCCCCAGTTCAAGAAAGATGAGGAGCTACTGGAGAGAGTCCAGCGGAGGACTACAAGGATGGTGAGGGGACTGGAGCATCGCTGCTATGAGGAGAGGCTGAGGGAGCTGGGCTTGTTCAGCCTGAAGAAGAGAAGGCTGCGAGGGGACCTTATAAATGCTTACAAATGTCTGAAGGGTGGGTGTCAGGAGGATGGGGCCAAACTCTTTTCAGTGGTGCCCAGTGACAGGACAAGGGCCAGTGGGCACAAGCTGAGGCATAGGAAGTTCCATCTGAACATGAGGAAGAACTTCTTCCCTCTGAGGGTGATGGAGCCCTGGAACAGGCTGCCCAGGGAGGTTGTGGAATCTCCTTCTCTGGAAATATTCAAGACCCGCCTGGTCAAGGTCCTGTGCAGCCTGCTGTAGGTGACCCTTCTTTGGCAGGAGGTTTGGACTAGATGACCCACAGAGGTCCCTTCCAACCCCTAACATTCTGTGATTCTGTGAATCTGTGAAGATAATTTTTTATTATTATTGTCAGAATATTTAGATAAGATAGTTTTGACTGTTCTCATAACATCAGACTGCATAACTGTCAACAGATTGGCCCTTCTTTACTGAAGAGAAATGATTAAATGTACCTGAACCAGACAAAGACAGAAGTAGTAAATTAAGGGCACTCTTAGGATTTCCTATTCCTCCCCCCCCCTTTTTTTTTCAGTTCATATCCTCAGTTGGTCATTTCACTCTGTGATTGCTTGATGTAATGCAAATGCAATGCTTTCTTATTGTAGCATCTCGGAACACTGCTTTCCATTGATTCTGGTCAGCCAGAATAGGATTGGTTGACTTGGCCTTTCTTCAACTTTGTCGCATCTCAACCAGATTATATCACTGCAATACACCTTGGAATAATTATTCGCACAGTTAGACATGCTTCCATGCTGAGGTTGAAAGGTTGGGAAAGGACTAGAAGAAGAAATATTTGAGAGAGAATAATTCTGTTACACAGAGAACCGTGCAATGTCCTTAACTACTGTTGTTGATAATGATGAATGGCATATAGTATAGTACTCCAAATTGGTGCAAAAGTCAATTAGAAGTGGTCCACAGTCATTAGAACTGTCTTATGTAATGAAATAGGTCAAACTTTACTGATTATAGGTCAGACTTTACTGATTCCTGCCCCTCCTCCCCCCCTTCCCCAAGTGTAAGATGACTAAGACAGGGGTGTTTTTATTGTTTTGGTCGTGTTGACACTGACAGATCAAATTACAGAGAACTCATTTTACTGGATGGCCCATGATACTTGCAGCAGCTGTGTACTGGGCATGCTGAGATATTAAATATATATTAATTAAGCAAAAATAAAGGTTGGAGTCTTTAAGAAAGTGTCAGAACAGTTTGACTGTGATTTTTTACTTTCAATACCTTAATTTGCGAGTAAAGCTGTTGATAACGAATTAAAAAAAAAACCCACAACACACACACAAAAAAAACACCAGCAAAAAGGACTGGAGCATTGGTAAAATATGCTCTGAATGCTGCTCAGAAAGTAACAGAATACTGAGATTTTCTCACACTTACCATTTTTCTGGGTCTTAATATCTCCCACTTTCATTAGCCCTTTCTAATAATTTCTTCTATTGGCACCTGTTTTCCCTACCAACATTTATGCTGAAAATCTGCTTATTTATTATCTTATATGTAACCAAGAAATATGCCATTATTTCTTCAGCTCTCAGACATACAAGCTGTGGTATAACTCAGTTGTACGATGCAAGTTAGATATCAATCTGCTTGATTCATAACTGCCTCATTCTAATTTTATGCTGATGTACCTTCAATGACTTTAGCATGATGAATTAGGTTCATACTGAGAGGGATATTTCCACATTTTATGTAAAGATTTACTCTGCTTTCCCTGTCATTTATGAAAACTGTACTAAATTTAGTGACCCTTTTTAAGATTCAGCAGATGGGAAAGAACTTGTTCAGTTTGTTCTAAGCAGAAGATTTTTGTGCCCATCTGATTTGTACTTCTTTCAACAGTGATGGTTAATTTTGGTGAGACTAGCCACGGAATAACATCGGTGAAGCACAGGAACCTTTGTGAGCAGTGAACGCTTACATTGTTTCAAATCACTTTTCCGTCTGTTGGACACACATGCTTATTTGTTACATAGGCTTGAAAATTTTGGGAAAAGTAAAGTACCTGAATCTGCTGAAAAACAGTTGAATGTCTTGAAAGAAACGAGAAATTTTGACTGCCAGAATTATGGTATTTCTATGCTGATTACTACTACATGTTGATTTACTGGACATTATTCCTGGAAATGGTTTCCCCAGGAGTGAGATAATGGCCATGACAGCCGATACGGATCACCTAATACTGTTACATCATCCTCCACATTACTTTCACACATTTCCACCAGTTTCTGAAAAACATGCTTGCCCTCTAGCTCTTCAGAAATCATGTATCTTTACTCATTTGTAATTATGGGCTCTTTTTGGAAAAAAGATACTACTGTACATCTTTTTTAGCTCTTTATCCCATTGCAATACATCATTAAACTCTTCTATAACATGTTATTATTATGTTGTGTAAAATCTGTGGTTCTTAGGAACCGCCTTAAAGGGTTTATATTTTATTTATATTATTTTTTATTTTTATTCTTTTTTCAGATGGTTATGCTCTATTTTAAATGATTTGAGAAAAAAAAAAAAGCTTGTTGTAAAACAGATACCCTCAGGAATTCAGGACCATTTAGCCTGTTTTACCCTGTTAAGTTTCATCAGATTTTAGTTATCTCCTAGAGAGCAAAGATTTCATAGATTAAAACAGCAATTGATTTTTTTTACCTTTTATTTGAATTTATCCATTCCACTGAAATACATTATGTGTCTCCAAAGAAAGTAATAAATTATAGACAAAGTTAAAATTAGCCCTGAATGTGGTGTAATGCCCAAAGGAAACTGTTTGGAAAGGTTACAAGCTGTCAAAAAACAATTTGTATGGTTAAAAGCCACACAGTTAGATGCTGTTAATGGAGTATCTGTAATGATTATTTAGGCATTGGTTGCTTATTATGTCTCTGAGGCAGCTATTCACTGTGCTACTTTGGAGGCTATAAAGACCTGTAATTCAGCACCTATTATAGAGAAGAAGTGTGTGCAAGAATGCACTGTACCACATCAAACAAACCTCTCCTCTCTATTCCCTAGATTTTTAATCATCTTTCCCTCTTGGAATTATGGTTGATGCTGATTGTGAGAATAAAGACTAGTTACTGTAGTGAAAGGATCATAAAGTCAATCATGTGGATAAAATTACTTAGCAATTCAGCCAGCTGGTCTCTATTTGGCTTCACTTCAGTTCATTAGTTTATGGGGAGAATTCACTCCACATTTGAAGAAAGCAAAAACTGCATAAAAACTGGTTTGTAATTAATTGCAGCTTTTTATGTAGAAATAAAATTGCAAAGTAAATGTGCCCATTAGGTGCTTGTTTTTGGTTACTTTTTGTATACTTTGTAAAATAATTTTATTTTGTATATACAGCTTCTTCAGACAGGTTTCTCACTCAGAATCCATCTCCTTTCCTTAGAAATGATTCTTTACACCATGCAATACTTGAAGAGTTTTCAGATCACAATATTTGCTAGAGGAGTAGAAAACTTTAAACAACTTAGGGGCCATTTGGAAGCATGGCAGTGTAATCTTGGCATTCTGTGCCAGTGCTCTCATGCAGGTGATTAGGTGGCATTGTGTAACGGTAAGCATATGTTTTAAGTTCTGTGCATCATAAGCATATTGTGGTTTGCATGCTTTATAAGAGTTAAATAGCTAATGTTAATTACTATTGTGTTTAATGGAGCCAGAAATACAAATATACTATTCTTCTAGTTTTGAAACCTTTTATAAAGAGCACATAAAAGCAGCAAGGCAACTGGGGAGTTAATACATTTCTAATCCCTTAACAGGACATCCAAAATGAATCTAAATTACTCCCAGATCCTTTCAGGTCTAACCATAGAAGCTAAAGAGGCCATAACCTGTACAATTGTGTTAGCAGTTACACTGCATTGCTAAAGAAAAATGGTATAAAAATATTGTCAGAAACATATCTGTAATAAAAATTTCTAACTATGGAAAGCAGCTTATTGTTTATGAGGCCAGATTAAACACACCGTGCAGTAGGTTGCCACAGAGTAATGGCCTTTCTTCAGAAGCAGTGTATATGCAGAATGTATTCTCTGAATATACTTTGATGGATAAAGGGGGAAAGAGAGTACTGGAATGCAGTTATGACTCTTGGTCATTCTTCTGCCTATTAAAGGTATTTGAAAAGTGGAATTGTAAGAAATTTCAGTGTTTCAAGACACGTGTCAGTGTCCAATTAGATCAAAGTAGGTTTCGAAATACTGAAATTTCTAACATTTCCTACATCTCTGCGTCTACACAAGAAATTGTCCTACAAAAGAAAACCGTCTATAATGTTATTATTTTAGGAGGCCTTGATACATTCTGTCTGCACCTTAAGAAAGAACATTATTTAATGAATCGGCTCTTTCCAGTGGAACCACCTTACAACTAGTTCTAGGGTTCACGTCTTTCCTGCTGTGAGAGTGTAAGCTGGCAGAACAGAATGATATTCAGGAAGGTGTAGGGCATCTTCTGAGCTCTAGGAAGGTGTCTGTGTTATTCAGGAACTCTGAAATTCCTGAGGCAGTGTAGCTGTCTCCTTTAGACATGTGTAATCATTAAATAAATGATTTGCTTATACAAAGGATTAATTAGTCAACAGAATTTAGTTATGGAAAAAATAGCAGTGAAGTTCATATTCGTGTTCTTCTGTTTGTTACCAGGAATGTATTTCTTTAGTTCATTCACATTTCTTTCAGCTTTGTATAGTAAATATTACTCTCATAAATGGCAATTTGTTACTTTGTTAACAATTATAATTTAATCTGGTTTCTTTTTATCTTTTTTAATGGGTAGATAGTCTCAAAGCAGAAGGAATGAAAGAAGTGGTAAAGCCAATATTGTCTAGAGAATATTGGAATTTTAAAATTTAGAGAAGTTAAAATGAGATTGCTTTCATAAGCCCGGCTTAATACTGCAAAATTAGGATAGTCTGTGGAAAGCTTAGTATTAGTCCTATGGCAAGTACATTGGATTAGGAATAAAACAGTTTATTTTAATGTCAAGCAACTGCAAAAAACACTGAGGAGTCATTAGCATAAAAGACATGTGACTACAAGGGCATATTTAAATTTGCTATTTTCCAGAGTAGAAATAATGAAAAAATGTGATTGGTCCCAGGCTGATGCCCAGACTAGCATGCATAAGAAATTGAGTGGCATTGTTCCTAAATAGCTCCTCAACTAAAGCACGTTCCTTCCAACCATTTACATTTGCTTAGTTGATGACATTTTGTGGAAATGCCTGGGAGACCTGGAGTGCTTGCCCTATGTTCCACTGACATTGTTCTATCACCTTCTTCCCATTCCCTCCATACTATACATAGTCTACAGGAAATCCTGCAGGACAGTGCTTCAGGAGTCCGCCTCTTTTCTGGGGGAGAGATGTGGGTGGTGACAATAATTTAGGAAGCGAATGTTCCTAGTAAAGACCCTCATGACCTATGTTTATATATAGTGTATGCAGGGAAGGGTCTGATAGCAGCAGAAAACAAATTCTGCAGTTATAGTTGCATCCTAGATCTGCTTTAGCCTACCATGGACTAGAGAGACCCAAAATACTGTTACTTTTGTGGACCTATTCATCCTCAACACATTGTAGATGCTCACTATATAAGAAGAGACAGAGGCTGGAGAAGCATACTATTAGATAGCGCATGGGAATTTTTAACTCCCCATACAGTAGTTAACTACTGTCATCTATTCCAGTTATTGACTGTTCAATTTCCTTAAGTTTATTACACGTCTTCATTTCCTGAATCATTTAATTACAGAAAATGATTAACTAAAACATTTAGCAAGCAAACCACCTCTGTCTGTTTTACTAAATACTGAAAATAGAAATCAACAATGGTTAAAGTGCGTATATTCATATATACAATTCTTTAAAAACTCTTTTATTGGCAGAAATTTGATAAGATAATCAATAACCAGTCCTAATAACAGAGTGTATGATTCATGAGGCGTACACAGTACAGAGTTCCAAAGAATAATTTGTTCACATGCTGAAAAGATTGAAATTATATTGTAGCTAACCAAAACATTGAAGTTTTCTAAGCAACATGAGAGTTAAATTGTAAGTATAACACATTGGTCTTCTGTGCAATACTGAGGCATGCTTACTTCAAATAGTACTCCAAACAAACACAGTTTTATTGTTATTCTTAATAATAATATGATAGTTGATACTGAAGAGATCTTTGTGAGATAGAGATTATTTATTTGGCTGGCTTAATACCCGTAAAAGCACATGATGCTGAAAGTGTATATCACCAAAATTAAGGATATTTTGGGGGTTTGTAAAAGTTTGCATAACATCTTCTCTTGCAAGTTTACTGTAAAACTTGGAGTTACTTGAGTCAAGAATCTATTTGATGTGGACTTCGTTATTTGGTAAAGTATGTGGAATTCAAGATATGATGGTAGTCAGAATAGGCAGAACTGCAAAATATGAAAAAAGAAAATTCCTAGCAGCAGTTTCTCAGTATGAGATGGTTCTATTTAATCAGAGTATCTGTGGTTTATGTTGGTTTTTCAATACAGTTGAACTAAACAAATAACATCATGAAAACTGGCATAATTTGTTTCTTGGTACCATTAAGTTTATCTACACAACTTTGAACTATTCAACAATTATCCTAGCGTAGCATGAGGAGCAGAAATAATCAGCCATAAGTAATATGGTTGCGTAAGCCAACAACAAGTCATTTTCAGTCCTGGGCTTTCTGTCTGTTATTGAGGGCCATTTGGAAACATGGAGTCAGAATTCATCCTCCCTTAGAGGGGCTAGTGACCCTTTGCCTTGGAGCTGGTGATCCCTGCGAGTGTTACATTGTAGAACTTCTCCTTGATTTTAAGGACTTCGGATCATCATTAATAAACTTTAAAAAATAAGAATAAATTATTAATATACTCTCCCATAATCAAGATTACATACATAAATTTTAAAAGAATCTGTAATTGATGAAGGAATCATCTGTGTCCTGGTTATACACTCCTACATTATTTCTCAACCGCCAAAATGTAAATTTTTCAGAATAACAGACTCCTCATACCCCATCTATTATGAATTGCTGTATGTTTTATTTATACTGAAAAAAATACTGCAACACCATTTTACAACAAAATGTCAGATCATGTTTTGGCTTGAATAAACAGGTGAAGTATGAAAAGAACACCTGGTATGGGATCACACATCAAAGCTCATCTTTATTAATAACAGTTATGATATAATTAGGAATAAATTGTTTCCACTGGCTAGGTATAGGGAAATTCACGTATATTCTACAAAGGATTATCATAAAGTCTTGCTTTATATGACAGTGTTCAGTACTTCCTCAGGACTGAGGTCTGTTGGCTTTGAAGTTTTTCTCCTCATTTCCCAAAACACGTGCTCTATGCCAGTTCATATGCCACTGTTTTCTCCCTGAAGATATCTGACTACATGCATATGGCCCTCTTTGAATTTACATGTATTAAACAGGTTACTTTCCCAGCAGTAGCTTCTGTTTTATTAACACTGTGAAAAAGGTAAAAGCACTGGCAAGTCTGACACTTGCAATAAAACTCTCTGTTGATCCCTACCACAAATAAGCAGTTATCTTGTAACACTATGTCTTGCTACTTTTTTGATTTCAGGATAGGGTGACTAGTGTGCCACCGTTAATCTGTCCAGATCTTAAAATTGAGAGGCAGCCCCCCCATGAGTCCTGATTTATAAATTTCCCCTGCTTGTTGCCTTACCAAGTCTGTTCTGGCAGCATTGCACAGAACCACTGAGTATGGAAGGAACATCTGAAAGCAGGGTCCTCAGAGCAGGCTGCTGAGAACTACGTCCAGTTGGATTGTGATGCCTTCAACAATGGAGGCTCCATAGATTTTCTGGGCAACTGATTTTGGTGTTTGATAATCCTCACAGTAAAAAATATTTTTCTTATGTTTAAATGGAATTTTCTGTGTTTCAGCTTGTGCCCATTGCCTCTTGTCCTGTTGTTGGGCACCAGTGAAAATAGTTTGACTTCCACTTCTTTATTCCCTCTCACCAAATATTTGTACACATTGAGAAGATCCCCCCTGAACCTTCTCTTCTCCAGGCTGAACAGTCCCAACACTCAGCTTCTCTATGGCAGATTGTCCAGACCTTTGATCAACTTTGTGGCCCGTAGCTGGACCTGTTTCAGTAAGTCCATGTCTCTGTTGTACTGGACACAGCACTCCAGTTGCAGCCTTACCAATACTCAGTAGAGGGGAAAGATCACCACCTTTGACTTGATGGTGATGTTCTTTCTCATGCAATCCTGAATGCTGTAAGCCTTCTTGGCTGCGAAGGACCATTGCTGGCTCATGATCAGCTTGGTGTTTACCAAGGGTTACACAGTGGGAAGAGAGACAAATAGTGGCATGTCAGGAGAAGCCAGATCTTACCCACTCCATGACTGATGGCACTGTTTTTGTATAAACCCCACTAACAGTTTATCAAGGATATGAGAAGCAGGGACAATTATAATAGTATATTTTAAAAATAATTTCTGTTTAGGCTGGACAGAATCAAGGAAACAAAAATATGTTATGACAATAATGATTTACATATATTTTATGAGTAAAGATGTTGAGAAGAAAGTCCTAGAATTTATTTAATAAAATAGATTGAATAAATAAAATAAAAAATATGGTATAATATATTTCGACTTCTATCTCATTAAAAAAAATTAACTTTGGTGGAGAAGAATAGAATGAAAACACAGTTTTCTTGATTAAGCTACAAACTAGCAAGTACTCATGAATTAGTTTTAGGCACTTAAAGTGTTGTGGTGAATTTTTTATTCTAGAATTAGGAAAAATTACCATATATAGAAGAGGAACCTAACTATGTTAACAAATAATGTTAATTACATTAATTACATGTAATGTTAATTAACATTATTGATTACATGTTAATACAATGCAATTGTACATCTGTTTCTATAATGTAATACAATGTATTTTTTTTAAGTCTTGGCTACTCAGTGTGTTTCAATGGTTTAAAAGACTAGGGCTGAAATGGAATTTAATCTTCTTCCTCTAACAAGTTCAAAAAGACAAGAATAAAAAAATTATCTCAACAGGTTTTCACTTTGTCCAATATCCAGTTACAAAGAATAATCAGTACCAACTGTAGGCACTTCAGGAAAAATAGTTTTAAATAACGTATTTTCATTTTTTCTTAACACTTCCCTCCTTGCTTTGTGGTTGTTTTGAGCATTGAAGCAGGACTGTCAGTATTCCTTATAGTAGGAGATGTCTACAATGTGTGGCACTTGATTCAACTAGTTGCCATGCTAATGGACAGCGATTTAGGGACAAAAACCAAGTCACTTTACGAGACAGAGTCTGTAGTCCTAATAATAATCTAGGTTGAGAAGTCTTTTTTGTTTTCATATAAATTGCCCCCTGACATTTTAATTCTAGATGGTTGTGTTATATCTTCATGGAGGGTAAATATAGACAATCTACCTGAGGCTGTTTTCTTTGTACTACTGATCAGATACATTATGTCAACTTTTATTGCATATTTATTTAGTGCTTTCTAAAACAAATCAAAACATCAGCAGAATCCAGTGGAGGAGTGCAGTGCTCAGGAAGGATGCATACAGCACTTAGGGTGTAGGAAGCCATTTATCAATACACCAAGATAAGCAACAGCTATGAGATAAGAGTTTGGCATGGTTAGGAACAATTCACTTTGAGAAGGAACATAAAGAGTGCTAACTAGGCAGTGTAAACTTAGCAACTGAGTGTTGATTATTAGATCTTTTTTAAATTTACAGAATAAAACCTTGTTTCTCTGCGTTTATAGAAAAGTACAAATTTAAATGAAGAACATAAGTACTGAACAAGTTACTGAAGACTTATGTATTCTATTTGTGTAAGAGCTGGGGGAACTTCTGTTTTTACTGTTTTTTCTATATCTTGCAGCAAAAATTTTCACAAGTTAATATAAGACTATAATGTAAAGTTTATGCAATTAGAGACCATAAGAGAGTTTATAGACCATTCATCATTGGATATGGATCATAAACTGTGAGTTTCAGAAAATAAGGGAGGAATTCCATTTGTAGTTCACTGTTGCCTGAAGCCTACCTAATGAAATCTTTCTTAGTCGTAGAACTGACTGAGTATCTAGTTGAAAAGCACTGAATATTCGCTGTGCATATTAAACTAGAAAACTAGAATGAAATCTTGCATACTCACAGGGGCTTTTGTTGGGTTCAGTTCAACCAAAATTAGACAGCTCTTGTTCTTTTAGTACATTCAAAAGGAGTGGAACCTTTAAAATTCCAAACTGTTAGTTCCCATCATTTCATATGACAGCTGACTGACTGTAATACACACAAGCCGTGCTAAGTGAAAAGCTGCTAATGAATACAATTGCTTTTTTTAAACCAAGGGAAAAGAACACATTAGCCAGTGCTTTGTGGATATGTGTGGTGATGCAAAATGCTGTTCCTGTTTGGTCTTACCTGTGGAGCACAGCACTGGTATGAAGAAACTATTAATCCTTTGTGCTTTCTGACTTAGTATGCTATATGATATTGCCTCAAAAATTAAATCATGACTGAGAGATGTATTTTTAAAACAACAAAAAATGATTCCTCAGTGTACTCCTTGGATCTCATTTTCTCAAGGGCTGCCTTGATCATTCATTGAAATCATCTGGGGAAGTATTCGACATGCTAGAAATCAGTCACACAGTAGTTGTAAAATCTGACTAATCCAAATTAATTTCCTGTATTTGTTTTTCCCCTTGTGTTTTTGTAGTAGAAATCTAGGAACTTTAGTTTTCTTTATCAAAGTTTATCTGTGTTTGTAAAGTAGAAGAAACATTATCTTTCATTAAGGTGGCTTTTGTTGTTAGAAGACAGAGCTCTTGAAACTTTAGAAAGTTGAGAAGACTGTTTCCAAAAAGGTAGCTTTCTGCCATCAGCAGTTTTTTTGGTTCTGAAGGCCGTGTGGTTTTCGCTGGGCTGGATCTTCAAACAGCCTGCATTCCATCAATAAGTGACAGCAGAAGCTAAACTGTCCTTTCAGGTACTGGAAATAGTTTTGAATATTCAGTGGCATTTTTTTTCATATTGGTAAGAAGAGCTATTTTAGTAAATTCTGCGAGTAATGTAAAGTAGTGTTTGGCATCTGTCTCTCTAAAAGAGAGGCTGTCATACACAGGTTGTGCAATGGTCTTCAGTACTTGGGACATGAAATAGCAAGATACAACAGAAGAGGAAGAGGCAGAGGGTTTATTTTCTGAAAATAAGAGAAATGAAATATGAAAAAGTCTAGATTCTCACTTATCCTGTGCCTCTGACTTACTGTAAGAGTCTATTGTACTTCCTTATCTGTTGCTGTTATTCCTTATTTTGTGGAGTGGGGATGCCTTATACAGTCTCGCAATCCTTAACTATTGGAGCTTGTAAAGCGCTTTGGAATGCTTGGTCAAAAAAAAAAGCTTGTAGCAGTGCAAATTTTTATTCGATTGATTTGACTTTATTGGAGATAAGACTACCAAAATATAGTCTGATCTTAATTTCATACCAAAGTCCTTTCAAGACTAAGGGAAGAAAGGATGTTTACAATCACAATGAGAGACTGGTGCTAATTACGGACAGGTGATGTATTTTAAGATATTGAAATACTGCCTGCATCAGGGTTTTAGAATCTGTCAATTGCCATGCAAAAAGAGTACAGTACTCTTATTATCTTTAAAAATACAGTGTGATTTCAGGCAAAAATAGAGAGGATTCAGATTCAAGAACAGCAAAATTATAAAATTGTCTCAATAAATTTCAGTCTTCCCAGCGGTTGACTTCAGGTTTAACTCTCTTGTACTTTAAAGTCTCATTTAACCTTCATAATCTGAAACACTTCCAGGACAGTTTGAATTTGAATCGATGAATAGGCTTGGGTTGTTCATAAAAAAATTGTACGAATAGGTTTAAATCTGTGCTTTGAGCTGGAAATCTCTGAAAATTCAAAGTGGTTTGCATAGGTGCAACTTCTGCTATTTACTGTTGTCTGAAAGAAATGCTGCTTAATTTTAGACATATTTTTTTAGTCCATCCATTCCCATTATATGGTTTACTGGATGACAGCTGGCTTATCATTCTGGAAATTGTA
The DNA here is from genome assembly GCF_030867145.1 of Opisthocomus hoazin. NCBI lineage: Eukaryota > Metazoa > Chordata > Aves > Opisthocomiformes > Opisthocomidae > Opisthocomus > Opisthocomus hoazin. The sequence goes on from NC_134420.1 coordinate 39,843,064, forward strand.
ACAATAACTTCTGGTTAAGGATAAAAATCTCTAAAAAAGGAATCTCCAAAGAGACAGAGTCTTCTCTTTTTGTTGTTATGCAAAAACCTGACAAGACTTGGAAGTAATCTGTAAGTTGCCTATTATGTTTGCTTTGATATGTCTGTGATTCCTCTTTCTTGGATGAACTAGTCACCACTGTTAGTAATGTAGAAACACTCATTTTATGTTAAACTCTAAAATTATACGATGGGAAAAAAATTCAGCTATGAGCTTTGAAGTTTACACATTTGTTTTTTGGTGTTAGAGGCTTTCTGTATATTATTCCAAAAACTTTTCAGTAAAAGTACTTGAAATAACATCTAGAATCAGTTTTTCTAAAATTCTCGTTAACATAGTATGTGGAAAGTTTAATGTTGAATTTTATTTTTATACCTCTTTAAAAAGAATCTCAGTTGTAGGCTTTGTTTTTCGTATTTATAATCACTGAGAACATTTCAAAAAGTAAATACTTTTTCAAAGTTCAAAATGGAGCTTCTTGTGGTCTGGATGTGCATAGCTGTCTCTCATAAATTCAAGTTTATCCTTTTCTTTCATTTGGATTTCAAGATCAAAAACATATGCTTTTCCAGGTGTGCTTGAGAGCAGGCACCACTGATGGGGTTTTATGTAAAGAGATAAAAATTCTGTGCATGAGCTGTCACAAATTGTTTGACTGAACAAAGTCACTGTTACTAAAGCACTGCTGATATTCTTAAATGGAAACACAATGAAAAACACCTGTGTGAAAACTAGATTAGTAGAACTGAAAATCATCATGGATTCCAGGTCAGAAGTAAGTAAATAAGATGGTTCAGGGAAGGTCAAATAGTATCCATGTTCTCCAGTGGTGATGAAAACTTCAATTGCAAAGAGTATAGAAACAGGTGTGATTGTTGTAAGGCAGCAGAATGGAGAACTTTGCTTTAAACACCATGTTTAAAATTCTGCAATCAAGAACGTACCAGAAAAGCATAATATTATGGTTACTCCTGTTATTTTATGAGCCTGAATAGGTTGCAGAGTCCCTTTATAAATACAACAGAAACATTTTGCCTTAACTTCTAAAAGCCATACAGCACTCAATAGAGTATGGTATAGAGCTGTATATTCCGAACAGGTGCATCGGATGGCACTATGCCTTTCATTCACTGTTCTTTTTGTGAGCCCATGTAGAGAGCTGACACAAAACAAACAATGTAGTTTGGACACATATTGCATTGTGTGACTGGAAAGTGAATTTACCACATAGTGCAATGCATCCCTCCACCCCTCTGCTTTCATGCTTCCGCAAATATAACACTTCCCTTGTGTGGTGGATTAATGCTGATTGATAGGCTTTGTGGAAAGCTGTTCAGAAGAGCGATTTAAATGGAGAGGGTGAATTATTGCCACATGAAAACAGAAAACTAAGAATGTTTCTAGCAAAATTCATTTTTGGTTTTGTTCAAGGGATGTTTCTGTGTTTTTTCCTTATAATTTGGCTATGGCTGATCTAGCAGGAAAAAAAAAGAGATTAAAAAAAAATAAAGTGCACTGGAAAACAGAATGCTGAGGTCCTTAAAATTAAGCCAGGCAGAGACTGTCTATTCACCTTAACGTATAGACAAAGACATATGGCAAAGATTGGTTCACTACTGGGACTGACAACTGGACTCTGTTCTGTTAACTTCAGCAGCAGCAGGAAGAGGGAGAGGAAATAACAAACGCAGACATGCAATAAACAAGCCCAGGAAATTACAGGGAAGTAAGGTGTAAGGGTATGCTAAACTACACCTATACATTAACCTTCTTTGTTTCCTTGCTGCAAAGGAGGACAGCTAATTATAAAGAAACATGGGATAACTTCACACCAACACAACTGGTAGAATGAAGAAACATTTTTTGCTGGAAACTCCTAGTAGCTTGAATCTTTGCTTAAATAAATTGAAATTTTAAATTAAATGCCAATATACTGTTCTTTGTTTGGGTTTTGAGCTGTTTTATAAAGTAATTGTGTGAGTTTTACATAGGAAGAATTCTAATACAAAATAAATTGCATACAGAATTCATGCAGAAGAAAGTTGACAGTACATTTTTTAAAAACTATCTGTGTTTGTGCCAATGCCACCTACTACTTGTTACTGAATTAGGTAGAAAGCTTTACATGAAACATAAACATGCAATAACATGTATACTGTTATTTATCACTGTAATTTTTCACATAAAGGATTTTCTTTCTTTGTTATTGAAAGTACATCTGTGTATCTCTGAGTAGACTGTATTCCACTGTCATTGTTCACTAACTTTTCTTCCACAATAGAAATATTTCAGGTTCGTTTTTTTTTCAGTGTGTGATTTGCACGAATATGTAAGCATTCTAATACATCAAAGGTTGGACTCAATGATCTTAAGGGTCTTTTCCACCCTAAATGATTCTATAATTCTATATGAAATAGAAGAAATGTATCTATTTTCTTTAGGTCTTTTAAAATCAGAAATTTCAGCCACAAATATTATACTGTTTTCCCTGATGTATCACGGAAATGTCAACACAGCCCGCACCGAAAGCAAACAGCATAGCTGGGTTGTCCCTCATGGTCATCACTAGAGTTGGTGAAGCCTCACACCACCTTTGCTATTGTAAATTTCCTGTCCCAGTAAGGGAACCAGTGAAACGAGAACCAACTCAGTTTTTCTTATTAAAGGAAGCTATTTCTTGATCTTTCAAATTTTTCGGTTAATGTCCAATCCATATCCCTCCCACACACACCTTGCCATGCAGTTGCTGGTTTCACATGATAATGGAAGAGAAATTATTTCTAAACAGGTCCAGACAGTTTGTTCTTTTTTCCTTTGCAGTAACGCAAATCAGGAACTACACTACTTGCATCAACAGACTCACCCCACTGTCACAAACTACCATGAGAACCTATGAGAACATAGAGAATGAGGAGAATGAGGTCTTTTTTTTTTTTTTTCACTGAGGAGAGTTAGGAACAGCTCTTACACTTGTAACTTCAAGTATTTTCAGGGCCTATTACATACTAGTAACCATTGCTCTGAATCCAGAATCTGATGCAGATCTGTTTAGTGGAAATGTGTAAGTGAGATCTAAAACTTTGGATCTAATCCTGCTCTAAATGATCTCAGTGAAAATCTGAATTGTAGGAACAGTGAATAAGGCATTGAAGGTTCTAGTCTTTGTGTTTAAAACAGGTAGAAGGCAGTTTGTAGTCACCCTGTAGAACTTATCTACTCAAAATATTGCTGACACGAAAAGTTTGATCAAGAAATTCACAATATGAGCAGCAAAAGTTTTTGAAGGGGGTACCAAAAATTTGGAAAAGAGGTTGTTACTTCTGGAGTTAGAAAAACACAACCAAACAAAAAAAAGAGAATCCATTGAGGGCTGCTTATTCCATCATTCTGTATTACAGAAATTATTATTCTCTCCTTTCAGACCTGTGGAACTGGCCGTTTTATCTTACAGGGTACTGCTAGACAAGTACTGAAATGATAAATATAGCAGTTCCTCCACAAGTGAACCACAAGTGTATCACAAAGAAATGCTGCAGTTGCTATTAAGCATTTATCAGAGACATTATTTGACTGTAATACATTGTTTCAGCAGCTCTGAATAAAATTGTTTCAGACATGAAGAGCTGGGTGTCACATCAGAAACAAATATTTGACATTTCCTTATTTCCATCATGCCTTGTCAGCGTAGTTTTATAAACATCCATGAAGTTTTGCACACACAGAAAGGATAAAAAGGAACACTAATGATAGAGTATTCACTGAATGGATGTCACATGCTAGAATTTGTACTTCAGTACAATTTGCAGACTCTTGCCAATGAGAAATGATGTTATAAAATTAAATTTTAGTGTAATATTGTTAATAATAAAATTATACTGTGTCAATATACATAACAGCACAATAATTTGACAGCTTTAGTAATGAAATGTGTATCTTTTTATGCTGGCAAGTAATAATTTAAAATACATTTAGGACACAATTTTGAAGTTCATTTCATTATTTAATGCCACACATTTTGCTAGAATTCTATTGCTGATTTTCTAAGTGTGTTTTCGCATGTACATTCAGTGTAGAAAGATTGTGCTCTTCTTATTTTATCCTGGAAGCTAAGTAATTATTGTGTCATATTTCATGAATGTGCCAACATAAAGTTACAAAGAAAATAGAAAAAGAGTACAATCTGTTACCATTTTTCATATAAGCAGATCCTGTATCCCAACAGCATGAACGAGATGAAACCATTTCAAATGTCCTGTGTTTAACATCTAATGTCAGAACTAAATAATTTAGATTGCCCCAAAAGATGAAAAACAGAGTACCTAATTATAATTCCTCTTCATTTCCAGCTAATATTTAAACATATTTGATAGTAAGTAAATAAAAGTAATTTCAGGTCTGGCATGGTTAGAAAGCTAGGATCTGGAATTTTTGGTTAGTGCATTATGGTACCCAGACAAAAACTGTAGACCGTTTGGCTTTGATGTTTTATGGTTGGTCCCTGTTAGCAAAAACTCAACCAAAAAAGTTCCACACTTGCTTGTACTACTACTATTACTACAACTAATAATTCTAGAAAAGTGTAACATAGCCTTATGGTCAACAGTCCTGAGGGATATCACAGCATTTTATAGCCACACTGGTGGGTGTGGCTTTGAGTGTTACTTTCTGTTCTGTTTGGATGTGTCTTTTGTGTAATTTTTTAGGGTCATCTTCCTGAAAGAATGTTATTTGTAATTTCTGAATGAATTCTATTATATCCCAAGTCATTGGGAAAGTTACTGTAATGTAGGATCTTTGCAATGAAGCCAAGATACTGTTCTGTATTGCTGATCATTTTTCCTATTTCGACTAGTTAATGAACTAATAGAACCAATACTGCTTTTGACTGAATTGTAATTTTATTTTTTAAATGATTATAAGATGAGCTTTCTCTTTCAAGCCCTGTCAAACTTGATCTCAGATATAGTTTTCCATTTATTATGCTTAAGAAACAAATCCTATTAAAAATAAACTTTACTTATTGGAATTATTTTTAAAAAGTATGCTTTTTTTTTAAATTTTCCTTGTTTTAAATCTGAATTAATCTTTGAACACGGAAAATATCCAAGAAAAGACATGAGCTGCATGGTAAATTTTTGCAGCACATAGGTGACTGAGGAATGGTAAGGTATCTTCACTAGTAAGCTGTGTTGTGCAAATTTTTGCATTTTTGAACCAATGCAACTATTTTTAATAGCAGAACAGGATGATGAAAAAACTTGAACCTGTATAGGAATTTAAGGAAGTTGTACTCATTGTATTACTGTATTTTTTCAAAATGCTGCTTTAGAAGTGATGAAGCATGTGTTTACTTCTGAAGATATTCAGCTTAAAAGACCCTTGATATTACTTTTGCAGTTGTTTCAATATCCATTTATTTATGCTAGCTTCACCATAATTTTTTGATGTTTTTCTAATCATGGCATATATTTTCATATAAATAGATATAGAATTACTTCTTGAGACCCTTTTTTTCTGAAGTAAGCAACTTTCCCACTACTCTGTGTCAGAACACGTGCGTTTCTCATTACAGAATGTTTACCAATCTGAGGAAAACAAAACTTGTGTTGTAAAATGAAAATAACTGAGCTATGACATAAAGTGATCCTTTCTATTTTCCCAATTGTTATTGCAGATAATAAAGATTCCAGAATGGATTTGCAGCAGTGTCTGTGGAAATTCCAGTGATATTTCCTGTTCCTAGGTATTTTCACTTGTATCAGTAGAGGTACTTCTGAGATTTTTAGTAGGTAGATGACTAAATTCAGTTAAGCTTGGATCTGTATTGAAGAAATAGCATTTGTAATATTTCAGATATTAATATTTGAAGAAGGCATCAAAAGAAGTTTCAAATGGATGTTCAAAAGAACTTCATTTAGCCCAACACTTGCTATACCATTGGTTAATTTAGCAACTGAGAAAAAATTTAAAGAAAAATCCCTAGCTAAGAAAATGCTTTAAATGTAATATATAGAAAACCAAGAAAGTTGTAGGGAGCACCTTAAATCTGCAGAATTTACATTTTTACAAAGTTTGCAAGCATTCTTCTCATCTGTTTACACTCCTGTCTGTCTTTTCCACCACCTTACCTTCATTTTATATCAACATCTGTTTCATCTTTTTGCGAAGTGCTTTTTACCCACATGGTGATGTAAAAATAAGAATAATGAACAGCGTAGGCTATGTAATATATGGAGGGGAAACGTACTGAAGGATCAGAAAGAAATGTAAGAAGTCAATTCACTGAATCTCTGGTTGTTGAGGCATACTGGAGGAATAGACCCCAAGGTACTTAGCATCTTTATTATCTTAAAGATTGTTGGCAATATATATGATTCTGCAGGAATCATAGAATCATAGAATCATAGAAAGTTTTGGGTTGGAAGGGACCCCTAGAGGTCATCTAGTCCAACCCCCCCACAGCGAGCAGGGACACCACTAACTAGATCAGGTTGCTCAGAGCCCTGTCCAACCTGGTCTTGAATGTTTCCAGGGATGGGGCCTCCACTACCTCTCTGGGCAACCAGTTCCAGTGTTTCACAACCCTCATTGTAAAGAATTTCTTCCTTATATCTAGCCTAAACCTACCCTATTTTAGTTTAAAACCATTACCCCTTGTCCTGTCTCTGTTGTCTCTACTAAAAAGATTGTCCCCATCTTTCCTGTAGGCTCCCTTTAAGTACTGAAAGGCTGCAATCAGGTCTCCCCACAGCCTTCTTTTCTCCAGGCTGAACAAGCCCAACTCTCTCAGCCTGTCCTCATAGGAGAGGTGCTCCAGCCCTCGGATCATTTTTGTAGCCCTCCTTTGGACCCGCTCCAACAGTTCCATGTCCTTCTTGTGCTGAGGGCTCCAGAGCTGAACGCAGTACTCCAGGTGAGGTCTCACCAGAGCAGAGTAGAGGGGCAGAATCACCTCTCTCGACCTGCTGGCCACGCTTCTCCTGATGCAGCCCAGGACACGGTTGGCCCTCTGGGCTGCCAGCGCACCTTGCTGGCTCATGTCCAGCCTTTCGTCTATCAGTACCCCCAAGTCCCTCTCAGCAGGGTTGCTCTCGATCCTTTCATCCCCCAGCCTGTATTGATAGTGGGGATTACCCCAACCCAGGTGTAGGACCTTGCACTTGGCCGTGTTGAACCTCATAAGGTTCACACAGGCCCATCTCTCCAGCTTGTCCAGGTCCCTCTGGATGGCATCCCATCCTTCTGGTGTCTCGACCGTACCACTCAGCTTGGTGTCATCTGCAAACTTGCTGAGGGTACACTCGATGTCGCTGTCCATGTCATTGATGAATATATTGAACAGCACTGGTCCCAGTACGGACCCCTGAGGGACTCCCACTCGTCACTGGTCTCCATCCGGACATTGAGCCGTTGACCACTACCCTTCGGCTGCGACCATCCAACCAATTCCTTATCCACCGAACGGTCCACCCATCAAATCCATGGCTCTCCAATTTAGAGAGAAGGATGTTGTGGGGGACCGTGTCAAAGGCTTTACAAAAATCCAGATAGATGACGTCCATAGGTTTTCCCTTGTCCACCCTTGTTGTTACACTATCATAGAAAGCCACTAGGTTGGTGAGGCAGGACTTGCCCTTGGTGAAGCCATGCTGGCTGTCTCGAATCACCTTCCTGGCCTCCATGTGCCTTAGCATATCTTCTAGGAGGATCTGTTCCATGATCTTCCCAGGCACAGAGGTGAGGCTGACAGGTCGGTATTTCCCAGGGTCTTCCTTTCTACCCTTTTTGAAAAGGGGCACAATGTTTCCCTTTTTCCAGTCACTGGGGACTTCCCCTGACTGCCATGACTTTTCAAATATCATGGAGAGTGGCTTGGCAACTACATCAGCCAGTTCCCTCAGGACTCTGGGATGCATCTCATCAGGTCCCATGGACTTCTCTACATTTAGGTTCCTCAGGAGGTCCCGAACCTTGTCTTCACTTACAGCTGGAGGGATTTTACCCTCCTGGTCTCCTTCATGTCATTCATCGACTCGGGAGGGGTGAGGGGAGAGGTTGCCAGTGAAGACTGAGGCAAAAAAGTTGTTGAGTACCTCAGCTTTCTCCTCATCTGCTGTTGCCGGTTCGCCGGTCTCGCTCATGAGCGGGGGTACACTTTCTTTGACCATCTTTTTCTGGCTGACATATCTGTAGAAGCCCTTCTTGTTATTTTTCACATCCCTTGCCAAGTTCAGCTCCAGCTGTGCCTTCCTGACCCCATCCCTACACAACCGGGCAGCTTCCCTATACTCTTCCCAGGAAGCCAGTCCCTGCTTCCACTGCCTGTGCAGTTCCCACTTCTTCCTTAGTTTGACCAGCATCTCTTGCCTCAGCCATGCCGGTCTCTTCCCTTCTGTGCCCGACTTCTTACACTTGGGGATCGAGAGCTCTTGCGCTCTCTGGAATACATCCTTAAAGACCTGCCAGCTCTGTTCTGTTCCTCTGTCCCTGAGGACCGTTTCCCAGGGAGTCCTTCTGACTATCTCCTTGAAGAGCTGGAAGTTTGCCCTCCTAAAATTTAGGGTCCTGACTATGCTCTTCGTTATTTCCATTTCCCTCCGTAGCGTTAGTTCCACCAGCGCGTGTTCACTGCAGCCCAGGCTACCTCCGATCTTGACATCCCCAACGAGCTCACTCGCATTGGTGACTACCAGGTCTAGTATCGCATCCCCTCGGGTAGGGGTGCTTATTACCTGGCTTAAGAAGTTGACTTCAATGCATTCTAGGAACCTGCTGGATTGCCTACAGCTTGCCGTGATGCTTTTCCAGCAGATGTCGGGGTGGTTGAAGTCCCCCAGTAGGACGAGAGCCTGCGAGCGCAAAGCCTCCTGGAGTTGGAGGAAGAACGCTTCGTCTGTCAGCTCCTCTTGATCTGGCGGTCTGTAGTAGACACCAACCACTAGGTTCCCTTTGTTGCCTCTCTCTCCGATTCTTACCCATAAGCTTTCGACCTGCTCGTGGCTATTCTTCATGGACATCTCTTCAGTCTGTAGTGTTTTCTTGATGTAAAGGGCAACGCCCCCGGCCCTCCTTCCTCGCCTGTCCCTTCTGAACAGCCTGTAGCCATCAAGAGCTATATTTCAGCCGTGGGATTCATCCCACCAAGTTTCCGTGATGGCAATCAGGTCGTAGCTTTCCAGCAGCATGATTGCTTCCAACTCCTCCTGTTTGTTTCCCATGCTGCATGCGTTTGTATAGAGGCATTTAATCTGAGCTGTCGGCCTCGTTACCTTCATAGCAGAGCACCCCTTTTTTCCCTTGAGGTGTTTCATGGGTATTTTCTTGTTGGCACCTGATATCTCAGGCACCTCCAGCTCCCCTCGGCAAATGTGCTTGCGTTACTGTTCCAAATTGTAATATTTTAGTTTTTGATGTCTTTAGTAAATAATACTAAGACGACTAGTAAGGAGATTAAGGCAAAGGCCTATGGAGAAAGAAACTGAAAAAAAATACTCATTTCAAACTGGTATCTTATATAATAAATACGTCATGATGTAAATGGTATTTTAGTAACAGACAGAATTTCAGATACCAAGAATCAAGTAGATAGTAGACTGAATTGTGTATGTACAAACTAAAGATGTGAAAGTAGACAAAAAATTCAGTGAAAATCTGACATAATTCAGGCTGGGCATGACTTTACCTGTGAGTTATGGATTGATCTAACAGAAATTATAATAATGATCAGTACTTGTAAATGCAGTTATGACTAGTCTACACAAAAATATAATTCCCATAAGCCAATAATGAGAAAAAATATAATAGATCTTACTCTGTTTTACTGCTCACTTTCTGACTTGTTTCAGGTAAAAAGAGAAAGATAGAAATAAAGAAAAACAAAGTAGAAACTAAGCTACAATGGTTTTAATCAACTATAAATTTAGTAGGTTGAACTTTTGTTCTAAAATATATTGTGATTCAGTTGATTATAAAGGTAGGGAGCAGTCTGTGAGGTCCTTCCTTGGGTTTTGCAGAATTAGAGTGGGCAAAGTAGCCTGAAGTATACAACAAACAGCAACAACAACCCTGCGCTGATGTTCCAGCATTGTACATATGTGGAAGTTTTTTTATATTTCTGATTTGTCTATTTTGACTTATATTAAGGATATTTTCTCAGAGTTTAGAGGAATATTTTTTTAAATATTAACATGTGTATTGGCTTTATTTACAACTGTGTAGCAACAGTTTTCAAACTGTTCCTTCAACAGTGACTCTAATGACAGATTGGTAATTTTATGTCAGTCCAGTAATCTTGACTGAAATTGAGTTTCTCTTTAGCTCAAGATCCAGTTGCTATTCAGTTGCGGCTGTTCAGACTGGAGAAGAGAAGGCTGCAGGGAGACGTTATTGCAGCCATTCTGTACCTGAAGGGGCCCTATAGGAAAGATGGGGAAAATATTTTCAGCAGGGCCTGTTGCAATAGGACAAGGATGAATGGCTTTAAACTAAGGGAGGGTAGATATAAGGAAGATATTTTTTACCATAAGGGTGGTGAAACAGTGGAACAGGTTGCCCAGAGAGGTAGTGGAGGCCCCATCTCTGGGAACATCCAAGGCCAAGTTGGATGGGGCTCTGACCAACCTGATTTAGTTGAAGATATCCCTGCTTACCTTAGGCAGGGTGGACTAGATGACCTCTAAAGGTCCCTTCCAACCCAAAGTGTTCTATGATTCTGTGATTCTATGATTCTGTGATTCTATGATTCTGTGATTCCTTTACTTTAAGGTCCATTGTTATAAAAGTATAGGTCTCATGTCTTGGTGGTGCTCAAACTTCTCAGGAATTGAGAATATTTAATATCCTCATAGTACCTTTCTGAATACAAAAATATTTACCGTTCATTACAAAACATACCTGCTGTAAGGTTTATGAATTTTTAATGGAAAAAGAATATTTACAAAATGATGAGTAAAAAATATTTCCTATTTATAGGGACTACAATTTGGATGCATAAATCCTATTTCTGTTTTTTTGTTGTTTTTTTTTAATGTAGCCGATCTGAGGGGTTTTTTTCGATCAAGATACATGGTTGTAAATTCAGATGTCACATTTTTGTTCAGATGTCTTTCCCATTGGCCTCAGAGTGCAGTTCCCACTTCATACGTACAAACACACATATGATCAAATGCATATAGTCTCTTTCTGCATATGTGTTTGTAAGGAAGATTCCAGATTAACTCAGCAGAATTCATATTTTACCCCATCTTCTGAAGATACAAGATGTTTTCAGTTTTCTATCTCTTCAGTCATAATTGCATCCCTCATATCCACTACAGGAGTAACCAAATGACATTTTAAATTCTATTTATTGTATGGGTATATGTTTCTGATTTAGATAGTCATTTAAACAGAATGTTAGATAAACCCTGTCATTAGCTATGACATATTATACCATATTACAGGCATCAGACAGTATACTGTGCATATCCATGAATACACGTGCATGGGCATCCCACGGAAAACGAAATACTTGTATTACACCTTCCAATCACATCTTTCACAGAATCACGCAGAATTGCACAGAATCACACAGAATCACAGGGGTTGGAAGAGACGTCTGTGGATCATCTAGTCCAACCCGGCTGCCAAAGCAGGGTCACCTAGAGCAGGTTGCACAGGACCTTGTCCAGGTTGGTTTCAAATATCTCCAGAGAAGGAGATTCCACAACCCCTCTGTACAGCCTGTTCCGGTGCTCCATCAACCTCAGAGGGAAGAAGTTCTTACTTGTGTTGAGCTGGAACTTCCTATGCTTCAGTCAGTGTCTGTTGCCCCTTGTCCTGTTTTTGGGCACCACTGAAAAGAGTCTGGCCCCGTCCTCCTGACACCCACCCTTGAGATATTTATAAGCTTTTATAAGGTCCCCTCTCAGCCTTCTCTTCTTCAGGCTGAACAAGCCCAGCACTTTGTCTCTGCACCTTGCCTCTGAACTTGTGGGGGGAAGAAAAGGAATTTTGTAGAAAACTCATAATTTAATATAATTACTACTGGAGATCTGTTATTTTGCTTCTTTGCTATTTTCAAGTGGCGGAAGGTTACATCAATTATACTTTCATAAACTAATACAGGTTTTTAGAGCTTCTTCGTATGTAGCTCTGTTGCAAGAAAATTAAAAATAGTTTGCTAAATCTCTGAATATTTTTGTCAGTAAAAACAAATAGAGTTTAATGGGCAGGATGTAAAGAAATAGAGTGATTTGTTTCTACTCGTTCTAATTTCAATAGAAGAACATTTCAACCTATTAACAAATAACTGTAAATGAGTATGACAGTTTAAGTTCCCGGCTTACCTTTGCCTTGCTAGGAATTAATCTTGTTTTAGAAAGCAGAATTTTAATTTGTGAACAAAAATTATAAACATTTGAGAGAATTAAAAAGAAAATCAGATTAAAATCTACTACTGGTTCTCTGCCTCCCATTTTAGTAGTCACCATTCCTTTTTCACTCTAGAAATCCAACTGAAGGATCAAGACCTTCCTCTTCTGAGGAAGAATGCCTTGTAACATTTTAAATATACACCATCTGAAGTTGTGTGAAAGATGATAATCATATACGTATTTCCAAACAACTGTGAATTGTTACGTATTAAAAAAAGAAGTGATTTTGTTTCTTTATGCTGCTTAACGTCTTGGCATTTATTTTACTTTATGCCACTATTAAATGAAATGCTTTTGATTCTGTTCAGCACACATAATTTAAAGTCCAGAAAGCCATTTCAACACAGTTTTATTTCATTACCCATTCTCCAGGAAAAAAAAAGAAAAATCATCTGAGAAAGAGAACAAAAAAAAGAAAATCCAGAAAAACTCATCAATGACCTGGATGAAGAGTTACAGTGTACCCTCAGCAAGTTTGCTGATGACACAAAACTGGGAAGAGTGGTAGATACACCAGAAGGCTGTGCTGCCATTCAGTGAGACCTGAACAGGCTGGAGAGTTGGGCAGAGAGGAACCTGCTGAGGTTCAACAAGGGCAAGTGCAGGGTCCTGAACCTGGGGAGGAACAACCCCATGCATCAGTACAGGCTCGGGGTGGACCTACTGGAGAGCAGCTCTGCAGAGAGGGACCTGGGAGTGCTGGTGGACGACAAGTTGACCATGAGCCAGTAGTGTGCCCTGGCTGCCAAGAAGGCCAGTGGGATCCTGGGGTGCATCAAGAGAAGTGTGGCCAGCAGGTCGAGGGAGGTTCTCCTCCCCCTCTACTCTGCCCTAGTGAAGCCCCATCTGGAGTACTGCATCCAGTTCTGGGCTCCCCAGTTCAAGAAAGATGAGGAGCTACTGGAGAGAGTCCAGCGGAGGGCTACGAGGATGATGAGGGGACTGGAGCATCTCTCCTACGAGGAGAGGCTGAGGGAGCTGGGCTTGTTCAGCCTGAAGAAGAGAGGGTTGCAAGGGGACCTAATATATGCTTATAAATATCTGAAGGGTGGGTGTCAGGAGGATGGGGCCAAGCTCTTTTCAGTGGTGTCCAGTGACAGGACAAGGGGCAATGGGCACAAACTGAAGCAGAAGAAGTTCCATCTGAACATGAGGAAGAACTTCTTCCCTCTGAGGGTGATGGAGCCCTGGAAGAGGCTGCCCAGGGAGGTTGTGGAGTCTCCTTCTCTGGAGATATTCAAGACCCGCCTGGTCAAGGTCCTGTGCAGCCTGCTGTAGGTGACCCTGCTTCGGCAGGGGGTTTGGACACTAGATGACTCACAGAGGTCCCTTCCAACCCCTAACATTCTGAAAAAAAAAAAAGAAACCCAAAAACCCACTGTGGAGAAAGAAAACCATATGGTCCAGTGATTGGAGACAAATTCAAAGGCAAGAGGATCTTTATTTTGGACTTATCTGGATGGTCTGCTTATTGTGTGATTTTTGGGGAAGTGCCTCAACCTCTTTCAGCTTCAGTCAACTCTGCCAGCATTATGGGTAAAACAGCAGGACATTACTACGAACTGTACGTTACCAGGTGAGTTTCTCTGGGTAGATAAATATCCTGAACACTTTAAAATGTTCATGCTTTTCTTGCAAAAAGGTTAACTCAGTACAACAGTGCAGCTTCATCAGATTTAGAAGCACAAATGAAATAGGATAGAGCTGTTATAGCAAGAGGAATATGTGAAGAATGAGATACAAACAATAACACTGATCTTGAGACCCCTCTTAGAGTTGTAGAGGAATGGACAGAAACCAAGATCATGTTAGTCCAACAGTAGATGAATAACCAATGTAATGACTAAAGAATAAAATGGAATCCATCCTTTGGAACAAGGAGCCACATCTGCTTTCAGTCATGTCAGTATGGCTCCAGAATAATTTCAGTAATTTATTTGAATGAAATAGGTTGACATTGCATTGGTGTATTGGTATTGTGGGGCAAATGTTTCTATACTATGGCACTTTCAGATCCAGAGGACGAAAAATAAGCTACACAAATGAGAGTAGTACTTTTCCGATCTGATACATTTAAGTCCTTAACAAATGAGTGCTTTCCGTTGTTTGATACAGAACGAACTAGCACCTTGTGAACAATAGTTTGATTTCTTGTACTACATTAGGTACCCTTTTAGGAGGCAATATGTCAGAGAAATTAATGAAAAAATTAAAGGTGAAACAAGTGCTGTAGTATAGATTCAAGTTAAGCTCATTGGCAAATTACTAGGCCTCCAGTTCCCTTTCATAGCTTTCCTGTGTATCCGGGAAAAAAAGCAAAACATATTCTCACACATATATTAGGAAAGAAATCATTCAGCACAACTCAGCATACTGTAACGAGCTCTTTAATGTTTTCTTGGACATCTCAGAGTTATACTCAAGAATGTAGTACTACTGTTCTAGCAACGTAATACTTGCTTGTTCGTTCATGGTGTGGTGGAAAGCATATTAACTTTGTTTCCACCAAGTTTGTAAGTTTCTCTGGTTGTGGACTTACTTATGTGTGTCTCTCTGTGTGTGCATTGTATAAAAATACTTTTAAAATAGTTGTATGTAGTTTATTCAGAGCCTGCATAGATCACCAGTGACACATGCATCAGCAGTGGAGAGCCACTGCGCTAGAGCTCTCTTTTTCCTAGGGGAATGGAACTCAGTGTTCCTTAGTCATAACATTTTTCTGCTTTTAGCAAATATCTATCCAGGCCACGTCTTTCTACTGCTGTTTTGTGTGAGAGATGTTAACCTCTCACTATGGTTCGCTACTATTAGCTGATACGTATAGCAATTCTAAGGATTTCAACCATGCTAATAACTCTAAAAAAAGAAAGGTGGGAAATCACATATGAAAGGGTAAAATGACAGAACTGAGAGTGCAATTTAATGCACTTGAAAGTTAAGAAATGACAGATTAGGTTGCATAGTAAGCTTCAATTAAGTCCTGTTACATATCTTTAATTATAGGTTATTCCACCGAATCTTGCCTCTTCAATGCCTGGAATGGATCCGTTATGTGAAAGAAGTAAGGCTATGTAGTGAAGGATACAATTGTTTGTGGGACCCTTGATTCACCTGTTCATAAGTGGAAAAGCATATAATTAATGAGTCAGGATAGCTCATAAATAAAAAGGTAGATTCTGTTGTCAAGGCAATTTGATGCTGCTATAGAGATTTAGAGTTTCATCCTGACTTTAGTACATACAAGCGATGAACTATTTAACAAATCATTTAGAACAGACCTTTGACATTGTTGATTTGTGGTTTTTTTTCTTTTTACTAATGGTTATGCCTAATTTTTGGTTGCTTATTTCAAAACCTTTCAAAGTGACTGTCAAAGATTTGGTACATGAAGACTTTGTTTTGAACTTATCAAGTTCTATAATATGCTGAATACTTAGAGAAAAATCAGGTACTAGCACCAAAAATTATTGCGTATATTTATGTTGCTCTTTGTGTTGCTCAGTTCTGTTTGTAAAATGGGGTTATTACCTCTCCTTCTCTATAGTGCAAAAAACCCTCCTGAAAATTATTAAAGATTATAGTAATAAGCTAATAGTAAAGCAAGTATTTTTATCTTTAGAGTAGAACTTGAAGTGTGATGTCAGCAAGGCCTATGTGACACAGAGAATGATAAGAACAGCAGGAAATAAGGATTTTTTTTACTATTAAGCAAATGTTATCCATTCTCTGCAGTTGGCCTTCTTTAAAAAATGTACAAGCCACTATCATAGTGTGTATGTATATGCAATTTATGCATGCCAAGTCAAAGCTGAAACCAGTGCTTGTTTGTATAATTTTACATTGGTGTTTTCTTTGTAATCTCAGTTTGATATCCATCACAATGGCATATGATATTATCATCTTGTCAATTAGCTCATCTAACTATCCTGTATGGTTTTGAATGAAGCAGTTTGAATGTGTGGGGTCATGAGTGGCAGTAGAAGTAGAAACCCAGCACACAGACAGGAATGGTAGTATTTGAAGGAAGCAGCACCATCAAGACCTACTGAAAGCAGAAGTTAATGCTACTGTTTTTATTTTCTTTTGTGGAAAAGAGAACCCTGTTGGTTTGTCCCAGTTTCAGTTTTATGGCTTGAACCACTTCTATTTATGAAAGAGAGTAGAAATGCCTGGGGATCAAGTTCAAACAATGCATCTGACTAACAACCCCTTCTGTTAGTTGACATGGGTCGTTTATGAAATACTGTTTTTTTGTAAGATTGCATTTTTGTTGATTTCACATTTTATAAGGAATGCTCAGTAGCGAAAGGTGGTGGAAAAATTAATCACTTGGATGTGCTACGTGGTTATCTAGAGACAACAGTTTTGACCCATATATATGTTACTATATTTAAGGCTCCAAAGAGCAGATGGTATTGGTTGACAGTCAGCAAAGAAAAGTAAACATATTGGAAGATTATGGAGGTGAATTCAAAAACAAAGGAATTAGAAGTGATAACAAGTACAGAGAAGAGTTTGAGATGGTAAAAAAGCAGCTTCGTTCCAGGGGCAATACCTTTTGTTATTGTGTCTGATTGCAAATTAAGGTGAAAAAAATTAACCCCAGGCATAAAAGCATATTCAGTCCATACCTTCCTGGTTTCCAGAACAAAAAACCTTGGTCTTTGATTTTAGATTTGTATTTTTTCCCTGCTGGTTGCTGTACAAAGAGATATAGCTCAATGAAACGAAAGATCCAGTGCACTGCAGTTCATATTATTGGCCTGAAGGAATTCTTAGTCAGGTTAATGGATCAGATGGTTTTCCCTTCATTGATTTTTAAGATGATTATATTTTATTTATAGGTGAGAAAAGAATAGTTAATCTTAAATTTATTGAAAACTTATTGTGAGAATGCAGGAATTGATAATGATAACAATGCATTCAGGGAAGCCAAACTATTCGTGTCTTTAATCCCGCAAGTGCTGATGTGAGCCAAAACTATTGACTTGAAATTAAATGTGCTTTTATGTACACCTGTGTTCAGAATAAAAGAGTTATATTTTTCTTGCTCTTATGAAAGATTTCATTACATGAAGCATTGATACACCCCAGGTGTTTCTTTTGTGAAAACTGTCTGTGAAATATCCAAGAACTGAAAGCTCATGGATAAGAGCATGTTGTCCTCTGGAGGCTATAAAATCTGATTTCTAAGTCAGCCAAGTCATTTGTCAGATAAAAAGCCTACTGGTCAACTGTAATTGTGTCCACAGGTTTGAATCTTAAACCATAACATGTGGGTTGCAAATTTACAGTGGAATTTGGAGAACAGCATGAACAACAGCTCATTTTAACACAGCACTCTGTGCCTTAGCACTGTTACAATTTGGTTTTATGTTCTAAATGGGTTCAGAGACCTTTTTTATCTTTTTGCAAGCCAATAGATGATAACAAAAGATGTAACAATTTTATAATATAAAGCTGTAAAATGGCATTCATCTCTCAGTAGCACTGAATTTCAGTATTCAGCTCATTTTACAATAGTGCATTGAACTGGGTGGCTAAAGATGGAGAGATGCTGAATCAAAGTTATGCCTCGGGCAACCATAAGCCCTTGTTACACAATCCTAATGTGTGGTGAAAGTTCTAGAGTGGCATTATATTTTGACAAAAAAAAATCGCTTCTCAGCAATTTCATTAGTCGTAACGATCCAGATCCAGTGCATTTCTGTGGGGTAAACTAGCAGAAAGACCAGTTTGGGAATGTGCAGCAGATTCTGTAGAAAACAAAGTAAGAAAAAGGGAGATAGATCAGAACACAGCAATTACTGTTGAATTTTTCATGCTTATAATGCATTATCTCAAGCTGGCACTGTTGTTAATGGCTGTATAAGGCCTCTGACTGGACACCCACATTAATTTTAGTGCTCCTCTATTGTTTTGCTTGAAGCAAAATTTGACATCAACACGATGTTTCACCTTAGATTGAACTTAGTGGGGAAACAACATGAAAGTAAATTAAAATCCTGCTCACTTCCCACCACTTGTGCAATAACATCTTTTTATTTTACACCAAAAGCTGTCTAAAACCTTCGGAAGAGATTTCCAAAAGGAAAAGCTTATTTTTTTTCACTTCCTTTCCCTGACTCCAAAATGCACCCAAGGCAATATATTAGAAGTTTAAGAAACATACAAAAAAAATTAGATACACTGTTTGTCTTCCATTTGTTTCTACACTGATGAGCATATGTTCTGTGTATGATTAAAAGGAGAGTAAAATGAATAGTTGAGGGGTCAGAACTTATCCTAGGTTTACCCTGTGCAAACATGACTGTATAGAAAGGGAGGAATGCTGAAGTGAGAGAGGGAGCTGTGTGTACTGACTCTGAAATTACCACGTATGTGTAAAGTATTTTGCTTTTGGGAAAATACAGCTGTCAAAATAGATTCACAAGTAGTGTGTGAACTAGGGACTGTAGGACAGGAAGAAAGGGCAGAGGTCGAACAAAACTAGCAGAGGTTTGGCCTCCAGATTTGCCTAAAATAAGAGGTGATCTGAACCGTTGCCCAGAATTCAAACCAAAAGAGAAGTGAACTTGTCAAAAGCTTCAAAAATATTTCCTATTTTTTTGTTCCTCTGCACTTCCTGGTTCTACTTGGTTCTCTGAGTCAAGGGCCAAGGTAAAATTAAAAGGGCTGACCTTGCACTCTTATGTACACTGGCTCAAGGACCACAAGAAATCTCACATGAAGTCTGTTCTCATAAAGTTGCTACATAAGTACTGCAATTAATTAAATTAGTTCAAATAAGACGTGGTAAGTTCATCAAAATCAAGTCTGTTTGGTCTTTCCTATCATTAGACAAAAAGCAGTTCCTCTCATTTTCTTCAAAGAACCAAAAAATTTATAACTTGAGAAACTCTGAGTGTCAGAGACTTCAAACTAGTATGGAATGTATAGACCAAGATTAAGTGAGCCTCGTCTTTCCTTCCTTCTCTTTTTGCTTAAAGGCATTACATGAAAGAGAACAATCTTGTGGCATTTGTCAAACAGTACAAACAAAAGCCTTGGGACTACTCAGAATGCATAAACTTGAGCATATGTGCAAATCCTTGCTGGGTTGCGCCCAAAGGGCACATCTATAGAGAGCTACTAGTATGAAAGACTGAAATTACTTGCACATGTGCTATTTAGGTCATTATCTATAGCAATTCAATATAAAAGAAGGAGTTATTTGTGTTATCTGTGTCTATTCACAGACTTTGTCCAAAATTTGTATTTTCAGTTGACTACTGCTTATCTGTTATTTCAGGAGCAGAATGATGAAAAAAGAGTAAGGGGGGAAATACCAAGTGGTGAAATATCTTTTTCTGTAATACAAAACAGTCACCTAACTTTAATGATTAGAGGAAAACATGATCTACAGTGATAGTGTTAAGAACATCGTTTCAGAATTCCAAGTCCTCAGAGTTACATACTTGCACCTTAAAACTTCTCTAATAAACAGTATTTATTATCTGCTTTATGACTGTGAGGCATTTGTGTTTGCTTTCCTGCCAAAAACAGAGAAATATTTTCATTTGCACCATCTTAATTTTTAACCCCTATAATGTCTTATTACTTTAGAAACATTTCCATTTCTATACACTTTACTTCTGGATACAATAATGAGGTAGATCTCAATCTATGTCCACACTGTCGGACAGTATACATTTAACACAGGTTACTGATGGTGGACTTGATGCAAAACCACACACTTTCTAGGAAATTTCTGTTATTTTATAAATTAGAATAGCATTAATAAAATTGAAAATAATAATCAATTAGAAAAATGAGAAAATAATTTAGAAATATAATTTATAAAATAACTGTAAACTCTCTTTTGGGTAGTGCAATGGAAGAATCCTTAGGTAGGTTTCTTGTATTACTGAGGACCTCATTTAGTCCTTCCAAAATAAATGAAGTTTTGGAGACAACTTAGCAAATTTGTCCAGAGGCATTTCATAAGAAGAGCTTTCATTTCCTAGCTCAAGTCAACTGTAATTTTCCCAATTTATAAATTTCAATAAAAATTCAGTACCATAAAATGCATCATGGCTATCTGCAGTCTGCTAAGGCTAGGAATACAACTGTGATGAAGTAAATAAGAAATACAAAGAAAAGTATTGTATGATAACTCACATATAGACAAAATTAAGGATGTGACAAATATAGTGAAATTCCACAGGCAAAAAGGACAAGGAACTTCCTATTTTACTCCATATGCATTAAAGCAATTAAAAATAGCAGGTTTTCACTTGAGAAGATGCTATGGACTATGGGCTGTTTTCTTTCTTAAAGGACAGAGTTGGAAGACAAACTGATCTGGAGGATTAGTATTATGCATGAAAAAGATAATCTACCATGAAAAGAATGAATGTCACAAAATAGTTTTGTGTATAGAGATTTTTAAAATTGTGCAGTAGAAAGAGATTGGATTATACAGAAACCTAATAAATGCTTATAAATATCTGAAGGGTGGGTGTCAGGAGGATGGGGCCAAGCTCTTTTCAGTGGTGTCCAGCGACAGGACAAGGGGCAACGGGCACAAACTGAGGCACAGGAAGTTCCGTCTGAACATGAGGAAGAACTTCTTCCCTCTGAGGTTGATGGAGCACTGGAACAGGCTGCCCAGGGAGGTTGTGGAGTCTCCTTCTCTGGAGATATTCAAGACCCGCCTGGACAAGGTCCTGTGCAGCCTGCTGTAGGTGATCCTGCTTCGGCAGGAGGGTTGGACTAGATGACCCACAGAGGTCCCTTCCAACCCCTACCATTCTGTGTTTCTGTGATTCTGTATATTTTTGAAAAATGTGAATAATTTTATTCTGAGCTCTAGAAAGTTATCCTTTCTCTGGTATGCATGAGAGGTTGTCCTTTGTGAAATACATGGAAAGGATTTTATCAGCCACAAAGAAAATACTAAACCTCAGCAGTTGTGGTTTGTTTAGACCCAGTGCTCAATTAACTAAGCTAAGAATTTAATAAGAGGGTAGGCAAATAAAATGTATCATCCCATTGAAAATACCTGATTACATACTTACGATCTTACACAAACTGTGTAAGTCCAAGAAGCATTTTATTCCTCCTGTGTAAATGGGCAGCTATGTTTATAGTATTTTCAGAAGTTTAGAATGTACGATCTGTTTCTTTCATTTATATTCTTCTGTTGAACGACAATAATAATAGTAATAGTGCTTGTAATAAAAACCAAAACTCTACTCCTGCTTTTGCTACAAGTTATTTAAGCAGTTGCTGATAATGGTGTTTACGGCATCTTCTGTCACTGTGACTCCCCCACTTGTGTCCATTCACTTTCAGTGTTTTCCTCTCCTCAGCAAGTATGCAATCATTTATCAAAGAAGACAATTTTTGCTAACACTAGCTTCCTTTTTTGCAAACTCTTTTCTTTATCAGTATGAATATGCTATTTTTCTAATTTTGCTGTTAAGTATGAAACGTACACCCATTAATTTAAAGATAAATGTTGATGCTGCATAATGTCCCTGAATCTTCTATGATAATTGATGTACATAGTTTTCTTCTTGCTAGTTTGTATGTTATTCTACCATAGGAAGGTCATGTAGAGGTGTTTCTTGCCTTTGATTTGCCCTTATTTTGGAAACCAGGGCTACAGTTTTTATGCTAGATAGGCAATCCAATTGCACCAGCTTGTCAGCACTGTTGTATGTGTAAAAGCCACATCCAGGTAAATGAATTGAAATACAGAGGCAGAAACAAGTATTCTTTACACAGAGTAGAGCAGTGTAGATAAAGAAGAGAAACACACTTAATACCAAACTGGACTTCTCAGGTAGTATAAAATAATTTTTGTGATTGCTACACAGCCTTTTAAAAAAATGAGCAAACAGGATTGTGAAGAAACACTATGTAATCGTAAATTTTTTGTGCAGTATTGCACATACAGAGAGAATCACGTAGGCATTTGAGTTTGATCTGTATGTTGAGACTGGCTGTTGAGAAACTGGCCGTTTATGTCATTTTATAATTCCTGTTAAAAATAGTGTAAATGCTATGTGTGCATCTCAGTTCCAGGACAGATGGTTGTGTGTAAACAAAGCAAATTGCATTTAGTGTATAGGCATACCCACGTTACTGTCTTTTTTTCCTCAAGAGAACTGATCCAGATAGTGATACTTCCCAGGATAAGAGAAAAATAGTTACTGCTTGCAAGTGCAGCGATATGTATCCCCATTTATTAACTAAACTAATGAGTTCTGGCTCATTCAGACAACTATTTAGACAGGTTCTCTTTATGCTTAATTACCCCTTTTCTTTGGGTACATTGCATAATGAAATCTATAAATAATTTTTTTAAAGTGTGATCCTCAGCACTGAGGATCAATCACATTGTTATAACAATCATATTGTTATAAAATTTGATGGTTTACATGGTTATTCCTAAAACATGTTTTACATGCTTGTTCTGTTTTTTTGATTGGAAGGATTTTCTATTTTAAGCATTTGTAACATCTACATTTCATTCTCTGTTTTTGACAGCATTGTAGCCTAAGGAACAGTTGGAATTTCCTTTTATTCATAAATTCTACTTTTCAGAATAATTCTTGAAACAGATATTTTTACAAGAGAAGGAGATTAATTAAATTATGCCAATTGTAAAGTCTTTGTTGCCTTTGGTTTGTCATGTTAGTAGTGAATAACGTTGGTAGATAGAGATTGGGGTTGTATTAAATGACAGCCCGCTCTTAATCCTTTCCTTTTTCTTTGAAATACAATATAAACAAAGCATTCTAACCCACTCTCCAATCAGACAGGTGTTCATAATCATCTCTTACAATGCAAGGGGTTAGGGAGTATGGCGGTACAGAAGAATGCTGAATCATCAAGTGAAAAAAAAATCTCAATCCAACAACTAAACTCATAATGTTTGGTTAATATTTACATTCTTAGATTCTTACAATAAAACATTTGTGGTTTACCTTATCTTTGCTCGTCATAGTCAGCAGGAACTCTTGTTCCTGCATTTCTCCTAATAAGATGAGTTGGAACACTTTCTTTACATGTAGTTTAGTCTGTAATACAAATACTGTTTAGACTTTTCTCACAAGCTGTTCACAAAGCCAAAACCCACAAAAAACCCTGTCCAGCTGAAGACAGAGATTGTAAAAAAAGGAAAGGAGTGGGAGACAAGGTACACAACTGTCCTTTAGCTTTATTGTAGCTTTATTTTTTTTAGTGTAGTTGCTGTGTGGATTAGTGGCAGAGTGCAGAACAGTTATCCTAGAATGGATGACTGTACGTAAAGGTATGTCTTGTGATTTGTATAAAATTCCCTTAAAATTAAGAAAACCAGGAACCTTTAGAACCTTTCATATTTGGATGAAGCAGCTTGTATTTGTCTCAGTGTAGTAGTAACATAAAATTATCTTGTAGGTGTTTGATGACTTTTAAGTTGGTTGTCTCCTTGCATGGGGATAAGTTATGTGGTAGATAAAGTAGCAGAGAACAATTATTTTTACCCGTAACAGTGCTTGTTTAAAATAATTAAGAATCAATTGGTAGAGCTGCAGAAAAACTGGGACGTCGTCCATTTTCCATGCAAAAGTGGTGATCTACAGTTCGGGGAATCCCATCCACAGAAAAAATACACAATACCCATGTCTTTCAGGTTTTAGGAATACAATGAAACTTCTAATTCCTCATTCTAGCTAAATAAATCTTGTCTTAATAATCACCTAAATGTAGTTTTCATGGCGATTTTGAAGAATGCCACATGTATTTCCAATTGTTCACTGAAGGTAAGAATGCAGTTTTCATGTTTGCTTGAAAAAACATTTTGGACCAAGGGTTGCAGTAGAGGAATATGGTATTTTTAACATAATGTAAGAGTATAGCAGTATTGCGTTGAACAGAACTCTTCTTCAGTGGCAGCCAAATAGCATTTTTGAATGGCAGCTTGAACTAAATAGTATCTTTGAGTTAGAGACCCTATCTTTCTTTTATCTCCTTTCTCATATGTAGCAGTTTAAACATTTGTGACAGACTTACTAATAGGCTACCTTGAAGAGATCTAATTAAAGCAGTGCCTATTTATGTTGATATAATTAAAAATGTTATCCTTCCTACTCTAAAATCTTACTTCAAATTCTTTAGAATATACACAAGTTGCAGTGAAAGTATTTCAAAGTTAGACTGAAATTAGTTTCAAGTAATGTAGACAAACAGGCAAATCCCTATTTCATGATTCATTGCTTAACTCATATTTAGGTGCTGCTCTTTGCATTCTGAAGTGTAACAGAATGTAACTCAAAATATTGGGTTTGTGATCTCTGATGCTATTTTTTATTCTGCTCTAATTGTGACTTCTTATAACTGTTTTTGACTTTCTGGATGCTGGATTTGTGGGAAAGAGGACTGGTAGTGCCTAATATGGAATAAATACTACAGGAGTTTTACAGGAGTGTGAAAAGATCAATATATTTAATTTACAACAGAGAGGTAACGCATATAGACCCAACAGATTTTCATCAAAAATCAAATAGGGTTTTCAACATCAGCACGTTCCCAAAAGATCTGAGCGTTTGGGAACTCTCTATGGCCTTAAAATGATGAATGGTTATGTATTCCTGTAGGATCATTTCTAAATAAGTAATATCCCATAACCCTTTTATGAAATGTGTAGGCTTCACAGATGCTTGCTTCTAATCAACTGATTATCGATCTGTACATGACATCACTCTAACAGATGATCTGTCTTGCAACAGTCGTACATAAATAAACAAATACAAGGAAAGATTTGGGGTCCACCACTTTAATCAGTAATCTTCAGAACTCCTTTAATCTTTTTTAATACAATTTTGTTGCTAATCTCCAAAATTTACATAATTTCATCCCTGTGTTTTTTTATATCTTCCTAGTCTCTCGTTATGGTTACTCACTTAGGTTTTATTCAATGTTACCAATATAACTGAGTAAACAAACGTATTTCACTAGTCAAGCTTAAAATTCAAAGCCATACCTCTTGCTTACTCACACATCACCATTTTGCTATTTTATCTTTTGTAAGACATCAGAAATGGAGATTCAAATTATTGCTTGCATAGCTTCACTTCTATTATTGTGTTTCTCCTTGGGACATTTATGCAAAATGGATTCTTCTCAGCAGTATTATATTCTTTTTCCTCTGCTTAACCCAGTTTACATTCACTAACGGAGGTAGATTTTGCTTCTGTCTTTGTAATGAAAGGATGAAATACAGGACTGAACCAAAACTTTACCTCTATAAGTACCTGAATCTAAGCGATGGTTGAAGCTCAGGAAGTAGCAGAATGATCAAAGGAAAATTTATCAAATATATTCAGTATAATTTTTAACAGAAAACTTCCCTTTTTAAAGGTAATTTTACCTGTTTCTCAAATAATGAAGATTAAACAGATTTGTTTAAGGATTGCATGTTGCAATGGATTTTTTTGCTTGTTATCACTGATGTTTTGACACTTGTTGAGTAAACTGATATTAATATAACATTAGCAAAATTTCCCCTCCTGAGAGGAAATCTAGCTAAACAAAGTGATATTTAATGTTTTCTATTGTATTTATTTAACTGAAATGGCTGATTAGATGTTAAACAGAACAGAGGTTGATGATCTTTGTTACTGGTATTATAAAAATTAAGAAAGAATAAAATAGGGTTAATGATGTATCCCATTATTGTTATTGTGGGGATTAAATGCATGCTGTTGTCCATTGCACTGAAAAAATGGGCCCCAAACTGTGGGTAATTAGCAAAATTATATTATTGTCTAACCTTAAGCTGTAATTAATAACTCTCAGCATTGTATTTTTCAGTGTGGGTTCTATGTGTTTTAGATGGGTTTTGTACATAAAAATGAAGGAAATAAACTCATATCTGATTTAGTCCAGCCTGTATATGAAAGCTATTATTTATTGCATAAATGCAAAATGAAATAGGAGAGTGGATAGGATAAAAGGTGACTAAGTTGAGGATGATCTGAATTTGTTCCTCATATCTAAAGGATGTCCTTGTCTTTTCGTTTTCTCTTTTGTTTTGTATGTTTGTGTTACAGCTAAATGTCCACTGGGAATGAAAAAAAATATCAACTGGTGAGATAAAATTATCTATTCATTATTGGTTGTTTTTATTATGATTGTGTGTGTCAACCCAGAACATGACCTTATTGTGCTAGGCTCTTCACAAACAGAGAATACCAGATGGTCCCAGCTCTAGAGAGTTTATAATCTGAAACAACAGGGTGAATGATGAGGCACAACATAAAACAGTAGTGTGAACAATATGATGGCAGCAAATGTTACATTAGTTCCATAATTTCTTGCTGAAAGCAAGGAGGAAGGGTTTAGTATGTTTACTAGTGGATTAGATGTAGTATGGCGATGGTGACCCTGTTAGCACTTTGTAGAGCTGTGAATACTTTTGGTGACGACACTGGGAAGCAGCCTCACGACTGTACACTTCCTTCCTCCCCCTCCAAATTGCCCCTGCACCTCTGGCCAGAGGACTAGAAAGATGCAGAAATTAAGAAAAGGGTAACTGGTATGGGTGTCAAGAAAGGCTGAGATGAAACTGCCATAGGGGAAGGACAAGTTAGGACCAAACAACTAGCTGTATTTTTAGCCAAATAAAATTACCTGCTTTAGCTACTTCTACTTTCTTCAGCTGGACCTTCTTGTTGGCTTTCTTCTGTAATTTTACATTAATAATCAATTTTCAGAGAGAGAAGAAACTATGTGAAAACCCCTACTGTGAGTGGAGTTTCTCCTAGGGGTGGTGCTCCAATTCTTGCATGATATGGAGAAGGAAAGACCCTTCTACTCCCTGCAGATGCAGTTCCAGTTTTGACTGTTCATATATTGTCATCTATAGCTGGAGTCCTTATGAAGCCTCATTCAACCTGTAGAATAATCTCAGAATTATTTGACAGCTCCAGACTTAAGGAGTTCAAGGCAGGTCTTCATGCCTCAGGTGTCATCTCCATTTTTTCTGTCCTGAATGTTTTTAGAGGTCAGAAACCTGGTTGTACTTCAACCAGTCCCTTTATTTAACTGGTGTTGCTTCTTCATTTTAGTCATAAATACACTAACAATGCATTTTTAACAAACAAGAAAATACAGATGCTACAGTTTCTTGGATAGCAAGAGTAGGTACAAGGCCAAAACATTACATCACAGATATCCTTCTGAATGCTCATGATATCAAAAGTCCAGAAACAACAAAAAATTACAGAGTCATTAGGGATGTACATGAGAATATAAAGACAGTAGTGAAAATATAAGTTTAAAAAAATCTAGATATAGTTTACAGAGAATCAAATAATATCTGTTTTTCTACAAGTTCACCTGGGGGAGGGGATAAGAATTGTTTCATTTTTCTGAAGATGATTCAGGTTTCATATTCTTTCTGAATTAGACAAATTTTATCTTTAGTTGGTAAATTCCATCAGTTCTGCCGGAAGTGTAAGAACAGAGTGGAATATAGGCACACAGCGGTTTTGCGCAGCTTCCCTTGATGAGTGGGTGAGCCAAGAGATGACTGAATTACAAGAACAAAAAATGCCCAGTGTTTGTGAACAATTCTGCTGAGACCTCTGCACCAGCTTTAAGGGACATATTCACTAAGTGGGTGATAGGGATATATTCCTAAGAGACATATGTGTATATATATATTCTTTAAGGGGCATATTCACTAAGTGGGTGATTCCCAGTGCTGCAGGAGCAGCACTGACCTTTCACGTGTAATAAAGGCAACCAAAAAAGGCCAGGAAAAGAAAAATGAGTTTGCTACAGTCTGATGTCTGTATATATGTACCAATTGCACTTTCATTCAGTGAAACCCAAGAAGAAGTAAGAGCCTACAAAACATATGGTACTGTTTCTCCCTACAGTCAGTGAGAGCAAAGAAGTATCTGAGCATTCAGTTTAAATTGTATTTGCTCAATTGAAAGAGATAACTCTAAATAATAAAATAGGTAGTGATATAAGGACCTAAGTTGAAAGAAATTCTATCAAAGCAGCCTTGAACAGTTCTCCCAGCTTTATATTTTGTGTATTGTAAAATTACGTCCAAGTTTTCAAGGAACAGTAAGAATTGCTCCCACAGGTTTAACAATTTACCTTAATATTGAGAAAAGATTGTGTAATTGCAAGGAGCTTAGAATTTGTTTTCAAAAACTTGATTTCTTTTATGTTTTGGACTCTTGTGTTTTCTTTTATCAACCCGAAAGCTTCCTTTTCTAGCATAACAAATTAAAAAAGCAGAAACACTTAAAACACCTTACATATATTTCAGGTCTTTTAAAAACAAGATTTTTGTAAATGTGTTCTGTAAGTATCCACAGGAACCTTCACTGGAGGCACTTTGAGATAAAGACATTCTCAGAAAGACAAAAGGTAAGAAATAAAGAATGTCTACTTCTGATTTCTTTACAAGTTTTTTTAAGTAACTTCCTTTATTTTATAAAGCTTATGCTGTCCAAGCTTCTGACATTTTTATATTTCCCAGGAACCATTTCTGACTCAAAACTGAAGTTTGAACTGATTCTGATGTGTTTCCCCCCCAAAAAAAAGTTCAATTTGTAGGGACCATATCTACAAAAACTAATTTCAAAAAGAAATGTAATTTCCCACCGTGTTCTGAAAGTTGTGGAGATAAGTGTGCTTATCATTTCCCTCCTACCTTCAATCTCTGTCAAGGGGTTGAGGAATTAGGAGTCTGAGCACAGACGTCAAATACTTCTAGCGTCTTTTCACCTCTAATACTTGTGTAACAGCTAGAATGCAAGCTGAAAAGAAGAAATTGTGGGGGAAAAAGAATAGTAAATAGATACCGGAGAAAAGAGGAGCTGCTGAGAAACTGGCAGGAGCTGAAAAGAAGAAAAATAATTTGAAGTAGGAAATGTGAGCTAGAGTGAGGCTGGTGATTGGTAGGAAATAGATAACCACTGAAAAGTGCCCCCAGAATATATTATCACTATAATTCATCTTAATTAATTAATAATTTTAAAGCGTGTATAATACATACTATAAGTTCTTTATTCCACTGAGTTATACACACATGCCTAAGCATAATTCTCCATTTCTAATAATCACATTTTTGCTGATTCCCTCATATAAGATTGCTGCCAGTCAGGTTAAACTCTAGTTCCATCTAATGTCTGCTGTAATGGAACATGGAGGCTATTCAGGAAACATTGCTACATTATCCTCTAGGTAGCATATGGATTTCTGTCATCTATTGTCATTTGTTGTGTATGTATTTTAAGACTCTCTTTTATAGTTTGCCAGCAAAGGGAACCGTGACCGTTGGGGCATCTATACCACATTACAGTACAAAGAAATAGTAGGGGAACATAGTATGACTGAAACTGTGGATACATCTGCAATATGAGCAAGCAGAGCTGATACACGTCTTATGACTGTTAGCTATTCCATAACTATGAAATCATTTGCTTGCAAAATGTTCTGTTTTGTTTTCTAGCATAAGGTACTGGCAAGCCAAATACCAACTAAGATAGTGAGGAGCAAACTGAGCTATTCCTATTTCCTTTGCACAGTACCTGCCTCTCTAAATGGTCCTGGAAACAGTAATGGGACTTTTCAAAAAGAAAGATGTCCTGAATATAAATAAAGACACCACTGACTATTTCTGATTGTTTTTATGTCAGCCAAATGCTCTGTGTTGTTTGACAATACTGTTCACTCTTTTTGAGCAGTGTAAGACAGTTTTGTAACCAAATATTTGCATTTCTTTGATTAATGGATGCTTGCACAAAACATATTTCGTCAATTCTCTTCCTCTGTTGGACTGTTTTTTCCAAAGTAATCCATGAATTATTTTGTTTGCTATAATGTTCGTTGTGCAGCTAAAACCTCGCTGTTTAAAAATATAGGGGAGTATATTGTCCTAGGGAGTAGGTTAGCGAAAGAAAAATGATGGTAATAAATTAATCCTGATGTACATTGTAACACTGGAAAAGACCCACTCCAGATTTTCTGCACTTACTTTAATTTAATATGCAAAACATAGCTCTCACATGAGTTTGGCCAAGCAACCAGAGTTTTTAACTTCAGTTTTGGGCTTTGTGTTAAAGATACAGATGTAGTTTGAATAAGATTTAAAAAATTATTTTTAAGGTGTCAGATCTTGACTTGCCTTGAATCAGCTTGATTTCCAGAAGAGGGTGTTTAGTACCTTCCGATAGTCAGAGTCTTTTGCCCAGTTGTGGTGATGCTACTGAGAAGCAACTAATTTATCTCTGTAAGAGTCTGAGTATCCACAATGTTAGTCTTTCATCTAAGAATCTTGACAAAAATGAATTTACAATTCTTATGGGCCTTAATGACGACTCTGAATGAACAGATCCAACCATTTATAACAAAAAATTCATCCTTTGGTAAAACACTTTTTTACCTGTACAGCAAGTCTTTAACTGTTCTTGTTGACCGGAATGGACCCATTGTTTTCAATGTTGCTGTGTGCTGTATGAGAACAGATAAAAGCAGAAGAAATTCTGGAATGGACAGCGAAAGCATATATCTAGCCAGGTCTGAGGTGTAGGACTTTAAACTTCAGTAGTATTCTAATCATGTAATTCATCATTTTAAGCTTACTTTCTCACTGTCATGCTAGTAAGTTACTCCATGCTTCCATGCAGCTATTTTTGTACAGTCTGCGTTGCTTAAGCAGACGTGAGATATGCCCGCGTCTTACTTCATCTGCATATTATCTGCAGCAACAGGCTCCTCAGTTCAATGAGGCATTTTGACATGATGAGAGCACAAGTTATGACAATAATAAAAGGTCCTATATTTTTCTTTGCATTTGTATTTGTTACAGAACATCTTTTGAAAAGAGCATGTTTCATTCTTCAATTTATAAAAACATCACCTTTTGCTTATATTTCAACCTCATTGAAGGCATTGTCTTGGGTAAGGATGGTCTCAAGCATTTGTTAGGTGCTTTTTTGATACAGGAGCCATAATGTTTTGCACCTGAAAACATGCAGAGTTATGCAAATATGTGCTTTATAGACATTTTTAGAAGAGGTTGGCAGTTACGATGTCAGCTGAGTTATTTCTTCCATAAACAGACCGTTAGGATATTCTGTATGAAGGAACAAAAGTGGAGAGAACATTTTATGAGTGAAGGAAGAGCAGTAACTCAGGCGATCAAAGGGAAAATATTATATGATCATTATTTATATGGTGTTTTATTTCTTGCCCTATAGTCAGTCTTTTTGTAATAGTTTGTTTTCCTGATAATTCTTCAGTTTTTCATTTGCAATTCATAAAGTCCACCATTCATCATTAGAATAATATTATTGGCACAATAGATTATTATCAAAGTAATTGAAACAGACCCAAAATAATGCGTCATAAAAAACAATTCTTGATAGTTTCTCATTTTATTTTGGCCAATATATTCAAGGTGACTGTGCATGAAATGTAATTTGGCCAACAGTTGTTCCATTGCACATGCAAGGTGGATGGAATACAGAGCTATATCATCGGTACAGGAAATCATAAGATTGTATTAACAAGTGGGAGTGTTTCACCCCACACATGTAACAAATTATAAGCTTAAAAGAAGTTAGTAACATGCAAGTAGAATCAAGCATCCTTAGCAGAACAGTACATTTTACTCAGGCAGTGAATCCATATTTCTGAATCAGCCACGATATGCTAACATGCTGGCCTATTGAGTGGAGACTCAAAATGTCCAACAATAAGCAGCTCCCCTTGCAAGATGTAAAGGGGTTAGGGATTAAACCTTTCAAGTCAGAGATTTATTTTTCTCTATGCTTAAAAGCCGTAGCTCATAAGCTATTCCTTTTGTTTTCTAGTCTTCCATTATCAGCAATGATCTTAACATCTTTAACCTTTCATACTACAGGTTCACCATTAAATGTCAGATAACTTGTTTCATAGGCTAATTTTTCTTTTCGTTTTTACACTTTTATCAACATCCATGACATTATAGCTCTTTAACTTCTTCAGTGAAATATGGTGTCAGCAGGAAACATTTTCTAGTCCAGAATTATGTATTCTAGAGCCATGTACACTACAGTGAACTTCACAGGTCATCTAGCAATGCATTTTCTGTGAACAGTTTGGATTATAATCTATTGTTTTTGCAGTGAAAGAGCTAGTAATTGGAATAATGTCACTTTGGTTATGAGCTTTCTTCTAAGTCAAATAACTTTGATTTTAAGGAATTGTTATTAACTGTATTTTATAAAAAGTAAATACCTTAAATAATTTTCTGCCCTTCAAATTTGTTGACCTATAGAAAGTATAGTGCACAGGCATATGGAAAAAATGGGGAGGAGGTAAAAAACCTGTTCCATCTGGCAAGTGAGAAAACACGAAGCAGTGAAGGCAAGCGCTGGTTTAGGGTGCAAGGATCTTGCCTTCCCTGTATCCATTTCCATGCAATCACTGCTTTATTATGTATTCCATCTTTTCTAAATTATGCTCTGTTGTGGCGGGCTCAAAGACTTGACCAATATGATCCATAACAGTCCACTTTATTAGCAGAGAATCTGGATTATATAGACAGCAGTCGGTACAGCACTCGGTTATGATTGGTCACTATTCCTAGAGCATCTATTAATAGAACACCTGTTTACCCGCAGCCGGCCTTGGGGCATCTGTTTATCCACAGCCGGCCTCTCGATGGCCTTGAGGCCTGTGCTGCTACAGACCGATCAAGTCCATATTCAGAGTATCTGGGTTGCTCACAATATGTCCCTGTTCTTCCAGGAATCCCACAATGCTCCTAACCAGAGAAGATAAAGAGTATCCGTCTAAAGTTTTGCAGTGGGGGTGTTATTCTTTTGTCCTCTCTGTGGCTTTAACAAATGCCAGCAGAGAAGCATACAAACACTGATTCTGAGGTCAGCTGTACATTGCCTGCACAGTAAGATGAGGTTGTAATATATTTGTGAGTTCTGACCACTTGATTGAAAGGCTTACAGCATGTAGTTCTGAAGGGTGGTCCTCAGTTGCTCAGATAAACATCTAGTGTCATCTGAGATGCTCTGAGGTAACCAAAACATTCATGTGGAGAAGGCAGATATGCCACAAGACTTATGGAAATATTGACTGCTTCCGGAGTGGTGGGCGGAGGCATATCACAGGGCATCTAAAACGGCAGTGAGATCTACCCAACAGCTACATCCAAATGCCTTTGTTTAGGCAGTAAACCTCTTCTCTGTGTTTCTTTCATATGTCTTGTATACAACACTGGAGAGAAAGGTTGTGCACTGCTGTAACTGGAAAAAATACAATATATATTTGTGCATTATAAATTCAAACTGTAATGAAGTGCCATTTATTGGTTTTCAGATCTATTTAATTTGCTGTATTTTTTGGTACTTGTGGACCTTTCAGGAAACCCCATTGAGCTAGTACTACTGAGAATCAACAGATTATAGCACAGGGACAGGAGTGAGCCATGGAAAACCACTCAAAACTAGGTTCTTGCTCTGACTTGAAGTCTGAAGTCCGAGTCTGAAGGAGAAGAAGTCCTGTTTTCCTGCAGTTAAGTGCAGTGGAGGCTAATCTTGTGTTGAGACATGAGAAGAAATAGCAGAGCTCATCTGCTAGTCTTCCCTAACTCCTACAATAACATTGACATTGTTGATGTTTTTAGCGCAGTGTCACAATTCTCTCCCGGTTTCTGTGTCTGCTAGAAAGATATTTCCACGGGAAATTGGAGAAATCCTGCAACGCTGCTCTAAGAATTATAGGTGTACTTGTGCTATAGCAGGGGGTCGGAAGATAGAGATTAACGGGAAGGAAACAAAAAGTCAGCAAATCTTCTCTGCCAGGACATCTATGCTATGTACAGGAGGAAGCGAATGATGTGGAAGAAGGATAAAGTGGGTTATTTTTTGCTGTAAGAAAGGCCAGAGCTGACCTCATCCTAGGTTAGTAGGATGTGTTCAGAAACAAGGCATACTTATTCATGGCTCTCAAAGTTTAAAAGTTCATGTTTTTTTGCAGTTGATGAGGAGAACAATTATGCTTTCGAAGAGGGCTAATGTAGCAAAAATGATTAGCAAAGAGCATGACATCAGTAGAATTTTGAATTGATTTAGGGAAGGTAAGGAAATATAACCTGATAATGGATGAAGAAGCAGGAAGATTTAGACAAACTTTGACAATGTGTCACAGTCTCTCTCCAAATTTTTTTCCAGAGGATCTTAGAGTACTTTATAAATGTTACCAAAACTGATTCATGTTACATTTTCCTTATTTTACAATGAATAAATATAAACATACATTCTAAACATAGAGATTTACATGCAAATAATTACCTTTCCTCAAAGCCTAGGTCCGAGGCAATTCTAGCAAGGTATTTTAAAAATATATCAGCTGGCAGTATCATCTAATATTCTGCAAGAGTGTATAATTGATACAGTTTATTCATTAACAAAATGAATAGCAATTATTTACTGTACCTACTACATCAACTAAAGCTGAAAACTAAAAAAAGTGTAGATAAATTCAAAATGATAACATCTACCCAGGTAAACTGAAGTCTACATTTCAGACATATTTTTTGGTTCATCCTAAGTCTGGAGCTTGCCATCATTTTTTCAACTCAAGCAGAACTTTTGGAAACTGTTATATATTATTGTAAGGTGTATTTTTAACCTGGGGTCACTACAAGGTAAAGACAAGGAGTAGTACACTGTTTGACCCGACACAGGAATTCCAGATAAAACCCCAGAAGTTGAGTCAGATATAATCACAAGATCTGGAATCTGGAATAACAAACTGTTCATATATCTACCTGTCAGCTGTCTTCCTCTAAGGGAGGGACACAAGGTCACTGAAATGGCCACTTTCCATCCTTTTTTTTTTCCTGGACATACAGTGGGGTAAATGGAGATTCTCATATTTACAGGAAAGTATTTTTCTATCAAGAGTAAGTGATTTTACATCAAATGCTTGTTAGAGTTTTTTGTCTTTTTTTCAGTAAAGCAGTTCTACCTGGAACAGTATGACACATACCACCAAGTGTATGGTATGTACAAGCAGTACCACTACACTCCCAGTCCTATTCCCTTATAAATTTTTAAAATATCTCAAATCCCTAGATCTACAAAAGATTTTGTTGTAAGATCTCCTAACACAGTTACAGCGGTGGCTATTCAAATAATAAGAGCTGTAACATTTATTGTCTAATAACAGTGGTTAAATGGATGGGTAATGTTAGGTAGCAATCTGACAATGCCAAACTCTCAGATGTCATTATTCTCAGTTTTCTGAAAAGAAAAATATTGAAATTGTTAGAATCAGGCAGTTTTATCTGTGATTTTCTCCATTAAAAGTAGACTGATTACGTTTAAAAGAAAAGCAAGCAAGCTGTGATCTTGGCTCTGCTAGAATGTTTAATCTGTGTTCAGTTGCACTTTGCCTGCAAATTCTGGAGAGGAACCTGTAAGCAAAGTGGAAAAGGACAGGTTGCTTTGATTAAGTTCAGTAATTTGAAAGAGAAAGTGTATTTGAACATTGCAGATATGTTCCGAAGTTAATACTTCTGTGAGGCAACTGAATAACAGAAATGATTGTATCGCCATGCCTGCCCTCCTGCTCCTCATACAGTCCGGATACCTTGCAGCCTTGTATTTGTTTATCAGTGCCACAACCGGCTTTAGAACAGTGCTATTCTCATTTTTCAGGGGCAGGGAGGGAACTGTGAGCTGCCTGAGTTCACACAGGACGTCGGTGCAAGAACAAGCAACAGAGCTCTATTCTCCTGGGTCGGCGTTGGCACTCTGACAACTGAACCCAACTTCCTTCTGTCCGAGCCCGGACAGGACACAGAAACGTATTCATTTGGCAAACAGGGAGGGGAACCCCTGCATCCCTTCCTCATTTTGTTTTTATTTTGGAGGGACTGGTTGCAGTGCTTGTTCAGGGCAAGGTTATTTAAACTTCATGATCAGTAGCCACATTTTTCAGTATTTCCTAAAGTGTATAGGGAATGAATTCCAAACAGAGCACAAAATCTACATAACCACACAAAAAGCAGTACCAGTGGCTTTTACTCATGTATATAATGAATATTAATAATTCATTGTTGGTCAATGTACATCTCCGTTTACTACAATTTATCTTTATATGCATATAGTATATTTTTAAAGGTAAAAGAAGCATCATGAATGGCAGATGTTCAATGAAAAGGATTTTTTCTTTCCCATTTCTTATTTTTATCTGGTCTTATAAAGATACAGTAGAAGACACATCTAGAAACACTTTGTAGTTGATAAGAAAGTCCATTGTTTTGAATGACTTCATGATCTTTCTATTTATAAAATTGAATTTGTTTTCCTGATTTTCTGAAAGACGTGCCTTCCTGTTGAACTTAATTTTGTGTGTATGTAATATACTGTTGTTGTACCAAAACAGAATACGGTAGTAATATTTTATCATACTTATCAACATCAGTATTTTTCCTTGCTAGTTCTGTGACGGTAGTATTGTTCTTTTTCAGGTGGTGTCTCCATAAAAATGAGATCATAGGCTCTTTGGGAAAAAACTGAAGTTTTTTTCATATGCAGGGTATGGATCTGTATTACTCATGTGCGTCAAACACATTTTTGTAATTTTAAAAATCAGACATGATCATCAACATGTATTTTTTAATTCCACTTCTGTTGTTTTATTGAGTACAGAAAACTCCATAGTAAAGCCAAATTTGTATCTGGAAGGGAAGAACTATTCTGAAGAATTATACAGGGAAGGAAGGGGTTTTTAGAAAGTTAAAATAGTGGAGGAATAGTGGAAAATATAAATTGAAGATGACTTTTAAAATCAGCATTTCCCTCTTCAGCTGGCATTTACTTTGTGGAAAAGAGAGGCAGCTGCTTTATCACTTAAGTTTAGCGCTGGTCACTGTAGTTAGAGTCTGATCTTGCAGTTGCTGTAAAAGCAGCTAGCTCTTTAGGAAGCTGAAGAAAACCCACTAGTTAAGACTAGCTAGTGGTCAGCTCAGTGAGTTTTAACTGTTTGTGTTATGGTATGGCAAAAGAGTGATGTTGGAAATCAGTTGTCTAATTTTCTTGTGCAATCCTGTTGTCAACCCACAGTGACTATACGGGGACACACATTGATACTGCAGTTGATCTCAGTTATAAGCCATTACTAAGCTGAGTGCAGTTAGGCAGTTTAAGTGTCAATGTCCTATAAAATTTATTTATAGATTAATATTTTGCATCTGAGTAGGGGAGAAGTTGCATTTCCTATTGAGGAATACCAATGATCCACAAAAGACAGAGGAAAGAGTTCCCAGGGAACTACAGGCCAGTCAGTCTCACCTCTGTGCCCAGCAAGATGATGGAGCAGATCCTCCTCAAAACCATGCTAAGACACATGAATAATAAGGAGGTGATTTGGCACAGCCAACATGGCTTCACCAAGGGCAAATCGTGCCTGACCAGCTTGGTATCTATGATGGGGTTACAGTGTTGGTGGACAAAGGGCGGGCAACTGACATCGTCTACCTGGACTTGTGCAAGACATTCAACACTGTCCCGCGTGATGTCCTTGTCTCTAAATTGGAAGGACATGGATTTGACAGATGGACCACTCAGTGGATAAGGAACTGGCTTGATGGACACACTCAAAGAGTTGCAGCCAATGGCTTGATGTCCAGGTGGAGACCAGTGACGAGTGGTGTGCCTTAGGGGTCGGTACTGGGGCTGGTGCTGTTGAATATCTTTGTCGGTGACATGGACAGTGGGTCTGAGTGCACCCTCAGCAAGTTTGCCGATGACACCAAGCTGTGTGGTGTGGTTGACACGCTGGATGGAAGGGATGCCATTCAGAGGGACCTTCACAGGCTGGAGAGGTGGGCCTGTGTGAACTGCATGAATTTCAACAAGGCCAAGTGCCAAGTCCTGCACGTGGGTCAGGGCAATCTGAAACAGAAGTACAGGCTGGGTGGAGAGTAGCTTGAGAGCAGCTCAGACGAGAAGGACTTGGGGATACTGGTGGGTGAGAAGCTCAACATGAGCCAGCAAAGTGCGCTTGCAGCCCAGAAGGCCAACTGTATCCTGGGCTACATCAAGAGAAGCGTGGCCAGCATGTCAAGGAAGGTGAGTCTGCCCTTTTACTCTGCTCTTGTGAGACCCCACCTGGAGTACTGCATCCAGCTCCGGAGCCCGCAACATAAGAAGGACATGGACGTGATGGAGCGGGTCCAGAGGGGGGCCATGAAGATGATAAAAAGGCTGGAGTACCTCTCCTACAAGGACAGGCTGAGAGAGTTGGGGCTGTTCAGCCTGGAGAAGAGTAGGCTCTGGGGTGACCTTACAGCAGCCTTCCAGTACCTAAAGGGAGCCTACAGGAAGGATGGAGAGGGACTTTTCACAAGGGTGTGTAGTGATAGGACAAGGAGGAATGGCTTTAAACTAAAAGAGGGCAGATTTAGATTAGATATTAGGAAGAAATTCTTCACCATGAGGGTGATGAAACACTGGAACAGGTTGCCCAGAGAAGCTGTGGATGCCCCCTCCCTGGAAGTGTTCAAGGCCAGGTTGGATGGAGCTCTGAGCAGCCTGGTCTAGTGGAAGATGTCCCTGCTCATGGCAGGGGGATTGGAATCAGATGATCTTTAAGGTCCCTTCCAACCCAAACCATTCTATGATTCTACGATTCTATGATTCTACTATCCAGCGGAGACTAGGATATTCTTACAGTAACAAGGAGACATTAAGGTGTCTGTAGAAGTTGTGTGTTTCAGATGTTTTGAATAAATGTATTTGTTTGTTTATACATACATCTATCCATATCTACCTGTGTACTTTAAGCTGATTTAAGCATAATTAAACTTGTTAGCTATAGTGAATTCCTTCCTGAAGATCTATAAATTCGGATCCTGAAACTTAGTGTCCCATAACAAGTGCTCCTGCTCCACAGCATATACTTTGCTTTATCTGAAGGCCTTGAGAAGATATCCCCACTTGAAATGTATGTTTAAGATGTAGACTTGGCACCACAGGAATCACAAAAGTTGAATCTGTCTTCTGGTAATTGTTTGTGGCAGTGAAGGCTCCGTGGTATACAGTAAGGTACTGAAAGATGTTCTTGTCAAAATTTGTGAAGTTATCCATTGTTATATTAAATCATAGTTCTAACTTTAATTGTTAATCACCATCAAGAGCATAATAACTTGATAAAAGAGATTTTCTGAGGAGAGGGAGAATTAATATCTGTCACTTTGCCACAGAGTGCAAAGCAAAGGGAAGGGAGAGGTGCTAATGCTCATAATTTAGATGAGCAGTAGAACTTCTCAGAATTTACGTAGTGTTAGATTGGTATTTTAGTAGCAGAAAGTACAATCTCCAAGAGGTTGCTTCACTATTGAACAAATCCATTGCAGGCATTTTAGTATCACGCAACAAAAAATTGGAAGAGGGAATATGCTATAGACTACCTTAATCAATGTAGGACAATAGTCTCGGAGGGAAAGCATATGGAAGGCAAACTTCTCATTTCCTACTTGCTGAGGGACTGAAGTTACTTGAAAAGGCCCGAGAAATAGCCCTACCTTGCTTATCCCAAGAGGCACTACAGCCAGGAAGATGCACTGGTCCATGCTGATAGGGGTGACCCGGCTTTATGTCCAGCTTTTGTTCTACTATTCTAGATACAGTAAAGAAGTAATGAAAAGACTACATACTTTCCTTTGGAAATACAAACATACTGTTTGATTGGAAACTTGAAACTTTTATTAAGGCAGCATGCAAAATGTGACAAAAATACAATTTCCCATTGTTGACAGTATGCATTACATTTGTCCCTCAAGGAGAAGCAATAAATCCAAGTGGGAAACTAGCAAGGCATTAACCTTCCAGAGAACCTGTTGTGCATTTTCTGCAGCACTTCCATCAGTGTGGGGGATTTTTCACAGCTGCTGCTAAATAATACCGGCCAGTTAAGACGTTGTGTAATTTTTGGATTTACATTGTGAATGTTCAGTGAAGTGAATGCAGTCACTGTCACATGTCACCCCACATATCATTAACTTTTCATTTGGTCCACTTCAGAAGACAGTGCTTGCCTGGTGTCACCAAAATAAATGTGGCCAAGTAAGTATTACAGTAACATTTTCTTTGCAAAGAACACTCTCATGCTTTTATAATTTACAAGCCACTTCTGCCAAAAATGAACTTTCCTGTGATGACATCCACTTTCGTTCAGCTGCTAGTATGAAGCCAGAAGTTAGTATCTACCCGCTGGGTCATAAAAGAATATTTCAGTAAGATGTTATCCCATTCCTATGGAAGCTCATTATGTTCATAAATCACTCATATCTTATAAAAAATGTACAAAGGAATTTGATTCCAGGTTTGCTTATTTGTTTGTTTTTTTGTTTCATGGAGACAATATGGGCTTCATAACTAAGATAAAGAACCTGGAGTAAACACCACCTTCACCAAGGAAATCATATATGAAGCAAGTTATCTATCTTTTGTACACAGGTAGGTTTATCCTTAAATCCGAATCACATCTGGATTTTCATAGACTTTCTTCCTTGTGATCCTCCTTCTATTGTAGATTTTTTTTTAAAGTGGAAGACAGAAAAATTACAAGGAAATGATAATATTCAAAATGTTTCTGATCTTTGTTGTTAGTGCAGTTAGGTCCAAATACACAGTACTTGCACATTTTCACGTCAGTAGGTTCAAAGGATTATATTTGTGAAGACAAAGTATTATCAGCAATCTAAGCATAGATAAAGTAAAAGAGTACCTGCATTTGTCTAAACTTTTCAGGTGTGTTACTAAACCATAACAAACGAAGAGGGAAGAGATTCTTGGTTTATGCAACTACTTTCTCTTAGTGCACTGTCCTGAGCCCTGTCCTTTTTTGTAAGTAATGCCATTGGGTTGAACAGAATTGGCTTCCTCACTAAGTACTGGCTGTTGTAGTTCAGAAAAACACAAGTATGGAAAAAAAATCTTAGCATCACCCAACATCAACTGGCATATTCTTCAGTCTGTCAGTCATCTTGTCCTTTCTGAAAGATGGAATCTGTCAGTCCTTACAGTGTTGTTCTGTGCAGAGTGACTACAGTAACTTCCAGCCTTTTAGAATCACTTCTTAAAACAAATTTGTATTAGCATTCTGATCTTGAACACATCAGGAGAAGTTCTTACACGTAGCCAAGCAACTGCATACAGCTATCCCTTACTTCATGTATTGAGTGCCGGGGTAACTCTATCCGTGTATCAAATGTATGCAACTGAAACATGAATCAATATTGTTCTCCATACATCATCAACAACCATCTCAGCCCACAGGTTGGGATAACTTCCCTGATGAGCTGGAATCAAGGTGGGTTTCTAGAATTCTGGAAGAACATTACTTTTCTAATAGTTGAAGCAGATCTTTTGCTCATGGAAAACATGAGATAGAAATACTTTCCAGAGGTGAGAGATTGGCTAACAAGTGCTGTCATCAGTTTGGAAGGAAGTAATAGATTTATTATTAAAAATTTTCAGGAAGACATTTTATGCTTTAGCATAATTACTGATGGCTATGCAAAGAACCTTCCACTGTATTTGTGAACACTATAAAAAAAAGGATCAGGTTTTCTGGAACTCTGTTTATAAGGACTTTGTCTGTTGAACTCAGGTTAATTATGAAGGAGGCCCCATCTGAGGAAGAAAGCACACCACAGAACAAAAGGGATCATTTTTTTTCATTCTAC
Organism: Opisthocomus hoazin; assembly: GCF_030867145.1. Lineage (NCBI taxonomy): Eukaryota > Metazoa > Chordata > Aves > Opisthocomiformes > Opisthocomidae > Opisthocomus > Opisthocomus hoazin. The sequence goes on from NC_134420.1 coordinate 39,885,277, forward strand.
TGTTTGAATTTTATCCTTTCTTCTTTCATCTGTTTTCATCTTATGGAAGTGATTATAAGTGCTAATGAGACATTTGATCTTGCTTCAGGCAGTCATTTTCTGGTTAACACAACAGGGGTACCAAGCATCTATTTTGGTATTATAGGAGGGCAGCAGGCTGAGGTCACATATTCGTGTCTCTTATACCAACCCAGTTGTGGCAATCGTTTTTCTGTTACCTGAAACACTTATTACGCTGTTTTGTTTTTCTGTCTGCACCTCTTATATGAACTCCTTGTCACTAATTTACATCAGGAAAAGATATAACTCTTACAGGTGTTTCCAATTTAAAAGTCAGTCAGAAGTATTTGAAATATTTTTTTTCTTTTGGGAGCTAATTCTAGTCCAGTTGAGAATTACAGATGTGTTGTTTAATTCAAGAAACAGGTGGTGACTGATGAGCAGAAGTAGCGCTTGAACCCGAGACCCAAAGAATAGAATTTAATTAATTGGGGAACAGTACCATTCGAAAATAGGATTTCTTTCATGTTGGCTTAATTTTTCAGAAACTATAACCAAACCTGGCAGTTCTGAGCCATTCATTTCATCAGTCTTATTTATCAGCAGAAAGTCATAGAACGCTTTTGGGCCTGTGTTCCTCAAGCGATGATAATTTTGCGTATAGACAAGGCTGCTTGTATTACGTGGTACACCCAGTGGAACTGGGAAAACAGTTTTGATTTAAAGGAATGACCCTCATGAAGACCCAAGGTATACGTGCCAGGCAGACCCAAAATATTTAATCCATTATTATGAATTTTGCTTTTGAGGAAATAACCCCTGTTAAATCACCACTGCTCTTTTGTTATGGTATGATCAGTTTCCCGTTGATAACTTGCATGTGGAGCTCTTCTAGTGCCTACTTTCCGTAAATTAAAGTAGGTGCCATCTAGCCATTTACAGGATACAGACTTGTGAGATCTCTTCTAGAAATGAACACAGGAGAACAGAGGGCAAATTAGTGGAAATATTTTCCTATAATCCAGTTTTTCTAAGTAATACCAATAATTTTTACAAACCCTCTTGCTCTGAGACTGATAGCAAGTGCTGCTACGTATGTGTCTGCCTATGCATATGCATTGAGTCTGATGGTCAATGAAATGTGTTCCAAAGTTATATCACAAAGCAGAATAGTATATAACCATCAGATGTATTCAGGAGGCAAAACAAAGTTCATGAATTGCCTTCATTTTCTCCCACCTAATATTGAAGCAAAACTTTGGGCTTAGCTTAACAAATAGCTTTTATTAGATTATTTAGAAGCACACAAAAGTTAGAAAAAAACCTGTGGGCTTTTTTTTTGATGTGTGGAAGAAGAAGAATAGGCCCAGAGAGAAAAGAATAAATATCTCAAACTAAACCTTTAAAAGCTAGTGAATTGTCAGTATTTTCTAGGTTTTTTTTCCCAAAATTTTTCCTCTGAAAAAATCACAAAATATTCCTTGGTCAATACCTTATACAAGAACATCTCTTTTAAGCACTAGATTTAAAAAAAATAAAATTTTAATTTTGTGACTGCACATTGTTGCTTAATTAGATTAGTATGATCTTTTAAATCAGGCTTCCAATTATAAGCACAAGTTTTCTTTATATAAATAAACCATTATAGTTACTTGACGGGTATTTCAAGTTTCAAAACTTCAAAGAATTGTGGATTGAAAAAATCAATTCCAATGAAAAAATATTTTGAAAATATTCAAAATTTTCACCTTCAAATATCTCTAATTTTATGAACATTTCATTAAATATTTCTCTTGGTAAACTTATTTCTTAGAATATTCCTGAAACATAGAAAGGAAAAGAATGGAAAGAAAATCAAAGCACGTTAAAAAATGAAATGAAAATGTACAGAAATGCTTTTTTTCTGAATATCATGCAGGAGTATGTGAAATTGAGGACTGGAATCTGCAGTCACTAAGTGTATTCTTATTATTCTTACCTTTATAATTATGTAGTCCTACACACATTGGTAAAGACACCCACATGCATAAAGTTAGCTATGGTAAAAGACGTCCATTCTACAAACACTTATGCATTTAGGTAACAATTAGATGAACTGATTTTACTCATAGTATAACTCTCCGACACAGATATTGCAGATTATTTTCAGGATCGAAATGCACATTAGCAAACATTAGGTTTTAAAGTGTTTTTTCTTATATGTTAGACTTTGTTAAGTCTACTGAGAAGAGTGTTAGGGAGGAGTGGGTATGTATTTTTCAAACTGGACAAGTTTCTGACACACGCTGTCATATTTAGAATACTGGTTACTGACATAGCACTTTTTTCCTCCTTCAGAATATGACTTCACGTTTCAGTAGTCCTCAAATTCACAGGCACATGTCAGCTTCACCAGCTGGTCCTTAATTTATGTATTTTAAAGAAGGTAGGGGAATGTGGAAAGCTTGTTTCTTATCAAGTGAGTCAAGTGTGCATGTGAAGGTAATAATGAGGAATCACAACAGGTTAACAGGAGAGAACTCCCACACTTAATTCCTTCCTGTTAGATGAGCTCCTTCACCAGGGTTTCATCCTCGTATTGCACACACTTCTAGCACAGTGTTTCTTATTTTAAAAGAGTTGTGATTCATTGTATGGAGGTGGAGAGAACTGAGAAGCTTCTGCAAGTTGACGATTTGAAATGAGGAAAAAACTTATTTTTCCTGCTTTGCTTTCTGGTAGAACTTTAGCAGACAGAATATTTAAGCATTATGGTTAATTTTATATCAGATCTGATCCAGCCACCAGTTACTTTCTACTTCTGCTGGCTGCTTACTCTGTCACTTAGTATTAGATGTATTACCCACAGAGCAGTAATTACATTTGACACATAATTATTATGGTTTTGATGACAAGAAGCCCTTTTCTTTTCCTGCTTTCATAACATATATTCCTGAAAGTGCTGGCTTGCTGAATACAGTTAGTTTAAAAACAGTTGGATTTAAATTGAACCCCGGGACAAAGAACGAAATGAAAAGGAAAAGAGCAAGCACATTCGAAAATTCCACAGATGATCTCACACGAGTCGATTTTGAACAGGAAAGAAAGCCTTTAAGTGTTGTTAACGCAAAAGGAGAAGGAGCTGCCTGGCTGCAGCCATGCCAGATCCCCAACAGGAAAGGAGTGCTTTTAAAGTTAATAAACTGAAGGAGGTTTTGAAAAAACGGAGGCTCCTGGCAAGGCCACATAAACTAGACAAATGACTTTCTAATCTTGCCACATGGGCATTTTTCCAACTCTGCACTCTGAGTCACCCCCAGCTGCAGGCCTGGATGAGCAGTTTAACAATCCTTAGCTTTCCCCCCCCCCCTTTTTTTTTTTTTTAATGATCAGCATCAGAGTATCATGTTTCTGGAGCCTGGAGGCTGTGTGGTATTAAAACGGAGAGTGCTTGGAATTCCTCCAACCCTACCTGCAGCTGCCTCTCTGCTGAGGTTAGAAAAGCTAGAGCTGCAAACTTTGTGCCATTACCTTTTTCCTACCTCATCTCCTCTCAATTTCTCATAGCGTGCATGGAGCGAAGTACAGTTGGGAGGATGCTAAGTATTCTTCTTGTCTTTCTAAAAAGAAAGAAAAGTTACAAGGCGTGGAAAAGCAATGTTAACGCTAGGAATCCTTCCCTGGGAATCGAGTGGTTTTGAAGGAAACCTGAGCGGAAGAAAAATGACCTGGCTTCCTTCTCTGATCTGAGAGATGAACATCAGCATCAAGGAAGCTGTACTTGATGTACAGGGGATCCTTCCTTTTGATGTGAACTCTTCAATCAGTGGTGAAACAATGATAATCAAATTAACATACTATAAAACAGCTCTAATTTTAGCATGGTTTGTTATTGTAAGTGTTAGTAGGGAAGGGTGAAGGGTGAAGGGGGAGGTGGAGACTGCTATGAATGACTAATGCTATATTTCAGCCTCTTAAGCCATATTTAGCATTGTGAGATATAAAAATAAGCTTTCAGTACAATTTTTCCTATTTGACTTCTGTTTCCTTTCTTCTGTTCCCTCTCCTAAAGATGGATTTAACTAATTACTCTTTTAGCTGGATGTTGATAGACAGGTATTTATTATTGGTGCTGTAAGCCCTGAAATTTTTTTTCCACAGTGAGTCCACAGACATATACATTAAACTCCAATTCTCTGGGGCTGTCAGAGTTACAGACCGGCCCGAGGCATAGCAGTATGATAAAGTTTTCAGGCCCTGTTTAGTTAAGGCTGAAAATCTGGGACCCAGCCAATCTATACCACTCAGGGCTCTTTTCACAGTCCAAAATGATTTGGCTTAAACATTTCCAACTGTGATGAGGTCTCATTTCAGTGATTATACAGTCATTCACTTTTCCACATCAACATCAAAGTCATTAACAGCTGAGTATTATTGCATTGGCTGGAATTCAGTTAAGGACTAGAGGGATGTTACTCTTTATTAAGATAAATCATTGCCTTGGTTATGTCACCCATGAAATAATCAATTTACTGTGTTGGTTAATTTCCTCCCTCTTTGATCTGTGAATTAAATTCAACAGATCATTGTTTCACACAACTGCTGTGCAAAGGATGCTTTAAAAGAAATGTATCACATTTTCTAATGGTAGAAGTCTGGTAACTATGTAAAACAAGATGACTGCATGTGGCCTGAGAACTTTGTTTTTTTTCTGTTCTTCATTTCAACAGTTTCCTTTGAAAGCTTCAGCGGAAAATGAACCATCGGCACCTATTTGGGTGATCCTCCCTCAAAATTCCTGAGGAATTACCAAGAGGAAAGAGAAAAGCTAGCAGAATTAACTCTGAAGCCTTCAGAGGAGTTAGGTTTGTACTAGAGCCAACGAAAATGTTTTCATCCGGGTGTATGGCAATTTATTGATAGCCTTTTATGAGCTTTACTTACTGAGATGTTTACTGTAAGGAATTTTTTAGAAAAATCCTGCTCTCACAATAAGCCAAATACTCTAAACAATATAATTATGATTAATACAGTGCATTGGTATTGATTCATATTCTAATCTTCTTTTGTATTGAACTATGCATTCAGAAATTAAAATATGTATATGAATAAGTAAGTTTGCATCAACTATGGAACTCACTATGCCTGTCAATGAGAAGCTGAATATGAGAAACTAAAACCCAAATTTGACTCTTGGGTTTGCAGAACTTCACAGAATTTTGAGTATTTAAGTCTTATTTGTCAAAGACTAAAACCAAATTTTTCACATATTAAATGGCATAATCTAGACTAATTAAAATCGACGATCAGTTCTTCTTTGCTGTAATTTAAGATCAAATCCTTGCCTCTTCTCAAACTTGAGATCTTCTCATGTCTATATTCCGTAGACTCAAGTCCATAATCCATCATGAGCTTTGAAAAACTAAAACAGTGTATGATGTGGTTTAAGAATTTGAACTTAGGTTATGCTGTAAAATGTGCCTAATTCTTGCCCTACCAATAGTGTTGCTGGGCTGGGGTGGCCAAGGATATATCTGCATGGCCAAGTCCACTACCACATTTCCCACACTATTTTGCAATGATGCCACATCCCCTGTGTTAGGCAAATAAACCCTTCATGTTGCAATAGCTGCTTGATGTTTGAAGGCATACAGTGAACAAGTTAGGTGGAATGTTGTATTGCTGCCCAATCTCACACACTTGTGCTGTTAAGGTTACTGTAAATGGTAAGCATCTAGTTTTGTTAGACTTTGAGCTAAACTGTATGTAGTATTAGGTTTCTGATTGTGGAACCAAGATACAGAACTTCCAGATTTTTCACAGAATCATCATACAATGGTTTAGATTGGAAGGGACCTTAAAGCTCATCTAGTTCCAACCCCCCCTGCCATGGGCAGGGACACCTTCCACTAGACCAGGTTGCTCAAAGCCCCATCCAACCTGGCCTTGAACACTGTCAGGGAGGGGGCAGCCACAACTTCTCTGGGCAATCTCTTCTAGGGACTCACCACCATCATAGAGAAGAATTTCTTCCTTATATGTAATCTAAATCTATCCTCTTTTAGTTTAAAGCTATTACCCCTTGTCCTATCACTACATGCCCTTGTGAAAAGTCCCTCTCCAGCTTTCTTGTAGGCCCCCTTCAGGTACTGGAAGGCTGCTATAAGGTCTCCCTGCAGCCTTCTCTTCTCCAGGCTGAACAGCCCCAACTCTCTCAGCCTGTCCTCACAGGAGAGATGTTCCATCCCTCTGATCATTTTTGTGTCCCTCCTCTGGGCCTGCACCAACAGGGCCATGTCCTTCTTATGCTGGGGGCCCCAGAGCTGAATGCAGGACTCCAGGTGGGGTCTCATGAGAGCGGAGTAAAGGGGCAGAATCACCTCCCTTGACTGGCTGGTCACACTACTTTTGATCCAGTTTTTAAAATTTTACTTAATGTGTTTCTTTTTAAATTTTTGTTAATGGCTTTAGTACTCTAGAATATAGATTTGTAAGTAGAAATTCAGGTATTTTTGAAAGAAAAAGCATATTTAAATACTATTACTGAAATAGTTTAGCTAAAATTCCTGACTGAACTAAATCCAAATCAATATCTTTGCTAACTCCAATTTCTGTTGTGTGAGTCAAACATTTTCACTAATTCTCAGGTCGAAGTTATGGATTAGAGCAACATCTTTAGAAGATATACTACTGATTTATTATAAGAATAACACTAAAGATTCGCTTCAGAATTAATGGAAGTTGATTGCAGATTGGTATCTATAGCAATTACAGTGTTTCTCCTCACATTTAACATTTTAAAACTCTCTCTCCAGCCTCTGCAAAACTTGAATGTCATTTCATGAAAGAAAAACAATTTGCATTAACAAATGACTTTAGTGCATTTGAAAGAAATGGAAGTTCAAAGTCAGAACTATGTGGCAATTCATTGTAAATCAGTCAGGATATTCAGAAGATGTGTGGAAGCTTAGTATTGAACAGCTAATTGCGACTGCAGTAAACCCGATTAATGCAAGTGACAATTTTAACCCCATATTGCTTATAAAACTTCTCACTTGGCAATCAACCTACTATTTTCTAATTAACTGAATTTGGTACTTTCTCCTTGTCAATTGCTTCATATTTATGGTCTTTTGACGAATTCGTTCTGGTTTCAAACTGAATCATTCTCGGGGCAGAAAGTAAAAACATTGCTATTCTTCATGCATGATTACTTATTTTGTAGACATGAATGCATAGTAACTGCAAGTTTCTTCAGGCTGCTGTAGGATATTTATTTCTTAGAGTTTCCATGAGGTCATACAGTTAGAGTTCTTAGATGACAGAATCTCCTGGTGGAGTTCTGAGCACACATTTAGTTTTTGTAATTCTGCTTCAGGCAGTAGCAGGGAAGTTAAACAATCACTGATTGACTTTTATTAACTCTGATTTGTAAGGCTGATAGGCTCAGGAATGCAACCAGTGGACAGATTCTTGAAATCCAGCCAAGACAGGAATCCTACAGAAATTCCAAAAATAGGAGATAATACTGTTCTTTCAAACTCATTTCTTAATTTAGATAATATTCTTTATGCTATAAGGTGTTATTCTTTTTCTACTTATTTTATTCAAAATTTTCATAGATAAATTTGGGATTATTATAAAAAAAAAAGTTACCTATCAAACACTTGATGCTGTGCCAATTTATATGACAATTAAAAAAAAATATTTTTTCCACTAAGTTAGCTGAAGAATTTAAGTTGAAATGTTAACTGATGTAAAATTAATGTAATGGTTTCTTTGGTATAAGCTAGCTTTGGTAGAAGCCCTGAGGAAGATGTTGCACAGTGAGACTCCTGATCTGTCCTTGGATTATCCCCTTGCTCCAGGGGAAGCTGGAGCCAAGCTGTACTTGGCATGCACTGCTTTCCCTACTGAGCAACTCCATTCAGCCCAACGAAGGAGAGAGAGCAAAGAGCCAAATTTATACCTTTCTGTAGGCTACGCACCTGTACAGGGTGAAACACAGCCCTGCTAAAAAACTTTCTCCATCCCATGCCAATTTTCATAGCTATTCCACATATCACATGATCTCCCTTGATGGAACAGATCTGTAGAAGCCAGTTCTTGATTGTATAAAACATACGTGATGTGACTTCATAGATGTTGATGTTTTGGGGATCTCAGGTTCCTTTTTTGGTTTAGAGGGTTTGTTTTGGATTTATTTATTACATGGCATGTATTGAATCACTAGAGCTGTAAATGAAAAAATTCTCCTATGAACATATAATTATGTATTCTAGGGAAAAATTGTAATTAGTGATTTGGGTTCTATATCTCTGTCTTATTTTTCATTCCTGTGTCAAAGTGCATCTGTCATAGTGTTTGGTCCTGCAAGCTTTGTATGTATGAATCCCCAGACTTCAGCAGCAGTTCTTTAATTTTGAAGGACTCATAGAGACAGCCTCAGAATCTGTAAGTGCATTTACACATTTGAAACCACATACATTAGTTGGATCAATGTCAGTGAAAATGCTTAACATTCTTCTTCAAAACAGAATCTTGAAATCTGTTAGCCTCCCTCTCATTTTTCCATTAGCTCTCCTCTTGCTGACTGCCAAACAGGAATAATTTTTCCAAAGCCTTCAATATCAAATCTATTACTCAGTTCTATATTAGTTCTTATACCCTCCCTTGAGTGCTTATGCAGTGTATGAGCAGTGAAAGGAGCGTTAGAGTTTGCAGTAGCATATAAAAGACTGAATATGTCAGCAATTGAGGTGCTACTGTAAATTGACTTTTTGTTAAAATTTTGGGTTTGCTTGTCCATTTGTCTGCTACACTGCCAGTTTATAGGAAGCAAACAGGCACTGGAAGTTCATTAATATCAAGTAAACAGCCAAATGAAACTATTACCCAAATCTCAAATGTGAGTTCTGCCCATCACCCATGCTGGAAGCTGAATGGCAATGAAACTAGATAAAGACATTTCCTCTTACTCATTCAAAAAGGTATTGCTTCTACTAAGAAGATTACTGTATATGATGAAGAAAATATTTGGCACAGTGATTTCTGCTTTAGCAGAACAGAAAATGCCTCTTCTAGACAATGAGCTTCTGTGGGCAGTTAGGGATCACTGGCAGCAGAGATTTTTGGAAAAACAACCAAAAAATGAACTTTCTTCAGATAAATACTTTCTGTCATCATTTGATTTCCTGTTTACATTTGCTTCTGCTGAAAAAAAAAAGACGGAAAAATTGTGAGTAATCTCAACAGCTTGTCAGAAGAGAAACATATTCCTGAGGTGACCTACCTGCCTCATATTAAAGCTTTTTTTCTCAACAAATTGTTGTTAATAAACATTTGTTTAGCTACATATCAAGTGTTTTTAAATGAATGATTGTGTGATTTCGGTTACTGAAATAAAACATAACTGTGATCGTGTTCCTTAAAACCAGTTCCCTTTCTCCATTTTTTCCTATCCAGATATGTTCATTTCCGTGTCATGCTCATGATGATCCATGAGCACATGAATACGGAAAACCTTAAAAGAAATCATTTTCACTGTAAGGATCTGTCGTTTTTTGTTCATTTCAGACCAGCATGATCTAGTAAGTGTTTTCTTGCACCTGGAATCTGGTCTGTCACAGAGGTTTTTCTGGGAGTGAGATGGAGACACTGGCTCACAAAAGCAGGTGACTGGAGTCTGAGTGGGTGTCTGCAGCAGAAAGAAAGAGGTGAGGCTGCAGCCTGCCATGTCCACTCACACACCTGGGTACACCCCGGCATTGGAATTAAAACCTACCCATGGTTTTTCAGCATGGTCCAAGGATGGGTACAGCAGGGTCTGACAGGACTGGTCTGCCTTCTCCAAACCAAAAGAACAGACTCGTGTTGTGTACTTCTCATTGCCAATTTCACTTAATCAAACTTTTGAATATTATTACTGGGCAGTGGAGTGCTACTGTTAAAGGTGCAAAGTGGTGTGCCTGTAAAAAGAAAAACTAAGACAAATTTATCTAAGCATTTTCATTAATTGTTAAGGTGACCTACGAGATGAGAGATTCAGGCTCAAATTCCTTCCTTAACTGATTCAGAATGGGAACTGAAATCAAGATTTATATCTTTTATACAGTTGAGCTAGCCCGTATTCCGAGATTACTGTTCTGTCACTGGGAATCTATAAAATATTTAAACAATTTTGAAGACTGTGAGCAAGTAGCTCGATTATTATTTTGCCAGGTGGTTATGTTGCTCATCTGAGTTCCAGTCTTGCTGAGTTCTCTGCACTAGTGAATATTCAGTATTATACATAAAGTATCTATAGAAAAAAGAGAGTGTTACTTTAAAACATACACTATTCCACTCATTATGGTATCCCTAGAAACGTGGTTCAAGAGAAGGGAGTTGACTTTGGATTTTCAACACCATCTGTAAAAGCACTAATATGAAAGCCTTCAAATTTTTTAGGTATTAAAACCTTCATTTGTTTTAAAACAAAAAATTAGAAGTAGATCAAACTTTCTGCTGAAATTTTAAATATTTTTTTCCTTTTATTTGTCAAAGAAGTGTCTAGTGTGGCATACAATTTGAGATTTGACTGAACCAGTGAGTATACTGCTAGGAGCTCTGGGTACAGCAGGGTTCCTCCACATCACCCAAATTATCTCTGGAAAATATAGGTACAATCTATTACATTAATTTTTGTTTTAATTCAGCCAACAGTGTTGTTTACTAAGATGCAATACAGAAACATGCTATAGCATGCAGTGAAAATGTATAGGTATCAAGTTATTTGGGAATAGTATATCATATATAATAATTACTACTGAAAGGTCTAATCAATTTTAATAGACATCTTTTAATTCTGCTGTCCTTTTGTGTTGATACATGCTACAACTTCTGGCAATATTCTTCTATACTGTCACTAAAAGCAGATCAATTACAGCATATCCTTTTAACAAGTTTGAAACAAAGTATGCTAAGGATATTAAAAATGTGCCAAGTGTGTTACGCCCACTGCCAGTTTCAGTACTAGTAAATTACCGTTTTGCAAGTCATTGCCTGTTGCTTTTCACAGATTATATGAATAAACCTCCAGCTTTCATTCACTACCTTCTATTTTTGAGCAAGAGTTAGGAGGAAATTTATACTTTTAAGTGTTCATAAGTGATTAGACACAGTAATGAAAGCAACTGAAAAAAATTTAGCGTGTTTCTTCCACCTACAGATTTTCCTTTCTTTACTGTAGGATAAAATAAATCTGACATTTCAGCCTCTAGCTACAATATAGGTTTTTCTTATTAATGCAGCTTGCTTATTACAAGAAGTTGTTTTTATATAGTGCTAATTAGGAAATATATTCTGAAACATATAAATTGTGATTTGAATGGAGGTTGTGTGGGTGAGGTAAAAAAAATGGAGTGGCAAACCGGTTTAGAAGAGACAAGAGCCTTTTAAAAAAAGCTGTGTTGTAGAGTGAAGGCTACTCAAGCTTCAAAGGCACACACAGATAACATTTTCTCCCACTGGTCAAGTACTCATATACAACAGAAGAAGCAGTTTTCATAATGCTTTCAATCTTCAATACACTTGCAAAATTGCAGTGATAAAAATTGTGTTAGCTTGCTCTCTTCTAGTGGGTAAGGCAGGCAGCTTCTGAGGAGGCTGGTGACAGTTAATACATCAACACTGCAGCTGGAAAATCTTGGCTTTTGTCTGATTACATTAGAAATATGAACATTAGTTGATGAGGCTGAACCAGTTTTTGTCTTCTTGGTGGCATTAACTTGAATCTCCTGCATCCATTTTTCCCCGCTTCTTTCCCATATATCTGTGTATCAGTGCAAAAATATTAACTAGGTATTATTTAGATAAATTTTCTATACATTATAACTGACAGTGTGCTTTGCAATTTATATTAACCATTACTGAAAACATTGGTAGGTCTGATAAGTTATTTTTGTGTTTAAATTTGCATCGCAGTTTTACAGAACAATTATTGGAGAGAAATTTACCAAAAACATTAGGGACAGCGTTATTACCTCACAGACTGAGTGATGGGAAACAAAGCGCCACGTGCGCTCTAAGACACTGAATCTCAGTTAGCCAAATGGCAAGGATTGGCCTGAGACAACTGAATCTCCTCCTGAGATAGTGACATGTGATTGATCTGGGTTGCTGAGTTTTCTGAGCATTAACCTGAATAACTAAAAAAATTCCAGATTTAAAAGCCGTGTATAATCAGAAAAGCTGAAATGGCTGCCAGTCCTCGCTGAGAAGAGTATGTAGTTCACTTGTTACTGATTTGCTTGTTCTGTAAAAGTTTATGGAGAAGAATCTTTACCAGAACTCTATTTTGTTTTCTATAGCCAGTTTTTGGACCAGAAGGGAATTGACTTTGGTGTATGGGAATTTCTTTGTTAAACTAAAATATTACGAGGTAATGTATCCACGTTAATAAGCTCCTACATTTGAGAATAAAGGATAAGCTAAAATATACACCAGAAAAAAAAACCCAAATGTCCTCATTCCATCTTCAGTTTTTCTCTGGAAGGGATTTAAGGACTCTGGCCATCTGGATGTCTGGCAACTCAGTCAGAGCTGTGGCTACTGTGTATGTGCAGATTAACTGTGTAGCACATGCACAGTAAGTCCAATGTGTCCAGTACACATCAGACCTGCTGCACATGTGCTGCACAGATGGTCTGTGCGTACACAGTAAATCAGATATGTTAAGCCTACTGCGCATATGCAAACCATCTGTGCATTGCATGTATATATATTTTTGCATGGGAAATCCCTAGTCAGAGCATGAAAGGTTGTGACAGAGAGGAACTCCAGTGGTAGAGAGACCGTGAGAGACTCTGACAGTGGCATAAATTAAAGCAGCTCTTTGCCTGTTTTTGCTCTTGCCTGGACCAAAGCTGCTACAAATCAGTTCCTCAGAATCACAAAGTGTGGCTAGCTGCTCAACAGTTTCTCTCTGTAGCAATTGGTTGCAGCAGAGAATCTGCACCAAAACCATTAGTTTTATAGGCAGTGATTATCAGCTCCCTATTGTCTCCCTAAACTAGCTAGAACTGCAGCTAGTTCATCAGGTGGCTCAAATGAACAAGGTGTGGTATTTTACTTACCCAATAAAATAGTGGTGCTTATTGTGCAGGCCTCAGGGATATGTTTAGCCAACTCTCTCTATTTCCGAGTAATCCTTTTGCTTCTGTTCTAAGTATTAGCATTTTAACGTAGGCTGTTTAAGCCTGATAGGAATGCTTACTGGTTGGTACATAGGCACAGCTACATGTGCATATAAAAATGCAATTTGTTCAGTGTGTATGCAAGTTATTGTTTATTATGTTTGTTTATGTACATCCTTAAATCCCAGTGCTGACAGTGGCTAGTGTACTCTTTAAACTAGGTCTGATTTAGGTCTGCATCTAATTAATTCTATGGTTCTGATCTTAAAGAGCCCCATTTTTATGCCACAAGACAACAACTGCTCATCTAACTGAGGGAAGGAATACCATACAGAGGTACCTTGAAAGGCTTGAGAAGTGGGCCAGTGTGAACCTCATGAAGTCAAAGAAGGTGAAGTGGAAGTTCCCACACCTGGGTCAGGGCAGTTGGCAGTATCAGTACAGGCTGGGTGGTGAACGGAATGAGACCAGCCCTGTGGAGAAGGGCCTGGGGATACTGGTGGGTGAAAAAGAAGATATGAGCCAGCAATGTGTGCTTGCAGCTCAGAAAGCCAATTGTACCCTGGTCTGCATAAAAAGAAGTGTGGACAGCAGGTCAAGGTTGGTGATGCTCCCCCTCTACACTGCTCTGGCGAGATCCTACGTGGAGTACTGCATCCAGCTTTGAAGTCCTCAGTACAAGACACGGACCTGTTGGAGCGGGTCCAGAGGAGGGCCACAAAAATGATGAGAGGGCTGGAACACCTCTTCTGTGAAGAAAGGCTGAGGCAGCTGGGGTTGTTCAGCCTGGAGAAGTGAAGGCTCTCGGGAAATCTTATTGCGGCCTTTGAATACTTAAAGGGGGCTTAGGAAGAGAGAGAGAGACTTATGACCAGGATCTGTAGTGACAGGACAAGGGGCAACAGTTTTAAACTGAAAGAGGGTATACTAAGATGAGACATAAGCAAGAAATTCTTCACAATGAGGGTGCTGAGGCATTGGAACAGGTCACCCAGAACAGCTGTGAATACCATCCCTGGAAGTGTTCAAGGCCAGGTTGGATGGGGCCTTGAGCAACATGTTCTGGTGGAAGATGTCCCTACCCATGGCAGGGAGGTTGGAACTAGATGATCTTAAACCCCCACTGCAACCCAAACCATTCTGTGATCCTATGAATTACGCAAATTACACATATTTCTTCCACAACTAAAAGGTCTTATTTTAATGTTGTACCATTTTGATGCATTTTATTATTTGCTAGTTTGCTTTGCAACAAATAACATGACATAATTTTGCCAAGCAGTTGAATCCTAAGATATTTTGAATATAGTGCTTCTCGTGTTTTCTTGGATTATTTGGTGCTATTATTAGGCCTAAAAACCTCATTCATTTAAATAAAAAATCAGAGATATACATGCAAATAGAATATTGCAAAGTAAAATTAATAATGAAGTTTGGTCTAATTTTAATTGGCTGCAAATGAAAATTGTTATGGCAACATGGTCAAGACCATAGTTCCTGGATTCGAAAATACTGAGAAATCACAGGCCTTAATGGCCGTGAATCACATCCTTTCCTGTAATAAAAGAAAAAGTACACATACAGCATTATTATGACCAAGTCAGTACACATACCTGTTACCAAGTCAGTACCACATACCTTACCTCATTTTTGAAGAGGCAAGAACAGCTGTGATTACTGGAGGGGGCTTGGATAAGAAGGAAAGGTCTGTGTTGTCGAATAGAGGAAAACAAATACTGAGGAGGAAAGAAGGTACAATTCCATACTCCAAGGACTATGAAAACAGACTTCTGAATAATGAATTCTTGTATGAATTTTATATATGTATTTCTGAGAAACATTTAATAATGGCATAATGATCTATATATGTAGCAATTTATGATAAACTGAGATTTAAAGATTAGAAAGTCATATGTTACTTATGCCTCTAATGCCATAGTGCTATTATGCTGCAATCCTTTGCTCAGTGGAATTAAGGGAATAATCTTTGTGGCGACTTCTGTAGGTTTGTTACAGGGTTATATTTACTCCTTCTCAAATGTGAAAGCAAATTTTCTCATTTAATTTCTCAAAATATTTGAAAAATTGGCTTGGAACTATTTTTGATCCATCCCATAATACCTTAGTGTAACTGTTCATGACTTGCAAGGCTAAATCAGCACATGCAATATCAAGTCACAGTAATGCACAGCCTGACCCTAGTAAATTCTTTGCTAACAGAACATGCAGTTTGCAAACTTGAGGTGCTCAACAGTTAAAGACTACCAGAATGAAGATTGCCTTGGAGGGTGCTGAGACTCAAAAATGCTGTCTTCCTTTCTGGTCCTGGAGAGGAGTGCTCTTCACTGAGCTCAGGCTTTCACACACGCTGGCCCTTTGCACTCCTGTCTTACCTATCCAGCCTGCTCTTAATTGCCTGGTCGCTTCCCCCCAGCTCTCGCCAGACAAGTCCAAGCCTTACCCTTCTGAATTTCTAAAATTCCCTGTATCTATCACCTCTAAGCAGCTATTTTCCTTAACTATTGTTCTCTCCCCTTTCTACCCCTACCTCTCCATGCTTTATGCAACATTTCTGCTTTTGTTCCTGGTTTCTCATTGAAAACTCCCAGTACCTATATGCAGTGAATTTATCCCTACTTTTATTCTGGGAAGAGTTGTAACTTTCTTGGCCAAAAACTTTCAGACAAAATCAGCCTCAATCAAATACTATCAAAAGGCCAGCTTTTACAAGTATTTTAATACAGTAATAACACTGTGTAGTAATTCAAATGGAGTCCATGTTTGAAGTGCTGAATTCCAATACACTGTAAAGAATCCATTGAACCAAAGGGAAACGCCTGAACAAATAAAATAGGTGGGATTTTTCTGTAGTACAAATTAGAAACATATGCTTCAGAGTTGGGATGATTTTGAAAGAAGATGCTGAAAACGTCACAAAAGTGCAACAAACAATAAGCTATGACATATCAAGTGATCCGTCATTTCTAGTTAGAGTTCATCCAGCCTCAGAAAGCAACAAGATAGATGGAGTAGTAAATGAGAAAGAAGAAAAAAATGAGACAGAGAGGAAGGCCTAAGGAAAGTGGCTAGGAATAGGGGTAGAAAAAGTATAGAAGATTATTTGAGGCCATCTCCTTGACCCTAGCCTACCCCCTCTGCTGCAGCCAATGGTCAGGGTGAAGTAAAGCTGACACTAGCTATTCATCATGCTGTAGACTTGAATGTAAAATGAAAACCACAACTACCTCATATGATGCAAGCAGGTACAGGAAGGGATTAAATCAATGGAAGATGTTATCCCAAAGCAAAATAGAAATTCATATTAAATTCTGCTCTTCCTAGAAGCAACTTATTTTTTCCCCTTTAAGCTACAAATGCATGCATGTAATACACCTTCATACCTAGTCAGGTGTGTTGAAATTCTGGAGGAGTTCTCTGACCCACTCCTCCAACTTCTCTTTTTCTTTAAGTTGGATAATGTTCCCATGGATGATTTGCTTTTGAAGATGAGCAGATGATGTACAGTGAGGAAAAATAGCTATTATTTGCTTTCAGGGAGACTTCTTGGATTTCCCTTCTTCATTTACTTCGAAAGCTGGCAACAGTTTTAATTTCTTTGAATCAAGGAGTCAAAAAAATATCCTTAGAAAGGCTGTTGTTCCTTCCTGCAAAAACTTCTTTCTTGAAAGACAGAAGTACAGCAGGCATCAATTCATAGTCAGGGAATTTTGGCAGCTAGGCTGATATGTGGAAGTAAATGTTCTCCCCTGAAGCACAGAAGATGATGTCAGTAAGTACAGAAAAAGAGTTCCTTTTAAAAACAAAAAAAAAAAAGAAAAAAGAAAATCTCTGTTCTTCCTCCTGTTTCTTACCATCCCTGAAGGAGGGAAATTCAACATCAGGTGTCACGGTACTGTGGTGTAAATATCTCAAAACAGTCTATTAATCTTGACTAACAAAGCACACATTTTTCAAATTGCTTAAGGCTGTGCTGCAATCCTGGGCCAGTCTGGGAAGAGCTTAAAAAGAAGGAATGCAGATTGCTTCAGTTATGTGCACATGTATGCACATGTACTTTGAATGGCCCCTTCATTCTACAAAGCATGTGACTGTCCATAAGCTTCTGCTCTTAGTATCAATGTACATTAATTAAAATTATTGGGTTAATGTGACCTTACTGTTTTCAGACCTTCATAATGGGTTATCCGCCTACAACTACCGCTTCGCTGTTTAAACCAAACCTGTCTCGTATCCAAGTAGAAGAACTGCAACATCTTCTTTTCCTTCCCTTACCCCTAAAAATAACAATTCTCACAACTGAAGAGCACAGCAGCACTTCAGTTATTTGTCAGAAATCACTTCACAGACAATGACAGCTCCAGTTCCTTGTTATAATTGGACAGTGAAAAAGTTAAAGGGTGTCTAAAATAGAGGTGTTGGCCCATTGACTGACAGGTGCCACAGAACTGCAATGTGTCCAACCTCCTTCCCAAAAGCTGAGATCTCCTTCAAAACTTTAGGAAGAATTTTATATTTAACGGAAGTTATCTATTTAAAAAGCTGGTGCATGGAAATGAGTAGTAAATCATTTTTTTAATCCATAATTTCATCAGTACAAATAAAAATTCCATCTGCAGTGACTGATTTTCATAAGATCTGCTGCTAATTGTGTCACTGATTTATCACTAGAAAAACAGTTTATTCAGTGGAATAGATCCAAACCATTAACAACTTGGCCTTCCATGATGCATTTTAAAGGCACTATAAAAAAAAAATTATCTATTTTCAGCTTGTGCAACTCATATTTAATTCAGTTGTGGTGGCTGATTATTATATTTCTAATTGATTTTGTATTTTCTTCTTTTCTTTTTAAGTTGGCAGCCTATTTTAGGGGTCTGTCTTTGTAGCATATTTTAAATGGTGAGAAAGCCATTAATTTATCTGTAGGAACATAGGTCTTCTGTGTAGAGAGATAGATTTACAACTTCATACTGGATGAGCAGGTAGCTCCAGTTGAAAAACTGCAGTCTTTACCACCGAGAATTTTTGTTCACAAAACACGTCTACTTGCCAACAGTTTGAAATGATCGGTGTCCGAAATCAGGGCAAGGGTACTCAGATCCTTTATATATGTGAAAAGTGTGCTGGTTAAAAAAAAAATACATGGAATATTGAATTTTACCGGTATATAATTGATGCTGAACTGCAATAATCAAAATATTAACAGCATCTCTTTCATCTGTAACTTCTATCATGCTTCACTTGCATTTTTCATTTTGTCATCAGTGAAATGTCTGCCTTTAACTACATAAGAGTGGACGTGTGGTTAGTGTCATAGTATTCAGAGATGGAAAAGACCAGTTACATCATCAATTCGCTATTTAAAGTTTTTCAAGTAAGAACCCCTTTAGCTTTGAGTAGAAAAATGTAAATAGTCACTACGTTGGTAGAGCTGTGGAAGTCACATAGGTTTAGGTGAATGAAACTAGTTTCATGTGAAACTGCTGAAATATTACTACAATTCTCTTTGAGGTTCTGATATTTAGGCACTACTTCCATTTTAACTTTCTGTTTCTTTTCTATGGGTAGAAATAATATTTTTGAAATATAAAGAATATTACCCATTGTTATATTATTATATATTACATATTACAGGTAATATAAAATGTAAATAGTGTATAAATATAGTAAATAATAATTGAAATCTTCATTTTTCTTATTCCATGAGAAAGAAATTGCTTCAACTTGCTAAATTTAACATTAATGTAAAGGTTCAAGGATCCAAGATAACTCAAATAACTTTGAATAAATTCTGAAACCTCTGTAAAGGGAAGAAAATGTGAAAAATATTTCTTGACCCCAGCCAGTCATTAGCTTAAGGTTTAAATCAAGAGGATTGATAGTATTCACAACTTTGTTTTCTGTCTTGTGCCTATCTATGCCACTACGCCTGTGCAAGGCATTTCACAATGCAGAGAAATCTTATTGCTTTGATGTTTTTTTAGAAAATGTTATATGCCTCGTTTTTTTTCTTTGTCAGAACCTCATGCTTCTGATGATAAAAGTAATCCTATAATTTGGCCTCTGCATTTTCTCCTACGAGTTCTTTCCCTTCCAACATGGGAAGCTGCAAAACCTTCCTGCTATGTAAGCTTTATAAAAGTGTGTATCTAGATTATACTAAATTAGTAATTAACGTAGAATATTCTTTCTTTCTTCTTCTTCTGGATTTTATTGGTAAATACTTAAAAAGGTTCTCCTTAAATCTATTTGTCTGATCATTTTTTTTTAAATTTCACTTCATTTAAAGCTGGTCTCAACTGTAAAACAAAAAATCTGAACATGCTTATGACGTGCAAGTCAAAGTTTTACATATTCCCCGGAGTGTTACAAAGCAAAAAGCAATATTATTTCCAACATAACTGCATAAGCATCATTTCAGTTTGAATAGAGCTACCTTTGATAAGCTTTTGAAATAAAAGAATCTTGTAAAAGCAAGCTTGTAAAGTAATAAATATATTTGAAGAAATCATTATCTGTCCAGAATTCTTTGTACAACAAAGATTGACTATTAAAGTTGAAGATGTCTGATACTATGAAACACACAGAAAAGACTGATGGTTCCAAAGATGAGGAGTGTTTCTTTGCTGGTACAAGAAAACATATTTTTAAATCTTCCTAAAAGCCCTTGGATGAACCTCATGATGTTTTTTGTATTCCCTGCTCTTTTTCATCACAGACATCTGTTGCTTTCCTTTAGTTTCTTTATAATGCTCTGCACTATAATGTGATCACTCAGAAGTCAATTTTATCCTGTAACACAGTGTTGTACTTAAACTGACCATGAACTTCTGCATGTGTATCATCTCTAATTGCTTTTTTATTTTTTACTGCTAACCAAGGTTACCTATCCAGTACTTTTGAAGTACTACCCTACAATATTCATTGCTTTAATTGTTATTGTCCTTTTAACTGCAGAATCCACTTTCAGATGGATGATTTATTTATCTTAGTTCCTGCTACTCTCTCCCTTACATTGTTGCTTTGGAAGCAACTTTAGGCATCTCATGTCTGATATCTGAGGTTTTAGTTTGTATTAATTCAGTTTGGTTTTAGTAATTTTCTATATCTAGATAGCTGCCTTACAAAACCCGCAACTATAATGACTGGTGATAATTTGTTACCTTCAGGTGGTAGAGATGAGCATTAAATTCTATAAAACTTCTGGTCACATTAGGAGTTGGTGGCCCAGCTCCTTTGTCGTAGGATAAGTCTCTGCACCTTTAGTGAAGCTATTGAGACATTTAGCATTAGAAAGGCAGGAGTTGCTTCTGAGGGTTATGTCTTCTGCATGGCTAAATGAAGGCTAAGGATAGTGCGTTTCATCAGCTCAATGGTTCACTTAGCCTAATACCAAGTCTGAAAGAGTAGCAAGGAGTACCTTTTGGCAGAAGTGGAGATGATCATGAGATACATACAATGACAGTTCTCCTGTTACCTTCTCCCACCTTCATTTTAACTACTGCAGTGAAGGCTGTGTGCAGATAAGTCTGGGAGTAAAACCCAAACAAATTGGTAATGACTAGTATGGTACTTAGAATGTAAACTTCCTAAACATCTTCTGCTTGATTGCAAGGAACAAAAATAAAATAAGCATTTTAACAAAATAAATGTAATAATCTTCTTATTCACTATTTACAAAAGTTTATCTAGTTATTATGGCAAAACATGGTAACAGGATCTCAGAGCCTTTTTGCTGTGGTACCTTGAGTGTATTAGAATTCTGTGCAGTGTCACAGAGACATTCAATACTATTCACTCACTGCAGTAAGCGTGCTTTATTCTGGTTATAGATGGTTGATAAGAACTTAAATGAAACCAGTGAACTAACCAGCCCCAAGGCAGCCTTTCTATGTGATCATTTCTGGATAACTTCAGGAAAAAAATAGACTTTCAGTAGCAAGCAGGCTGATTGGAACAGGTTGAAACTTCTACTACTAGTGAACAAAGTTTTGTGTTTTCCACAATACACATACCACAATCTTAT
This sequence comes from Opisthocomus hoazin, assembly GCF_030867145.1. Classification (NCBI taxonomy): domain Eukaryota; kingdom Metazoa; phylum Chordata; class Aves; order Opisthocomiformes; family Opisthocomidae; genus Opisthocomus; species Opisthocomus hoazin. The sequence continues at coordinate 39,906,478 of NC_134420.1, forward strand.
ATGTATATATAAACCTGATTGATATATATACATATATGAGGGTTCTAATGCAATAAAGGGCTGTGCCAATTACCTGTAGTTTCTGAAAAGCATTTCAAATTATTGTGAATCATATTTCCTACTACTGTATCTATTTCACCTAAAACCACTACCACCTGCTCACAGTCATTCTGTAATCACTATTTGGTTTCACAAATTTCTATTCGTTTCGCATAGATGTCTGTAGTGTAATTCAAGGCCAAATCAATGTAGTCTGTGATGTTTATGTTCCATGAAAAAAGGGATTGTTTGCAGTCAAGTGATAGGAAAAGACTGGTGTCTTTGGAGATATGTCCAAGATTAAGGTAATACCAACCTGAAGAGAGAGTTTCAGAAATGTCTTGCATTTAAAGCCAAAGAAAGGCAGAAGAGACAGATAGCATAAACGGCCCAGTCCACTGCCCACAAAAGATATATTGGTGCTAATAAAAGCTTTTCTCAATTAAGGACTGGAGAATTTCACACAGAGAGAGTGCAAGTGGTTAAATGGAGGAATGTGTTAACAAAAGAGTAGTTAAATAACTACTGCAGTTAAATAATTAGCATGTTATCCCTCATTAGAAACAGTCATTTTGTGGTGGTGGGGTGGTTTGTAAGTCGAAAATGATGAGGATTATGGTGCTGTGGTTTAAGGAGTCTTATTGTGACTCACTGGTGTGTTAAATGTAAATATGTGTGTGCTGTTGAGCATAAGCCAAAATCACTGTTGTGAACAAAGTCTTTGGGTAGATTGGATCCATCTCTGAACAGAGGTGCATCCTCTGTAAAAGCTCTGGGTTTAAATACAGCTATTCTTCACATCCATACACAGATCCAAATTTCTTGTTGTGGCCATCTGGCTAACATTACCATGCTGCATTAAAACTGTGTTCTTACTAGCTTCCCAGGCTTGCATCAACCTTTTGAAAAAGTTTTATCTTTCATAATTGAGATTCCCACATTCGTTTTCACTCAGGAGAAACAAATGTATTTCATCCTAAGGAGTGAGCTAGCACTGCACATGTAAGGAAGTGCTGTTTTTTGTGGGGTTTCTTTGTTTTGGTTTTGGTGAGGTTTTTTTCTGGGGGAAAAAAAATTGAAGAAAATAATCTGTTTGACTGCTGGTGAACTGAGTTCCTATTTCCCCTGCTCTGAACCAGGGAGTGGTGACAAGTAAGTGCACCCAAGCTGGGGGTCTTAGAACTCCTCGGGATGAGGAGCACAGGAAAGTTTATAGTCCGTGTTCATAAGTCATTTTTTATACCAGGGTGTTCTGAGTCAAAGGTCTGAGCTCTTGGGACTGACCTGCCACTCAGATTGGCCAGAAACTTTTGACTTTACTGTTACCAAATTCCCTGATCCAAATCAAGAAACATGAAGTCTGTAGAGCTCTGACTTGAGTCAGCACTTCTAGACTGAAGGCTTTGGAAACCCTAAAGTCTCTGAGGTTATAACCTTACATGTCATAATAAACTGAACAAGACCTGGGCTATGATTCTATGCGCTAGGGCATTGTTCAGCAATCATCCACATTGTTTAATTGTGAGCAAGATCTCTGCCATGCTTTCAGCCCACGATAACTGTGGTTTCCCAACTGGTATCTGGGCAAGGTTCAGGGATAGCATTAAGCTAGGGAACAGAGAGTGTGCTGGGCATTGTGGAGAATGACAAATTACTGGGGTGGAAAAGGGGGAAGAGTTTGGTTGTGTAAACACACACCACGCTATGCCATTTGGTTTAAAAGCCAGAGAATGGGCCAAATCTGTTTGGTTTAATAATGTCTCATAGCGTCTACATATTCTGTCACATCTAGATTTTACAGAGGTTGTCTGTCATGTTTTGCGGGTTTCCAGGATTTGCAGCTCTGGGCTGGGTTTGCCAAACAGCCTGCCACACATTTAGGACAGAAGATTTCAGTATCTTGGGCTAGACTCTGTACTGAAAGCACTCCACATCATAGAGTTGTCCTAGGGCCATGCTAATTCAACATTTCAAGTTCTTCTCCATACCAAGTATGAACCAGCTGAAGCTCTCAAAAATGGTCCTTTGATGATTTTGCTTTATTTATATCAGAGTTTATTAAGGTTGATTTTTTTATTGCAAAGTATGACGTTCACAGTTTGGTGTTCATATGTAAGGGGTCAGTTTTGTATGGTATGTACACAAAATGTCTTATTTTCATGAACCTCAGTATGCAACACTAACACTTATGAAGACTTTCACACCTGTCACGTAAGGGTTTTATCTTAGTGATGTGACTGAAACTGTATCACGCAGAAAGGTTTGGGTAAAGGTTTTGTTGCCCTTCTACCTGCCTTTTTGATTTTCAAAAACAAAGCAAACAAAAATAAGCCACTGGAAGATTCAAATTCAGTTAAGCAGAAGCAGCTCAAGGCTTGTATCCCTATAGCGTTTTTGGTACTCAAATACTTGTTCTTGTTTATAATTTATTACCTGGAGAAACTATCTGGATATTTCATTAATCTCTTCATTTTTCCTAGTGAAGATTTGAACTTTGGGCAGTACAGTGAAGCTTTTCAATGTAGTGTTTTAAGACTCTGCAATCGCTGACTTGTCTATCTCAGTCACTCTTGGTAACTTTAGTGTTGACAAGGCATAGTGGTGATTACTATGTTGTTCCAATCCATGGTTACCTTTTTGTCAAGGTCTTTTTAGCTGTGTTAATAGGATCATAAGCATCTCATGAGATTGCAATATGTTGCTGTGGATTTAAAATGCATTTCAAATCCATAAAAGGCAACATATTAATCTGGCAGGACTTTAAGCTAAGGCTGGTTTTCTGGCATGTAGCATGTTCTCTGTAATATTTGTTCATCCTCAAAGGAAGATTGCCAGAGTGCATTCTTAGTAATGGAGTTAGGTAACACACTAGGAATGTGTAAAATCATATCCTGAGGCTCAGAGGCATTATTTTGTACAATATGTCTAGTAAGACTCTGAGCAATCTAGATACCTTTAGAGCTGTTTTGCCCTGAAAGTAATGGTACTCTATCATGTACATGGACTCAGGAAGCCTGCATACGAAGTTTGGTATGACTAGGTGCAGTAACTGTGCAGTGCTCAAAATATAACGTGTGTGATAGATCCTACAGTGTTCTCCACTGCCCCCTTGTCTGAGTTTATCCAAAGGCTTTTTCTTTATGCCAGAAGGTTTTCAGTCAGCTACTGGACTCTGCAAAGCAAGAACTCTAACCTGTTCCTTGGGTTCTTGCATCCTTTCCTAGTGTAAATCAACTTTGCAGCATTTACACTTCTCCAAGTTCACCTGTTAATACCACTGCTTTAAAATTTGCTCCACCTTATTTTTCGTGGGTCGAAATTCAGCAGTAAACTGGAAACAGTAGTGGATGTAGAACAGTAGAAGGTATTCCATTCTGTCCAGACCAAACTATATTTCTTCCTCTTTATGAAAGTTTCCTGTGACAGAGGACTAACACTTGCAAGATGTTGGCACATGATTTAGACTATAAGTAGAAAACAGATTTTAAATTATCCAAGCTTGCTTCTTTTGATCATGCTACCATTATAGAAACTTTCAGAGATACAAAGAAAGAAAAGGTAGGATTCGTGAGAAGACTTTTAGTAGAATGTGGATTCTTTTTCTTCCAATGTTTTCTCCTAGGCAAGGTATTTGAGTTTGTAAGTGAAATTTTGTTGTTTTCAGGAAAAAAATTGTTTGTTTTTTTTCCCTGTTTTTAATCAATGAATTTTAAAAAACATTATAAAGGTTAGCTAGGTTTCGAAGTCCTGAAGGAGGGTTTATGTCCTCACAATAACCTCATTTCATTATTAGGGATTCTATCACGGTGACTGAAAGTGATGTAATCCTAAGGCAGTATTTCACAAATGATTTTGTGTTGCCTCCATTTTCAAAGGATCTTCCCCTCCCCATCAGAACAGATGCAAGGCATACTACTGTGCTTGTGAGAAAGTAGGGCAAGACAGGCAGCTGTTCCATAGTTCAGAAAATCCTAGAAAATTCTATTAGGCCTTTTGGGAATTTATCCTGTGATAATGACCATTGGAGTGAAAGAACTGGTCTTTCTAAAAAATAGCAATTTTATTTACCAGCAAAATTAGCTAGAGTTTTTGAAAAATGTACCATACAGTTTAGTTCTTAAAAAGAAGGCAAAACAGTATGAAGTTGGACATAACCTGTGAAATTAAATGAAGCTAGGAGGACAAAGTATTAAATTGTTTCTTTTAAAAAAGCTACTTTGAACGCATATGAACTCTAAACTATGCTTACAGGCATTTAAACTCACTCGCAGATGCTGACATGATAGACCCTTATTTTTCCTGCTCTGGTCAACACAGAAACAAGTTACTACGGTGCTCTACATCTTTGATTCCTATTCTTTGCCTTGGTGGTGATGAGGATTGAGCTCACTGGGCCTTAGTACTTAGTCATTTTATATTAATTCATAGCTCCTCCTGAGTCTTTTTGTAAGTTTAATTTCATGTTTTTTCAGGTGAAATTTCCTTTAAGATAATAGTGGTAATAAAGACTGGTGGATTCTTTACCTAGTGGAGCTATTTTGTGAATCTGTATCAAGCTTTTCTCATTCTGCCAAGAGCAGAGCATCTGTGATTATTGCAGTGTAGTTTAAAGCACTCCATTTGAGACAGAAAGACAAGTTCTGCTTTTGGCTGCCTAAGTGAATCTCGCTTTCTTTTAAGTAGAAGCCACATGTCTGCCGTAGAAAAGAGTATTTGACCCCACAACACTGAGGACTATCTTGACCATCAGGGTCAGAATAAAAAATGACTCGGAGAGGAACAATGCATCTGTTAGTTCTCTCTTTCATGAGATAATGAGCTTTAAGCTATTACTGTAATTAGTATTTTCAGGTATTCTTTTGCAATCTTGACCAATAACAGCTTTTGCAGTTCTATAAAATCTTGTCTGAGTACATTCTAACTTGTTCTTCTTACACGTGTGTGCAGTGGAAACTCGCAGATAACTCAGGATGGGAGGCTGTGGCTCTCCAGGCTAGAATTTGGCTAGGGCAGCAGGCTTAAAGGTGTTTCCTGTAAAAATGTACTTGGAAATCTTCACTGAAGATAGAGACTTTGAAGTTTTGCATTACATCTCATCTACGAGAATGTTATTCTGCCGAAGACTTCTGTAATATCCTAGATAGTGATTCAAAAATGGTAGAATATGAGGGTCCTGAGTAACATCAATTGATGACCTGATGTATACCTGATGACTATAATCTATTTTAACTCCATTTTCTCATGCTGTAAGATATCTACACTAATGTTATTGTCTGAACTGAATATTAATAGTAAAATGAATCTCTATGAATATATTCCATGCCATTTCATTTTCCTTTATTAATGATACATTATGAAGCCAAAATATATTCGACTTAAAAATAAAAAAGCTAATCTAACCTCCCCCAGAACAATTAAAATATCTTACATTATTAAAATCTCTAGAAAAATATAAAAGATATGTATTCACATCATTCCTTCCCATGTGTTTTTATTCCCTTCAGGTAGAAAGACCTTCTTCCGATAGGAATGAATACCAAACAAAAGCATTGTTTAGCTCAAAGAGATGAGTAACTGCACTAAGACAACCAACCATTTAGCGAAGAATTTTCAAGTTTTCTCTGTGACATAGGAAAAGGTATTGGATGGCGGCCTTCTCCTCTCTATTTGTAGCCCTTTTCATGAGAAGTCATGTCATTGCTTATGGCAATACCTGGTGGTAAACATGGCTTTATGTCATAGAAGCCCAAGATTAACGAGAGAACTTGACCTAGCTTTTTTGCTTTGCTGTGCTCCTTTTTTTTTTTTTTGCTTCCCCAGAATCTTTGTGCTAAATGGGTTGAAGTAGATTTGGTTTGTACTTCTCAGAGCGGATTCAACATGACAAGTTATGGGAAGCTCTGGCAGAAATGTGTGGTAAGTAGGTCACAACAGCTATGTTGATTAACATATTGGTGATTTACAACCACCGTATCAGTTATAATGTGACAGATGGATAACATAAAATTCTGTGTGTTTGTTGGGAGAAGGATTTTTTCCAGCATAAGACCAAGCTGAGTAACCATGCTGTACTAGCAATATATTTATTTTTCTTAAAACAGTAACCCCCTTGTGAAATGTTTTTAGCCCTTAGCTTAGCCTGAGGCCAAATCCAAGGAAAGTAGCCTAAAGCTCATGATGAATGTTTACTGACTTTTGTGGTCAGTGTTTCTCAGGAGTAAATTGTAAAGAGCATATGAGCTGCACTTTATGTTTCCAGCTTCAGGCTGTGGAAAGGAGTTGAAGAAAAAGGTATGCCATTTAAAATTACCCCCAAATTAAGTTCACAAAATATGCTTCACCTTTTCACAATTGTGCATATTGAAATTACTAAATATTGCATTACCTACTAGGAAGTCAAATACACCGACCTCATGTGGTTTAAATAAAATAAGAAGCAGGTTCATTTAGCAAACAAGACAGATAATTCAACATGAAAATCGAGGGGCTGAGAAATGATCTTGGGAGCTTCTGGGCGAACCTTGAGATTTGGCAGAAGGGAAGTCTGCAGAAATCCCTTGCCTTGATTACCAGCAGGATGTGCATTGCCTTTTTCCTACTGTCTTTATTCATGTTTCAGCAGCCTGCCACATGCAATATGCCAAAGCTCATACAGAAACCTGTCTGTGTAACATGCACAAATATGTGCACACAAACGCACATACACAGTTCATTTCAGAAGATTCCACATAACCTGAATAAAAACTGCTTTCTGAAGTAGAGAATTTATTGAGATACATTTGCATAAGCTCTTTGCTGAACACATGAATTTTACAAAATATATTTATAAGCTTTTCTGCGGTCACTGTCATGGTGATAATCTATTTCCATAGGTCAATATTTTCCTGTAGTAATTGCAGAGTCACATATTTTCATGCATGTCCAAAAAAGTATCATTGGACATAACAGTCAATATTAATAATCTCTTTCCACATAGCACCAATATATATGTATGTTATATGTACTTGTACAACACTTTGAGAGAACTTGGGCAGCATATAAGTATTGGAGGTCAACTTAGAGATTCAGGTATTATAACTTAAAGCTGAATGACTGAAGACACTCAGTCTTATTCTAGACAACACTGAAATTTTTAGATTTGATATCTGTCAATGCAAACTGTCCACATTTTAAATGATTAAATTGTATTGCAAGGTCAACTATGATATGATTTTTAATGTCATTTTTGAATACTTTTTAATAGCAATTTCAAAAGCTGTAATTTTATTATTTGAAAGCTAGAGGTGAAGCAAAACACAGAAAGTCACAACTGATCTGAAAGCCATAATCTAAAAGCAAATAAATTATGTATTTCTGTCTTTGCATCAGGTAAAATCAGAAATCACTTTCAATCAGATCTTCAGAGCTGAATAGCACACTGGCCTGTATAACTGAGAAATAAACACAATGACATTGATTAGAACTGGCTTTTGGAATTATATTTAAGTACACAAAGCAAGGAAACACAGAACACTGACCAAACTAGAAATCATAGAATCATAGAAAGTTTTGGGTCGGAAGAGACCCCTAGAGGTCATCTAGTCCAAATCCCCTGCAGCGAGCAGGGACACCACTAACTAGATCAAGTTGCTCAGAGCCCTGTCCAACCTGGTGTTGAATGTTTCCAGGGATGGGGCCTCCACTACCTCTCTGGGCAACCAGTTCCAGTGTTTCACAACACTCACTGTAAAGAATTTCTTCCTTATATCCAGCCTAAACCTACCCTGTTTTAGTTTAAAACCATTACCCCTCGTCCTGTCACTGCTGTCTCTACTAAAAAGATTGTCCCCATCTTTCCTATAGGCTCCCTTTAAGTACTGAAAGGCTGCAATCAGGTCTCCCCGCAGCCTTCTCTTCTCCAGGCTGAACAAGCCCTACTCTCTCAGCCTGTCCTCATAGGAGAGGTGCTCCAGCCCTCGGATCATTTTTGTAGCCCTCCTTTGGACCCGCTCCAACAGTTCCATGTCCTTCTTGTGCTGAGGGCTCCAGAGCTGAACGCAGTACTCCAGGTGAGGTCTCACCAGAGCAGAGTAGAGGGGTAGAATCACCTCTCTCGACCTGCTGGCCACGCTTCTCTTGATGCAGCCCAGGACACGGTTGGCCCTCTGGGCTGCCAGCGCACATTACCGGCTCATGTCCAGCCTTTCGTCTATCAGTACCCCCAAGTCCCTCTCAGCAGGGCTGCTCTTGATCCTTTCATCCCCCAGCCTGTATTGTATAGCACGGATTACCCTGACCCAAGTGTAGGACCTTGCACTTGGCCATGTTGAACCTCATAAGGTTCACACAGGCCCATCTCTCCAGCTTGTCCAGGTGCCTCTGGATGGCATCCCGTCCTTCTGGTGTCTCGACCGTACCACTCAGCTTGGTGTCATCTGCAGACTTGCTGAGGGTACACTCTATGTTGCCGTCCATGTCATTGATAAATATATTGAACAGCACCGGTCCCAGTATGGACCCCTGAGGGACTCCACTCGTCACTGGTCTCCATCTGGACATTGAGCTGTTGACCACTACTCTTTGGCTGCGACCATCTAACTAATTCCTTATCCACCGAACGGCCCACCCATCAAATCCATGGCTCTTCAATTTAGAGAGAAGGATGTTGTAGGGGACCGTGTCAAAGGCTTTACAAAAATCCAGATAGATGACGTCCATTGGTTTTCACTTGTCCACTCTGGTTACACCATCATAGAAAGCCACTAGGTTCGTGAGGCAGGACTTGGCCTTGGTGAAGCCATGTTGACTAGGTCCATCCACTTCTTTTAAATCACCATTTCAACACTGGAAACTATCTTATGCAAATTTGCAGGACTGGCAAACCTCAGCATGCATTTGACTGCAATAATATCTGTTTTCTTTAGAAAAAATTCCCTCTCCAGATAGCTAACATTTTTGCTTAGGTATAATAAAAGCCAGTTCAATTTTTCAGCATGAGTTTAGGGTAAAAACTGGGCTCCTTCCACTTACATACTGTCTAGTAGAGTTTTCTAACAAAATAGGAGAAAAAAATTGTTTAATAGTAGTAAAGCAATCTCTAATAGAGGTAAATTACAGACCAGTTATAGTAAAGCGATTGAAGTAAAGAAAAAGTTATCAAAGTAGAGTCTATTTTCAACACACCAACTTAGTGAGACATATATGCACATATAGTTAGCTGAAATTATAATTTTGCAATCTTAGCGTTAACTAATTCCAATTTATGAAGGCAGATGATAACTCTGTATGTCATTGTGCTGGCCATGTCTAATAGAAAAGGGCATATAAACCTCCATCATGCTACTCTACCCAAATCAGCTGAATGAAAAAGTGGTCAGAGGATGCTTTTGAACTGGTGGAGTCTATATTTGCCTGACCAAATTAACAAGAAGAAGCAAGCTTTCTGTTTTAAGGAATGGCTCGCATAATTTATTTCCTTCAGCCAAGGAAGTATCGTAGAACAGATAAAAAAACTGAACTGTACACCTGTAGCTGATCTCTGCATGCTTTAAGTAGCTTACCTATAGATAATTTCATCATCACAGAATCACAGAATCACAGAATGTTAGGGGTTGGAAGGGACCTCTGTGGGTCTTCTAATCCAAGGGTCCTGCCAAAGCAGGGTCACCTACAGCAGGCTGCACAGGACCTCGTCCAGATGAGTCTTGAATATCTCCAGAGAAGGAGACTCCACAGCCTCCATGGGCAGCCTGTTCCAGTGCTCCGTCACCCTCAGAGGGAAGAAGTTCTTCCTCATGTTCAGACGGAACATTCTAAGCTTCAGTTTGTGCCCATTGCCCCTTGTCCTGTCACTGGGCACCACTAAAGAGTTTGGCCCCATCCTCCTGACACCCACCCTTCAGATATTTGTAAGCATATATTAGGTCCCCTCGCAGCTTTCTCTTCTGCAGGCTGAACAAGCCCAGCTCACTCAGCCTTTCCTCATAGGAGAGATGCTCCTGTCCCCTCACCATCCTTGTAGCCCTCCGCTGGACTCTCTCCAGTAGCTCGTCATCTTTCCTGAACCGGGGAGCCCAGAACTGGACACAGTACTCCAGATGAGGCCTCACTAGGGCAGTGTAGATGGGGAGGAGAACCTCCCTCGACCTGCTGGCCACACTCTTCTTAATGCACCCCAGGATCCCATTGACCTTCTTGGCAGCCAGGGCACGCTGCTGGCTCATGATAAACCTGTCATCCACCAGGACACTCAGGTCCCTCTCCACACAGCTGCTCTCCAGCAGGTCCGCCCCAAGCCTGTACTGATGCATGGGGTTGGTCCTCCCCAGGTTCAGGACCCTGCACTTGCCCTTGTTGAACTTCATGATAATAAAATGTTTAAGACTATGTTGCCTCTTCTGAGCTTGCCTGAATCATCTGCAAAAATATATACATATATTTTTACGTATATGCATATATACATGTGTGTAGGCATATATATGTATATATGTAAAATATATGTAACAATATACTTTTATGTATATATATATTTAGGAACTCTCACTGAATACTTATGAGTCCTCCCTTTTTTAATTTTATTTTAAAATTTTTATTTTTTCTTTGTGGATAACATCAAATTCTGAAAATACTACTTATTTTTAACCTCTTTAGCCTCACTCTATTGTGCATTTGCAGAGGCCACTGGGTGATTTTTTATTGTCTTAAATAGTTGGGAGCATGTTTGTGTGTCTTCCCTGCAGAGTCCAGTGCAACCCTGACAAAGTGTAAGCATTGGGACAGAAAGCAAATGCATCCTCAATATATAGCACCTTATTTAGCTATGACTGACAGGTGCAAAATGCTACTGAATCAGAAATGACAGGTATAATAGTGGCAAGCAGAGGAGATTCACAGACCAGATTTTCCTGGGAGCATCATCTGCAATGGATGTTCCCATATGCCTAATATGGGAATATCTAATTACAATTTTCATGTGTTAAAATGAGGGAAAATATTGATAGAATAAAATAGAAATCCCCAAAGAACAAAGCCCAGATGTTCTTCATAGTGATTTTAGCCTTAGGAAAGTTTGGGAAACAGAAGTGGCTAGAGGCTCAGGGTAAATTTTCTGGGTTATATGCAAGGAATTACATACATAATTCCAGCTGTTTTTAATGAGACATGTCTAATTCCTTATGTACCAGGTTGAAGAATTGCCCACAGACTTTCAAAGAATTTAATTTCATGTAACCTTTGCTTTTAAAACAGAATGTTCAGGTAGAAGCATTCAGTTAATAAGAAGCAACCAAGACAGAGTTTGCTTCTAGGACAACAGAAAAATTTAAAATAAAAAATCTGCAGAAAGAAACCTGGCTCTGCCTCTGTGGCGACAGTGGCAATCCCTGTGGTGGCTTAGGGCACTGTTTGAATAAGTGGAATTGTAGCTAATCTGAGATTTTTGACCAGAGAGAAATCACTACGGGCTTAGTGATTGCATATTTATTTGATGGGATGTAGCATTTAAAGAGACGTCTTAGGTCATTATGACCAGTTCCACTTGCTAGCACAGGCAAATGAATCATATAAAATTAGTATCAGTCATATAATTCAAAAATCTGTGTAAGTCCATCTTTTAGTAGGCAGGGTTTTATTTACCCCTCTTGTAATATAAAAATAAACACGAGAACAAGGTTTAGACTTTGATTTTGAGAAGAAAAACTTTCACAAAACTATTTTCAGTGAAATAAGGGAAGGTTGAAATGCTGATTTACTCTCTTGGAAAGACACTAGTGACAAATATCAGAGAGATGCAAACCCATGTCTGTACTGCCCATTTTTCTCTTTCTATTATTCTTGTCATGTGCAGAGGTGTTTTTTCCTGATCCTTCTGCTTCTGTTGCCATTAATTTACATTTTGAAAAATAGTTTTTGCTGAAAAGTTAGGGGCCATAAATTGGTTCTTTATGACCCTTCTAGTCCATTTGGCTATGGAGTGAAACAAGATTCAGCCTGAAAGGGAAAAGCAGCTGAGAGTGACAGTGAATTTCATAAAGCGCGTATAAGAGGCTGTGAGGAAGAGCCTGAATCATCCCCCATCTCTGCTTCTGAGTTATTAGGCCACATCTCACTCAAAAGATTAAACATTTTATCTCACAGGTCATTCCATTTTATTGCAGCATTGCCTTTAGCAATGCTATAGTTAAGGTTCTGTCAGTGTTTCTATTATAGGCCCCTATTTTCTGGAATTTATAACTTAGAGCCAGAAATTCCCTCTGGGTTAAAACTTGGCAATAGCATAGTAGGTCTTTTTCCCAGCAGAGAATTTCTCCCCCATCCACTTTCCACTTTTCAGCCTATACTTGAAGTAGATGGGAATGCCACAGCCATCTACTTGTAATTTTAAACTGTATTTCTTCCACCTAAATCCAAGAAATTTCAAAACGCATTTAGTTCTTAATGCAAAATTACATGTCAGGGGGACGTAAGAATCAGTGTGGCACTGGAAATGCAAAGCGGGTACTGCATGTGTGGGTGTATGCATGTGTGTGTGTGCACATGTGCACATCTGTGCATGCACACACAGTCTTGCATTTTTCCACAGCATTTTTGTCGAGTGCCATGTTGAAATGAAGATTGAACAGCCAATGAATCCTTAGTGAAATCAGTAGCACACACCTGCATACATATCTGCCATTCAATAATTATTGCATCTAGGTTGGTTTGACTACATTCAGTGATCCACTCCTATGAATTTTAAATGGAGATTTTTAGTTCAAAACAATTTAGCATCTCTCAATAAAAAAAAAAAATTCCCCTCAAGATCCAGCCCAAAACGAATCCAAAATGAACCAGAAACAAGGAGAAGGATGAAATCGGGGTAGATAGTTTAAGTGGTTTACTTCCCTTTGTATGCTAAGACTTGTTTTATATGTTAGAACACTCAATGAAAGGTCAGCTGCTGAATAATGAAGTGAGTAATGTGATGGGGCAGCCAAGACATCCTTATTTAGCAAAGCACTCAAACACATTCCAAGATAACTTTCTGAAATGAGACCCCCCTCACTCAACCTCTAAACAAAGATTCCTGCCAGGAGTGGGGGTTGAGAAAAGAACAGCAGAAAGACCTTAAAATAACTCTGTAAATGGAGTGGGCAGGAGAGAAAGAAAATCAGTCAGGGATGATATCAGAGAGAAAGGAGACAAAGACATCTGGTAAGCAGAGAAAAGGTAATCTGTGTGGGAAATAGAGATGGAGGCAATGGTGGAAGAAGACAAAAGAGGCAACCCAGCCTCTTACAACTATTTTTATTGACAGTCATAGTCATCAAATTTAAATTTTAAACTGAGATACTCTTCATAATTAAAATACAGGCAAAAATGGGAAGAAAGGAAACAGGAGGGTAAAGAAGGCTAAATAGTTACAGAAAATAGGGCCCTTCTATTTTTAGCTTGGTGGTTCAAAGCCAGCATAGATCAGTAGTGACTGAAAATTATTTCCATCTGTTATGCCTGTTTCATGAAATGTTCTGATGTTGTTGGTTCTTTTACTGCTGCACAGCTCACCGTGCCACAGATGCTTCCTCCAGAGCTAATGCTAAGTGGCAGCTTTGAAATTTCAAATGAGATGAGGGCTATGAAAAATGGACTAACCCTTCCCTCATTCACCTGGTGTTGCCAGAATCACAGTAGGCCTCTTATTCCAGCATCTATTACAATAATTAAAGCTAATATAGAGTAAAAGAAAGATGATTTGGTGAGTCAGTAAAGTCCTTCTTTGCTAAACCAAATGCACTTCTCACAAGTTTTACTTCTATAAGTGCATTGATATAGGAATTGTGCATTGTGCATTCATATAGGTGTTTAACATCTCAAAGTGATACTCTACCAGAGCATATTGCTAGAAATGAGATGCCCTCTGCAACATGATCTGTAAAGTGCAGCTATGATTTCTTCTATGAACAGAGACTAGAATCCTGCATGGAGACTAACCATAGGAAATTATCTGTAGGTTTTCACATCACAGCCATCACGCTCTTCTCAAATGTCGAACTACAGTATTTACTACCTGGGCATCCCAGACTCCGATGACCTTAACCAAGTTAACAACATACTGACTACATCAGTCTCATATCTGTGAAACAACCACACAATTAATGTTGAGATAGCAATATAGAAGCTATTGCTCTCAACAAACTTAAAGTACAAAAAGTAAAAAGGTGGATGGGGGTATGCATCTTACATCTTTGTCTCAGGTTGCATATATTCCTCTTACATATGCTTCATTTAACAAAATCTGTGTAGTAGCATTGTAGACATTGTTGAAAATGATGCTTTTCCTCTCTTCAGCTCACTTTCAGGATGCTGTTACTGTTTCTGTTACACATAAAAAAGAGAAGCAAAGAATAAATAAGATGAAAACTGTACAATCATCTTACATAAGACTGTAAATATAGCATATTTTTTAGACATTTTTATGCTGACATATGTCAGGAAGAACAAACTGTAATCTGCATTCTCTTCCTACTGCTTGAAACTTGTGGAGTACTTAACTAGTTGTTTTTCTCCTTCACAACATTTCATTGAAACACAAATTGCTTTCTCCCTCTTGATGCTGCCAAAGAAGTCTCACACCATGTAATTAAATCTCTGTTTTAAAGTACTTTTCTCAGCAAACACAGGCTTCTAAGTTGAAGAGTGCATAATAGATGTTATTAACTATACATATAAATAGAAAATGTGTCTTGTAAAACATTATATTTGCTGAATGAGTTTGTCTTTTTCCAAAGTCATCTCCTTATTAATGACTCATGAGTTTCTTTTCTATTATTTAAAAATAATGTAATTATAGGCTATTCTGGAATAATTTGATATATCTTATGTTCATATCCAAACCTATTAACTAAATGAAGCGTAAGTATTTATAATGTGCTGTATGCTTCTATTATTCAAGCTAATCCTTTTAATCCTATTTAAATTGGAAGATAGAAGGTAATCCCAATAACATCTTTCTACAAACAAATATTAATAAACCTCTTTCAGTCTTTGTTCTCCCTTGTCACCTGTCCTGGAAATGGTGAGTGTGTTGTCTAGTTTACTCTGGGTAGTAAACAATGAAGATGTAAAACAAAGCATGCAAAATTGCTCCTTCATATCTAAGGCCACAACAACAAAATGTGGAGGTAAAAGCACTGTACAGAGTTCTCCTGTATGATGTCTCTTTAAAAACTAAGCATTGCTTAATGATGCTTCTGAACTCCTGAATCTTTCTGATGCTACAAACCAGCACTAGACCTATTTCTAGAGAATATCAACTGGATGGAAGTTTTAATATGTCATGTATTATAGACAGCATTTCAACGTCGAGCTGTAGCTTAGCGGACTCAAGCATCTGGCAATTTCTGTAATTTGACTTGGCTTTGGAAACCAGCAGCAACATAAGGAAGCCATGTTGAATGTGCAATTTTGATTTGCACCACGGTATATGATCTGCACACATGGCCAGTCACGAGAAACCGGAAAAGAAGCAATTGTTTTTTCCCTGCTGTGAGCAATGGTTTTGAGCATAACTCACACTGTTTTCACGCTGGCTTTTCTCCCTTTTGCCCCGAAACACAAGTGCAAACTGAGCTTCTGCAATTCCTTTGGGCTACAGAAAACCATGCTGTGTCTACACAAACCTAAAGGTCAGTTTTTGTCCAAGGATACTTCTATCTAAAACAAATTGGCCTGCCAGTACAAGCCTTTGTTTTGTTAGGCAAAGGTATAATTCATTGAAGTTGGAAAATTAAAAGGATGCTGAACTTTATGGATTGCAACACACAAGTTAATTTTCTTTTGGAAGCCCAGACTGATATCTAGGTTAAGTGTTTGTTTTACTTTCTTAACATAAAATGCTTCAAAGTGAATAATGTTTTCCCTAGAAGCAGAAACTTTCTAAGAATAACAGTAACAGAATTGTATCACGATTAAGGTTTGAATATAGATGTAAGCTAGAGAGTCATTTGTATATTCTCTACAGATTCTGTATTTACTAAAGAATACTCGTGTAAAACCCAATAAACCTAAACTATGAGTTGGTGATCTGCCAAGTGAAGAACAGAGCCATTTAAGGAGGATCAAAGTATTGAAAATTCTAGATTATCTTTTTGGATAGAATATACTAAGAATATCCTTTCTATTTTAAAAAGTTTAAGGCCTGTAAGAGGTTCAGATTTTCAAAAGTGAATGTACTGGAACACGTTGATAAATTGAAGAAAAAAAATTAATAAGAACTGGATACTGTACATGAAGGAATTCCAAAGTAATTTAAGATTGAGTGGTTGAACTGATAATATAAATATTCAGTCTTTGATTTAAAATGGCCACTATGCCAGAGGACTAGATGGCAGCAGATGTTGTACTTTCTTCCCTCCTGTAAGTGAAGAAGGAATCATCCAGGGCAATACAGATCAACACCTTTTTCAGTACTAGGAAAATTAAACAAATTAATAAGTAAGCACCAGATATTAGAATATAAAGAGGAGCTGTTAGAGTATGGACAAACAAGCAGAGTTCCATGGAGAAAAACTGTTTCTCGAAGTTAAAAAGGAGTTTATTTGGAGTTTTTAATTTCTTGTGCTAAAATCCCATAGAATTAACTAATCAGAAGAGGAAGTAGGTGGAGAAATAGAGTTGTTATACACAAAAAATGGTATTAAGAGTAGTAATGAATATTTGAAACATACTAAATTATTAACATCATATCTCAGAACAGCTGAAAAGGGGAAAGGACTGGTCAGTGAATGAGGAAATTTTTAATTTTAAACAACGTTTAGATGGGTCAAAACAAAGAAAAAATGTGGAGCACACCAGAAAAATGCTTCAAAAGATAAAACCATGGTAGATGAAGTTCAGTGCTGTAATGTAAAGGTAAAGTATAATGATAAATGTAACAAGCACTGCACTTGTGAATTTCTGAAATATCAGTGAGTGCTCTATGCAGTCGTTGTGAATAGTTGATTGAAAACATTCCATATGCAGCGGAATTTTAAAAAGCAAGCAATGTGTGGAGAACTATTTTTAAAAAGAAATACAGAACAGTAACAAAAATACTCCATTAAATAAATCAGTGCCATGACTTCACGCTGAATGCCTGTGTCTGGATACCATCCTTCCTAACAGGTAGAAAAAGTAGGAAACATTTCAGAACTTGTTAACTTACAACAAAATTCTGTAAAAACAAAGATCTACAGAAATTAACAGAATGGAGAAGCTATACCCAAGAGGACTTGAAAGAAAACTCCCTAGTTCTGCAGGGTTTTGTTTCCTACACTTACATGTTCAATACTTTTTGTAAATGTTTTTTTCTAAATATAGTGAAATGCTAAGCTCCGTGAAACTAATTTTCACAAGGATCTGTCAAATTCAATAATTTAGTGGGATTCATAGTTTATATACCCAGTAGATAATGTGGAAGTGGAAGGTGTTCAGATGAATTCACAGAACGAGTTCGACATAATGGCAGATTTTGAGAAAGAGGTGCCTGTGGATAGGTTATTCTATAAAAGTTTTTTTACAGAATTAATAGAAGGTTGTGACTACTGCAAAAGCAGAACTCCAGACCAGATGTACTGTTTTTCTGATTAAAACCTTGTCTTTCTACCATGGGCTCCTGGGCTTGAGCTGTACCTTCTGGGAACAGCTCTGCAGCCTAAGAAGCTATTCACTACACCCGCGAGTGTGTTAAACAGCACATCAGAGAAGGCGACTTGTTCAACACGTGAAGCAGGACAACAGTGGAAGTCAGCTACCAGGTTATCGGGTAGTGTGCATTAGCAGGCCACTTGAACACCATGCTGGATAGCCAGAGAAGAAACAGAGAACATTTTCTTTCATTGGTCAGCCACCATTTGTAACCAGGGTTACAAATGTGTCTTGCAACATAATTCTTTGAATTTAAAGCTTTTGAGATAAGACAGTGAGCTCCTAACAAGATGTTATGCTGAAGAACAGTGGTCAGCCGGCACTGAAGTCTGCTTCCAAATCTCCTCCATCCAGAAAAGCCAGAGGTTAGAAGAAGCATGATGTGCAGATTTTGAAAAGATCTGATTTTTCACTTCTTACCATGACACTTAAAGCCAATCTTTCTTTCCTTCTACTTTCAGGTATAGAACAATGGTTTGGAACAAGATGGAATTTTTGTTTGCTTTAACAGGCAGGTGGCTTGCCCATGCTTTCCATTCTAATAGTGAGGGATGCCCCTAGGCAAGGAATTCTTTTACATGATGTTTTGTTGCATACAAAAAATATTCAGGATTTTTCCTGTTTGTTTCCTTAATCCTTTTTTTTTTCCTACTTACATTTTTATATTAGGAGAGGGAGGATGAAGATGTACAAGAGGATTTCATTTTTCTTTTTACCACTGCATTACTTTTTACCGTCTGCTGTCATGCTTTCACTTTCCAATTTTTGAAATGGAAATGTCTATGCTGCTATGGATCTCAGGAATGAGTTTATGCAAATCTCAGTACCAAAACTTGGAGTAGTCTTTCTTAGTGCTCTTTGTTATGCAGTGCTACCTCAGTAATGATTTGTTGACTGAAAAAGATTATGAAAAATGTTAATAAATTGAATGTTGGGATAAGTCCAGTGAAGTGTTGAAGTTATTTAGGGAAACTTTTTTCAGTTTAAATATGAGACCTTTCAAAGTATCTTTTATCATACCAGCCTCATTCACACAATTGTAGTAGCGCAGTGTAAATTTTGAACTGTGAAGGTTTCTGTCAGCACAAAGCTCTTATCCTATGAAGCCTAGAAGTGTGCTTAGGTTTGCCAGTTTACATAAAGATAGGGTTTCTTATTCTTTTAATTACCTTTTTTTGAGGCAAGAGAGAGGAAGCAATATTCACAGGCTCTAAAACGAGCATAACGACGCAAGTCAGCATACCGCTGCTAGTCTCCCGAGCCTCAGCCTCCACTCAATGGTGACAGACAGGTTATTCTAGAAGACGATTTAAAATCTGAGCTCCTGTTCTCCTTCTAAGGGAAATGATCCCTCCCAATTCATGCTAGAGGGAGCCTGGAGAGATTGTCGATTCCAGGCAGAGGTAAGCCTTTGAGAATAGCCACTTCAGCAAGGATCGCTTCACAGAATCACAGAATCAGAGAATGTTAGGGGTTGGAAGGGACCTCTGTGGGTCATCTAGTCCAAACCTCCTGCCGAAGCAGGGTCATCTACAGCAGGCTGCACAGGACCTTGTCCAGGCTGGTCTTGATTATCTCCAGAGAAGGAGACTCCACAACCTTCCTGGGCAGCCTGTTCCAGTGCTCCGTCACCCTCAGAGGGAAGAAGTTCTTCCTCATGTTCAGACGGAACTTCCTGTGCCTCAGTTTGTGCCCATTGCCCCTTGTCCTGTCACTGGGCACCACTGAAAAGAGTCTGGCCCCATCCTCCTGACACCCACCCTTCAGATATTTATAAGCATTTATTATTTATTCAGAACCAGTTGTATCAATTTAGACTTTACCTAAACATGTTATACTACAAGATACACCGCAAAATATTCCAACTTTAAAGCGATAGAAGAGTGTTTGTAGTTAAAGTAAACCAACCAGTGCTTGGTGTAGATAGCCATAGTGTTAGCTATGTATATCAAATTGATTCAAGAGGTTAAATACTCGCTGAGGCCACTATATTAGGAGAAGGAGAGATCCTGTGCATTTTAGTGTTTTTCCAAGAAAAGGTAACTACATAGGTTTTGAAAGAGCTGTATCCTTTCCATTGCATTAATCAGGTTTTTATAGCTGTCACTTACTCCCACTAGTCTTCCTAATTAATCATTATAAACAAATGATGCACAACTGAATTGGAAGATACAGAGAATATTGAGGAAATGAAATTGCAGACAGCGCACAATGCTTCTGATCAATCATCTCCTAATTTTCAAAGTCTGCCAAGAGATGCCAACCCATAATGTTTATTTGTGCCATGGTGATAAGAAGTGTTCTTAATGGTAGTTCCCTTGTGTTTTGTTTTCTCTCTCCAGGGCCTCGTTGTAAATAAGAGGCTCCGTTTTCATGTGTTTTTATGATGGAGCATTGTAGCTAAATGAATGCCATGGGACACGACTTAAACAAGTAGGCTACAGAGGAGCAAACCTGTCAAAAGAATGTATTTCCTCTTCCTATAGAAAAACAAGTCCCGTGTAATGAATGCTTGTACTGAAACTTTATGCACATTGAAAGTGTAGTTTAAAGAAGTGTTGCTTGTTAAGGGAAATGACCTAACAAGATTTTTGTACAACAAGAAGCATTACACCATAGCATACACTGGGACCTTTAATAATACACGCTAATTACAGAATTATATGGTTTAAAAGAGTTGCTTTTCTGTCCACTTTAGAAGACCTTCAAATAAGCTTCAACTCTATGATTGCTAAGGATCTATAGAGCAGTGTGTACACAGGTGGTTATGCATGTACATGGAAATATATAAAATAGAACCTGCAGGGATGGAGTTCTCACTTTAAAATGGTTTTACTGTAGCCATACCATGCACTTATCTACACAAATATTTATACCTTGAAAATAATCAGGGCCACAGGCATCTTATGAAAATTAGAATTTCCATTGACAATATGAGTTTCAGGGAGGGAAGAAACTCTCTGGAGCTCCTGAACTCTTCAAAGCTGCAGGAGACATGAAAAGGCCAGGGGCGGTCAGACACCCTACGGAACCCAGCAGTGGGGGCCGGACTGAGGACTGCCTGCAGCAACGTCTGCAGCTCGGTGAGGTGACTAAGCATCTTACTCCATAGCCATGAATCTTTCATTGATTCAAGGAGCTTTGGATAAGGACCCCAAACTTCCAGCAGTCAGTACAACAGGAAATAAAACCACCACATATATTTCTACAGCGTATCAGTGAAGACAGACACAAATGTTTCAAAAGACTTACATGCAATTTTCTTTTCAAAAGCATAAATCTATTATATCAGACTTAGAATTTTCCAGGACTTATTCACAACTACATTACCTTTTAAAAATAGTTAATATTGCTTTTCTGTTTTTACATTCAATTCACATCGCTGACAATCTGTTGTTTTTTGTCTTGCCGATGGACGAAAGTAAGAAACATCCCTGCAACAGGAGAAGCATGGTAATTATCCTTTTCCCATACAGCTCCCAACTGGTTGTCACATTGCAGAAGTTATGTTTAAAGAAACCACATTTTAGTAACTATTACCAGAAGACAAAAGAACAGAAAACAACAGAAAAGAAAAATGGTCACCAAGATATTTACTGCTGAGGAATGTGTGCTGTGGTTTTCGCCGTTTGCTGTATTTATTGAAAAATCAATGGTAGATCTCCTCCAGTGTGACTGTTGTGTGACAAACTCTTATTATAGGCTAACATTCCATTACATCAGTTCATTTGTATAAAACTTTTTGCTGGAGTGGCAAATATTGATGAGATTTCAGGCTGAAAAGCCAAAAGAGCACTCTTTTCAAACAGGAAGGGACATCTCTGACAGCACAGCTCATTAAAAGACTGGAGAAAATGTGTGAGGCATGATTTGTAGTATAAAAAAACCTAATTTGTGGTTGTTTTGCAAGGTGAAAACAAATCTTTTATTCACAACCTTAGTGGATTTTTTTAAAGTGTATTAGTGCATACATACATATGCTACAAACATACCATCCACACACTCAATATTTAAATTTAATTATGCCTTTAGTGGAAAATTTGCTGGAATTTCAATTCTAATGTTGCAGAAAGATTTTAAAATGTTTTAGTGATTTCTTCTCAACTGTGGTGGCTCTATGTTTTTGAGCTTTTTCTTCACAGAAAGAGCTAGAGATAACTCATGTATGTGTTTAATCTGAACTGTGATTAAGTCACTCAGCTTTCTCTCTTAGCGACAAATTGTTGGTGTTAGATCAGCATTTACAAAATTAGTAAGGAACAAAATATGGACATGGAGATGACTCACTTTGTGTCCATGCCTCTTGTTGTAGGTGTATTAGCGTTTTCCACATGAGATATTTAACTCCCTTTAATATTCAGCATTTAACTGCATTTCTGGCGAATGTTGAGCTTTGAGACTGGTATCCTCCTGACAGTTTCAAAGTGGTTTTGACCGTGTTCAACTCCTTTCCCTGTAGGGGGTTAATCTCATAAAGATTTCAGCCACACAAGTACTAGTGTCAGGGGTATAATGATTACTTTGAAGTTTGTTTGCTTTCCAGTGCATTTAGACACTTTAAGTGTTCCAGAAATAGGATTAGATGCCCCAGTGAATTCATTTCATTTACCCCCAGTAGTGGTTTTCCAATACTATATGGTGTTTACATGGTATCAATTTAGTGGCATGCTGATTTCCAAGATTCCTCCCTTCCCCTATCAACTTTCTACCTCTTGATCCTACTTGAAAATTGCTGTGATATGGGGCAAATGATACTGACAGAAGGAATACTGGGATTCTGGTATCTTCTTGATGAAGTTCTTTGTAAAATAAAATTTAGTGACAAAAATTCAGCTGTTAGAATAAATAGAATTTTGAATGCTGAGAAAGGTTGCATGTTTTAATGTGCTAAGCTTATTACTTCCTTAAGCAGACATGCTTCACTTTTAAATAATGGTTTACACTTTTTCGTTGTTTCTAAGTTACAGATTTTGCACATTACAAAGTTACACAGACATTTTAGGTAAGAAACCTAAAGTGAGCACTGGGTTTTTCTCTTCTCTAACAGCATAAGTGTGTTATACAGGAAAAGGGAAGTACTTTCACTTGGCTTTTCTTTGTGCTTGTTATTCTTCTTCCTTTTAAATGCTTTTACACAAATTAAAAAGCCTCAAAATGCACTCCAAGGTAGTGTCTTTTGGAACAGAGTAATTTTAAACTTTGTATTTTAAAACAAAATCCTTTCATTCCATTATCAGAAAAAGATAAAAAAGAAAAATAAATTATTAAATATTGTTGTTTGTTAGTGGAAATGCATTCTGAGATACCCCTAACAATCTGAGTTTCAGCTGGCCGAGTGTGTATTTTAAATGCTCCCTCCCTATTCACACCTCTCACTTTCAGCAGCCTGAGTGGGAAGTCTGTGTACTAAAAATTGAACAAACCCTGGGAAATA
The DNA here is from genome assembly GCF_030867145.1 of Opisthocomus hoazin. NCBI lineage: Eukaryota > Metazoa > Chordata > Aves > Opisthocomiformes > Opisthocomidae > Opisthocomus > Opisthocomus hoazin. The sequence goes on from NC_134420.1 coordinate 39,929,591, forward strand.
GCATTTTCAATTATATCAGTCAATATTTTCTGACTTCATTCTCAGAAGTTATATATGGTCCGATTCTGCCCCAAAATAGGCACAGAAAACAGGGACCAATGGACCCATTTTTATATTATTCCATGTGAATCGGAAAGACAGTAATTTCTTCCCATCATGGAAGAAGGAGTAGACTGACATCCATTAGCAGGTGATTTCCTGAAATCTGCATGAGTAGCAAGATACTTATGAAAGTACAGGGCTTCTGCAAAGCTCTCTAGACTACCTATCTTAATCAATACTTTTTTTCCATTATACACTTAATTCCTTTACTTCATAATTGCAGTTATGGGAAACTAATTGAACCAAGGAGGGAAGCACATACTCTGAAAACCTCCTTGTTCTCTAAGGTCAGATTTCCAGCCCCACTGCCAGAAAATATGTATGTATCTATCTCTATCTATCTCTATCTCTATCTCTATCTCTATCTCTATCTCTATCTCTATCTCTATCTCTATCTCTATCTCTATCTCTGTCTCTATCTCTATCTCTGTCTCATCTATGTCTAATCTGATTGCAGTCCTACTGAAGCTTTTTGATACCCTGAGCAAAGAATTCTACATGAATTTAATGAGGAAAATAAATCATGAGGACAGCACTACTTCTCTTCATGCATCCTTAGCAGATTCTAAATGTTTTTGTTGCTTTTTCCATACAGAGTGAGATTCTCTACTTTGCCTAAGTCTTGTCATTTGACACTCATTCCAGAAGTATTTGCTGCCACAGCATCCATCCCACTTTTCCATATTCTTCTCCTTACGCTATGTTCTTAGTGAGAACTGGTTAATTCATCCCCACCTTTCTTAAACTGCATTATACTTCATTCACTTGGGACAGAACTTTTCTTCTTTTCAATGTGTGACCAGAAAGTCAAACTTCGTTGAAATTTCTTTTTTTTTTTTTTTAATTTAATTTAATTTAATTTTATTTTAGGTGGTTGGAATGGGATTTTAGCATACTCCATGGTATTCATAAAGAACTAAGAGGACAGGAAAAAAACGTTTATTAACAGTTAGGAAGGGCTTCTTTTCTGCAGCATTTCATCTCTAATGATTTTTTCCATAATAAAACATCCCATCCCTCTGCAGAACCAGCTAAATGGTTTATATTTGGGGCAATAAAGGTTTTTTCACTTCTGTTACCAAAGGGAAATATTAGGGAGGTCTTTGACTGTACATGCTATACGAGCAAACACCACTTAAGCCAGGCTCTGCTTCCTAAACAAGTATTTAATCTCCTCATTAAAGATATATGAAACTAGAAATCAATGAGCACTGGTGGTTAGAGCTTTTTAGCGGAACTAATGGCTACACCTTGTCTAACATTAGAAACTTCACTTATGGTTTACAGCTGCTACACATGGAGAAACATGAACCTAGAAGGAAAGACTCAGTTGTGCTAATAATTACACTAAGAGTTCTGGCTAAGCAGGTCACATAAATACGTAAGATAAAAAAATGAAACATTTTCACTTCACATCTCAATCTCTTAAAAAACACTCTGCGCTCCTACTGTAAACCTCTAGATAAAAGCAATTAAAATGCAGTATCTGGAATAAAATCTTCATTCAGTCGGTTATCAGTCCTCCTACTGCAGAAAGAATCATAAATTTGAAATGCTGGGATTTGGAACAGTATGAAGTGGAGAGTACATGACAAGATGTGACTGATTATATGCAGTGCAGACACGATCTATTTTGTTTTCAAAACAAACAATAGACAAAAAAATTAACCCCATGAATAGAAAAAAAGCACGTCATTGATACAGTTTATTTCTGGTTCTATATCTGATTCACATCTGAACAATTTATAGAAGAAATACTGCAAAATGTGAGTGATTTTTTACACAGTTCAAAATGTCTGAAATAGTGTAAGAAGGTGCCAGAGCACACCAGAGCACTGGTTTTTCATTCTGAAACTGTGGGATGTATTGCCTGCCTTGTGTGGAGGCATGAGGATATATGGCATTTGAAGTGCAAAGTCTTTTTTTACCACTGATACAAAATTTTGGGGTTTTCCATCACAAGGAATCTCATTTGTTTTATGGGAAAACAGTTTTGCCTGGACAAGGATGCTATTTTAATTAGAATGTTGCCTAACCTAAGCTAAGGTGGGATATTTCAGTGAGAAATGAGTGATATGGTTTTCTCCTGGTACGCTGTGCATTTGTAATTTCAGAAGTAACTATTTCATTGAGATCAAGAGATACCCATTTTACCTAGATACAAAAAGTCAATACTTACGTACAAAACTTCAAACCTAAGAGGTTATAGATTTGCATAAACTGTTAGTGTCTTTGAAGAATTTCAAGCACACATCGATGGACATGATGCATTCCTGATTTCAGTTAAATTGGAACAGATTTACACAGCTGGAGTGCTAATTACAAGCATCAGAGATTTCAGTATTTGTTGTTACTAAAACCTGTCTCTGTATATAAGTCTTCAGATAAATAACTCTAAAATTATTTTTTTCCCTGGTAACTATCTCAGTGAAGATGCAAAATCTCATGGAAGAGTTCTCAGATACTGTTAGAAATAATAATTGTGGCCACAGAACATTACAAAGAAATTAGATAAGGAAATTCTTTGCAATAATTTTCTGTTACTTACAGCATATAAAGCTCCCATTAAGCACCAATCCGATATATGATGCCTCTGTATCTATGTTTTAAAAATGTGTATGCACACGATACAGAGAGAGACAGAAAGATCAAGTGAGTATTAAATGCTGAAAATGTGTAGCTCTACCCGCTTCCTTGTGCTTCACTTTTTTGTAAATTGTACAAAAACCCCACAACTCTAAATAACATTTCTCAATCATCTTTTCGTACAGTAATCTATGATTCTTAGTAACATTTCCTCAGTAAGTTTTGCTTTCGGAATAAAGCTTCAACCTATCCTACCCCAATTTTATCTGTAAATTAAAATATGCTAGTTTTTGATTCTCTCTTTTTATGTATTTGTCTTAAACTTCATAATCTCTTCAGATTCAACAAGAATGCATTATTTAAAGTAAGTTGTTCTCATAGCAGCTCATATATTAGAAAAAGTCACCAGTTTTCATAATACAGTAGAGTACATTACCGCAAATTTCTACCTATTTTGAAATTACTTCCTTGATATTTTCGGATTCTATCAGCATAATAAAGGTAAATGGAGAAGAGGAAAGGTTTAAGCATTGCTTTTTTAGCGATAGAAAGGAAAGCAATCTTGCAGGCAGCATGTGTGAGTTGCTGAGTACCAGGAATAGCTTGTGTTAGCTTTCACTTCTTGAAATGTATTGCCACCCCAAGCATTTTTACTAAAATTCTTGAGAGGTAACACTGGGTGGTAAAGAGTGACGCAAGATGATGTGCATCCAGGTCAAAGATGAGTACAGCTGTAGTGACTGACACCTCAGGTGATGCACAGGCTGACTGTACAGGTGGAAAGGCATGCTGAATTTTAGAAGAAGGATCTCCAGCATTATGCATAGATGAGGAAAGAGTAAGATCAGAACCAATCCTGGTTATAGACGTGCCTGACTGACAGGCAAGACTGTTGTGATGCTCACAGAAGGATCTATGCTACATACAAAAATAAGTATGCAAAAATTGAAAGGAAGAGAGAAAATCTCTGATTTAGCCATGCTAAGAAGACTGCAAAGAGGGCAACAGCAAGGAAAGAACAGGGAAACAACAACAAAAAAAATTTATAGAACACAAGGCGATTAAGAGAGGAGAGACAGAACTATCAGTTGTTGGTGTGGAGACAGTATTTGACATTATGCTGAAAGAAAAAAGCAAGGTAAAAAAGGGACAGCGAAAAAAATTCCAGTCTTGAAAACGAAGTTTTGTACTACCTTGAAAAAATTTGATGTCAAATGATGCCTTTTTTTTAAAGATGTTTCTGACTTAAGGTGTATAGCTTATGTTTAATAGCTTGATGAAATACAAGATTTAGACACATGTGCTGGAATAAATAAATAGATCTGATTGAATAAGAATATTTAATATTAAGAATATTTAATTAGCTTTTTATTTTATATATTTTTTTAAAAATTCCTCTTATGCTTCTGAATTCCCATTCAGAACTCTTCTTCAATTTTAGGTATTTTTAGTTTTCGCTCAAAACTTGTCTTTTACAGCTCATCCCTTTAGCTGTAGAAAATCTTCTCCAAGCAGAAACATCACAGATTATGTCTCAGACAAGAGCAAATGCAATATTTCCCGAGCTTCAGGTGCTATGGAAACTTGTAAATCTTTCACAAGAAGTCACTACAAGATAGAGCCATGGTGCAAAGAAACAGAGAAAAATCTTAGTCTGGGGACTATTAGTAATCCAAAGCAGTTCCTATATGTCCTACATATTATTTGAAAAGTCTGTCAAATTAGTTCTCTGTAATAAATTTTAGAGATCTGCAGAGCTATTGGTATAAAGTGTTGCTGTAATGCTGCTGAGGTCAAGTGCAAGGACTCCTAATATTACTTCTGACGGCATGACTATTTTAGAATACTTTGCAGTCTCCCGTAAAGGAAATTTTGACTTCGTGTTAACTTTAGACACTAGATACTGCTCCAGGGCTCAAGAGTTCAAACAGACTTAAAAATGCTTACAATTCTAATGAGTGTACCTGCCGGCACAAACCGAAGTGTTATACAAGCATATATATACGTATTCTGTTACACACACAGAATTTTGTGGGTAGTCATTATTGCAGAACTTTTGTCATTTAGTTCTTCACTGTTCATAGGATCAGAACTGACAAAGAGAAGATTTGCAACTTTGACCTCTGGACTTTAACAGTTGTTAAGCAGAGAGAATGAACCAGGCCAAGCCTGTAGAAAGTCTGTGGGACCTGGAGATGAAACCAGCCTGGTTCTAGCCAGTCTCCTCTGTCGGAGTGTGCTGCTGTTTGGACACAGGTTTGCTCCTCTTTCCTGGCCTGATCTGAACTCACAGGAGTCCAGAGGACTAGAAAATTATACATACACTTGGAATCACACTGCGCCCATTATTACTGGTTGCATCAACACACGTGACAAATGTGTGGCCTGTTGACTAACGGTACGTGTCATTTGTTACATTGTCACTTGTTAAAAGGTACAGATGTATGACTAACTTCTAGCAGCTTATTAAACTAACTGAAGCTCAAGAAAAGTGCACTAGCTATCCCTGTGCATACCCTAGGTCTGTCGCTCATGAGAGCTGGGGCAGCTTAATTTAAGCTCTTTTCATACTCGCTACGCATATACTCTAAAAGGGTGTTTTCAGTTTTATAAAACAATTCTGAAGATATCTACAAAGCCTTCTACGCTGTCACAGTATTTCATGATGAATGTTTTAAGCCTCAGAAATCATTAATAAATACTGCTATTGCTATTGTTTGTTCCTATTCTTTGGCAACTCCTTTACAACTATTAATTTATGGTATCGTTTGGAAGTGCCTTAATGGCAGATTTGTAAAAATGGGCTATTCTAAGAAGGTACTTCAAGTTTTGCTCCATCATGTAAGTATTAGCAGTTAAAATTCTACCAAAAATATGCTTTTCTAGCTGATATCAAGTGAATTCTCCAGAATAATTCTTGCTGAACAAAAGCTAGGCACAGTAACATGTCTTCATGCCACATGGGCAATATTTAGGTCAATATTATAAAAAAGGCCCAAAGTCCAACCCTTTTAGGGTCCTTTCTTCCATAACAGGTCAGGATGATTTTTTCAGAAGTAGTGATCGTCTCTCTTTCAAGTAATACTTTTAACAACAGAAAAAGAAGCCTGGAGCTTTCAAACCACACATAGCTGTAGTTAGACCCACAAGTTTTCTGCACATCTCGAGGATAAAAGTAGACTGATTCCAGAGCTAGGAGTGAATTATTTTAAAGTTGCACCTTTTTTTTTGGAAGCTCCCATGCATTATGCATCCTTAATCTAAGTCTATCTCTGCAAATATTACAATTTGCCTCAATTTTGTAATTTGCTGAATTTGGTTATTTTGATGCCAAGGAAGGCAGATGAGGCTTCCACCCTATTTGAATCACTTCTACTATCTTCCATGAGCATAAATTAATCTATATCTAACACTGCATGAGGTTTTTTTTTTGAGTTACTGAGTCCAAAGTCATTACCTGTGTCTTTTTTCCATTTAAATTTAGATCTAGTTAGAATGGAGATACCTGGAGAGGCATGAACATGGGAATAAAAAGTTTATTGGGTATTATATGTCCAACTAATTTAGACAGAGAGGATAAGTCTCTTGAGGCTTTTAGAATTACTGGTTTTTATCTGACAGACATTTACTTTGGGAGGAATATTCTTTTTATTTTTCCACCTCCTCTCTCAGGTTAAGTGACTAAATTAGGAGGTCTGTGTCGGCCATACTGGCTCTATATCAATTGTATCATACCCCTAGAGCTGGCTTGAACTAAGACATAATGGGGGAACTGAAAATAAAAACCAAGCTAAAAACCACCTAGAGGACTAAACTGTTACACCTTTGTTACAAAGCTGCAATTCCTTTCCACAAGACAGAAAAGGATGGAGAGCATGAAGATAATGCTATTGTACCTTTGTATAGATGAACGTAGGATTTTAAGCTCCTGGACTAATAACCTTACATTCATAAGATTCTTTGTTATTCAAAAACAGACATGCTATGAATCATGCTTTTGATAGAAAATACAAAAAGAACTGGGAAATTTTCTGAATAAAAAATAATTTTTATGGAAAAAGTCCTTAGCCTGTTCTGCAGGCAGCTTCTGAATCTTGGATATTCAGGGAAGGAAACCAAAAAATCTCTACTCCACAAAACAGTATCTAAAGTCATCACTCAAAGTCAGCACAACTTCCTGACTGTTTTCCTTTTCAAGTAAATCACAGTACCAAAGTACCTATACTGATACATATTTTCCATTAGTGATGTAGAAAGCAAAGAAATGGAATTGATTTATGCAAGTATTGGCTTCTAGGTTTAGTCTATTCATAATCTGTATAAATTCAGATTTAATGTTAATGGACAAAACCCCATTGTCCAAAGAGGGGGAAAGGATGGAATGACACACTGAAACAATGATTTGCCATTTGAAATTTGAATTGATAAACTTACTACTGTTTTACCATGGTACTATTTCATCTTCATTGCAGATGACACTGTTTTATTTCAGTTTTTTAACGTGGGTTGCACAGGATTCTGCTTTTAACTCTTTTCCATATTGGCTAATTCAAGTCTCTACTGTGTAGAGTTCATACCCTCAAATGTGATTTCTCTAGATTAGGGCTGACAGAACAGTCAAGTCCACAGAACATATTGCCCTAAGAACTGGCAAGTTCCCAAGTGACCTTCCCACCCACAAGGATGGGTGTTTGACCAATGAACTGAAGAAGATGATATGTAGATTCCTTCAACTTCTTTACCTCAGCAGTGTGAATTATTTATTTTATTCTTGACAATAATTTGTATAGTCTAGTGCCAAAGCTTTCATAAATGAAATAATTTTTCTTTTAGCCTTTTGTACACCAGAAGACATATTTGTACATTGGATGATTCAGTATGATTAAATCAAGTCAAAGCTGGGACTCATGCTTAAAACGCAACTCAGCTCTTCACAGCCTGGAGTGCTTATACTTTTAGGCACCTGAAGAACTTAAATTCATCTGATATCTTCATAGCCTGAAAATTCCCTGGATACATGTATACACAAAAGTGTCAGTTGGGAAGGAAGGATAAAAGCTTTGGAGAGATCCAAGTTTAGGATCCTAATTCTGCTTAAAATTTATGAGATTTAATGTTCTCAAGTTTATGACTAACTTGGTGTGCAAGTAGTTCTCACCTTCCTGAAGGAAATGTAGTATTTGATCACTCACCTAGTAAGCAAATGGTTTTCTACTCCCCACTCTGAGGGTAGCGAACGTGTATTTCCAAAAGCTTTTCATAGGAATCAGTTTTGGAGAAACGTTTTGCCTGTGTGAAAGTTTCTTTCATTGCCCATATGAGAGCAGAGCCTCTGTTTATCCAGGAACACGCCTGAGTCAAGGGACCACATGCAAGTCAGCAGAAGCTAACTTAATCTTCATCTCTAGTACGGACATGGTACCACGTTTTAAATGTACAGCTATTCTACATTCAACCGTCATCATTGATTAAAACCTAAATTCATGATGTAAAAGGACCAGAGAGTGTTAAGATGAGGCTGAGTGTTACATGGTCTGGTTCCAAGAATTTCTGAATATGTAGTGATTTCACTGGGGTATACTGGTTAAAGTGTATTTCTTAAGTTACCTGGTTTTCTGTAGTCAAGAGGTAGAAGCTAGCAGTTCCTTTTCAAGCTAAATTTGGCATAGAAAAGATGATCTTCTTCCCCCAAATAATAGACTTTCTTGCTAAGGGGGAGATCATCAATTTATTAGGTGGACTGGCATGTTCAGGTGTCTAGGTACCCTATGCGTTTGATGGCAGGAGAGAGACAGACAGAGATGCCAATCTTAAGCGAAGAGGCAGATCTTCAGAACACCCTCCCTCTCTCAATTTAGTGCAGAGGTAATTGTTTTAGGTGGATCAACTGTCCTAACTGCACTCACTGCCTGTAATTTCAGTAAGCACTTAGTTTAAGCATAGAAGATTGTACCCACAATAAGCAAGCTGCCTTCTCAACTGTCCATTGATTTTAACTGAAAGTCAAGATAAGCTGTTTACAGTACATTTCCATATGACTGCACACTGCATGGAATATGTTATCTTGTTTGCAAATTTTTCTATTTCCCTTTTTATATAATGTGAACTTTTGGTGTTAAGAAAAGTCATTAGCTAAATAATTTCTGTATGTAAATGTTATTTTTATGCGTATTGTGTTACTAAATCTTCAAGAATCATGATTTCATTGTTCTAGCTTTCTTTTCTAAATACCAGAAAAGAAATCTCAATTTTTTGTGCTGGAGAATACTTTTCAGCTCCCCCATCTCCTACTTGCTTGTGTTTATAATCTTCAGCTCTTGTACCATTCCAAGAAGCAGTTTGAAAAAACAATGTTCTGTAATAAATGTTCTTAGTCAAAGTTCATACGAATTATTTCAGAGGAAAGTTTTCAGTCTACTTAACAGATTTCCATGTGACTGAAGAGCTCATGACAGAACCCAACTGCAATTTGAGAATATGTTTTTTGCAAACTGTAAAACAGTTATATTATTAGACATATATGAGCTATATAAATAAATTGATTTTTTTAAGAGTATTGTATTATAGCTCTTTATTTTCAAAGGTTTAGTAGCCCGCTAAAATATACTCTGAACTGAAAAACAAACACTTTTTTCATATTAACATATTGCTCTTGTTGCTACTCTTTGCTTCAATATTATGTAAAACACACAAATGTAATTAGTTTTACTGCCTGGGGCTGAGAGTCCAAATGAAATATTTTGGAACGTAAAAAAAATTTAACATCAAAAAATCCAACAGAACACGAAAGACTAGTATTGATGGGTAGAAGGTCAGTATTACTTTTCATTGTTTTCTTAAGGAAGTTTTATCTTATAATGAAACGTTCTTAATATTCTATTCATTAAAAAGTATTTTTTTCACAATAGTACTGACATGTTCTCATCTTAAAGAGTATATAGGTAGTCTATGTACAAAAACAGTTGCAAGATAGGAAAAGATGCTTTCACATGGTGTGGATATCTCCCTGTGAAGCATGATCAACTATATTTCTCATCGACTTTATTTAGCTCATGTAATTTCACAGATTCTTATATCCTCTTATTTCTTAGTTTTAAATGAACTTAAATGAATGGGGAAAAAAATAAAGATTTTATTTTTCCAGTAAATAAGTGTTCTGATTATAATGGTTCTTACAACAGTTTGTTTACCTTTAAAAGGGAAGTAAACAACGTGTTTAATAATCCTAATTCCTGTGTTAGCTATGAAAGCAAACTATGTAAATTTGAATTTTTTAAACTGAGTATATTTTTCTTCCATAGCTGTACAAAATCTTCTTAAAAATTTTCTTCCAATGTTTAAAGACATTGTGTTGCAAGTGGTCAGTTACTCTTGTAGTATTACGCAGTGCTCCGTGAGGCTGTCAAATATGATAGAGACTAAATAGAATAAAATTTCTTCCATACGCATTTTCCCACTACATTTTCCTACCTTTTCTTCATGCTTTTGAGTTTTATTTTTAAATTAATATGTAATAGATATTGATATCCAGGTTAAAAAACAAAAATTGTTGTAGATAAATAACTATTTATATTTATGAATGTTTTTTGACATTCATTATGATTGCACTTGTGCAATACAGACCATGAAAATTAAGTAAATTACTATTAATTTAAATATGAGGAGTGTACTGACAACAATCTGTAACAATCTCAGCAGAGGTTTTATAACTTAATTTAGATATCAGTATTTCAGAAGAGTTACTTGTCAAGTGTGACATGATAGACGCTTGTGACTTATTTACAGCCTTTTTGGTTTTAGTTTATTGTTCCAGTCTGAAAATATTTAGACACTTGAGTGACTTTATGTATGGAACTTTTAAAATATATTTCAGGAAAAATACTAGTGTTGAAACTTTCTCATATGTGTCTTCTTAGGATTAGATCGTGTTATGTCAATAATTATTCACAAAATAAACCCCATTAATATTGCACATTGAAAGAAACTGTAAGACCTCCTGTGGAGTACTTGTAAAGTTTCACAGATTGCTGACACTAGATTTTTTTTCAGAGATGATGAAAACCACACATTTTAGAGAATATGGTTTCACAACAAAAGGCAGAATGTTTCTCAGAAGTCGTTTTCATCAGTGAGCAGTCCCTCAAAACATTTCACTCAAGTATAACAAAATCCTCTAGTGCTCCTGGATACAGCAGTGGGGAAGTTTAAATAATCCACGTAAGCAGGACCTGACAGTCAAATTTTACACTACTTAAAGTCTCAATAATATTTTTTTTTATAAAAAAGAAAATATTTTAAAAATAATAAAAAACATCTATAAAATCTTTATGCAAGTACTTTGTATTTAAGATTACATTTATATCTGGCAACACAAACAGTGGGATAAGGAAAGATGTGAATTCATATGAACTATTCACATCGATCATATAGCAATGTATAATGTTTATACAGAAAACATCTTCTGTGTGAAGTAAAAAGCATTTGTATGGAGAAATCAGACAGTTACATATGAAGAAAATGCTATTTACATGTAACCATTATGAATTCAATTGTACACGGCCAACTGGCTGTACATGCAACTGAAACAGAATTTTACTGAATTTAACCTAGAATATCTTATTTTCGTGAAAGCTTTGAGTAGGATACTATTAAGTTCAGTGAAATCTATCTGTCTGTCTGTCTGTCTATCTGTCTGTCTGTCTCTATCTCTCTCTCTCTCTCCCCCTCTGTCTATCTGTCTGTTTTGGACAGGAAGATTTTAGAATCTTTTCTCCCCAAATATGGACTTTGCCAAGTTTTGTTGAGTGACCTCTGGCACAAGACATGTTTTCCTTAGATTCAAGCTGCAAACTGCAGTAGACATTTGCAGAATGTCAACATCTTTTCAAGCTATGCAACTCAACTGTAGCACTTAGGAAATAATTAAAACCAAAAAAGTCTTAATTTGTCAAAAATTTCTACCTCTCTTACTCTATACCTGGAACTTTATAGTGCAGTCACCATACATTTGGCCTTCATACAGTAATTTCCCCTGTATTTTTAACACTGTAATTTCATCTAGAATTTTTATGATTCTCTCCAAACAGTTCAGCGCACTGAACACTTCAGTTTAGGTTTAGCCATGATTTAAAGCCTTCCACATTTCACAACACATTCTCATTTCCAGGCTTAGTCCACAGAAACCTTTCTGCAAATAAATCAATTTTCTTTCCTTCATCTTCACCCCTGGATTTATCACTCTTTCTCTGTTGTTTTTAGACAATGTTCCATGATGAGTCAATCTTTTCTTTGATTTATTAGAAATAATAAAATTAATACCATAAACCAAAAAGATAGTCATATAGAAGAACGAAGTCAAGAATTGTTGTGGTAATGGAACACAGGAGTTGTTCAACACATATTTGAAATTTAGAAAATAGAAATTGTTGGCTGCTGCACTTTCCCTGAGATTGTTTGTCTAACATGAGGATACTAACATGCACTAATCTGATGTGTATATTTACTACACTTTACTTACTTCAAATTATCCTGTGTTAACACCCTTGTGTAATACATTGTAGCTCTCGACTAGTGTAAGAAATAATATCACTACTGAATTTGGCCCAGTATTTTTATGAAATAAAAAGTTACATGAGGTTCATCAACCAAAAATACTGATACTTTGGAAATAGTTTTTAATATGTCACCTGAAAAAATAGGCAATAAAAGCCCACCTGAAATAGATACTAGGCATCTTTACATACATATTAAAAACACCTTGTTCAGTTTTGAAGTACAGAAATTTATAAAATAGTTATGTTAGATGATGTTATTTGTTTCTGACAATATGCATAGATGAAGTCCTCAAAAGAGCAATGTGTAACTACTTTGCTGAATAGATAAATATTTTTCCTGCTTTTTCCACTTTTTCTGCCTAGGGAACAATGTGAACTGAATGTATCTTTTGAACCCCAAAGCCATTTTATGTTGTTATGTTAAAGTTGCGATGTGAATAAATTTTATTTCTTGTCTCACAGGAATAATCTACCACATGAGAGAAATGGAAAATGGCAAATGATCTTAGACAGCATTACAAGATGATGTATCAAACTATTGACTAACAAAGCTTTCATCATAGACAAACTGTGGAAGGTAAAATTAGGAAAGGATTAAAAGACAGGAATAAATATATGCCAGTAAAAAGTCAACATTGCTTTTGCAAAGAGGTGTCATGTCTTAGGTTTCCATTAAATATTTGAAGTAACAATAACGAGGCAGTTACGGATAATAGCATTTTTAAAATTTTCTTTTGTTTTAAAAAAGATTTTGATAAAATCTCTCACTACAAATTTTTACAGAATATAAGTTGTCATGGGATAAAAGGAAAGGTCATCTTAAGGATTTATAACAGACTAAGAATAGGAAACAGTGACTAGGAATTAATTAACAGTTTTCAAAACAAAAAGAGGTTTCCCAAGCTCTGGTCTGTTTAATTTACTTGCATATCACTGAGACAAAATATGCTAAAAGTGATGAAGTTTTTCTATGATACCAAATTAAGCAAGACAGCCAATTCTTGCGAAGGCTTCAAAGAGCTGCAGAATAATTCTGGAATAACTGGGTGAAAAATAGTTCATGTAAAAATATGCAACCTAATTATGGATAAAAGTGATGGAGTATAAATTACCTGCTGCCCCTCTAGAAGATCTGGAGTTGCTCAGTTCTCAGCTCACGTCAGCTCAATGAACAGTGTCAAAAAGGTGAATAGAGTGTTGCAAATTGTCTCAATAGGAACAGAAATCAATCCCAAAATATCATTAAACCACCACAGTGTAATTGATGTACCCATGTTTTGAACACTGCGTACAGTTCTACCACAATCACCTCAGGAATCCTATAACAGAAAAGCTGTGGAGAAGGAAGCAAAGATATATACTAGTATTCTTGATCTGGAAATGGTTGAATGTGGGTAGGAGAGACAGTTATAAACTCATGAATGGTGTGGAAAAGGAGAATAAGAAACAAAATGTTATAAGCATGTCCTGGGTTTAGCTGGGACAGAGTTAATTTTCACAAGAAGCTGGTTGGGCTGACCCAAACAGCCAATCAGATGGGATATTCTATACCACGTGATGTCATGCTCAGTATTTAAGTGGGGAGTTGGCTGAAGGAGAGGCTTTTGTTACTCAGGAGCAAGCTAAGCATCGGGTGGTGGGAACACTGCATGTTGTATATGCTTTTATCAGCTTTACTGGTAGTTGTTTTCTTCTCCCCTTGCCATTCTGTTAAACTGTTCTCATCCCAACCCACGAGTTTTTGCCTTTTTTCCTTCAGATTCTCCTCCCCATCCCACTGGGCAGGGGGGAAGGAGTGAGAGAGTAACTGTGTGGTTCTTTTGTTGCAAATTGAGGCAAAACCACAACAAAGCACTCACAATACAACTCATCTCCGAATATTTGTTCAGTATATTTCATTCCCGAGGGTAGTTCAGAGGCAGAATGGCTATTCAGTGCCTGCATACCGGAGTTCGTATAGACACAGTGTAGTTCTCTATGGTTAGGTAAGATTTGGTAAGATGCTAATAAAGTATTTACACGTTTGCTTCAAAGTACAAAAATTGTAACTGATAGAAAACTGGTATCATCAAGTGATCCTACTTTAGAGTGGGACTGTTCATTCCGAAGGATCGAAACGTAATAGTGAAAGTTGCATTAAATACATTTGGACCATTTGTGATGGAAAACTAATCTAAATATACACAGATAATGTATGTCATTTATTGTTCCTGTTCCTGCAGACACCTCTCAAAATCCTAACCCATACCTATCTTTACTGTTCTTGTTAGAAAAGATTTTTGCCTTCTCCCCTTAAAATAAAACCTGTTATATATATTATAAATAGGTACTTGAAAAACTAAATGTGGACAGTTTGAATGGAAAGTACAGATTCTTATGCATCTATAAAATAATCAGAGGCTGTTGTTAATAACAGCAGTTTAAACACTTTTTAACCTTAGGAAAAGTGTTTTTATTGAACTTGTGACATACTTCACTGCAATGATTTGTGTTTTGCCACATTCTCACATGTCTTGACAGCTTACAGGATGCACCCTCTAACAAGACTATATCTAATTTTAAATTGCTTTTTCTTCTTAATATATGTTTTTTGGACTTGTGGTATGATTGAAATGAACTGGGTGTTTAACTATACTGTTAATGAATGAAAACATAAAACATTAAACAATGGAAATGTTTTCCTTTTTGCTAACCATTAAGGGCCAAAAACCTTTAGTAGCTGCAGATAACCTGATCTTGAAGTTTAAAAGTATTAAGTGAAAGGAGTTGCTGTTTCTTATCCTTTGATTTCTTATCTATGAGATGTTTTTGTGCTGTATCGGAGCATTGCTCTGAGTCTGAACATAGTAATTTGATTCTTTGGGATACCCTATGCTGTTACCTCGGATTCCAGCTATTTAGGTGCTTATAGTTGTCTTTCTTAACGTAAAGTATCCATTCCAGAACAGATGCGATATTTATTCATGTGTTTTGCTAATGAATTTGCAAAGTTCACTTGTTATTCTTCTTTCAGCATTATAGCTATGCTGTAGAAACAAGGTTAAATGGAGGAAGGATAAACTGTTTACTACTATGAGCGGTAAGAAGAAATGAATACTTCTCTGTACTGATTAAGTGACAATTCACTTGGAAAACCCTTTCTATCACTTTTATCACTTTGGTTTTTGAAACAGAAACAACCATGACTCATTAACGTGTTAAAGGCATTAAAAATTCTCTCTCCACTCCCCTCTCCCCCCACAGCCCCTCACCCAATTGTAGCTTTCTGTGTAACACGTAGAGACCACTTACAAGAAAAACACATCAGACATTGGATATTACATACTTAGATATATTTAAATATAGAATCATCTAAATGATTTTGCAACATCTACCATGGCCCTGAGGGCACCCACAGCCTTGACTATCCCAGTCTGGCCTCCCCCGGGCTCCCCCGACTCTGCCCGCAGCCCAGGGCCCCATGTCAGCCCTCCGGGGCCGTCAGACCCCACCTGGTCCCAGCGATGCCACAGCAGGGCCGGTCTCCGGCTCCCCACAGACCTGCCCTGCCCGGGCGTGGGCCCTGTTGAGCCAGGCTCATCTGCTGGCTACAACCCAGCCCAGCCTTGGCCCGGTCTCCTGGTCAGCCGACTGCCCCATTCCTGGACTGGCCCTGGCTGCCAGGCCCTGCCTGGAGCCCCACCATGGGGACACCCCACCACCGGCCACCCCATGGCACCCTGCCAATGTGTGAACAGTGTATTTCTCCCTTTCGCGAGGAGCTGCCATTTCGTTAGTAAAAATGACAGTATGGAAGGGGTGGGCAGAGGACTGAAGTAGGCATATCTAGGGAAATTTGTCTTATGGGGGATCAGAACAAACACAGAAGAGCAGTAGATTTCCATTTAAATCAGCTGATATAAACACAGAGTGAATTAATTAATACTAAACAGCTTCATTCCCAGAGTATCTCCATGATATTTTAACTTATTTCCTGTTTAGTAAACACCTGCAGCTGAATCACAGTATGCTCTCATATGGGTCTAGTATCTAAAACATGTGCTACTAATAAAACATCTGTAGACGTATTCAATATGGGCTGCCCCTGCGTGCCAGTGTAAGATGAATGGAGCAGTTTATGATGAAAGGTTTGTGGTCTGGCAGTGAAGGGAGAATTCTGGATTAGCCACTGAATGCAAGATATTTTCATAGCATGTTACTGTGACTGAAATCACAGTCAATCTATTTATCATGGCTAATCTTCTACTTGGTGCAAGAGGTAAGCTATTTACAGGGCACACACTCAGCTGAATGGTACAAGTATTTCTTTCTTTAATCCTGTGCTTTTTGTGGTAGGTTTAGTTCAACACATTACTATACTGATACGGAGATACAGTGGCATGAGACCGGTCAGGTGCATGGAAATCAGGTCTGCCTGGACACAGCAGTCAATGCAACGGCACTGCTCTAGATACACGATCTCTCACTTGCAAATCATGTACAGTGCATTGTAAAAGCATGCAAAACCAATTTAGTTTAAAATCAATGGGCCCACACAGCTGCAAGGCAAACGTATGCACATTTTATCAGAGTTTACAATCAATACTCAGATTAAGAACATCCTGTTCTTTAAACATGTCCTTTACCACTTATGTAAGAAGGCATCTTGAGTATCAGTGTTGCTGTGCTGGAGTGTTAGATGAGTGCAATTCTTTCATATCTAGAAAGTCCTAGAAGTCTATGAGAAAATCACAAGGATGACAACAAATGATCCATAAACAGAGATATTGAATTACCAAAACTAAGTTTTATTTTCATCACTGCCAGATATATATTTTTTCTTTTTTCCTTCCCACCCCCCCCCCTCCCCCCATGTCATTTAACCATTTAGCATCAGAGGTAACTTCTACTGATAGTATCTTGGGAGATAAAACGTTATGCAAGAAAATGCTTTTGTGGATATTTTCATTGTGGAAAACTAAGATACTTTGTAAGCTCTCCTTGCTAACTGAAAGCTGAGGCTTATGTCAGCCTTCGCAAAGCACACAAGGCTCTGATTTTATATGATTTTAGACTCATTCTCTCTTTTAACTTCTGTTGAAAGCATCACCCATAACCATAGCTACCACTGAAACCACAGAAGTTACTATATCAGTAATAATGCACTTTCGCCAGCTTATAAAGCCTTTAAAGGATGGATTGGATTTCACAACCCAGGAACAAAAAAGCTCATACACAAGGAAAGTATGAAAGGTTATTTCTGAAAGTAACTTAAAAAACAGGTGTCAGAGAGATGTAATGCCTTCTTAGTCCTGCCTTTAAAACACCTTAGCTTTAAATTCGACATTGGGATAAAGTTTATTTCCAGAGAACAGGAGACTAAATATTTTTCAGTGCTGAGTCCTGAATAGAAAATTCTTAAATGGAACAGAATGAAACAATCTCAATATAGTGACCTTACCAATTTGTTCTCATTTAATATATCTTCTTCTTACACCAAAACTCTCCTTTGAATTCAGCAGTGGATTATATGAACAGTAATGTGTACATTTACAGATTTTGTTTACACTTTCATTATACCTCTTACTGCATTACCTGGTGTCTTGATACAGTTTTCAATCTTATAACAATTTCAATCTGCTCCTGCACTCAGCATATCTGAGTGAGTTTGTTGGCATAAGGGAATTCTGAAAGTTATATTGCAGTACATGAATCAACAGAAAATGAAATGCAGTAGAGACACGATCAGCCAGTTTTAATTCATTGCAGAAAGTTATAGATACCAAAATGCATTTAATGTAATCTGATCTCTTTATTCAAACTTGAATTTATGAGCAATTTAGCAGGAGTAGAATGACAAATTTGTTTTAAAAACAGTAGTCTATACTGAATGCCATTTTAATGTATCTCTGACATATTTACATCTAATGAGTAGAGAAAAGTAGAATCTTTGAACATAAATTTCTATTTTCACAGAAAAAACAGGGGAGTATGATTCTTTCATTTCCTGCAATATGATATGTCGTTATGAGGCAAGTCAGCTTGATGATAAACGTTAAATAAATCCTCTACATTTGGAGGCTGGGAAACAGATTAGAAGCCTGTTACATTGCTACTGTGATATTTTAAGAAAGAAGTAAATAACAACAGTGTGCCCTGTTCTATAAAAGGCTACTTTGTACCTGCAGAGCAAAGCTGTACTTCCATCCAGTCTGGCTGAAGGTTCATAGCTCAGCATATTAACAAACAAGAGTCTACAATTCATTTTCTTTCTTAGGAACAGACTGTAGCAGACCATAAACATAACTCAGATGTATTATTAATACGTGGTATTATATTGCTAGCTATGCCTAGTCTGAAGTCCAAACACGACTAGTGGTCTATCATGCTGTGACATGGCTTTGTGTATCTATATTTGGGAAAAGTACAGATTTTTCCATAGGAAGGACCCATTACATAAGAGATTAATAAGAGGGATTAATTAAGGCTGAAATTTTGGTTTCTTATCTTGAAAACATAGTTGATAACACTGTGCCTAAAATGACACTAAGCTTATTTGCAATTCTTGACTTACACCATTCATCGATCTGAGAAAGAACTACTGGTTTTGGCAAAGTGTGATCACCTTGGTGAATGCCTGTAAAAAGACGTTAACATTTTTGTCTTTACATAAAGAAACTGAGAGCAAGCGTGCACAGTCTAGTTCTTGACCTACAATTTAAATTTCCTAATGTTTTGCTAGGTGAAAGTTTTCATAATAAATCGCTAGTCTCAGTATGCCCACAGAAGGAATCCAGAGGTATACATAGTCTATGTAATGTAGAACTACATCTAAACTTTTAAAATACATGCTTCCAACAATTTAAAATATAATTTAAAAAATTATGAAAATCAGACTCATATAGTCATATGTAAAATATGCAAAATACTGTAATCTGTTTAAAAAAATTGAAGCTGTAGATACTATGTAAAAATGTATGTGTTGTCATGTTAAAACAGGAATATGGATCAGAAACACTGAAATGCAAAACTAAGATCTGGTGTCTAATATAAGAAGCAATAAAATACTATGGAACAACTTTTATTGATAAATTAGCTTTGCCTAAATTTAAAAAACTGAGAGGGAGGGGAATGTAAAGATTCTGATGATGTACTTTTTCACGGTTTGCTAGCTTTGCTCTGTTTATATTTTGATTCCTCTGTGCTTAATTACATGGTTATAGAAACTTAAACCTATGGTTTATTTATACATAAGATGTTCTTCATTCATTTATTTATACATGAGATGTTCTTCATTCATTAATTATAATTGCAGAAATTTCTATCAGATAAATTTGCTCATTAGGACGTAAAAATGGATGTGGTCTAAATACCTGTGTTTTGGCCTTGCAGGATCCAGAGGGTGAGGGTAGAGAGGCAGAGCAGGGATGTGCTGTGTTCTAAGCAGCCCAGAGGGTCTACAAAGAACAAAGAAGACATGATACAGCTGAAATAAAGGTTTCTCTGTTGTTTCGAGAAACTCAGAACAGAGTCTCCAGAAACAAGTTATTCCAGTGATGCCTCTAGCGTGGTGAATAAAGTACAAGGTTATGCAGATACATTTCTTTAAAAAATAAAGTATGCTCAGAAACCCTTCTATGTGAGGAAAATCAGTCAATAGTGATATTTATTACTGCTTTACAAAAGAGGGACGAGCTTAATACGGAACAAATAAAAAAAATTATGTAGTAACTCTTGAGAGAGAGGGAGAAAAAATAGTTGAGTGTGGTTTTTTCCCCACATCTTGGGGGTGTATTGTTATTATTTTCCACTTTTTTTGATTGAAAGAGTAAAACCTATTTCTCATGTACTATAGATTTGCCAGAGATCTTGAGAAACTGCAGGTTATGCGAGGAAAAGCCTACAACTTTCAAAGCTGAGAAAGACATCACATATGACTTTTCTCTAAAGACAGTGTTAGTGGATTATCATTATTTGTTTCACTGGCCTCCCAGTACATATATTTGCTATAATCTTACTAAATGCTGTATATTTTGCCCCAGATAGCTTTTTGACCCCACTTGCAAAGAGCTATGGAATAGTTTGGGTTGGAAAGGACCTTTAAAGGTCATCTAGTCCAACACCCCTGCAATGAGCAGGGACATCTTCAACTAGACCAGGTTGCTCAGAGCTCCATCCAACCTGGCCTTGAATGTTTCCAGGGATGGTGCATCTACCACCCTTCTGGGCAACCTGGGCCAGTGTTTCATCACCCTCATCATAATGAATTTCTTCCTTAAATCTAGTCTGATTCTACCCTCTTTTAGTTTAAAATGCCTTGTCCTATCACGACAGGCCCTACTAAGTAGTTTGTCCTCATCACTGTCTTTCTTTGGTCAGTGTTCATTTATGCTTGGTTCTTTTTGCATTTGGAGGTAGCATTTTTATTTTCCATGTGTTTAATTTTGTGTATATACCTGCAGTTAACACAGCTTCAATCTAACAGAACAAGTAAAATTCACTGTTCTGCTCAGGAGTACAAAAACAAATCAAGTTAACAGCTGAATTAATAAAGCTTGTTCACCAATTTGCATCTCATCATTTCTCGATGAGAACTGTGGTTTAAACTTTCCTAGAGACTGAGGAATACAGAAAATCTTGTGGGTGTTTTTTGTCTGGTCTCTGAAATTATACTGAAGACTTTCAGTCACTTAGAGCTATTACTGAAGGTGCTTTAGGATAATCTGCTTGATTTTACACTAAAATACATTAGTGTGCTTACATGACCAGTAATATCAGGCTTAAAAGATGTTCTTTGACTGGAGTATCAGCTGTCATTAGGAATGTGATTCACATTGAGGTAAATGCAGCAAAGCTGTTCTCTTCAAATGCCATGCAACGTGATTTTTATTCTGTTTACCTTCACTGTCTTTTATATTAGCTGTAGAAATAAAAAGGATACTCAATATGGCACGAAACCTATGGTAACAAAGTTACCCTTTCATAGATTTTGAATAGTTTTGAGCTAGCAGAGTAGGTTTGTACCAATCCAACAACCGGCAGCATATGGACATGCTGTAGGTGCTCTAAACCTATGCTCAGTATTATTCCTTACTACCTCTCAGCTATTAGCTAAAATGTCCTAGACCTGAATTTGTGGTTAGCTTGCTGTTTTCTGTTCTGACAACAAAACCAAGAGAAGGTAAAAATCTGTTTGATTGGCCAGATAGGCCTTTGGTCTGCTGAAGGGTAAGACGTAAGATCATGGAGGTGCAGTGTGAAACATCTATTTTGACCTGCCTGACTGCTTTTGTTTGAGGAAACACAGCTGGCATGGTGTCTGCGTCCCTTAGCCAGATCAGGCTCAGCCCTGGCATAATGTAGATAGAGCCAACAGTGACAGCAATTTCATTATTTCCTGATTCCCCAAAGTACTGTATTATGGCCAGATTTTATGAGATGGAACAATGCATTCAAATATTACTGCAAGCCACTGGGAGATGATGAAGTGTGAGGGCTGGTTGGCTGGCTTGTTTATTATTTCACACTTCCCCAGTTTGGGCTAGGCAGTTTATTGTATTCAGAAACTCTGTGAGGTCCCTGTCTCAAAGATATTTTGGTCTAATTCTTCATAGTAACATGCAGAAGCAACGGGACAGTGGAAAGGAAAAGGCAAAAGGCAACAGCAGAGTGAAAGTGGAGTTGATATTAAAATAAGATTATTGACTTTGTGATGGCTTAGGAGAGTCACAGCACAAGTCAATCTTCATAGCAATAAATTGGTTTAATTTTTTCTGTACTGGGACATTTTTCATCTATATTTTGCTATAACATCGCTGTATGATCTTACTCCATTTGTTATTTTTCTCTAGTAAGTGAAAAGAAAACTGTTGTTCTTATGTTTTAGACTATTTGAAAGGAATTAATATTTTAAGTTCACATTGAATGAGTTTTTATATTATTTAAGTATATATCTGAATATCTGAAAATTCACGTTAGATATGAATATGAATGTGCAAAGATGTGATCACATTATAGAGACAAATTAAATGACATTTTAAGTAAAAAGGGTGGACACATTGCGTAATTTCTTCTTTTTTGCCAGGTTGTTTCCTGTTTTGACTGAGGTTGCCCTAGGTTGCAACACTCAGAATTAAATTTTAGTGCTTTAAAATTCAGCAGTCTGAATCCTAATGATTTTGTTTAGCTTCCTAGGTCTTCTGTGAGTTTGGTGGTTAGGTGCAACTGTACGGAATTCTCAAATGTTAACCCAAACTCATGCCTTCTGCTTCTTAAAAGGTAGTCTGTGCTGAATTTGATTAAGCTCAGACCTATTTTCTTGAGGCTGTTAAAAAAACTTTTAAAGCAAACAACCAATCTACCAGATATCTACAAGAAACAGCACTTTTTCTTCTGTCTCCAAGCAGTACTACATATATGGCTACTTTGTGTACTTCAATTGCTATTGAAGTTTATTTCCTTTTCCACTCATTTTACAACAAATTAATCTCAGATAAAGTCTGCTAAGATCTCACCAAGGTATGTTAAGTACTATTGGTACTTATTCTCTTTTGGAAATGGTCTTTGTGAGGGCCACGAGACAGAGCAGTGGCATCAAATGCCATTCTTTTCCCCTTGAGCAACGTGTTCATTTCCAGTGCACTTCCCTTAACTCAGAGAGCTTTACTCCAAGCCTCAATATTTCTCATGTATCCAACTCCAGAGTGTAGGTAGAATAACTCTAGAAACGCTCTGAGTTATTAAAATAATTAACAGTCTCTTACGATCCTAAATTACTTTCTTTGCCTTAGTTAGGAAAGTCCTCTGGTATGTAAAAACTTCTAACTGCCAGGTATTCCAGATTATTCAGGGCATGTTCAACCTAGACCCTGCTGATAATTGTTAGTGTAATCCTAGAGTAAATGTAGAATCTGTCTATCAGTACCATGACAACATTTTTGTTAGTATTTTGTTACACTGGACTGATACATTATATTAGTGAAGACAGAGACATTACATCTAGTCATCCTTAATTATGTTTTTCCTCGTTAAGCTTACAACTTGAATTTGGATCTTCTAGTATAATGTATTTTTCTGACATCTCAAGGTAAATCTACAAAGTCAGATGCCACTCCTGACAAACTCCTTCTTATACTGTCACAGCTATCAATTGCTGATGGACACAGAAATTGCTCTGATTTACTCTAAAGCATTTTTGCAAATATTTTTCAATTTTGGAAAAAACCTAACAACTGTTCTAAGAATGAAAAATTGTGTTGAC
Organism: Opisthocomus hoazin; assembly: GCF_030867145.1. Classification (NCBI taxonomy): domain Eukaryota; kingdom Metazoa; phylum Chordata; class Aves; order Opisthocomiformes; family Opisthocomidae; genus Opisthocomus; species Opisthocomus hoazin. Next base: position 39,953,072 of record NC_134420.1, read on the forward strand.
TTTTAAACACTTTGTGATGCATACCCAAATATGTTTATTACTGTTAGCTGGGATTTATCACTGGAAAAGATTAGTGGAACACTTTGCACATTATTGAGGCAATCTTGGATTTCTATCAGATATATGTATTTGTATGCATAGCTTGTTCAGAAGATTTATTTTGTATGTGCCTGATACTAAAAGATGTTGAGCATCTGTAGTTACCACCAAATTCAACAAATGGAGTCTACATAGCACAAAGTGATACTGCGGTTATCTTGATGACCATTTTAAACTGTGGTCAGATTATGTGTGGTGCAGATAAAGCTCTATGCCTTTTGTTTCTACAAAGACATTTTTGATTTTTATCTTCCTGAAAATAAAATCAGTGTAAAACAATGAACTAGAAAACCTTTTTTATATATCAAACAACAGAGGACAACTTCAGATCTCTGGAAAGGTTAAAATACTCTCAGGGTGTACCAACCTGGACCTGTATGAATGTAGATGATGACTACCTGAGTTTGGGAAGTGATTCCTGTGGTTTAGTCATGAGATAGCAGATGGCAAAGATGGAGGTAAAACAGGTTTTGGTCTGTAGAGAATAGGGCAGCTGCAAATTCATGAACTGGCATTGACACTGGTTCTGAAAAATGACATCACTCTTCTGCCAAATTTCTGAGACTTCCATCAAACCTGGAGAGGCAGTTGCAGAGAATCAAAGAGAAGTTAGCTCATGGCAGATATGGTTTTAAGAACTGTGCATATTTAGAAGTTGCTATTTCAAGCCAGTTTCCTACTGGAAGGGAAAAAGTAAAGCTGATGCAGGTGTCACTCACAGAGTCACAGTCACTTATTCTATGCACAGGTCTTCCACTGGGCATCAGCAGAACACTGTGAGATCTGGAGGAGTTTTAGAGTCATTCCCTACTGATTATTTCTCAATAAAATGCCCATAGTAAGACAAATTTTCTGATGCCCAAATAATATTGACGAGCTATGGACAATAGGTAAGGAAAATGCAAGGGTTTGGTAAGGAAAATACAAGGGTTTTTTATAAGGTACACTGAGTGTGATGATGGATTTTCTCTGCAAAGAAATTCAGCCTTCCATGCAGGTTCACCAATGTTCTCTACTGTTCACTAACATTAGCAGGGATAAATTTAGAGGACATTTGCTGATATCGAGGTGACAAATGCAATATTGCTTAAACAACATTATAAGGCTTATTCAAATAATGTTTATGTTAAATTCAAACAAACAACACAATTCTGCCAGTGTTGCCTACCTCCTTGGTATTTGGCACTTTTGGCATTTTGTATAAGAATCTGATTCCCCACAATAATTAGAGTGTATCACATCTCCACAGTTGTTAGATCTAACCTTTGCACTCAGTGGAGCCATGTTCTCTTTAGGCCTTCAAAGCCACTGCATTTAAAGCATTGAAGTATCTGTATATTGATTAGAATATACCTTAATCAATATTGCACTCTGTTCATACACTGTCTGGAAGTACTTTCCACCATGCCGTTTTCTCATTGTTTTTTCTTGTTATGGATTTTCCCCTGGTTAAATTCGTATTTACAAATGTACCTTTTTCTTCAGCTGTTGAGAACTTTTATCTCTCTAAACTTTTTTGACCTCACTTTTTTCCAATATTTTACTGGAAATCTTAGTGATGATAATATCAATTAAAAATACTCAATTTTACTGAATAGCTTAATTTATTTCAATTGAGAATACTCATACATTGCAGCTTTCCACAGATCTTTTGTCTCTGCTCCTACACACTCTCCCCTGCACACAGAATAATGCAACAGTTAAAGAAAAATAAAACCATATCTTGATCACAGGACAATCTCTTATGCAATATTCAGATGTCAATGTATGTGGCCCTTTCTGGTCCTTAGTCAGTGAATGTCAGCAAGCTGAGGAAAATCTTGTCATCTACCCAAGGTCTTGAAGGAATGTATACTCCTAGTATATCCTGGCCTGATCGCTCTTCAGCAAGGACTGTTGCTTCTCATTCTGTTTTCCTGAGACAAATGCAATAAGCGTTGAAAATTATTATGTTATTTTACTGTTGCTCTGTGAAATACACAAATGTAATTTAAAACAGTTTGCATTTTAATTATTTTCAGACTAATAAAAATGTAGTGATGTTAGCATACTATGGACAATACTTTGTAAATAACGGCAAAATAGCTAAGATACACAAACAGTCACTAAAGTTTCTGTTTATGAACTGTGTGCTTAATTTCAAATTATTTTGGTGGTGTTACTAGTGTTCAGAAGCATGGGTTAATAAGACTTCAGTTTGGTAGTTCACTAAGGTAGGGAAAATAAAGTAGGTTTCCGTTGATCAGACAAGGAATCTTAATTTTCCTATGTGAAATCCACTTAATGAAATGAGCTGATCTGACAAGAATTGACTAAACTCTTTCAGCTCTCTTTGACTGAAAGTGAGCCCTAACAATTACTGTTGCTTTCTGCTTGCAAACTTTTCTTGAGATTACCTGATTAATCCTCTTCTATATATAATTAGTTGACTCTATGCAGTATAATTGTCTGATTATTTTCTGAGCTTGCTTTATTAATGCTTGATTCCTTCTGATTCTTTATCCTCTGATACTACTGCATATCAGAAAGTTAAATATATTCAGTGTTTAGAATAATTGCATTCTGTTTAAAATGTTGGAAAGAGAACTGCAGTTTCACGATTTGTCTAGATCAAGTACAGGTTATGGAATTATTCTCCATTTTCATAGGTTGCCTTATTATTTGAATTCCAAGCAATATGTTGAAGCTCTCCTACAAAATCAAACAATTAATTACATAAAAGGAATTGAGGCTAGACACAATTCTGAACTCCTGGCATCTGATAAAGTTTGTTAACAGTACACCAGCATAGAAATAATGCATTTCTCTTGAAAATCTAGTACAGGCCTACAAGAATTGAGGGCACTCATATAGTTCGTCAGAGAGCAAGGCTTTTATGAGTGCAGCTTGAACACAGCTGTGTCTTTTCCAATATATGGCCAAAAGACAAAATGCAGCATGAGATTTTTATACATTCCAAGGCCCATCTGCCATGAAAACCCACTTATCTTTGTGGCTACAAGTTTATTATTGATCCAAAATGGTAAAGAAAAGAAAAAAAATAAAAGAGAGAGAAAAAAGGAGAAAGATAGAAGAAACGGCACAAGAAAAAAGGCAACAAAGGGGAAAAATGCAGGGGAGAAAAGCACCATAAATCCATCCTTTTGTTGTTCTTCCAGCTGCATCTGTGAGCAATTGTCACAGTTACTAGTCAAACTGTATTTGACTTGTTGCCAACATGAATTTTCCAAAAACCAAATGTAAACAAACTCTGCAAGTGCTTCCTCATCTTCCAAGCCAGTAATTATTTACTTTGTTTGGGCCTAGCATTAGAGTCAGTTCAGCTTTGCAGTCTGTAATATGTTTGCTAATGAAACCATAAGGTCTAAAACTATGTATTAACCTCGTCACCCTTCAATTTTGAGCTCAATAAAGTTGCACCATGGTTTTGTAAACTAGGGTTGAAGGATAGGCAAATGATTAATTATATTTTCTGTTTTCCTTTATCTGAGTAAATTGTTCATCTTTAAATCTGCCTTGCATTTAAGGTTAACTCACAGAATCTGAAGGATTGGGAAGATGTATCATTTAGAAAGGTTATAATTATCATTTGTACTGCATATCTGAAAGCTGACAAACATGTATGACCATACTTGACTTGATAAGTCATGAAACCATTTCACAGTGATAACTCAGAGAAGATAAAAGTATAACAAGTAGATTGGAGGCACTCAGCTGGGGGAACAATAGGAATAATGGGTTGGCTCTTTAGGTACTACATTTTATCTTGGGCCTGAAGGCTGTATGTACATATTATGTTTGCTTGTTAGGTTTTTATGATTTAGAATTATGGGTCCTTTCATTCTGGAATGGGAAATAAATGTAATATCAGGGATGAGTATAGCCTATCATTTCACTACATATCACACTAAACACAATTACCTTTACTTAACATGAATAAATACGACTACAGATTTTTACTCTAAAACACTGTCAGTTTCCTGTGGATTGTTTAAACTTAGACACTAAAGCTGATCAGAATAGAAACACACCCTTACCCCATATGACCAGATCACTGGAACAGAAGACCTTCAGGTGGCATGTGATGTGTGCTGAGATTTTATCACTGTACATTGTGATTGAAACCTTACTTTTCCATCCTTTGATCTTACGGTCACATTCTTCTCGTGGTGTCCAGTGCCAGGTTATGGCCACCTGACATGTCTGCTGTAAGATACAACGCTTTTAACAGCTTTGATGTACTCTGACAGCAGCCAGAGGTTAGTGTGACATGGTGTAATCCTGGTTGGGCCCCTTTTCCTAGATGGAGTTTTTTTTTCCCTGAAGTAGTAACAGAATGCGAAGAAATTACTGTTGGACACCAATTTTGTTTCTTTTGCATAGGTGATCTTCACAGAGTTAGGTCAGCCCCTCAAGTATTGTCTTATCCAATAATGCAGTACTTTGAAATCTGAAGTTTTTATTGGAAATCTCCTTTTGCTGCCTATATATTCCAATGCTACACAAGATGAAATGTTAAAAAAATCTTGTACTTGATTTCTGTTTCCAGATGAGTTTCTAGTCTCTGACCAGATCTATTACACTGGAACATAGACTCATTGCTAATAGAAAATCCTCTGATATTTCTTAGGATATCCTTCCATGGAATAAATCATTAGAATAAACTTGACTTCCAAACTTTTTATTGTATCATGTGACTAAAAGCATGTGACTAAAAGCATGTGACCAAGCCAAAATAATGCAGGTTACAACTTGAAATGCTTTCCAGAATGATGCCAACAGCTGGACAAAATAGTCTTGTCCTAGTGGAGGTCTACAGCTATTTAAGGCCAGTGGCTGTATTTTGAGGAATCCTTAAGCAGAATCCAGCCAACAGAAACTCACTTGGCCATCTCAGTGTGAGAAATTTAGAATGTAAAGAGGGCTAGAGAAAGCTTCTTGGCCACTTAGTCCTCAGTTGCCAGAACGGTTTCTTGCAACAATGTGTGACATGAAAAACTGAAAATATTTGTATCCTAGGGACTATACTAATATTCTGTAAGTCTTTGTTCTGGATGGCTTCAGTTCGATAGAACCAAAGATCTAATACATTATTTCTAACTCCAGTCGATGTGGAAATAATGTCGAAAAGTAATAAACAAACAAGCATTTAACTTCTGGAAAGCTGCTGACTTCTTTTAAGTCCTAGTGGTTTCTGTTCTGGAATTCAGAACTTTATATAGCTCTATCCAAAATTTTCCTCAGTCCTGTTCTTGTTGGAAGAAAAATTTTTACATACAATTTTTTTTTTGCTGATGAACAAAATAAGCAAATTGTGTTTTGCAGTTTTCATTTAAAAGCAGTTATCATTGAGGCGACAGTTAATATATGTGATTATAAACTGTTTGGATTTTTGTCATTTTTTTGTGTCATAAAGTCCTGTCTCATGCTTTTTCTATTTCATTTCATTTCATGGGTTTCTTTTGAAGATGTTTTTGGCTTGTAAGCTAAAGTTTTACACTTGAGTCATACAAAAAAAATCCTCCTCTGCAACACAAGTGTACACAAATTGCTGGCAGAAGCTAAATTGTGGATAATTGGATTGAGCTATGAGCTTAAAGATGAAGGGGACAAAAGCGTGTTCCAAAGCTTCATTTGATAGTCTTAGGGTCTTATCTGGGGATGTTTTACACCAGGCTTGAAGACTGTATTTGTTCATAGTGATTTGTACAATCTACAGTGACATTTTATTTGAGCTGGAGTCATACAGACAAACCATAACATGGATTTAGCTCTTTCTTTTTTGGTTTTGATGAGATATCACAGCAAAATCCTCTGTAGAAGGTTGCTTGAGAAACACAGATTTAAAATCTTGAGAAGAATATTGTAATGGATGATGATAAGATGCTGCAATGGTAATCTTTTATCAGATGTAGCTTACAGAAGAGATGTGCTAGGAATGATGTTTTACAGGCTACTGCAAGCAGCCCTTTGAACTTGTGTATTACACAGGAAAAAATATTTTACTTTAGCTTGTATACTTTGCCAAATAAATTTATAAACTTCTTAAAGGCATTTGATTATTTTTCAAAGCTTCATTATTTGCAATACATGTAGCCAGAAACTGGTTTCTCCTGTTTACCTGCAGTTACCATTTTAAAAGGAAAAACAATGGATATTTACATACTCCTGCTTATAACCTACTGCACTTTATTGACATCGTACACACAGTAACATGGAAGGAATTTCTCTATGTGAATGTTTCTCATGGCAAAATGACTCTGAAATTTTCCGTCTCCACAGTATTTCTGTCAAAGACATTACTAAGCTAGTTAGTTAATCAAGATAATTTATACAATGATATATCTTTGTGATAATACAATGCTGTTCTCATGGAAGTCAGTGGTACAAAAGCCCATGAGGCAATATTAGATCCCATGTCTATTAGGTACAATATATATATTGGTCAACAGACTGCAACATTTCTATATTTTGTCCTGTTGTCTTTAACATTTTTTCCTACAAAGTATTTTTGGAGAGAGTCAGAGCAGATGCTCTGATACATAGGAAGTTCTTGATAACATATATATTTCCTTAGACTAATGCAGATTTTATTGACATTTTTACAGATGATAAAATGCACACCTTACCATGAATTCATTTATTACTGAATAAAAACAAATATATGGCTATTTTAAAGGAATACAAGAGTTTATCTACATAAACCGTCATTAATTCCTGAGTACCTTTGCATGGTTCAGAGCTCACAAATATGTTAAATTAGGGATCTCCTAGTGTAAAATTCTCAGCTGCCATCACCAAGACTAACCAGTGGTGCCTTATGCCATATCAGAAATTAACACAAATGTGGACTATTTCTCATATGACAGTGTCTACAGCAGTTTTATGTGACAGGACAAATATGGAACCAATTTATTTTACCCTCCAGATGGATTTTTGTAGATTAATTTTTAACTGATCAAACCTCACATTATGAATCAAGTGAAAATGCCTATCTGTCTTTAAGTCTCGAACAGAACATCAAAGTGCTTCCGTTACTGTTCTAACTGCTAATTGTAATTAATCATACTGAAGAAAACAGAAATCCTAAGCAAGGTCAGGGCCTCACTGTGGCAAGAACTATGCAAAATACACAGCAAGAAATAACTCCTCTCCAAGGAGTTTATAGACTAAGAGGATGATGCTGACAAGCAGGACAAAATGAAGTAATACTATTCACATGATAGTGATCTGAAGTACGTACTCTGAAGAGACCAATATGGAGTATTTCAGTAGCTGAGATAGATACTTCTCAGGGACATGGTTTTCTGACTTCACTGTAACATGAATCCTGATAATATCAGGAAGCTCGAGTTGAGCAGTCAAAACTCACTAGTTAGGTTTGAAAATGTTGCCTTTTGCAAATGTTCTGTGGTCTAAAAAGAATGCCAAGGCAAGAGCAGAACTGTGCCTTGTTACTTCTAGTCCTAAAAAGACCACAAGTCTATTCTTGTATTGTGTCTTCCCTCTGAAACTGAGAAGTCTATATGAGAAGTCAGTATTACTTTCTGCCTATGTTATCAGTTGCATTTTTCCTAATTTGTAAGTCAATATATATATGTACTTGTATAATGTCATATAACAATAATTTGTAGCACTCTTTCAATAGTAAACACCAGTTATTAAAAAATGGCATATTTTCTTTTGCCTTGCTGAGCTGTGTACTTATATAAAACTGCAACTGTGTCTGCATATTAAATGTAATTGTGGCTTAAACTGCATGTGTTTGAGAATGTGATCAGCATAGAAATATGATTTTTGAATAATAATCCTTCCCCATGTTTTAAATATCACAGTCAACAATGAAAGGGATTTCTTGCTTATTTGTATAAAGTAGAACTTCTCTATTTATGACCTTATCAGAAAGGACTGTCTACAGACTGCAAAAATTATTCTCAGAGGAACCTAATTCTGACAATAACACAAAAATTGCTGGATCATAGTGTTCAGTTGGAAGATTATGAAATGTACTCTGATCTCCTAGAAAATTCAGAAATGAAGGAAAATGCAGACTGGGACATTTCTAATGCTTGCTTTGAATCAAGAAACTGTACTCTGTCTTTGAATGGGACTAGTTTTCACTGTCCTTGAAGATTTTGAGTGGCTTTTACCTATATTGCAATAGAAGCATATTCCTTTAAAAAATAAGATTTAGTGCAAAAATGCATGCAGGGCATAACAATCCAGTAGCAATTTAGACACATATTTAAATAACCAAGATCCGTTATCTGAGCTGTCATAGAAATAGGTTTTTAGTGATGGTAGAATCTCAGAAGTCCAGAGGTTTGGAAACACATGATTCAAGACTTATTAAAATTAGAGTTGATTGGAAGACTTTTGCCATTGCTTCATGTTATAAGAGTAGTCTTTTTAACTCACATAAGTCTCCGATTCAAATGTTGAATGCTCTAAGACTAGGCATTGTTTTGCAATAGCAAAAGCAGGCAGAGTTTTACAACATCATACTAATGGTGCAGGGAAGCTTCAAAACCTTCAGAGAAATTGGTTTTTATTGCAGTTATGACAGATTAAAGATATGAGGAAATACAGTGATGTGTGTCAGAGGGGTTGGAACACTATGATTTCTAGATTAAATTTCCACATGTGCATGAGAATTACATTTGGAAATTATGATATTGATAACTCGTTAATCTGGACTATTCAGTTCCTGATAGGGGTCAGAAGTATTGAAGAGCATTTATCTTTCCCATACCTATTTGGGCTAAGGGAAACCAGCAAACAGGAATGGACAAACAGTATAGCGGAATGATACGTAACTGTATCAGGTGTAGGTTGCAAGGTTTTGGGGTGAGGAGGGCTTCAGGAATGGCCTTTGTGGGTGGAGGTCAGGGCCTGCCCCGCCCTGGACACGGTTGGTTCCAGACAGCTCCACAACAGACCCACCACAGGCTGAAGCCGACCCCATCAGCCAAGCTTTTGGCACAGCTATATCCCGAAAAGGACAGACACCTGTCGATGAGCCCACACCAAAGCATGTACTTCCCTGAAATGAGTGCAGCCTGTGGAGGACCCATGCTGAAGCACAGGAAAAAAGTGGGAAGGAAGGAGCAGCAGCAGGAAACCGCTATGTAGTGACTGCACATACTGCTTGTTGTGTCACAGAAGAGACTGAGTGTAACCTGTTGTGATATCAAGGGATGGAGGAGGGGTGTCTGCGGTGAGAAAGTGAGGCTGAGACTGTGAATGGGGAGGAAAGATGCCTGGAGATAAGCTGAGTATGGGAGTGAAGTTGAGCCTGGGAAAGGGAGAGGAGAGTTTTCCCTAAGTGAGTAGATGTTTATTTCTTTTTTTGCCATTGTTGTTTTTGTTTCCCAATACCCAAATATTGTCTTCAGATATTTATATTAATTTACAATAACTTAAATTCTTAAAAGTCTGTTTTGCCTGCAATTGTGATTGGTAAGTGATCTCCTTGTCTTTACTTTTGACCCACAAGTTTTCTCGTTCTTGTGTTCTTCCCTTCCTATTTTCTTGCTTCATTCTGCTGGAGGCAGGGGAATGAGTGAGAGGCAATGTGAGTGCTTGGCTGCAAGCTGAGTGATGCCCCATAGGGACTGTGGATATTTTCTTTCTCATGCCGAGAGCTTTGAGAAAACTCCTCTTGGTGCATTGCCTTTGAGAACTGGGGACATGTGCTGGGCTTGGCTATGACAGAGCTAATTTTTTTCATAATAGCTCGTATGGTGCTGTGTTTTGGATGTGTGACTGAAACAGTGTTGATAACACACTGATGTTTTAGCTACTGCTGAACAGTACTTGCACAGCATCAAGGCATTTTCTGTTTCTTACACTGCCCTGCCGGCAAGTAGGCTGGAGGTGCACAAGAATCTGGGAGGGGGCACAGCCAGGACAGCTGACCCCAGCTGACTAAAGGGAAGTTCCATACTTTAAGGCATCATGCTCAGCAATAAATGTTGTATGGCATTTGTCTTCCCAAGCAGCGGTTCCTGGAAATGGCTGAACACGTGCCTGCCAATGGCAACTCAGTCCATGAGTTTTCTCACTTTTGCCGTTCCAACTCTCTCCCCCCCATCTCGCTTGGAAAGAGTGAGCAGGCAGCTCTGTGGGCCTTAGCTGCCTACTAGGGTTAACGTGCAACAGGACACCACTGATGTAATCTGTCCATGGCACAACCGATTCCAAAATAACCAACAGGAAGCACCACCACCCAGAGTGTTTCTTGGGCCTTGCTGATGCCAGCTGCTTGTAGGGATGGGGGTGTCTCCTGGACTATCATGTGCAAACCACTGCTGTAGATCATTATCATTCACCTCACTCTGCTTGTAAAGTGCTTTGATGTTATTTGCCCCTTTGGCTTGCAGCCACAACTCTGCTGGATTGGAAATATGTAGTGGTTCAGCTGTGCATGTTCTGCCTGAATCTGCTTCCATGTGGTAGTTACTTGTAGACAGCTCAGCTCATACAGCCCAAGCTGTGTCTGACATCCTACTTCAAGAAAGTAAGACCTGTGCCACAAAATGACATGCGATACTTATGTATTTGCCAAGTTCCCTACGTGGAATTCATCACATGTTTCACTGAATGAAAAGTTTTAAAAGGAAACAATTTATTTTCAGAGAGAAATGGCTTCAGGAACTTAATATATTTGATCACGATATTTGACAATTGATTTTTTTTTCTTAACCCATTTAGTTGTGGATTCTGGTAGGTGTACTTTCTTGCACGTGTACTATAAACCAACACATTTGTCCAGCTATTTTTCTGACCTCAAAGAGAAAGAAAGGGGAAGGCACTGCAGGTGTTTGAACTTTAAGCTTTGATTTCACCACCCAAGATAAAAAAAAAATGAAGATCTATATAATGACCTTTAAGGATCTGCTGTTCAGTTAAGTATAATTTGATTTGATGCACATGAAAAATGATTTAAAGAATTATTTTTTAGCAATGGTGGTTTGGGCTTTTTTTGCCTTTCTTTTTTTCTTCTTGCCTGTAAAAGTTTATTTCTTCAGTAGACTGGCTTTTGTGTCTGTTATTAATTTCCCCTGTTTCTTTCATATTCCATTTTGTGGCTCAGTACACATAAATTTTTAAGAAGTCAGCTCCAGTCCATTCTAACCTGGATGAATCTATACCTTTTTTAAAACAATCTATTGAGACAACTTGGGACATTTAGGAAATTATTTTAACTTCTAATTGCTTTGTTCTCTTATCAGGTTCTACAACTTTTTTTTCAGGTATGTGTCAGAAATTTGTGCATACCAGATACGGTATGGTCATCTAGAAGATGTTCTTTTCCTTATAAGTCTCTGTTCCACCAAGATTTATTACATTTGAGATTGGCTTTTTCAAGATGATCTCCTTCACTTACTAATGCATACTTTGCTCCCCATAGTATGACAGCTGATAATTCAAAATCTAAAAAAGACAACATGGAGGTGACACAGAAATCCATTATTCCAGGATGGCTGTGGAAGCAAATTGTTTACCTTTTGCCTTATCAACTCCAGTCTCAATTTCTTCTACTGATGTCTATGCAAAAGTTGTTATATAGGCCATAGAAATGTCATTGTTTGACAATAAATTCTTCTTAGCGCACATTTTCTGTCCCAACTTCTCCAGCATGCATTGAGTCTTTGTTAAAGGAGGACCAGTGTCCTGGACGGATGGTCAGAGCAAAGACAAGAGCATGGTGCTCATTCAGGCTGACAGCTGAGTGAGCAACCAGCTCTTCCCTCAAAGATTTTTGGCTCGGTGTATTGGTTGCTGAAGGCAGATCAAATAAACAGGTCTCCAACCCTGATTAGCATTGATGATTTAAAGTTACTCTGCAATATATCAAATCCGAAATCAGGAAAAAATTTCTGCCCAACTATCTCAGTATAAATTTCTCCGGAAAGCTCAAGGTTTTGATCTCTGATCTTACATTTATTCACATCCTTTGACCATTCTTTTCTGTGGCTGACATTTTACAAGCAGGTTAAACCAGTTTTATATGCTGCTTTTGCCAAGTGGAGTCCTATCTTCCCCAGTCCTACCTGTACATTACCACTATCTCCTTTTGCTAGTGCTGCTGCTTGCATGGTTATTACATGGGTACTGAAAAGGAATTTAATAAAATAAGTGACCTATTTTCAACCAATCACTTAATTGGTCTGGCACAAAAGGGGTTGCAGAAATTTATGCTTGAAGCTATGGGGAAGTAAGAAACATTCCTTTTGGTGGCAAATGAGCCTTAGAAGGCCGTAAGTTCTGCTTGTGGTATTGCACCCTAACTAGAGATTTCTCTTAGTAATAATTTTATTTTTATTTGGCACAAAATGTAATTCTTTTCTCTTGATTTAGGTAATTAGAAAACAAGCTTTTCTCTTCTTTGATGGTGATTTTATTCTACTCTCTACTACATCCTTTTTTCTTCTCATTGCTCTCTGTGTGCTCTCTTTGCTGTAAAATAACCTTGCTAAAATTGCCTTTGTGCAAAACACTGAAGAAGTGGCTGCAGTGCAATAGACCTAAGTGAAAATACATGCTGTCTCTGGAGAAGTATGCTTAGTGTGAAGTGGACGCATCCTTAAATCTGTTCTATACTTTGTGAATTTAGACACAGATTTTTAAGGTAAGGATTTGACTGTCATAGTGCCAAAACCTGCCCTCGGGATTCAGACTTACTGAGAGCAATTTATATTGCATGTTTCAGTCCCCAAAAATGAATTTGTGCCACAAAAAACAACACAGGACTTTTCTCCACATCCTCCTCTCAACCACATAATCTGGAAGAAAGCTAATAGAAGCACTTCCATATGGAAAAAAGATAGCTGCAGCCAAAACAAGTTGTTCAGCTTATTAGAATCAGTATGAATAAGTTCATTGAAAATTTGGCATGTCTGAATGTTATTTTCTGAAGAAATGATTAAATGTTGATCATATTTCTCATTTAAATGAGATTTTGAACACATGACAAAATATTTTGTGCCTGAGGGCAATAAATATTTTTACTATGTGAAAACTTTGATTGTTGTGATAATTTCCAAATTTGGTGAATGGCAGCATTCTAAAGCTAGTAAAAGCAAGAAATAATAATAAAACAGCTCAAATACACCAAATTCCAAATCATGAATTTACCTTGCAGAAAAAGATTTGTGCTATGGATAATTAGTTTTACTGTTACTGTCAAACTACAAAAGACTTTTAAAAATTTTGAAACATATATGTAAATCAAGCAAGTATAAATTATGTGTTCAGCAACAAAGGTAGACTATATGTGTGGCTATCATGAAGACACCTGTGAGATGTGTCTTTGTTTCTCTACACAGTGAAGGTACATCTTGCTAGACTGGTTCATTCAAACTATATTGAGCAGCAGTTGTCCTGTACATGAAGGAAGAACGTATTTTAATTACCATTCAAATAAATTTGTTCATGGACGTTCTTTCTGCCTTTGAAAAAAGGGGACCAAAACTCAGAGCTGTGGATGTTTTCACCTTTATACAGAGCTCTGTTCATTTTGTGTTCCACTTCTGTCCTCTGGAATGATAGTGTCAATTTCTAAAATCACCATCTTCATTTTCCCACTCTACTCACTGCTTTCCTACTCTACTCAGCACTTGTCATTCCACACCTGGAGTACTGGGTCCAGTTCTGGTCCCTACAATTCAAGAAAGACACTGACAGACTACAGGGGGTCCAAAGGAGGCCACAAAGATGATCAAAAGGCTGGAGAAGTTGCCCAGTGAGGAAAAACTGAAGAAGCTAGATCGCCTCTCCCTGGAGAAGAGAAAGCTCAGGGAGACCTCATCACAGTATCCTAGCACTTAAAGGGCAGCTACAAAGAGGACAGAGGCTCTCTCTTCACAAGGAACCACATGGAGAAGACAAGGGGCAATGGGTACAAGTTGCACTGAGAGAGGTTTCATCTTGATATAAGAAAGAAATTTTTTTGCAGTGACACCAACAAGTCACTGCAACAATCTCCCCAGGGATGTGGTAGAGTCCCCATTGCTGGAGGTTTTCGGAGGTTTTCAAGATGCGACGGGACACAATGTTATATGATTTCACCTAAGCTTCCTTTCCCATGAGAGGTTCAACCAGATAATCTTTCAAGATCCCTTCCAGTCTGGGTGGTTCTATGATTCTATGATATAAATATCTTCCACGCTACATAAACTGACTTCTTCCCTTCTTAGTTTTAAGTATTCAACTATTTTTTAAGTTACTGGTTATTAAGGTAACAGCCGATATAAATATTCTTAACTAATACAAAGCTATTTATGTCAAGGAACAGAACATTCTGTGCATGCTAGCTGAATAGCTAGAACATAGTATACAAAATGCTTCAGGATGAAAATTTACTTCTGATTAAAATTAAGCTGGGGACTGACTTTGGAAACATTTGCTATGATTAAGTCTTGGCCAACCACTGTCTACTAGAAATAACAATGTTGGTGACTACCTGGTTCTCATTCAAGCTACGTATTGCAGCTCTTCTATCACGTCAGAACAGGCTTTCCATTAGATGATCCAGGACTCTCTGTCTAGCAGAGACTATTATAGCATTTTAGCAAATGTTACTGGCATAGGCACTATCAATCGAGGCAAACTCTTTTCACAACTTTTTTTAGCTTGAGAGCCAGTTACTCAAAAAACACTTCCACTCTGCCACGAAGAGTAATTATGCTAACCCCGCACAACTAGACTAATTTTGTCTGTCTATAAAATGTTTTTCATGGTATAAGATTTCCATGATATTTTGACAGACCAGACTTATGTATATATAAATATTTGTGGTTGCTAAGCTACCAAATATATTTACTTTAGTCCTTGTATAATGTTATTTTAAGACAGAATAAGTTGCTTTTTTAGACCTCATATTGAGAGAGGTTTACAAATTAATGTGTGCTTTTCTGCCATTTCCAATGCAAGTCTTTCATGGAATGCACATTGCTGAGCAAATCTGGCCTGTTTTCCTACAGTGTCTTCCCTCCCTTTTTTACTACTTTCTCTAACACATGGTCTGTTTTATGGAACAGAATCAAAGAGCCTACAATTTCTCATACAGGACTAGACCATGTAAACTAAAAAGTTAAATGCCTATGGTCTACTTTCAGAAGAATGTTGGGAAGAAAAGGAGAAAACTGTACCTACAAGAACAGAGAATTCTGATGATGAGCTATAGCTGAGTCTGCCTCTCCACTTGATCTCTTTTGTCATCAACATACTGCCTGAATTCTCTCAGTCTTTCCTTTTCTGAGAAAAGTTTTTGTCACCAGGTGGTGAAAAATGATGCAGGGAAGGACCATGAAGTTCACCTTCAACAGACATGACGACGGCTGACTAAGCTTCTCTTCATTAAGCAGACTTGGTTCTGGATTGGAACAAACTGAATTCTCCAAACACATAGCAGAAATAGGTTCTTGGCTGTATTAAATCAGCCAGTGAGAAATCCAACAGATCCTGGGGGCAAGCCACATATCACATCTGGCTAAAATTCAGAAACTGGCAGAGTTTCACTGCTTTGGGAAATTTAAAGTGAATGTGAAGTTCAACTTCATCAACAATTTTAGTTACTGCTTGGGAAATGGAAATAGTACAGATGTCTAGCATTTACAGTCCTGTACCAAAACCTGTAAATCAAGAAGAAAAGCACTGCTAGTTTTCACTGAGTGTTTGGTTTCATTATAGCGTATTTCTGGATCCCTTCATTTTTCTCCTAAAAATAGTGATTGTAAAAACTAAGTTGTTTATATAATGTTAAAAAGTGTATATCCATACATCAGATTGATCACAATAGTGTTTTAAAACAAATGTGAAATTATGAGATGGGCAATTTAAATGTTATCTCAAAAAAAAGAGGTGGATTTACACTGAGATTTTGTTTATTTCTTTTTAAATTAAGCATCTAGCAAGAGAATATTCTATACATGAAGTAATAAAAAACCCTCACATAATAAAATTTCTATCGTATAACCCTCACATAATAAAAACTTCGTATATGATATCTTGCTTTGAATAGCATTGTTTTACAATGTAAAGCTATTGTTCTTACTGAAGATATTGTCATACTATAGAAATTCGCCATGTCAAACTGCTGTTAATCAGAAAAGTTGCCTGTTAAACTCAGCCAAAAAGTACACAGCATTAAGCGTTTCCTGTCACTTTCACTGCGTACCTAACTGAGCTAGTCTCATAAATCAGCGATTTCTTCCTGAGCATCTCTTCTCTCTCACTCTCCACGTGTTGGTTTTGTACTTCCTATTTTTTACTTTCTTCCCTAATCTCAGATTGCCCATTGTGTGTTTTTTTCTGTACTCCATGGCTGAAAGTCCATTTTCTATTTCTCCATAGCTGAAGTTCGTACTCAGAGTTTGATCAGATTTTATCTTAACTAGTACATCTCCCTCTGAGCAAAGCTCAGACATGCTCTGCTCCACATGACTTTCTCTGTGAGATTTTATTGACCACCCTAATGTGTTCCAATTGCTTATCATGCTCATATAGTCCCTTTTTTGCTGTGGAGGAGATGTACTGCATCTTTCTGAATTCTTCCTATTAGCCAGGAAAGGTGTGGGTCGTATTTTCAGTCGAGTTTTCAAGGGTATTTTGACTGAAAATTTTATTTTTATGTAACTTGGAAGCATTTTTCTTAACTAGCAACTTGTCTCCATTTCAGCCATGTAAATCAAAAACTGAGGCACAGGTTCATGACCTAACTCTGGGTGTTGTTTTTTGCTAATATTTTTAATAAAGGTTAGTGAGGTGGGTGTTGGTTCTCTTCTCCTAAGTAGCAAGTAACAGGACAAGATGAAATGGTCTCAAGTTGTGCCAGGGGAGACTTAGGTTGCATATTAGGAAATATTTCTTCACTGAAAGGGTTATCAAGCGCTGGAACAGGCTGCGCAGGGAAGTGGTTGAGTCACCATCCCTGGAGGTATTTAAAAGATGCATTTTAAAAAAGTGGTGCTTAAGGACATGGTTTAGCGGTGGACTTGGCAGTGTTAGGTTAATGGTTGGACCCCATGATCTTAAGCATCTTTTCCCATCTAAATGATTTTATGATTCTGCTAATGTTGCAATGAAATGAGAAGTAGAAATTGTTAGAGTAGGAAACCAGGAATCCATAAAGTGTTGGGTTTGGAAGGCTTTTTAAAGAATAAGTTTGTGGTGCCACACCTTTTTAAAACTACTTCCATGTCATTAACTTACCTAATATTTATTCAGACCGTCTACTATCAGTAGCCTTCAGTGTGGTTCCGCTTATTGCACATACACCTCACTGTAGTGGTGTTCTTATAATCTTAGAAGGATTTCAAAACTGGAAAAAATACCAACGCCTTTGTAAGATGCATGATTATATATATATACACATGCACAAATTCAATTTTATTCAGATGTGAGGCATTAAATAGAATTCCTGTAGATTGCTCTGAGATTCCTCTTCACATGTTTTGGTGTTGATGTCATGGTTCTGTAGGTAGTTCTCTCCCAACTGACTTACTTAATCCATTTCACAGAAGACTTTGTCTTCTGAATGATGTTTTGATCATGATTTCAGTTCAGTACTCTTCCCATAAACATTCGTTTTTTGCTAGAACTGTGGTGGTCCTAATGAGCGTATATCATTAATTTGCTGTTTTTACACAACCATGGTAGTTGTCTTTTTTCTCTCATAGATTTGTAAATTTCCTTTCTTTAAATAAAGTACAGCTATATCTCTTAAGCATGAGTTGTGTTCTGTAATAGGATAATGCTGAATTTGAGTTTTATCCAGTGTTTCAGTATAATGGGCTACAACGAACATCGGATTTTCAAAAATGTTTTGTAAGACATTCCATGAGAAGAGTGAGTCTTGGTAATGAACGAAACAGGCTTCTTGTTTACGAAAAATGAATGTACATCATCTAATCTTCACTCCCTGACAGCAGCACAACTCTGAGGGAGCAGATATCTTTGTCCATGATCATTGACAAAGACTGAGATGTGGGCACAATTCAGTGTTCAGCCTTTACACTTCAGCATATCCTCTTAGAGGCTGCGCAGTTCTGTTTTCCCTGGGGTTGTCTTTATGAGATTAGACAGAACCCATTAATCTCAATAATATTTACTGAATATA
The DNA here is from genome assembly GCF_030867145.1 of Opisthocomus hoazin. Classification (NCBI taxonomy): domain Eukaryota; kingdom Metazoa; phylum Chordata; class Aves; order Opisthocomiformes; family Opisthocomidae; genus Opisthocomus; species Opisthocomus hoazin. Next base: position 39,971,295 of record NC_134420.1, read on the forward strand.
AGAGAAATCAGAGTATTTGAATGAAAAGAAGTAGCTTGCTTACAATATACAGCTTACACACAGAAAGTCTGGTGAGGAGTTTCACATCTAAACTGACAGCACTTTCTGTTGACCAGATACTACTACTGGAGCCCTATGTATATACATCTTTGGTAAAACTGGTATCAGCAGGTTTCTTTGATCAGACTACGCCCTCTTTCTGGACCAAAGAGCCTTCTGATGATATAATTCACAAACATGTTAGGGTGAAGTTTCAATAGCATTTTGGAAGATTTTTGATTGGTTTTGATTTGACAGGAAAGTATATGAATTCTGACCCTAATTTTCTTTGGAAGTTTCCACCAACTATGTTTGCTCATTCCATTTACAAGGTCCTCAGTGATCCCCAGTGATAAAGGCGACAGTTTTATGGCTGTTAGGAGAATGATAGTCTTATTATTGTTTCTTTCTGTAGCAAATAGCTTATGCTGTGATCTACGTCAGCAACAGCAGAGCCTGATTCTGAAGGATCTCTTAAACTTTCCCTTATTTTTTCACTCTACTGTGAAGCAGAAATGATTACCATTGAATAGCTACAGAAGTTGCCACAGTGAAGGCAAATATATGAAGCATATCTTTAAAAGCACAAGAAACGTGCATATGCACTTAAGAAGCATTCTCTTGTGATAACAGACCAAGACATGAGTTTGAATCTGTGTCTGATTAAATTTTAGAACTTGAACCATATATAATTAACGGCATGTAGTACTTCATCCTGATGACACATACTATCTGTTTAAAAGCAATTTCTCAAAAAAAAATGATATGTATATTTCTAAGGCTTTTTTATTTCCTGCCTTTTATGAAGGATGGCAGTCCATAATAGCAATTTAGAGTAAACTTGAAAGGTAAAAAGTGTTTTTAGCATGGGAACTTCTAAAACGCATATGAGATTGTCTTAAAATTAGGAATCTAGTAGCAAGCACAGTTTCACTATGTTAAACAAGTGTAGCACAGCTTTTGAGTTACTAAAAAGCATTCTTTAAATGTATGCCTAGAATTAGGAGTGAGTTGTCTCTTTAACAAATGTATTCTGATGTATTCGGTTTTAAAATACATCTTAGGAAATCCATATATATGAACAGAGATGATCAAATGTGTACTCTATTAAAAAAAAATCTTATGGCTATGCATTTACTGTGTTACAAAATGAGAAACTGAAGGGGAGGGGGCCTATATTTCCCTTAAAGCGCATATGCATCTTCCATTAAAATTAGTGATAAGCATACCCTAAGAACACATAGCATCTTCTATTTAAGATTGCATCCTGGGTTTGTACTCCTTAGTGGTGGATCATTTAAACAGAAAAACGTGATGCCTCAGTACCTTATTACCCCTCAGATTCTGTTAGGAAGGTTGAGAACATGTTTCCTTGTAGAATTTAGAATTTAGCTCAGTTCTAAGAATATAAAATTCAAGGTAACTGTGCATTCTTATCAGCCTATTTTTTTTTCTATTTGTCAGACCCTAGTCCCAGCATGCTTTGTTTCAACTGACAGGCTACCAGTAGTAAATGACTTGTGCAATTTGTTAAATCAGGGGTTTTATAAGACGCCTTGCTTTATTATACTGCTAAAATCTTTCTTAGTTGCTGAGAGCAATGTGAAGTTCCATCACCGTGTTGTCTCTATAAACCAAGGCACTATAAGGCATCCACTTAGCATACTACATATGTTAAAATATATACTTATTTAGCTATATACAGAGGTTTTGCTTCACTGAGATCTCTAGGAACAGAGGCCCTGCTGCCTGTCTTGTCGTGGAAATCTTTGTAATGCAGAGGAGACAGATTATAATGGAAACTAATTAGAATTTGTGTCTAAAAAAATTTTGTTCATCAATGATATTACTGATGAACTCTCTTGTTACGATGCATGCTATGCAATGGATTGCAATATTCCTGGTACAGAATAGCCTTTGATGACAGAAAACTCTAAGATAAGGAAGTAAACTCCTGCACACTGTGCACATCTTTTCATCGTCATGCAGTGAAAAAATGTCAGATAAGATACAGTCATGGGACCTGATTAAGCAAAGAATATACACCCTTTCTTCATTCTTTAATGCACAAAGTATACTTGGTATCTGTTCTGCTTCTAGAAGCCCTTGTCCTGCAAATACATATGTGTAAAATTTTTCTCCTTCTCCAGTAAACAGGATTATTCACCTGGCTGTATTGTTTGTGAGCTGAAACTATTTCAATGCTACGGATGTCCAATATATGAGATAGTATTTTTTAAATCTTTTTAACATGAACCTTAGTGTCATTGAATCTCTGCTGTTGCAGAGGCGAATATTTTATGACTAATGCCCTTCCTAGAGTTGTATTATACACATTTTCATCAACACAACCAAGCTGCCATGAAAAGAAACCCACAAAAAACAGACCAAAACCCAGCAAACAGCCTTGCTGTATTGTGCAGGCAAATGAGAAAGAAAAGAAAAGAACAATAAAAATATAACTTTTAGAAAGCTATGAGCCAGGAGGGATGTTTTGGGGGAAGGAACAGATTTAACGATTGCGTGTGGCAAAGGCACCCATAGCTGTGATTTTTCTGATCCAGTGTTTCTGTTGGTACATTTTCAACTATCAAATGTTTATGCAGCTAATGTAATTCAATTAATCATTTAACATGTCAGAGAAAACATTTGAAAATTGAAAACTAGAGAATTTAAAAGTATTCCATCCTCTCTGAGTCAATAAGCATGGAGTGCTACGAGTATATCACCTTTCCTCATTGAGGTGGGAAAGAAAGGAAATGGAAATGCTTACAGTATTCTGCAGAAATAGGAATATTTTTAAAAGAGATGTTTCATGATGAATTAAAATGACATCAAAGAAGAAGTATACTTCTAAGCTACTCTGAAATCTAAAGTGTTTTCTCACTCATCTGATTTCTTATATCAAATGATCTGGAAATACTTCATGTTTTGTTACAGCATGGTTTGAGGGAGCAAGAGAAATTTCTCTTTTGTCATTTAGGTAGTTCAAACTCATCCCCTAGAGGTCTGATTCTCCTTCCAATGAAATCAATAATAAAACTTGTCATTACTATTCTGGGCGTTGAAACATACTTTAAGTACATAATTGGGTCCCATAGATAGTTGTATAGTTGATTAAAGTATTTCAAACTTGGCCAATTATATCGAACAGTTTTTTAATTATATATCTTGAAAACCACCAAAACAGAGATAATTTTCTACATAAAATTATGGGGAAGTATTACTAAATACTTCTAACAGAGAGACATCACCTCTTCTGGATAAAAATTGGCACAGCCTAAAGGACTGCTACTTTAGGTAATTATGATGTCAAAAGTAACAGAAAGTGAGCTTTATTACACCTGGATAAACACATTCCAAGATGAAATCACAAGCTGAGGACCTAGCCTTCCTTCACAAGCCTTCACAAATCTTCTGCAAAAGCAGAAATTATGTGGGGAGAATATTCACATTCAGGCTGAATTGTCCACTGAATTCAGCGGACTCCTGTCAACAGATCCTTAACGATACAACCAAGATGATCCACACCATTAAATCAAAACCACAAACCAATTATAAAAACAAATGAAGCAATACCTGAAGAGACCATTTTGAACTATCTCTTCGATTCTTTAACAATTACCATTGCGAGTTTTTTCCCTAATATTTAATCAGATCTTCCTTTGTTGCAACTTGTGTCTGTCTCCTACTGTCCTTTGTGCTTCCATGAAATCTGGTCTGTCTTCTCTATAACCTCCCATTAGGCAACTGGAGGTAGTAGTAAGATTCCCTCTGCACCCTCTTTTCTTAAGACTGAACAAATGCAGGTCTCTCAGCCTTTTCCCATATGGCACGTTATAGCTGTAATAGTTTAATCTAGTTTACCATTTTTTACAGTATTTAAAATGTCAATGTACATCAGGCTCTCTGGTAAAATAGTAGTTCATACAGTGTTTGCTGGTCATCAGACTCAGCATATTTCTGATCCCGAAGTCCCAGATCAGGAACACATTTAACCAGTGCAGTGGTACAGATTTTGAACATACTTTTAAATTTCTTTAACATAGGAGTCAAACTACATCCATTCCTCTTTCAATTCCATATTTAATAGTTTGGACTGAATGCCTTGATGATCTAAATGGAAAATACAGTAGTTTGAACTGCAGTACAGCTGCAAACTTTGTTGAGTGGGTTGAATACCAGTCAAGCTGTGAACTTCAGAAACTAAAATTTCATATCCTTCTTTAATCATGCTGCATTCTTTGTTGATGAAGCAATAGAACGAATGTAACTGTAGAGAATATTTGCTGATCTGCAAAAGAGTGTGGTTTTGTTGCCAAATATATTCTAGAAAACAAACTAGTAAGATAAAAATATTTACAACCTGTGACATAGGGAGCATATTAATAGATAGTATGTATCTAAGACTAATAAAGAGGTTTATAGTGCTTTCAGCTGCTCTAGAGAAAACCTAGAATTAACTTCTGGGATTCAGATATTTAACTGAATCTATAACACTCTACATGAAAATCACTATATAGCCAAGATATGTAACTGTATCTTTTCTCATTATTTCAATTGTCATAAGGCAATATTAATTGTGGTGATGTATCTAAGATTCAGAAAAAAATACCCCAAAATTTCTCTTGATATATGCAGTACTTACTGAAAATAAATTAATCTAAGAATATTGAAATTAGTAGCTTTTATTATCAAGGCAGCATTAGAGTGAGTAAACCTACAAAATACACAATATTAATTATCTAAATGTCTGCATAAAAGTGGTACAAATAAAGTATGTGTAAGTCAGTAACTAAATATATATCCAGATAGTAAATTTTTCAAATTAACAGATAATATGTAGCATACGTAATACTCAGGTTGAGCAAGTATTGAATGAAGCAATAAAATACTTTACAAAAAATGTTGCCAAACTAGAAAGTTTCTTCGACCCAATATGAACAATCAAAAAAAAAAAAAGGGCAACTGAAGTGACAATCTCATACAGTCACACAAGTCTTCAGAGAAGCAGTAAAACCGGCCACATAAAACTTATAAAATGCATATAAATATTACTGACCCCTTATAACAGTATTCCCACAAAATCAGTAAGATAAGTTGATGTGGTCAGTATGGCCTGAATTGAAGTCCAATTCTACCTTGTGTCACTGATTTGCTGGGTCAGTAGAGCAAATTGCTTCTCTTCTTGCTCCAGCTTTACCTGATCTGTAAAATAAAAAAAAAAAACAAACCCAACTAAAAACCCCTATATTTTGTGAAGTGGGCTTTGGGCTCTGTGGATGAAAAGCGCTACACAAAAGCTGAGTTTATAATTCATTTAGTGCTACATACAAACATATCTGGACTGGTGAAACAGCATCTGGCTATGTTGATTTTAGTCATGATTTAAATGATAAAATGTATGTGATCTTGGTTTATGCCTGTCAGCTGCAACTTGTGGAAAGTGTCAGCAGTCCTAGTGACATCAGTCATCTTGGCTAAGCCTTTCTATGCTATTTAATTTGCTTTCTGCTTTTCTGTCGTTTTCTGATGGTGGACTCAAAAAAGTGACTAGAATGATGAGACTGACAGGTAGAAGAAAGGCATTCTATAACTTCTTCTAAAAGGTCTGAAAAAAAAATGCTGTGCTGTGAAATGACTCTGCCGATGAAGAACAAACTATATTTGTAAGCTTTGTGAACCTATGGAATGATCCAGAAGATAAACAATTATAGAATGTTACTAACTTCTTACTTGCAAGTCTTTGCTCTCTTAAAATAAGGGAGGTCCCCAGAATCATAGAATAGGACTACAGTACAAATGGATTTTCTTTTCTTGAAAATAAAGTATTATGCCAGATGTGCAGTAAGTTTTTCTCCCTATCTATGGGATATATGTAAAAGAAACAATTTTTACCAAAATGATTTTTAACTCTGTATATGAAGATACGCTGCTATTCACCAAAAGCAGGAGAGAAGAATTTTTTAAAGGAATCAGGGAAGCAAAGAAACTCAGCATAACAGGTATTGCACTACCAAATATGCCTGTCAATAGCAGTGTATTACTCTTTCAATAAAAACTGCAATGTAAGCATACCACTGACACATATCACTTTTGAAGTAGGCTAAAATGGATGCAAGTAATAAAGTATCAAGAACTGTGGCAATGCTGTACAGTAAACTCGCACCCTGCAGCAAGAGATAATATAGGATGATATACCAGCTTTTTAATCCGAGTATTTCTTTGGAATACCTTGTAATTATTAGACCAGACAAGGAGATTTTAGGATTGGCAGGTAGTATGCATGTCTCTGTAGTTTTTGTCAGAGTGGTGATATGTGTATATTCATGCTGATAAGAGTGGTGACAGAAATAGAAAATCCCCAGCTGCTTCGGGGAATAAAAAAGAGTTGGATAGCAAAGCTTCCTCCCCCTGCCCTTCTCCACACAATATACACCACACTGAAAGGCGGAAAGAGCTTCTCCATTCACTTCACTTTTAGCCAAAATTCTTCTTCACTCATCTCAGGCAAAAGACCATCAAAAAGGCAGGCAGCTTTACTCTCCGTAGAACAGGAATGAGGTCTTCATAGCATCATCAACATTCTTTCAAATTTTTTTGGATATCAAACAGACAACCTCAGTGTTGGACTTGTGAAATATATTTTCCCTGTAACAGCTGTGTTTATAGTATGTACATCACCGCCTATAAGCTAAAGCTTACAAACGTTCAGAAAGGAGTTGCTCAGCAAGAGATAATTCCTGTCACGCATCGCGTAACTAATCTGAAAATATTCATTAATAGATATCTAATACTTGCTTTGACACTTGCTTGCTGTGCATCCCAACATTCTGGAATGGACACTTGGGCTTCTTGGCATGAAGACAGATGTGCAGTCCAGGTAGCAAACAAATTTCTCCCGAAGTCCTGGATTTGAATGTGGGGCTTGATAAATTTGCACTTGACCTTTTATGGACACACAGTCTCCCAGTGAAAATGTGAATGTAAGTTTTGTTCATTTGTCTACAGAGAGACACATACACAAACAGTGCAGTTTTGCACTTTGTTTCATATGATAGGCGTACTGTAGTAGGAACAAGCAGAGGAATCACTCTGCAAAGAAGCAGAGATCAAAGATCCATAGCTGAAGAGAAAAATCTGGATACCGTCCTCACCTACCCACCACCAACAAAAAATATCCCCAAACAAACAAAAAACCCCCATCAAACTACAGTAAGATTCAAGCTTAAAGGCTTCAAAGCTGTTCAAACATTTCCAAGTTTGGTCTGAAACTGATTTAACAGGGCTGTTTTCCATACTACAATACATTTATATAGGTTCAGATGATCTGAAGTTAAAAAAAGATTGGGGTTCAGAGTCCCTCTTCAGCCTGGGTTCAGATTTCACAGACAAAATTAAAATTGCACTGCCTGTGGACTAACAGATGGAGTTCATTACTACCATTGACAACTTGCAAAACATGCATGCAAGCCAGCATCCATGCACAGTTTTGTATGAAACTTCTGCACACAGCAGCAGAGGGGAAACTTTTACCTTCAATAATCAGCGAAATCCACGAAACTAGAAGGATTTCTACCAACAGATAGAAATAGTCTTAATATTACTTCATTAAAAGAAAGCCATGTCTGCTTTCTTTTACACAAAAGGTTATGACAGTCAGTCTAAAGGGATTTTGAAGGTATTCAAAAAAGATGAAATAGTTACCTGCGCTAAAATGTAGAAACACATTTTGTTTAAAAAGAAATGGAACCAAGGTTGTACACAGAATAAGGAAAAGAATACATGATCTATATGTTTCATCTGTAGTATTCTTTACATCATAATTCCATGAACTGTAAGGAAAAAGAGAAAAATAAAAGCAAAAAACAAATCCACAGACATTTTAGCTCATTGTTAGGGAACAACTGAAAAAAAAAGTCAGTTTTTCTTTGAGGGAAAAACCCCCAAGCTAACATTTAATATTCCTTAGCATCTTGGTACCAAATTAATCGGCATTTTGAGAGATTAATTGTGCTTCAAATAATTTACTTTCATGCTTATGATATCAAGTAAGGGATCCTGGCAAGGGATGTCAAAAACAACAAGAAGGGCTTCTTCAACTACATCAGCAGCAAAAGGAAGACTAGGGACAACGTGGGGCCGCTGCTGAAAAAGGCGGGTGTCCTGGTGACAGAGGATGCAGAGAAGGCAGAGCTACTGAATGCCTTCTTTGCTTCAGTCTTCAGTGCCAAGGCAGGCCCTCAGGAATCCCAGGCCCTGGAGATAAGAGAAGAAGCCTACAGAGAGGATGACTTTCCCTTGGTCGAGGAGGACTGTGTGAGGGATCGCTTCAGCGATCTGGACGCCCACAAATACATGGGCCCTGATGGAATGCACCCACGAGTGCTGAGGGAGCTGGCAGATGTCATTGCTGAGCCACTCTCCATCATCTTTGAGAGGTCCTGGAGGACAGGAGAGGTGCCCGAGGACTGGAGAAAGGCCAATGTCACTCCAATCTTCAAAAAGGGCAAGAAGGAGGACCCAGGGAACTACAGGCCAGTCAACCTCACCTCCATCCTGGGAAAGGTGATGGAGCAGCTCATGCTGGAGGTCATCATCAAGCAAGTGGAGGAAAAGAAGGTTATCAGGAGTAGTCAACATGGATTCACCAAGGGGAAATCATGCCTGACCAATCTAAGAGCTTTCTATGATGACATGACTGGCTGGGTAGATGAAGGGAGAGCCGTGGATGTTGTCTACCTAGACTTCAGCAAGGCTTTCGACACAGTCTCCCATAGCATCCTCCTAGGGAAGCTCGGGAACAGTGGGCTGGATGAGTGGTCAGTGAAGTGGATTGAGAACTGGCTGAATGGCAGAACTCAGAGGGTTGTCATCAGCGGCGCTGGGTCTAGTTGGAGGCTGGTAACTAGTGGTGTCCCCCAGGGGTCAGTACTGGGCCCAGTCTTATTTAACTTCTTCATCAACAACCTGGATGAAGAGTTAGAATGTACCCTCAGCAAGTTTGCTGATGACATCAAGCTGGGAGGTGTGGTAGATACACCAGAAGGCTGTGCTGCCATTCAGCGTGACCTGGACAGGCTGGAAAGTTGGGCAGAGAGGAACCTGATGAGGTTCAACAAAGGCAAGTGCAGGGTCCTGCACCTGGGGAGGAACAACCCCATGCATCAGTACAGGCTCGGGGCGGACCTGCTGGAGAGCAGCTCTGCGGAGAGGGACCTGGGTGTCCTGGTGGACGACAGGTTGACCATGAGCCAGCAGTGTGCCCTGGCTGCCAAGAAAGCCAATGGGATCCTGGGGTGCATCAAGAAGAGTGTGGCCAGCAGGACGAGGGATGTTCTCCTTCCCCTCTACACTGCCCTGGTGAGGCCTCATCTGGAGTACTGTGTCCAGTTCTGGGCTCCCCACTTCAAGAAAGATGAGGAGCTACTGGAGAGAGTCCAGCAGAGGGCTACGAGGATGATGAGGGGACTGGAGCATGTCTCCTATGAGGAGAGGCTGAGGGAGCTGGACTTGTTTAGCCTGAAGAAGAGGAGGCTGTGAGGGGACCTAATAAATGCCTATAAATATGTCAAGGGTGGGTGTAAGGAGGATGGGGCCAGACTCTTTTCAGTAGTGCCCAGTGACAGGACAAGGGGCAATGGGCACAAACTGAGGCACAGGAAGTTCCGTCTGAACATGAGGAAGAACTTCTTCCCTCTGAGGGTGATGGAGCACTGGAACAGGCTGCCCAGGGAGGCTGTGGAGTCTCCTTCCCTGGAGATATTCAAGACCCGCCTGGAGAAGATCCTCTGCGGCCTGCTGTAGGTGACCCTGCTTCGGCAGGAGAGTTGGACTAGATGACCCACAGAGGTCCCTTCCAACCTCTAACATTCTGTGATTCTGTGTGATTCTGTAAGACAAAAAATGATACATATCAGGTACCAGATAATAACAGAGAGGACTCCCGATTTCTCTAGCTGATTATTTGTGAAAGAAGCTGATTGCAGAGACGACAGAGATCCACTTAATGTTCAAGCCATGTGGAAAGACAGGACTATCTCTTCCAAACCATCACTACTAGCAGTGTTCCTGCTTCCTCCAGCTTCACAGACCCACGGTTACATCCTCCAGTTTTCAGACAGGGTGGAGCAGGTGGGAAAAACATCCCCTCTTTTTTTTCTGAAACCATAGACTTTGGGATTGTATGTAAAGGTGCACTGAGGCTTGGAGAATTAACTACATATTGTTTTCAGGTCTAATTAATAGCTTATCTGTATCTCATTATCTTATGATTACCATCATATCTTGCTATTCTTTCTATAGAAAATATCAATAAAATGTGAAGAAGAAAAGAAAAAACATGAAAAGAAGAAACATACAGTTAAAAGCACTACATTAGATTAAAAAGCCAAGTCAGGAAGTGCTAAATTGGTGATCGCCTACGTACTCTTAAATCTCTCCCATGTGTCTGTCCTGTGTACTGAATGAGGCAGGGGTCCTGTGGGCAATCAAGATGAGAGTATGTAATTAAAAACTCTATCATAATGCATATGCATATAACACTACATTGCACACACAATGTGTGGTTCATTTTCTTTCTTATCCTGTCCCTGCAGAGAAGATGAGAGGGAAAATGAACTACACATGACAGATGTTAGTAACATTAGTTAATGCATTTTTGGAAAGCAATGATATACTAAAGTTGTTTAAAGGATGTTGTACGAATAGAATAGAATAGAATAGAATAGAATAGAATAGAATAGAATAGAATAGAATAGAATAGAATAGAAAATGAGAGGAGAGGAAACAGGTCAACTGACCTAAATCAATTTCAAATATTTTTAAACAAGTGTTCTAAAATAAAATCAAGAACAGAAACTTTCAGATAACGAGAAGGTGATAGATGGTGCTGGGTTTCTAGAGTGCTAAAGAAAAAATATAACACATACAAAAAGAGAAATCCTATGGATAGTGCAGTTCTAATAATTTGTAATAGCAGTTTGCAATACTCCTTTCTGTGCAGTCTATTACTTCTGTTCTGAGTTATGGCTGCAGTGAAATAGAGCGGTTTCTTCATTATTATTCGGTAGAAGCTCTAGCATTAGATACTTACTTCTCCAGATGATGTACATATTCCTTATGCTTTCATGAAGACTGGAATAAACTGGTCTCACATGCAGAAATATATACTTAAATGATTAATGACTTAATTTTCTTTGGCTTTCTTCTAGAAGTCTAATATTCATAAATGTGCTCATCTTCAGTCTTGGAATACAAAGTTAATATGCCTAAAGTTCAATCTTTAAAAAATAATCTATTTTGCATGCAGTTTAATTTATTTTTTAAAATTGTACTGGCAATGTCTAAAAATTTTATACCTGAATCTAGATATAAATTTGATGAATGCATTTTAAATGTAAATCAAAGTTTATCAGAGGGCATAGTCTTGACTTTTATATCAAATAGTTAAAATAGTTGCAATTTAGACAAGTCCAATGAAAAAATATTTAGCTGTCATTGTGTGTATTACATTGATAAAGAAATCTAGATCCATAAAGTCTTTGATTCATCAAGTATTTAAGTGTATATGCTATTTTAAATGTCACTGATGATTTAAACATGATCAGGATGAAGGAGCTAGTAGGTAGTCATGCGTTTCCAACACGTGATCTAAAGTCCATTGAAATTTGATAGGAAGACTCCCAGTGACTTTGATAGTGGATGAAACTTAGTCTAACTGAATGTCAGCTTGCAATGGAAAGACCTCTTGCTGTCACTATGGAACCAGAAATTTTTTCAGGATTTTAAAGAGCACCTACTACAATAAATGCTGAAGAAGTAAACGTGGGGGAGCCCAGGTGCTAAAAAAAAAAATAGTTAAGAGAAACTTGTTAAGTTTGACGCCTTCATGGTGTGATAGGGTTGAAAATGGATTAATCTTGTAATGTTTCACTGTCATATAGATTTAAAGGATAATTATTTAAAGTTTAAAGTTGCATTAGATGTTAAAATATATGATTCTTTTTCATAATTATAATCCTTCCCTAAATATAGACCTACTTGGCATACTAGTTGTGTGTTTTATAGTTTTCAAATGAATTTTAAAAGCTTGCCTTTTCAGAGCAAAGAATCTAACCACCACACCAGGGAATCCATGCCTGCCAGCCTCTCCATATGTTCCCTACACTCATAAGCCCTCTTGCAGTAATACTTGCATAACAAATGTAAATACAGTTCTGGACCAAGTTTTCTCTCAGATGAGCACATATCAAAGCCTAGTGTCAGTGAAGAGACTTTTCCTTCATCTATTGCTATCCAGCTTTGAACACTGTCTTCTATTTCTTATTTAAATTTTACAATAGTAACTGGATCAGATTAAAAAGCAGGTGCTATCTAAGGGCAAAAATTTGCACCTTACTTACCTTGACAAATACCTCACTCTCTGAGTGATCCGTTTGGGTCTGGTCTTGTGTAACATCTTTATCAATGATCTGGATGAGGGGATTGAGTGCTCCCTCAGTAAGTTTGCAGATGACACCATGCTGGGTGGGAGTGTCGATCTGCTTGAGGGTAGGAAGGCTCTGAAAAGCGATCTGGACAGAGTGGATCAATGGGCCAAGGCCAACTGCTTGAGGTTTAATAAGGCCAAATGCTGGGTCCTGCACTTTGGTCACAACAACCCCATGCAATGCTCCAGGCTTGGGGAGGAGTGGCTGGAAAGCTGCCCAGCAGAAAAGGACCTAGGGGTGTTGGTCGACAGCCAGCTGGACACGAGCCAGCAATGTGCCCAGGTGCCCAAAAAAGCCAACAGCATCCTGGCTTGTATCAGGAATAGTGTGGCCAGCAGGAGTAGCGAGGTGATCGTGCCCCTGTACTCGGCACTCGTGAGGCTGCACCTGGAGTACAGTGTTGAGCTTTGGGCCCCTCACTACAAGAAAGACATTGAGGTGCTGGAGCGTGTCCAGAGAAGGGCAACAAGGCTAGTGAGGGGTCTAGAGAACAAGTCCTGGGAGGAGCGGCTGAAGGAACTGGGGTTGTTTAGTCTGGAGAAGAGGAGGCTGAGGGGAGACCTTATTGCTCTCTACAACTACCTGAAAGGAGGTTGTAGTGAGGCAGGTGTTGGTCTCTTCTCCCAGGTAACTAGCGATAGGACGAGAGGCAATGGCCTCAAGTTGTGTCAGGGGAGGTTTAGATTACATATTAGGAAAAATTTCTTTACTGAGAGAGTGGTCAGGCAGTGGAACAGGCTGCCCATGGAGGTGATTGAGTCCCCATCCCTGGAGGTGTTTAAAAAATATGTAGATGTAGCAGTTCAGGATATGGTTTAGTGGGAATGTTGGTGTTGGGCTGATGATTGGACTTGATGATGTTAGAGGTCTTTTCCAACCTGTGCTTCTATGATTCTATGATTCTTTTAAGACAAGCACTAGTTTTTCCTTCTTTTTGTCAAGTAATATTTTGATATCAATGGATGTGGTACAGAATTATGAGTGGATATATAGAGCAAAATGTGACTCACTGTAGTTCAGCCATGGGAATATCCACATGGAGGAACTGCAAATATCTCAGTTGTACTGGTGACCAGATACTTACACGAGTTTTCCACTGAAATCAGAGGCTACTCATATGAGCAGCTCCTTCTCAGGGTTGCTCAGGTAATTGTGAATTGATTCTGAGTAATAAATTAGGTCTTATAATGAAGGGCTAGAAGGCAGCATATAGCATACTAATATGTTTTTTTAAATACTGTATGGGTGATCTAGAGAATTGCAGAAGAGTAAACCTTAAAACTGTATCTGGTAAAAATGCTGAAATGAAACTTTGAAACTGAATAATAAAACACCTGGAAGATCACATAATAAGAATGGCTAAACCAGTACAATTTATGACAATGGAGAATCTGTTAAATTTCCTTGAATGTATTAATAAAGGAGAGGGAAAGAGAAAATCAGTTGATATAATGTATTTAGTGTTTTAAGAGGCATCTGACAAAATAAGCTACTATAAGCTAATAAAACAAAACAGTTATGGGAAGAGATGCAAATGTTATGTTAAACTGGCTAAGAAAACAGAAAAAAGAGAAGCAAAGGATTATTTAAATCAAGAAAAAGGATTGGTTGAATATATATACATAATAATAAACAGACAACACAGTAACAATTGAATATCAGCAGTGATACCATAAAGAAGAACGGATAACACAGAAGGGAGACACCTTAAGTACTCATACCACTCTGAATTAATTATTTCAGCCCAGGAAATGAACCTCAGCATCACTGAAAAGAGCTCAGTGAAGAGTTCAGTTCAATGCGCATTTGCATTTGAAGAGCAAATGAAGTATTGGATGTGTGAAAGAAGTGGTAGAGAATAAAGTGAATCTATGTAATAATAGCTTTTTCTCGTATCTAAAATACTGTCCATATGTAGGCCAAATGTTTTCTATGAATTTAGAGACAATTTAGACAAGAAATAGAATTTGGAAATGGAAAAGATTTGTGTGAAAAAGAATAGAAAGATTTGGAGGTTTTTATTTCTGAAAGAAAAAACCTTTTATATAATCAAGTTACGTATCTTATTAAAGAACTTGGAGGAGACAGATTGAAGGTCTCTGTTTCATGATCAAGGAAAGCAATGTTCTTCAGAAGTGGGAAGAAGCAATTAAAATGCTCCAGAATACTTTTCTCCTTTAACATATAACTGCACTTCAGAACTCACTGCAAAAAATGTCACTGAGGCCAAGAAACACGGAGACTGAAAGTTTGACTGAAATAAAGCAAAAGGTCAGGTATAAAAAACTAACAGATTTGTATGAGTTAAAGTCTCTGCTCTTCAGTACTTGATCTCAATTCTAAACGTTAGCAATTAGGATGCAGGAAGTTTACCTTGTATCAGATTAATGCAGTGTATTATACTTACCAGATGTCATTCAGAGTCCTCATGCAGAAAGCTCAAAAGGCTCAGAAGACCTGTGGGCTTGGAACCCAGTGGTGAGCTTCAAAGGGCAACAGATTAGGGGTGGTAGAAATTACTATTTCCTGCTCAACATAGAAGAGCATTGTGGAACATGGGAGGACACATCTTCAGGAGAAGATCTGGGATGCATTGGTTTTCCTGAGAGTCCCATTCCTGACCTCAGAGACACTCCCTGTATGGATCACTGCCACTGCAGAAGAAAGAAAGAGTTTGTCATCACATTTAATTCCAAACTGTCCGCCTGTTAAATCAGTCATTGTGGTATTTTAAATCTGAATGTATAGAGGTAGATAGGCAAATGTTGTTCCCATTCCACTAGCAGAAAGCCTGCTTCAGTGAAGTTTTTTGACTTCAGACTTTTCCTTTGAACATAGGTAAGGATCATAGGAAGGTAACCAGAGCTCAAGCAATGCCACAAGTTTGGAAAGGTTGGCTATCAGATGGAACTGGCCATTGGATGGCACAGCAGTGAATGCTGTATAATTCACATGACACGTGTGGTGGGAGCCATGCTGCCTGAGTCGCAAGAACAGAGCAAATGAACAGGCTCCACCACTGAAAAATGGCATTTTCCTCTGCTGGGAAGCAGTTAATACTGAGGGACACCTGTACAAAATATAGGAGAAGCGTGGGTTGTGGTGAGTCTTCTAAAGAACCTGGATATGAGACCAGAAAAAAGCAAGATATTCAGGCCTTTTCTTCTGATATCTCATGTTGGCTGCTCTTAGACCTTGACATAAAAAAAGCAGAAACGTAATGTAGCTGCTAGTCTCTCTAACTCCGTATGAATAACGGTGACTGTACAAATTCCTACTTTATATTCTTTGTCCTCAACTAAAAGTGAAGGGAGAAAAATGTTTTCATGTGAACATTTGGAACAGCAACTTCAGTTGTCAAAGCATCAGTCTGTGAATACTGTTGATGATATAGCTTACAGAGGAGTTACTTGTAAATAACTACTTGTGCTCATAAAATATTGCAATTATACCTTTGTTTATAAGCCTGGACTCTAAATTGGAAATGTCAAATACAGCATAAGAAAAAAAGTTAGTAGTGCCATGACATCAGTAGGTGTTATATAATTGTATTATAATCTTTGTAAGTCATTACTGAGCATGCTAATGCATCAGTAATAAGGTCTTGTTACCAGATGCACAATCAGAGTAAACAAGAGGAAACTATTTATTGGAAACCAATACAGAGGGTAATGAAATACCTCTAAGAAATACAGCATTTATGCCATGAACCCTAAATCCTATGAAAAAAGTTGGATTTTTTTCCCCCCAGCATCACTGGAGCAGCATACTTCTAACTACAATCAGAGCTCACTAAGCCTTGTCAGTATGGGTCCTCAGAGGAATTCATTCTTTGTAGAAGACGATCTGCTTCGGCTTTATGTTCCTTTAATTTTCTGAGAATCTTTGGAATTACCTGAAAAACTCAGTACTGGTTGAAGAAAATCATAGAATCATAGAATCATAGAATGCTTTGGGTTGGAAGGGACCTTTAGAGGTCATCTAGCCCAGCCGCCCTGCAGAGAGCAGGGACATCTTCAGCTAGACCAGGTTGCTCAGAACCCCATCCAACCTGACCTTGGATGTTCCCAGGGACGGGGCCTCCTCTACCTCTCTGGGCAACCTGTTCCAGTGTTTCACCACCCTCATCGTAAAAATTTTCTTCCTATATCTAGTCTAAATCTACCCTCCCTTAGTTTAAAGCCATTACTCCGTGTCTTATTACTACATGCCCTTGTAAAAAGTCCCTCTCCAACTTTCTTGTATGCCCTTCAGGTACTAGAAGGCTGCTATAAGGTCTCCCTGCAGCCTTCTCTTCTCCAGGCTGGGCAGTGCCAACTCTCTCAGCCTTTCCTCCTAGAAGAGGTGTTGCACCCCTCTGATCATTTTTGTGGCCCTCCTGTGGACCTGCTCCAACAGGTCCATGTCCTTCTTATGTTGGGGGCCCCAGAGCTGAATGCACGACTCCAGGTGGGGTCTCACCAGAGCGGAGGGGCAGAATCACCTCCCTTGACCTGCTGGCCACACTTCTGATGCAGCCCAGGACACGGTTGGCCTTCTGGGCTGTGAGTGCACATTGCTGGCTCATTACCAGCTTTTCATCCACCAGTACCCCAAAGGCCTCCTCAGCAGGGTTGCTCTCAATCCATTCATCCACCAGCTTGTATTAATAGTGGGGGTTTCCCTTACCCATATGCAGGACCTTGCACTTGGCCTTGTTGAACCTCATCATGTTTACACAGGCCCACTTCTCAAGCTTTTCCAGGTTCCTGGGACTGGTGCCATTGGTCAAATTTTGGCTTCTTTGATCCTGGGGAGGTGTACACATCACCGGGCCTGCTGGCAACAAGTGGAACTCAGCTATCACAAAGGGGAAAAAGAATTCTTGGCCACGAGCTGGCGGAGCTCATTGAGAGGGCTTTAAACTAGGTTCGAAGGAGGAAGGGGATATTGCCCAGCTCACTAGGGATGAGCCTAGGCTTGGAGTGCCAAGGCCAGGGGTGAGATTGACAGCCCAGCTCAAGTGTGTTTACACCAATGCACGTAGCATGGGCAATAAACAGGAGGAGCTGGAAGCCATTATACAGCAGGACGGCTACGACTTGGTCGCCATCACAGAAACATGGTGGGACAACTCGCATGACTGGCATGCTGTCATGGATGGCTACAGACTCTTTAGGAAAGACAGACCAACAAGGAGAGGTGGGGGAGTTGCTCTATATGTGAGGGAGCAACTGGAATGCATTGAGCTTGGCCCGGGGGCAAATGAGGAACAAGTTGAAAGCTTGTGGGTTAGAATTAAGGGACAGGCTCACACGGGTGACATTACGGTGGGTGTATACTACAGGCCACCTGACCAGGAGGAGGAGGTTGATGAGGCCTTCTACAGGCAGCTGCAAGCAGCCTCACAGTCACAGGCCCTGGTTCTCATGGGGGACTTCAACCACCCTGACATCAGCTGGGAAGACCATAAAGCTAGGCAGGCGCAATCCAGGAGGTTCCTACAGAGCATCGATGATAACTTTCTGATGCAAGTGGTGGAGGAACCAACAAGGAAAGGCGCGCTGCTGGACCTCGTGTTAACAAACAAGGAGGGACTGGTGGAGAATGTGAAGGTTGGAGGTAGACTCGGCTGCAGAGACCATGAAATGGTTGAGTTCAGGACCCTGCGTGGAGGAAGCAGGGCGATAATCAGGATCAAAACCCTGGACCTCAGGAGGGCTGACTTTGCCCTCTTCAAGGAGCTACTGGGAGAAACCCCGTGGGCTGGGGCTCTCGAAGGCAGAGGGGTCCATGAGTGTTGGTCGCTCTTTAAACAACAATTCTTCCATGCACAGGAGCAATGCATCCCCCTGAGAAAGAAATTTAGCAAAGGAGGCAGGAGACCTGCATGGTTAAACAAGGAGCTTCTAGCGGAGATCAGGCAGAAGAGAAAGGTCCATGGAATGTGGAAAGAGGGACAGGCCACTTGGGAAGAGTACAGAAACGTGGTGAGAGCATGCAGGGATGCGACAAGGAAGGCCAAGGCTCACCTGGAATTGAAGCTGGCAAGGGATGTCAAAAACAACAAGAAGGGCTTCTTCAACTACATCAGCAGCAAAAGGAAGACTAGGGACAATGTGGGGCCGCTGCTGAATGAGGCGGGTGTCCTGGTGACGGAGGATGCGGAGAAGGCAGATCTAATGAATACCTTCTTTGCTTCAGTCTTCAGTGCTAAGACTGGCCCTCAGGAATCCCAGGCCCCGGAGGTAAGAGAAGAAGCCTACAAAGAGGACGACTTTCCCTTGGTCGAGGAGGACTGTGTGAGGGATCGCTTAAGTGATCTGGATGTCCACAAATCCATGGGCCCCGATGGAATGCACCCACGAGTGCTGAGGGAGCTGGCGGATGTCATTGCTGAGCCACTCTCCATCATCTTTGAGAGGTCCTGGAGGACAGGAGAGGTGCCCGAGGACTGGAGAAAGGCCAATGTCACTCCAATCTTCAAAAAGGGCAAGAAGGAGGACCCAGGGAACTACAGGCCAGTCAGCCTCACCTCCATCCTGGGAAAGGTGATGGAGCAGCTCATCCTGGAGGTCATCATCAAGCAAGTGGAAGAAAAGAAGGTTATCAGGAGTAGTCAGCATGGATTCACCAAGGGGAAATCATGCCTGACCAATCTGATAGCTTTCTATGATGACATGACTGGCTGGGTAGATGAAGGGAGAGCCGTGGATGTTGTCTACCTTGACTTGAGCAAGGCTTTCGACACAGTCTCCCATAGCATCCTCCTAGGGAAGCTCGGGAACAGTGGGCTGGATGAGTGGTCAGTGAAGTGGATTGAGAACTGGCTGAATGGCAGAACTCAGAGGGTTGTCATCAGCGGCGCTGAGTCTAGTTGGAGGCTGGTGACAAGTGGTGTCCCCCAGGGGTCAGTACTGGGCCCAGTCTTGTTTAACTTCTTCATCAACGACCTGGATGAAGAGTTAGAATGTACCATCAGCAAGTTTGCTGACGACACCAAACTGGGAGGTGTGGTAGATACACCAGAAGGCTGTGCTGCCATTCAGCGTGACCTGGACAGGATGGAAAGCTGGGCAGAGAGGAACCTGCTGAGGTTCAACAAGGGCAAGTGCAGGGTCCTGCACCTGGGGAGGAACAACCCCATGCATCAGTACAGGCTTGGGGTGGACCTGCTGGAGAGCAGCTCTGCGGAGAGGGACCTGGGTGTCCTGGTGGACGACAGGTTAACCATGAGCCAGCAGTGTTCCCTGGCTGCCAAGAAAGCCAATGGGATCCTGGGGTGCATCAAGAAGAGTGTGGCCAGCAGGTCGAGGGAGGTTCTCCTTCCCCTCTACACTGCCCTGGTGAGGCCTCATCTGGAGTACTGTGTCCAGTTCTGGGCTCCCCACTTCAAGAAAGATGAGGAGCTACTGGAGAGAGTCCAGCAGAGGGCTACGAGGATGATGAGGGGACTGGAGCATCTCTCCTACGAGGAGAGGCTGAGGAAGCTGGACTTGTTTAGCCTGAAGAAGAGGAGGCTGTGAGGGGACCTTATAAATGCTTATAAATATCTGAAGGGTGGGTGTCAGGAGGATGGGGCGAAGCTCTTTTCAGTGGTGCCCAGTGACAGGACAAGGGGCAATGGGCACAAACTGAGGCACAGGAAGTTCCGTCTGAACATGAGGAAGAACTTCTTCCCTCTGAGGGTGACGGAGCACTGGAACAGGCTGCCCAGGGAGGCTGTGGAGTCTCCTTCTCTGGAGATATTCAAGACCCGCCTGGACAAGATCCTGTGCAGCCTGCTGTAGGTGACCCTGCTTCGGCAGGGGGGTTGGACTAGATGACCCACAGAGGTCCCTTCCAACCCGTACTATTCTGTGATTCTGTGATTCTGTGATTCCTCTGGATGGCATGCCGTGCTTCTGGTGTGTCAACTGCACCACTCAGCTTGGTGTCATCTGCAAACTTGCTGAGGGTGCACTTGATCTCGCTATGTCATTGATGAAAATGTTAAACAGCAGTGGTCCCAGCACGGACCCCCCACTTGTCACCGGTGTCCATCTGGACATCGAGCTGTTGACCATTATCCTTTGGCTGTGACCTTCTGACCAGTTCCTTAGCCACTGAACAGTCTCCCCATGAAACCCATATCTCTCCAATTGAGAGAGAAAGATGTTGTGAGGGACTTTGTTGAAGGCTTTCAAGAAGTCCAGATAGATCACGTCCATAGTTCTTCCGCTGTCCACTGATGTAGTCACACCATCATAGAAGGCTATTAGGTTGGTCAGGCAGGACTTGCCCTTGGTGAAGGCATGCTGGCTGTCTCCAGTCACCTCCCTGTCCTCCATGTTTCTTAGCATAGCTTCTAGGAGGATCTGTTCCATGGTCTTCCCAGGCACAGAGGTGAGGCTGACAGGTCGGTAGTTCCCAGGGTCCTCCTTTCTGCCCTGTTAAGAAATGCCATCACGTAGCATACGAAGCAGGGAAGTTTTCTAGTCTTGTGAACTGGGCGGTACTTGAGCCATTATGAGCCAGAGCACTGGAACGCTGGGTCCTCTGGTGAGGAATGGCCTTTGATTCCCTTTTGAAGGGAACACAGGCTGGCTTTTACTACTTGATTTTATTTATGGAAGATTTTATGTTAAAATGATTCTACAGCGTTGCTGTTGTCAGAGAAGTGCATTGTGTGGCCTGTCTGTGGCATAAACTGAAAAAAAAATAAAGGGAAAATATATTTTGTTTGTACATGCGATATACGAATGGTTTTAAATCCACTTACTCATTTTATAGTGAATCTGAATGTTTTCCTGTTTTTTCCTTATATTTTTTCCCTTCTGTTTTGAAGAACTGTTTTCCCCTGTAGGCTGACTGAAGGAAGAAGCGAGGACTTGAGGAGATTGTCATTTTCATTAACGTGGGCTATGAAGTAGACGACAGAACTGGAAGAGAGTATAATAACATATGACAGGCAGGTATTGTTAGTGTGAGGCTATAAGAAAAAGCAGCTAGTAATTCTACTGTTTTACTACATCCAGATAGGTTAAAAATGGAGGTACTGATAACATTTATAGTTTAAAATAGCTGAGCAGTAAAGGAGAAAGGTGATAGAAATGGCAGATAAAAAGTTACCTGCAGTCTAACAGAGCCACAACTCCATAGACAGCTGTAACAGTGTAGCTGTTAGATTTTACAGGCTCAAAATCTGTAACTGAGGATACCAAATACTCAGACATAGCTGTTTGTCTAAGCAATTAGAGATGTAACTATTGTGAATAGTGTGATCGAAATTTCAGAAGCTGGTTCAAATCGTGCAAGTTCTTTGCATTCTCCACAGAGATTTTGTGTTCTCACTTTTATTTGTTTTAAAAATTTAAAAAAAAAATCAGTAAGGTGCATAAATTATCAGTAGATGTGAAATTTTTTCTCTTCTGTAACCTGTTGAGAACATTCTAGAAAAATATTAAGTCACAGAAGACTGGAAATTCTTTACTTTTTTGGCCTGCTATCACATCTGAAAAGAATTCTCTGTGACAAGCTAAGAATACATCATTATATGTAATTTTCCATCTTTTAATGAGCAGTGTGTGACATTGTCAGAATAAATGGAGTTACTGCCATTAGATAATTTTCAGAATGAGGAGCACAGTATTGCAGTTATGAATCGAATGCAATTTGATAATTTTCAGAATAAGGAGCACAGTATTGCAGTTATGAATCGAATGCAATTTGGATGTTAATCCATGTTTTCCCTAAAGTTTGAGTAGGATAAATGCTGGGGTAAAAACAAACAAAAGAAATACTCGTGGAATTCATTCCTGCCAAAACTGTTAGCAAACTAAACAAATGACGGACCACACCCAATAATCCTTCTCAAATGAAATTCAGAACAATTGTTGTCAAGGTCCCTTCCTCGGTAACTTAGACACTGGTGGAAAAGGCTGAACAGAAAACAGTGCCTGATTTTCAGCATTCATCCTAAAATCTCAGGGTTTATTTACACAGAGAAATAGCTACACATTAAGTAATGGGGTATATACATGCAGCCCACTAGGTCCCCTAGCTTTCCCTGCAGGCACTGGTAACATGCATGGTTGTACATTTATGCTCCCTGTGGTGAATTAATTTTAAAGGAATAAAGTGTGCTACTGTACCACCAACCAACCTTCAATCAAAAATACCCCTAATCAACTAACCAAAAAACCTGCATAAAAAAATCTTTTAACTAAAACTATACCAGGTGACATATTGTCTTTTGAATCCTGTAAAGCCAAAGTGTTTCTGAAATCCATGAAGTATTTCTGTAGGTGCAATAGAAATCCACCAGTAAAAATCTGATCTACAAGGAATCGAAGTCAGAGTTTGCCTTCTATATTTTGTGATCATTCACTGCCTGAAAGGCGAGTGTAGAGATGTCATTGAAATATAGAGAGGTACTTTGTTCAGCTGAGAAAAACAGGAGTGTGCACATCAGTTATTCAGTGTTTACAGCTGGAGGAAATCATATGAGTGGTTACGAAGTTCCTCAGCAGCTGGGTGACTTGTGACCAGTAAGCTTGACCTTAGCAAGAAAAATTTACAGCAGACAATATAATTCTGAACTGTAAGTGCCAAGCAATATTTTCTGTATGGAGATGATCAGCCTTTCTTGGAGGTCAAATAACTTGCAATTATAAAAAAATTCATTCTCCTCTTAAAGTTTCACTTGTATCTTCAGATGTTAATTCTGGCATGTGATGATTTAAGTGTTACTTATTTTTTCCAACATAGCTGCTTCTGCCGTAACTGAAGTAAGGTTTTCCAATCCTTGTATAATCTAGAAGTCTAGTAATATTAATTTTGTCAAATCTGAAGAGAATTGCTTGATGGTTTTATCTGCAAAAGCAGACGGTATGTCAGAATGCATTAATGATCAACATCTTTAGGAGAAGATTAGAGAAATCAATTGTTTCTTTTTAAAAAATGTAAACCTTTGCAGAAACAGTTATCTGAATTTGCATTAATGGATTTACTGGCAAAGATCTTTTCCTTTGCTAGTCTTGTGAAATATGTTTAGAATTGAAATATGTTTAATATTGAAATATGAAATATATTTAGCAATTTTCAGTGTCTTTGAAACTAGCCAAAATTTTTGTAGATAGACGACCTTAGCATGACCATAGTAACAGTGACATGAAAAATACAAGCCAATTTTAAAGTACATATGCTTTCATTTGTTATCTGAAGAACAACTGAAGAACAATGTATACAAGGAGAAAAACTGTCAAAATTTTACATCTGAGGTGAATTGAGGAAGAAACAAAAAACTACAACAGCATCTTTGTGGTATGCTAGGTGTTCTGTTGCCCTCGAAGCTCCAAGGTGAACTGTCCTGAAGCATTTTCTTCCTTTTTTCTTTTTAAATTTAGTGTTGTTCCCATGTTCGGTTGCTAAGATAAGAATGACTTTTGAAAAATGGTCTTTTGATAGTACTGAATATTTAAGAAGTACTAAAAATAGAAAAAAAAATTAGAAAAAGAATAGGCAAAGTAGTATTAGTGAAAAAATAATAGATTTTTTTTCCAAGATCAGTTGACTGAGAAGGAATCTGTACCTATAATTTGGCAATATTGCCTTACTAGACCGCAAAGCAGATATTTGCAAAGGCACAAGTCAGTTAGGTGTCTAACTCTCTTTATGCCTTAAAAAAATCACCCCATGGTCCTTTTCTGAAGCAGCAGTTCTTTCCCTCTCATGAGTTCAAAGTCATAAGTGTACTCTTTTTATATCAAGATGAAAAAAACCTGCAGGCACAAAGCTTACACTGTGATGGCCTTTTCCAGCTCTCATTGATTTCAGCAGAAGTTGGATGGGGAAACCTGAGCACAACCAAGGCAGAAATGTAAGGACAAATAACCAAGATTTTATCCTAAAAATGATTTTTTTCTCTTGCATTGGCCAGTCTTATAGTTACTTCTAGAACTTCAAGTTCCTCACCCATAAAAGACTGAGCAAGAGTATCACTTCGAAAAAAATAACTGTGTTTCAGTACAACGTCAAATGGTTGCATCTGATGTTTGAATTACTCCTTTCTCAAATATGTAAATTTTAAAGCATATAATTTTACTTCGTAGGATTCTTCCTTGCTTTGACTGACATTTGTCATGTAGGTACAGTAGAGAAAGATTATTTATCTCTACAGCAGGCTGATGACAAAACATCTATACTATGATTAAATTGAATTCTACACTAGAAGGATCACACTAGCACTTTCTACAGCTGTCACTGTGACAGTTGTAGCTATCTTAGTCTGCATTTCAGTGTTTTGCATTTTTTCCCAAAGAATTCCTGAGGATTTCTGATTTATAGAACACTCCTCAGGACTACATAAAACCAAAGAACAACAACAACATGTAATGCAGGATTTTTTAATTAGAGTATCCTGCCATGGATATTTATTCCATTTTGAGGGAAATTTCATGTTGATCACGGTCTTGAAATTGATATCATGTTTGCAGGGGCAGATTTCTGCTTGACCTTTTATTTCCTAAATCTACAAACTTTGGACATCTAAGCCTTGACTTTCTTTTGGAAGTCATGCTTTAATTTTTTGCAGTTGCAATGTGCATGTGCTTGGGCATGTAAAAGAGATTTCTTGAGGAAAAAACCAGCACTTTGAGTTGGCTAGCTAGATAAATAAGGCTGCATAACAGTTTTTAAGGAGGTGTATTCTAAAATGAAAAAGCTTAGGGAAAATGGAATTTGAAGAGCTGGGTTGTACTCTGAAGAAGGGAAAGCTAGAATTAAGACATAACGCATGATCTTTATTTTCTAGAGAGGTTAAGGTCAAAGAGCAATTATTAGGATAATTGAACAGGGCCATTCTTCAACAGAAATTACTAACCATGTTAGTGTTTTATAGACCTTACTAAGCAGATCATATACCAGTACAGATTGAACTTAAGTGTCATTCAGAGACAGTACATGTGGTCAGACAGAATACAAGTGGAATGGCATACAGAAGTGCAACTTCGGGTGGGATGAAGAATGTCACTTTAGCAGCCTGAATCTAATTCATAAGACTTGGGTACATTCCTTTCTAGAGAGAGAGTTTGTAAAGGAACACAGAAGCATTCTGCGACACTGTCTGTGTTACTGCTGTGCCTGCTGATGCTCATGTGAGCCTAGGTCACAGCCGAGTTAGATGCTGTGTGGTCTTTACACCAACCAGTTCAGCTGAACAGCAGTTTGCGAACCCAGAAGAGTTGAATCGGGAATAAAGGGTGTTTCTATTCCTGTACCTCTGTCAGGATTAGCATCTCTTCCTTGTCTTACGTTGTTCATGGAAAGATGTATAAAATCACCCACTTTTTTTTTTTTTTTAACTGTTGCTGGGATAATAATAATTTTGTGCATTCTAATGTAAGATACGTTGAGATAGCATTTAGTCTAATCAGGGAGTAGTGTGCCTCCATATCTTGTTAGGCAATCGTTTTGTCTTAGCCCTCCAAAAGTTGATGAATCAGGCCAAAACTGAAGGCCAAAATATCCAGAAAGGATCATACATACAAAGACAATTGCTTTTGATTCTTATATTAAGAGAAATTTTAAACATTTCACCCAGACAATAAATCCTACAGTAGTTTATTTTTCCAAGGAATGATGCCTTATATGTCACCTATGTGGCCCAGAAAGGAAAAGGAAAAGAAACTTCATACTGCCATGGTTTCCATACTTTCCTGATGAAAAATGGCTTTGTGTGAAGTAAGGTTTTTAAAGGCCTCTGATGTGACTTAAAGTGGAAGGTATTCAGCTGTATGAAATAGGAATAGGTGAACAATCCAACAAGCAATGCCTCAGAGCATCAGAGCCCTCACAAATCACAGTTTCAAAAATATGTTGAAGCATCCATTTAGTCATCAGAGGCATGTTCAACAACTCTTCTTGAGCAACCACACCAAATAGAAGTTATTTAATTTTATAACTGCAATATGGCAAATAAATAACACTTCTTTGCTTTTTTGTGTTGCAACAGGTTCAAAAGTTCAGCTTCAGTCTGTACATAGACTCACCATAGTGTACAGATTATACTACTGACAGATGCTGTTAAATATGAAATATTTTTAGTGCACTTATTAAGTACTACTTAGAGTCTTGTAAAGGAGAATCGAAGTGAATCTGTATGATATTTTTTCTTTTATATATACAGTTTATCTATATATAGTTATATGTACTTATAAATAGAATTTTTCAAAGTCCCTCATTGTTCTGATAAAAAATTAATATGCTGAGACAGACTGAACATTGGTCATTTGTAGTTGCAATTAGAAAAAGGTGTACTTCTTCACTTTAATAACATAGGGCTGACTTTAACACTGAAAATAATGGCTAATTTGGTCTATTTTACATACTTCAAACAATCTTCAAACATGTGATTTCTTAACTGCTATTGTTGTTTAAAAAAGAAAGACCTCTGGATTAAAAACCTGTCCTGTGTTTTATTCTGTGTGACTCTACCCCCATGAGAAGCAGATATAAAAGTGTTAAAGTAAGTCAGCAGGAAACTTTAATTTGGTATTATATTACACTTGCACAGGTGTTAATGAGTTCAAAAGATGCAAGCAATGAAGAGCCAGCTGCAGACACTATATATCAAAAAAAATTATCCAATATATCCATCTCCATCACTTTTCAAGTCTTCTCTTTTTCTCAGTGGTTCACCAGACGGTAATGTTCTCAGATCAAATATTCTCTATAAATTGGGAGAACATTTACCTGATTTATGAGGCTTTTAGCTATTACCTACTTACCTACTCAATAAAAGTACTTACATCACATGACACACAAGCTACCTCCACAATCCAAGACTGACTCTTAAAGTGACACATACATCAAATTGTAATGTGATTTCCTGTACCTAATATATCACTTAAGGGCAAATAACAGACATTCCATTGTAGATATTTTTTATTTCTTCATTAATTGTTCTTTGTTTTCTCAGTCAGCACTTTTTTACTCTTGTGGCTTTCTCTTATATTTGTTAGCATTAAAAAAGAGGAGAGCTAGAAGGTGGAAAGGCAGACAGAGACGGGTTGTGGGAGTGAGAGAAACACACAGACTGTAATTTTCTTGACATTGTGTTTTGTTTTCAGGCTTGTAATTAAGTAACAGTTGATGTTTATGTGTAATAAGAAAAAATCTGAAAACTTGAAATGGATTTTGATGAAAATGTGTATCTTGCTTGCAAAATAGATCGATTGATTTATACCAGAACTATTATTCTCAGATTAACTGAGGATCAGAATGCAACCAGGTATATTCGATTTATAATAACAATGTTATTTCTGGCCAGCATGGTCTATGAAATGCACATTTCATTGCATTAGAGGAAGATGTATCATTTAGGCATAAGATGTATCATTATTTCACAACCCAAGTCCCAATACCATTATAAGCTTCTGCAATAAAGAGAAAATAGAGGGAAAGAAAGTCACGAAGAGGGAGGTAGATAAGATTGTGTTTATCTTTCATGGAAGTCTGGGTCAGATCCTGCGACTGCAAGTCCTGATCCACTTTGAAAGCATTATTGAGAATTATTGAGAATATAGATTTTGACTATCCACTTCCTCAGAAAACATATTCTACACTGCAGACAGCACTTCAGAAGATGTAGTTCCTACCTCAACTCCAGTTGCAACAGAAGTATTTGAATTAGCCATCATTTGGTAGATAGAACTTGCCTATTTCAGATATGTTGTGTCATCAAGTATTTCTTCCTTTACAGCCACAGGACTTCCTTGTTCCAGGATCTCTCAAACTCACTAGCACTCAGCTTGGATGTCACAAGGTCTCAAACAATTTCTCAATGATTACATTCTTTGCAGACTTTTACATGATTTGTCTTTGCCAGATAGCTGAAAATTGACCTACCTGTACAGAAACAATGAAACTCCACATCTAACTGTTGTCAGTAAAACAGAAAGCCCATACAGCAGTGTAAATAACCCCCTCAGATTCCCACACTCTTGTAGTTTCCACAGAGTTTCCCAACTGCTCATCTCTCTCCTGTTGATTGCCGGCTTACTCACACCTGAAATCAGCAGTCTGCTTGCCATCTGCAGCAATAGGTGAGGCAAACCCACAGTAGCTTTGCAGGGGCAAGTCCAGCAACAGGACAAGGGGCAATGGGCACAAAGTGAAGCATAGGAAGTTCCATCTGAACATGAGGAAGAACTTCTTCACTCTGAGGGTGATGGAGCCCTGGAACAGGCTGCCCAGGGAGGTTGTGGAGTCTCCTTCTCAGGACATATTCAAGACCCACCTGGACAAGGTCCTCTGTGGCCTGCTGTAGGTGACCCTGCTTCGGCGGGAGGGTTGGACTAGATGACCCAAAGAGGTCCCTTCCAAACCCTACCATTCTGTGATTCTGTGAAGTATCAGTCAACTATTGTAATACTATAAATAATTGTAAAAGATAAATGCTAGTGAATTTATGGTACCAGTTTTGGACGGAAAGTGGCTGAGCAGCAGACTTCACAGGTCAGAATTTCAAGGCCTTTATTCAATCAGGTCATATAGGCCCTGTAAGCATGCTGTAGAAAATCTAAGGGTATTTTGTGAATGAATGACGGCCAAAAGGGAAGGATTTCTATTATTGAGGCTTACATTTTAGCCTCTCCTTAAACTGAACAAATAAGCTTTTGGGTAGTAGTTTAATGGTAGTCTAATCTTCCTGTTGCAACTGTGAAATATTAATCACAATATATGCTATATAACCTTTACTAAACATAAGAACTTGAATAGAAAATTTATTCTCGGGGGAAAGTCCTAGGGAATATGCGTATGAATCTCACGTCTATAGAGATATATAAAGGCTTTATAAAAATAAATGTTAAACTCCCTTCAGTTCTACAGGAAAAATCTGACTTTTATCAGATGTTTTATAACCTTTAAAAATTTACGCTTCTGCATATAACTGTTAGCTTTTCTTTCAGAGTGGCATAAATTCAGTTTGATTTATTTCTGGGGGGCACAATAATTATTTGGTTAACTTTGGTCCATAGCAGCAGGGAAATGACAAAATTTAGTTTCCTTACTATTGCAGTAAGATATTTCTACAGCTGACACAAAAAAATTTGAAAGCCTTGAGAATAAATATATCTAAAATAATTTATTCTCTAGATATTGTATTTCTAATGCTGGTTAACAAGGACTATACTCAGCCATGCGATGCAAATTCAGAAATTAAGGCACAGACATCTGCAAAATGCATAAAAATGAAGGCTTGTAATGTCATTAAACTGTGTTACTGTTGATAATCCCGATCTACGACAGTCTGCCGAAACATGGATTTCAATTCCGCATTGAATATCTGGGTTAGTTCTTGCTTGCTCCTTTTTGATGGTGCATGCTTTCGCTCGCTATTGCCTAATCAGTGTTCAGCTGGAATTCACCAAATTCAGATGGAATGATCAGGCAAAATTTTCTTGATGCTATATAAAAGAGTCCTGCCCAAACCTTTCTCCCATTGAGCATGACCATAGAAGTGGAGAAGAGAAGCCTCTTTTTTTTCCTTCTTATTCTTCAGATTCTTTGTAGCCTAGCCCCACCCTATCATCTTGAATTACTGTCAATATATTAGCACCTGCTTCTAGCTAACCTCCTCCTCAGAGCTTCCTTTTTTATTCAGTTAAAGTTGAAGTAGACACCTTTTTTCTTTCTTTTTTACTACTGTCCATGCTTGAGAACAGTGTCTGTGTAAGTATTTTGCTGTCTACTCTCAACACGCCCTTTAAACTCTATTTTACCATGGTGTCTAAAATTTTTAAGAAAAATTGTTGTTGTTGGAATAATTAACTGTTTAACAACCAGCATTGCTATTTGCTTGTACTCTGCGTGCTGTCTCTTGTTTATACCTGGAGTGTAAGCTTCATGGGGCAGGAATCTTTTTTTTTGCTATCCACCTTTACATCACCTAGTATAATGTGATACTGCATTTTGACTACAGTCCTCTTATCACGGACACAGTAGTCACATCAACAAGTACTGAGAATCAGCCTGTGTATTTTAAGTGAAGTATGGTCTGTAGGCAAGAATGGCTGATTATCCTCTTTTGTACTATGGCTGCAAAAGGTCTAAATAGTTGCACTGAGAGATAAGAAGGACAGACTAGCTTCAGTCATGACAAGTCTCTGTGCTGAGGGCATGTGTGGCGTTCTTATTGAAATAGTACAGCAAGCCAAGCAACTAATAATCTTGCAGTAAACAGTGAAAGAGCTTGAAACTGAGAAAGTGCTTTTTAGCTCGGTAATCTGCCAAACAGATTTCACGAACTGTGATGGAAATGGTATGCACCAATTATTCTATTTTCTACTTAAGGAAAAACATTCTAGCATAATTAATGAATATCATGCATGAGGTTTAGCTAAATTGAAAGAAATGAAGTGCATTCTCTTGCACTTCGCTGTATACTATCTCTTTTCAGGAATTCCAGTCTCTATTAGTAATTATTTTATGCATCAGGTGTGTTCTCACTGAAGTTCATAAAAGCTGCAGTAGTCTCAGTTGTGTGAAATATTAAGATAAATTTAAAGGTGACTTTCAAGGTCATGTATCTTGACAAAATATTGTAGAAGTGACAAAAATATTTGGCAGTCTGTTCTGTAGAATAAGACTTTATTAAGAAACCAATGGTTAATCATGAAGTTAACACATGCAATGATTGCCTGCTCTGCCCTCACCTTGTTTCCTATTAATTCAACATCACACCATGACAGTAGAGCAGATTGTCATCACTTCATGGCATTATACATAAAACGTGTTGTTATAAACATTGCATCAAATCAAGATGTAGGATATAAAGCTAGAGTAACATGTTTGGTGAAAAATGATACCTTATCTTTCTCTGAATTTTGTTCCTCAATTTAAATATCAGTGAGAAGATTTTTGCAAGATCTGTTTATCATTATTCAGTGCTGGAAAGCAGGCAGACCAGACACAGAACATTCTTTCAAAATCAGGAGGCTACAGTGAGTGTCTTGGAAAGCCTCTGAATATACTGAAGCAGAATAAATAATTA
Source organism: Opisthocomus hoazin (assembly GCF_030867145.1). Classification (NCBI taxonomy): domain Eukaryota; kingdom Metazoa; phylum Chordata; class Aves; order Opisthocomiformes; family Opisthocomidae; genus Opisthocomus; species Opisthocomus hoazin. The sequence continues at coordinate 40,002,840 of NC_134420.1, forward strand.
AAATAAAATAAATAAAAGAAATAGCACCTTGCAAAGTAGAAGAATTAAGTATGCTTCCAGTAAGTTGAAGAGGAAATGCTTCTTTTGTTTCCTGGGAAGTTTTACAAGTTCAGGGCTAGGGCCTAAATTAGACAGAATGTAAACTAAAGAACTCAAAGTATCTTTAAATCTAAATTCTGAGGGGGAAAAAAAATTGATTTTGAAGTTTAAAAATGAGAGGTTCTGTTGAAATCTGTCTTCTCTACTGTGATTTATTTAAGTTTAATTTGGCCAGCATAAATGGAAAATAATTTTAAAACATGATATCAAAATATTCCATTTCAACAAGTCATCATCCTTTCAAAAAAATCTTACAACTCCATTTTTTTAAAAGAATATTAAATACTTTTAAAGTAATTTCATTTTTCTGGAACTGAAACATTCCAACAGAAGAAGTTGTAGTAAAAAACTAATACCGGCCAGAACAAGTTAAAAAACAAAAGTAAATAAGAATAAGGAAACTACTACAAAAAGCTACCATAAGACAGCTTAAGCTGCATGTCCCCTGTATATACTGGAAGCTCAAAAGAATGTTTAGTAGCACAAAAGAAAAATATCAGAACTAAAAGATGGTTGCACCTGCAGCGCTGCAGTAAATCTTTCTATGCTTTGTTCAGGTTTGCTCTAAAAAGTCCTGGACTTTCTCCATTTCCCATGAAAAGCTGTTTCATAGCCTATGGAAAGCTAAGCAAGTCTTTTCTGATATTCAGCAAAAATTTACCCTTACTAAAATTTGTCACCTTTTTCTCAAACAGCATTTCAACCCCACAAATATTTTTTTTTCAACCCAAACAATCTTTAGAAATTGAAAGACAGTCATCATGTTATCACTTCATCCTCACTCAAGGTCATACATTTATTCATACAGCTTTTCTTAAACTGAGATCACAGCTCTCAATATTACTTTTATTTCTTTAGCTTACACTGTACTCACATTCATTTGTCTATATTTTGGAGCACTGAGGAAATTAGACCAGAGTCTAATACACAAGGGACTGTCTTATCAAAGCTGTATAGAGATATGCTCTCACCTCTCTTCCTGATGATCTGATGCCTCTGCAAAATCTTTTTCCCTTAATCAAAAAAGGATCAATGTACAGTGTTGCATTACATGAGCTATTTTTCCTGTTATCATAGAGAAGGGGCTGACTCACCACCCTCCCGAATTACCAGATGTACATTGACTTCAGTGACTGTACTTGGCTGGATGGGTTGGAAAGTGGTGTTACTGTGGGTTAACGTGAACTGTGCTGACAATGGCTATGCAGCGGACTCTGGGCGCCAGGTTCTTCTCAGAAAATACACTGACAGTACCACGGGTTCTGTTTAATATTTGGAATTTGCCAGTGCAAATGCAGACTCCTTCAACCTACACCCATGAAAAGCAATGCGTTAAACTGAAGCTCGCTTATAGAGAGATCTTAAGAGGGTCTCATTGTACTCCCTGCAGTGTGTGTAGGGGAACTGCCGTGGTTTTTTATTCCCCTGCAGAACTGGCTGAACATGTGGTGGTTACCTGATCAACCAAAAAATTGCACTGCTGGATATTTTGTTTGATATTCCCCATAACATCTATTCTAAACCAAAAGATGGGGATAGCTGATCACTGTCCTAATTAGGGAGAGCTGATCTTTTCTCAGCCCTCCCACTGCTCTGTCCTATTGACCCAGATGCAAATGTTAGCACTCTTAACAAATCTTGTTCTTGCTCTGACCAGCAAGTAATGCAATGACCTGGAGCTTTACATGGACGTTGACTCTGGAGCCTGAAACAGGTTCAACAGCTGAGGCAGAAACCCTTGCCACAGCCATTGAATTGTTCCTAGAAAGCAGGGAAGTGTTCTGAGATGCAGATTGGCAATTTTCACTTTTTCACACAGGTTCTCATCTTTCATCAGAACTATGTCAGAGCTGCAGTGACAATTATTTTTCCTGCCTGATAGATTTCTTTCCAGTTTAACATGACAAGGTAACACTTCTCCTCTAGTTACTTGTACAGACAGTACTGGCTGCAACACTTTGTGCTGGTTTTCGCGAGGGTAGAGTTAATTTTCTTCGTATTAGCTAGTATGGGGCTATGTTTTGGATTTGTGCTGAAAACAGTGTTGATAATACAGGGATGTTTTTGTTATTGCTGAGCAGTGCTTACACAGAATCAAGGCCTTTTCTGCTCCTCGCACCACCCTGCAAATGAGTAGGCTGGGGGTGTACAAAAGGTTGGGAGAGGACACAGCAGGGACAGCTGACCTCAGCTGGCCAAAGGGATATCCCATACCATGTGATGGCACTATCAGCACATAAAGCTGGGGGAAGAAGAAGGAAGGTGAAGACGTTTGGAGCTACAGTGTTTGTTTTCCCAAGTAACCATTACGTGCGATGGGGCCATGCTTTCTTGGAGATGGCTGAACACCTGCCTGACAATGGGAAGTAGTGACTGAATTCCTTGTTTTGCTTTGCTTGTGCGCGTGGCTTTTGTTTTACCTATTAAAATGTCTTTATCTCAACCCATGAGTTTTACTTTTTATCCATTTTCCTCCCCATCTCACTGCGAGGGGGTGGAGTGAGGGAGCAGCTGTCTGGTGCTTAGTTTGCCAGCTGGGGTTAAACCAAGAACCAAGACACAGTTTTGCTAGGCAAGTGGGATGCACAGCTCCTCCAGTTCTTTATCGCAGCATGGGCCCAAATGCTTTCCAGTACTTCTAGTATACTTAGGAAGATATCCTCTGCAGACAATTAATACGGATGCAACAGAGAAATGAGAGAAGAATTAATCCTGATGAAAAGTTATATAGCTAATGTTTTCCCTTTTTTTTTTTTGTTCCTTTATTGTTTTTATCATTCAGCCTTCTGGGTTACAGAAAATGAGAAGCGAGAATTCAGAGAATCATAGAATCGTTTGGGTTGGAAGGGGAAGTGACCCTATAGATCATCTAGTTCCAACCCCACTGCCATGGGCAGGGATGCCTTCCACTAGACCAGGTAGCTCAAAGCCCCATCCAGCCTGGGCTTGAACACTTGCAGGGAGGGGACATCCACAACTTCTCTGGGCAAACTGTTTGAGTGCCTCAGCACCCTCATAGTGAAGAATTTCTTTATTATATCTAATCTAAATCTACCCTCTTTTAGTTTAAAACCATTACCTCTTGTCCTATCACTACACGCCCTTGCAAAAAGTCCCTCTCCAGCTTTCTTGAAGGGCCCTTCAGGTACTGGAAGGCTGTAATAAGTTCTCACCAGAGCCTTCTTTTCTGAAGGCTGAACAGCCCCAACTTTATAGAATCATAGAAAGTTTTGGGTTGGAAGGGACCCCTAGAGGTCATCTAGTCCAACCCCCCCGCAGCGAGCAGGGACACCACTAACTAGATAAGGTTGCTCAGAGCCCTGTCCAACCTGGTCTTGAATGTTTCCAGGGATGGGGCCTCCACTACCTCTCTGGGCAACCCGTTCCAGTGTTTCACAACCCTCATTGTAAAGAATTTCTTCCTTATATCTAGCCTAAACCTACCCTGTTTTAGTTTAAAACCATTACCCCTCGTCCTGTCTCTGTTGTCTCTACTAAAAAGATTGTCCCCATCTTTCCTATAGGCTCCCTTTAAGTACTGAAAGGCTGCCATCAGGTCTCCCCGCAGCCTTCTCTTCTCCAGGCTGAACAAGCCCTACTCTCTCAGCCTGTCCTCATAGGAGAGGTGCTCCAGCCCTCGGATCATTTTTGTAGCCCTCCTTTGGACCTGCTCTAACAGTTCCATGTCCTTCTTGTGCTGAGGGCTCCAGAGCTGAATGCAGTACTCCAGGTGAGGTCTCACCAGAGCAGAGTAGAGGGGCAGAATCACCTCTCTCGACCTGCTGGCCACGCTTCGCTTGATGCAGCCCAGGATATGGTTGGCCCTCTGGGCTGCCAGCACACATTGCTGGCTCATGTCCAGCCTTTCGTCTATCAGTACCCCCAAGCCCCCTCAGCAGGGTTGCTCTCGATCCTTTCTTCCCCCAGCCTGTATTGATAGCGGGGATTACCCCGACCCAGGTGTCTCAGCCTATTCTCATAGGAGTGGTGTTCCACCCATCTGATCACTTTTGTGGCCCTCCTCTGGACCCACTCCAACAGGTCCATATCTTTCCTGTGCTGAGGTCTCCAGAGCTGGGCACAGGACTCCAGGTGGGGTCTCACCAGAGCAGAGCAGAGGGGCAGAAGCACCTCTCTCGACCTGCTGTCCATGCTTCTTCTGATGGAGCCCAGGACATAGTTGGCTGCCTGGGTTGCAAGTGCATACTGCTGCATCATGAGGAGTTTCTCATCCACCAGTACTCCCAAGTCCTTCTCGGGCTGCTCTCAATCCATTCTCTGCCAAGCCTGTATCTGTGTTTGGGATTGCCCCAACTCACATATAGGACCTTTCACCTGGCCTTGTAGAACCTGATCAGGTTTGCACAGGCCCACCTCTCAAGCCTGTCCAGGTCCCTCTGGATGGCACCCCTTCCCTCCAGTGTGTCGACTGCACCACAACTTGGTATCATCAGCAGATTTGTTGAGGGTGCACTCAATCTCATTGTCCATGTGGTTGACAAAGATGTTAAACAGTGCTGGTCCCTGTACCGACACCTGAGGAATGCCACCTGGACATCAAGCTGTTGTCCACAACTCTTTGAGTGTGATCATCCAGCCAATTCCTTGTACACTGAGTGGTCCATCCATCAAATCCATGTCTGTCCAATTTAGAGAAAGGACGACAGGTGGGACAGTGTCAAATGCTTTGCTCAAGTCCAAGTAGACGACACCAGTTGCTCTTCCCTTATCCACCAGCGCAGTAACCCCATTGTAGAAGGCCACCAAATTTGTCAGGCATGATTTGCACTTAGTGAAGCCATGCTGGCTGTCACCAGTCACCTCCTGGTTTTTCACAAGCCTTAGCACAGTTTCCAGGGGGATCCACTCCATGATCTTGCCAGGCACAGAGGCGAGACCAACTGGCCTGTAGTTCTCTGTCTCTTCCTTTATTCCCTTTTTAAAAATGGGGGTTATGTCTCCCTTTTTCCAGTCACTGGGAACTCCATCGGACTGCCACCACTTCTCATATATTATGGATTGTGGCTTAACAACTTCATCTATCAGTTCCCTCAGGACCCATGGATGCACCTCATCAAGTCCCAAGGACTTGTGGACCTTCAGGTTCCTCAGATGGTGTGGAACCTGATCTTCTCCTACAGTGGGCAGTTCTTCACTCTCCCAGTCTCTGCCTTTGCCATCTGCAGCTTGGGTGGTGTGGCTGGAGCACTTGCTGGTGACGACTGAGGCAATAAAGTCATGGACTCAGCCTTCTCCATATCCCAGGTAACCAGGTATCCCATTTCTTTTCAGAGACAGACCACATCTTCCCTAGTCTTCCTTTTATCACTGGCGTAACTATAGAAGCTTTTCTTGTTGCCCTTGATGTCCCTGGCCAGATTCAATTCTATCAGGGCTTTAGCTTTCCTAACCTGATCCCTGGCTGCTTGGACAATTTCTCTGTATTCCTCCCATGCTACCTGTCCTTGTTTCCATCCTCTGTAGCTTCCTTTTTGTGCTTGACTTTGTCCAGGAGCTCCTTTTTCATCCATGCAGGCCTCCTGGCATTTTTGCCTGACTTCCTCTTTGTTGGGATCCATTGCTCCTGAGCTTGAAGGAGGTGATCCTTGAATATTAACTAGCTTTCTTGGTCCGCTTTTCTCTCCAGGGCTTTATCCCGTGGCACACTACTGAGCAGGTCCCTGAAGAGGCCAAAGTCTGCCCTCCTGAAGTCCAGGGTACTAAGCTTGCTGTGCGCCCTCCTCGCTGCCCTAAGGATCTTAAACTCCACCATTTAATGGTCACTGCAGCCAAAGCTGCCCTTGAGCTTCACATTCCCCACCAGCCTCTCCTTGGTGGTGAGAACAAGGTCCAGCATAGCACCTCTCCTTGTTGGCTCCTCTATTACTTGGAGAAGGAAGTTACCATCAACACTTTCCAGGAACCTCCTGGATTGCTTATGCCCTGCTGTGTTGTCCTTCCAAGAGATATTGGGGTGGATGAAGTCCCCCATGAGGGCCAGGGCTTGTGAATGTCAGGCTGCTCCTATCTGCCTATAGAGGGCCTCATCCATTTGGTCTTCGTGGTTGGGTGGCCTGTAGCAGACCCCCACTATAATTTCACCAGTCCCTGCCCTGCCTTTAATCCTTACCCATAAGCTCTCGGTCAGGTCCTCATCCACCTCCAGGTGGAGCTCCATGCACTTCAGCTGGTCATTGACACAGAGAGTGACACCCCCTCCTTGTCTCCCCTGCCTGTCCTTCCTAAAGAGCCTGTATCCTTCCGTTCCAATACTCCAGTCACAGAAGTCATCCCACCATGTCTCCATGATAACAATAAGATCATAGCCCTGGACTTGTGCACATGTCTCTAACTCCTCTTGTTTATTCCTCATGCTGTGTGTTTTCACATAGAGGCATTTAAGCTGGGCCCCAGAATTCTGGTGCAGTGAAGACAGAATGAATTCTTTAAGCTGACTGTGCTGGCCAAGTAAGAGCTGCTAAGGAACACCCTAACTCTTAGCTTGGATTAAACAACCTTGCAGTATATTGTTGCCCACATTATAAATAGTCTTGATAAAGTCAGAGCTGAAATGCATTGGAAATAAAGAAAGTAACTGTAACTTCTCTGTGTGACATAGTTTAAACAATTATTAAAATTCTTAAACAAGGTAGTTGGAAAAGTGATGTCTTCTATTCTAAACACAGACAGGTTTCATAATCCCAAACAACACCTATAATAGTGTAGGCTACTGTTTGTAAAGATTTCTGCCTTTGTGGACAAGTGGGAGATTGAGAATTAGAGAATCAGAGAGGAAATGTTGAGAAAATACCATGCACAAAAGGGGCTGTAGAATGCATCTGCAAAAAGATCTGAAACAGCAAAAAAAGAAAGAGCAGTTTGGGATATAGTGCTGTAAGCAAAAAAAAAGTATCCCTTCCTGCAGTTTTTCTCAGGCACTCAGGGAGCCAGAGATGTATATGTTCATTAACTGTATAACAAATGATATCGAGGAGCTGATTTTTTTTTCTGCTGATGAAAAAAACCCCACGCAACTCTAAATTTTTGTTGGTTATTTAGGTAAAAAAGCAGTAATGTTGCCTAAAACAGCAGCTTGTCTGGAGTCCACACTTTCCCTACAGAGTCTATAAATTGCTATAGTGGGAAATGAAACATTTCCAAGCTTATAACTTTTTTCCTAAGTTTTATCATTTTCTGGGTGATGTCCAGAAAGATTATCAAAGAGACTTTGGTTATGTTAACATTCCCCCATTCATTCCTATGAGGAGTGGCCCTTCCAAGCCAGTTCAATAAACAGATAAATCAAGGGAAGACATTCATAGGCATATCAACAGTGGGATATTTAATATAACTTACAACTTCCTCTCTTCACACTAGCAAGCTGTTAATAGCATTCGATTCTTCTGCTGCAAAATTATACATTAATTTTTAAAGGATAGCTCTAGACAAGTGAAAAATTGGCAATGTATCCTTCCATGAATTTATTTTTAAATTGTTTTCCCAGTTGCAGGGCTGGCTGTTTCATATTTTAATAAATATATCATTCAAATTAGCAAGAGTCATATGAAACTAAATTGGGTTTTGAACAGGAGAATTCAAATGACAAAAATTGGCTAGGTTGCTGCTTGTTTTTTGTTCAGCTCACCTTTACAAAGTGACCATATGTTATATCTTCATTTCTTGGCAACTGCAAGAGTTGCATGCAGATACAGTCCTTCTGTTGATACTCTCTTTTCATTGTAGTGCTTCTGTCTAGAGGCGTCATTTTGTGAACAGCTGTAATGTTGTTATTAAAAGCAATACATATATTTTAAAACAAAATAGTAGACATATGTGCCTACTGTCAATGCAAGCAAGTCTATCTAAATGTCATGTCGAGTGTTGCAATGGCTGGAAAACAAAGCTGCTTTCCCCCATTTGCATTTCTGAAATCAATTTTGTGCAGGCTTGCAATCTGTCTGCTAAGAAAACCTATTCTGGGAGAGGCTCAGGTATGAACTTGGCACACATAACTAGAGATACAGAACTTGATTCTTCACGGCCTTGATCCCTTTATAACCATTTACCCCTGTGGAAAATAGGTAGAAAACACAACTGTTTATTTTCAGTAATATGGCACACTCATTTTTCATAAGTGATGACATAAGATACAATCAATTTAAGCAATGAAGAGTGTTCTATTTGATGTTTTTATTAGAAATGTTTGGCTATTCTAGTACTATCTGTAAGTAACCCCCTCTAATATCATAACGGAGAGATTTCTAGTAGTCAGAGTCAAGTAAAATAAGGCTATCATCTTTTGAACTTAATCTTAAAACCTGCAAAATACTATTGGTCTTCGGATCAGGTTACACTTTTGGATATTGTTTTTTATGACTGTCTAAAAGATCTTTGATTAGAAGAAAACTAATTTTCTAATTGTGTAGTAGAATAGCTGATTGTAATCTTATGCTTTTGGACCAATAACATCTGTGAAATTATTATAGATTTATGTTACAGTATTTTTATTTTATTTTATTTATTTTCATTTTTGTCCTGCATATCAAAGTAATAAAATCAAATGCTGGTTACATGTGCAAATACAAATTTCTAACTGCTAGAGTGTGGTATGAACATCTGGATTGTAGATTTGTAAATACCATACAGAAATGAAAATGTAATTTGGTAGACTTTCAGATCACTCTGAATCTATTAGCTCCAAAAGCCAATGGAAATGGGAGTTGCACAACCGATTTTGGAATAATACTGTGGGTTTTGTTATCACCAGACACAACTTGAGGATCACCAACAGAAATTTACCTCCTAACATTACCTGACAAAGCTGTTTTTCTACACCTCCACAGAAGAGACTGGCATGTTTAAATGCACAGCTGGAAGAGTTTGGCTTCTTTACAGGCAAAGCTAAATAAAACCTTATGATGAGTGTTTCTAGACTAAATGGTCTTCCTCTGAGAATCCTCAGGAATGTGTTGGCTGCCGTGTTACAATATCCTTAGTAGTGGTTCCCTGACTTAAAGAAAACTATGGATGAAGATACTCATAAAAGAGGAGACTGGCAGAAAAAAAAATCCAAATATTTGTAGACACCACAACTACAGTGTTTTAGTACTTTTAAAATTCTCAGACTTAAGTTTAATAGCATTTATTTTTTTTCCTTTAGTGTATGTTAAGTTTATTAGATTCCCTCCGATGTATAAATCTGGCATATCAAACCACAATTTGCATTGTCAGCTCCTATGAGTGAAATCTATTGCAGTTACAGAGCTGTCCTGCTTTTGCCTTTGTAGCAACTTTCAGACCACAATAACCATCATCAGTTTAAAGCAGGCAGATCCATTACATTTCCTCTGTTCCTACAACCCCACATTAAGCTAATATTATCTATTTCCCAAGTGAAAAAAAGCCCTTCCAGTCCTATCAATTATTAATTCCTTGCTTGCAGCTAATGTTTTGTTTGAATTATTTAAATGCATCTTCATTTATCAATAAACATAAAATGTTAAACAAAGAATACTGATGAAGGGCATTATTTAAGCCATAACATTTTATGAGATTATTTCAAGCGCCTTTTTTTGATTTATTAGCACAATATGTTTTATAATTGTTTTTCCATTTCTAAAACCAAAACAAGAAACACCATGTTTCTGGGTATCATCAAGAGATTTGGAGGCTTACTGAATGCTTTGAAGAATGTTACATTTTGGTCTGGTTTCTCAAAAAAAAAAAAAAGCAAATTCCCAATCCATTTGCTAAGAAAATTCAAGACATGGTTAAGATATAAGATGCCTGTGATTTATTATGAGAATAACAGTTACTGAAGTTCACTTCAGCCTCCATTTCTTTTTTCCCAGTTGCAGCGATTTTATCAGAAACGAAGTAAAAACCATACTTGTTGTTAAATGACTTGAAATTAAACAGCTGAGGTGAAAGAACAATAAGTGAACCACTGTTTTTATTGTCTTGATATGCCTGTCATGGTTTTAAAAGAAGAAGGGGAATTGTCAGGTAACTGAAATAAAATCAATATTATAATATTGATGATTTAATTCAAGCTAATTCTGTCAATTTAAGTAACCCTTGCTTAAGATGGAACATTTTTTAAAATACTGTGTTTTTTCTCCTGTTTTCTAATAGAATAAATGAAAATAATTTTAAATTTATATCATAGGCATATGAAAGTGATATTTCTCGACATTAAAAGAGTACCTAAGACTATAGCCAAATTTTATCCCATGTCCACTCTGCCCCTTTAACTTCAGGTGTATAATTTTCTCTGTTGCTACAAAATCATTCAGAAGATTGGGGAAAATAGCAGTTCAGTCATGATCTTCAGCCAAAATCCTTTGTGGTCATATACCAAAGATTTTAACAAAAATACCTTCAAAAACTTTTCCTTTTCTTTAATAGAGAATATTGTGGCATTTCTTTGCTGATCCAGATTATTCAATGAATAGATTATGTCTGTGGTCTTAACACAGACGTTAATCTTTCCTATTTATCACAGCTCTCATCCATTGAAAAAATTCCTTTAAAATAATTGCTTATGACCATTTGATACGATCTCAGTAAAGGTGTCAACAGTGATCTAGGTCCTATTGTATTACACACTTATAAAAGATGTGCTTTCCCTGAGGGTTAGCAGTCACCCAGCAAGACGGACAAAAGATGAAAGTAAGGAAGTTTTAACTGCCCAGTTTTATGATAAACAGCTAAGGTACAGAAGTCCTGTACACACTGAATAGTTCTGCTGATTAAAGGTATAGTACGAAGAATTTCTCATTATAATAGGCTACAGTATTGGACACAAATATTGTTGGTGGCTCCATACTATATTCATGACTTTTAACCTTGTGGAACTGTTGTTTCCCTCCTGCCTTCCCACCATGAGCTAAAAATATTCTGGATTTTTGTGTATATAATTGGATTTTAAAGAGTAGAAAAACATCTGGAGGTGTGAAAAATGACCCTGAGGTGCAGGATGGCAGGCAGAACTTATAAAAGATTTTAAAAAATGCAATAATATTCACTTCCAGTTTCCCAACCAGACCAAACTGCATTGCTGCTGCATTGAATGGAGCAATAATTTGTCAGAAATAAAGCTTGAAAGTTCATTCTAAATATGGTTTATATTAGATTGCTGTGAAAATATTTCAGATTAAAGTCTACAGCTGACTTTGCTGTAGACAACAAATATTAATATTAATATTCTACAGAAAAACTAGTTCAGCATTGATGGTCTGTGTATGTAAGGTGCCTACAAGTATGAACCAAGAATCCAGAACTGCAGAACCAAAGATAGAGGTTAAAAGTTGCTGCTAAAATACAGGCTCATTACCACACTGAAAATCATTTACTCAGAGGAGGCATAAATATGGGATATTTAGAAACAAAGTAACTTACCTGTTTTGAGCTTCCAAGTATAGTTACAGAAATAACTTAATTTCTAATACTGAAATGCTTTGGTAATGGATATGTCTGGAAGATTAAATTTATTAACCCCACACATTGAAAAAAAGACTTTTTTTTAATGAAACATAGGGCATTTTCTGTGTAACAGCAGTATTTTTTGTTTGGAAAAATACCAATTATACCCTAAATACATTTAGTATGTTTAGTAATGTGCAAGTAACACTTTAGGGAAAAAATCAAGTAGATTATACTAGAAAATTGTATATTTATTCTACTGTTAATTTGAATCATATGGTAATGTCGATTGAAAGGAACTACTAGAGGTTTAGTACAATTTACTGTTCAAAGTGGGATTATCATCATCATCTTAGAGTTTTACAGTTTTCTGTGGAATATAAATGTTAGGTGAGATTAGGGATCTATATAACGCTTTAAGTAGAAAGGTGGTTTACTACTTTTCTTTCATCATTTTTCTTATGCATTCTCATATTTCAGTTTACCATTACCTCCATTTGACTGCTCACCGTCAATGTTTGGTCCTCAGCACTGATGACAACCTCAGCTGAGGGCTGCAATACCTCATCAAACTCAGTGCTGTGTTGAGTGGGAAGGACTCTAAGGAAAAGGTCCTTTGCTATTCTCTAATGCAGTTCTCCATGCTATATCATTTGCATTCAAGAATTGGTCATACAGGATGTGTCCACTTCGAATTATTACCAATAACATAAGCATAAGGTAGAAGTCAGTTTTGAAGGTTCTCATGGGAGGCATATCTTTGAAGTGGTCCTCTCTCTCTGTGTGCAAAGGTGTTCAGAACAGCAAGTGCACACGTTTCCCAAACCACTCCTAGACACCAGTGAGCATCATCACAGTTTTGATTCCATTCCCAGAACTACTAATCTCCCACATCAATATTTCCTGGAACAGGACCGCAATGTTGAAAAGCTGACTGGCTGTCGCTGTATGCAATAACTCATGGAAAATGCAAAGCAGAGTGTTAGCCTACCTGCAAGTGTGGACATGGAGTGGGATGTGGGCACCCTCCTGTCTCCACCAGAAGGTAACATGTCAGTAGATTCATGCCCACCCCTATTTAAAGAGCTTTTCAGTATTATTTATCAATTTACGTCACTCTTTAAAACCACGGTACATTACTTAATTCCTATATTACAGTGAAATTCCTATGGAAGTACATATTACAGCCACATTAATATCACATTAGCTCATCGTGATTCATGTTATTGCAATGAATGAATGAATTAATAATGATTTGCCTCTTTACCAAGTTTTTTTTTTCACCTTGACATGAAGAGGATCCATGGCATTGATCATCACAAATATAATGGATTGATTCATCATTTATGGGAAAAGAAGCTGCTCTTCCCATAAAGCTTATTCTTTTATTGCACTTTTTTTTCCCCTCCTTTCCTCAGTAAATGTATTATCTTTGGCAGGAATTCAAACCACCTATAGATCATTCATAGGAATCAACTCGGCTTAAAGTACTGTGACTTTGCCAGCTGTGAGAGAATGAATGGAACTCAGGTGAATCAGTTGTCACATATAAACTCAGTCAGGAAAGTAGATAGTTATCCCTGGTAATGAAGGTTAAGCATTAACAGCTGCCCTCTGTGTGGTGAGATTAGGTGCTTTGGAGCTATTTAATTGTGGGTAAAGGTGATCTACTGGTATATGTTGTGACACCCATGTATGCAAAAGCAGTATGACATCCAGTGCTGCCATTTTTGCCCAGCTGAAGGGCAAGGTTTATATGTCCTCACTGAAATGGGAAGTTATTGAAAGCAACCTCTTGATTGGTATTGTGCTCTTATTACTGGACAGTGGTCAGTACACTGTGTACGTAGAATTGTAGAACTGTAGAATCATTAAGGTTGGAAACGACCTCTAAGACCATCAAGATCATCAAGATTATATATTTAGAGATTGCCTTGTTAGTAAGCACTTGGGCTTACTTTTCATCACAGTATTTTGTGATTATCTTAAAATTGATAGTTTTCCACCATTTTTTCTGCTGTTAATGTAACACTACAAAATAGAAGAGATTATTCAGTGTTTTGGTTTTCTTTTTCCGTCTTTAATTTTTCAAGGACTTCATGGCTAAGCCAAAGTTGCAAGAGTACAGTGGAGCACAAACCAGTGATGGAGGGCTAATTCCTTATATAAAATGATGCACCTTTCCAAGCACTGCCCTCGTGATGCCAATAGGGTCATTCCCTCTACCAGTCATAATCTTTTATAAGTTGGAAATGTAACTGTTTTGCTCTCAGAGATCATGCCAACACACAGTTTGGGGCCTCCAGATGTGGAAAAGCTAGAAACATAGAGAAAGAATTCAGAGTGGCATCCAACTGCTCACTCCGGTCACACTGCTATATGTCATACTTTTTTAAGCGTGTATGATAGAGGGAAAAATTTTTAATACTGTCAGTGGTGACATTATGATTTTATCAACAGTACATTTAAGATACACATTTAAATGATCAGTGTGTTTTAAATCTTTTGCTATTCTGGCTTGAGTGATTTAAATTTTACTTGTTCCTCAAATTGCTGATGAAAAGGTCATGTTTTAAAATCAGATGACACTTTTATTTTAACAGGATCTCAGTGAGAAAAAACTGCAAATATACCAAGATTTACATAAGAAATATAATTTTGACAAAAATAATACAGTCTTCCAAAATATTGACTTTGGATGATACTAAGTTCTCTTGCTGTTTCGTAAGATTTTCTTTTCTGAAGTCCACCACATGCCAATAAAAATTCTTAATACGATATGTCAGTAGACATTATATACCTTGATGTTGTACTTTGCAGATAAAATCTGTTTTTCTCCACCTTTCTTATTCTTCCTGATTTATATAGGGACCCTTTTTAAATACTTTGCAACTACACAAAAAAAAGAAATATATACAGCCTTATAAATTCAAAAGGGTACAGCCTGTGAGATTTCCACATCTCCAAAGTTGAAAAATTAAAATAAAATATGACTGGAGAAAGTTTTGTTTTCCTTATTGTTTCCAAAAGTCAGAAAACCATATGTTTTACCACACTGCAAATGAATATTTATCTGATGAAGAGGGTCATATAAAGGGCACTTCCACCTCGAACAGAGAGTTTAGGAATTCATTGAAAACCTATATATCAATAGTAAAACAAACCATATGAATTTTCTTTGAAGGTCCAACCTGTCTTTCAAGCTCTGAATCTAGAGCTTTTTTGCAATTACATTCTGCACTATTAAAAATTAAAGTCATCTAGCACCTAGAAATGAAAATTCAATGTGGTATTCTGATGACCATTCAAAAAATAATTTCAGAATAATTTTTCAGTGTAAAATCACATATTATTTGACTCTGCAGAGGAATTCTTTTAATACTGTGTTTACACTGTTCCCAAGTGCTTCTTCAGACCTCTGAGAACAGTTCATTTAATCCAGGTCTCAAAAAAGAGGATCATATAACACTCTTAGATACATCCATGTAAGTCCAGACTCACACCTCTGAAGATACTTCTTGTTGTGGATGCACATTGATATAAATGAGAAAGGCACCAGGGACTTCTCTTTCACTAAGTACTCACCCTCTCCCAACCTCTTCTTGTCTACAATTATTATGCACATATCCAAGTTCACTTAATAGTTAATATGCTGACTTTTCTGGCCAAATACCCAAATGGATCGAACACATGTACAGTGGTGGGAAGAACAAGCATTTAAACTTTACAGCTCACCTCTCCCCTGGATCTTATACTGCACAAACCAGTGAAATCCAGCTGCCTCTAATGAAATTTTTAGTTGTTTTTCACGGTCTTACATTTAAAAGGGAGGGGAAGGGAACGGAAAGTAGTAGAAACGTACTAGTCTTTTTGAGTGAGATTTATTAGCCCTATTTCTGCTGAAGTCTCAAGGTACAGTCTAGCACAGTGATCTCCATTCTTCCCTGGCCTGTAAGCAACACTGCTTGAAAACAAATATGCTGTGAAAGTCACTTCATTTTGCTCGCCAAGATGCAACAGAGTGGCAGTGACTTCATGGGATTGTTAGCAACATCAGAGGATAGTGGTTTGTTGTTTTGTTTTTTTTTCTTCTCTATGAACTTTGGTTTTTGAACACTGTTTTAGTAAGAAGACACTTATCCACTATTTTTCTTTTAGAGCCAAACATTTTTTCTCCTTCCCTAGAATCTCATGAAATTTCAAAATCAATTAAACTCATTGAAATGTCTTAGGCTTTTACCTTAGTTTGGCAATATCTTAGTTACTGCTCTGTTTTATAAACATTATCAGTTGGATTGTTTAGTCTCCCGGGCTGAAAGAAATCAAGCAGAAGCATCTCTTCTGCAAAACATGATACAATGTGAGGAATTTTTGGTTCTACTTTTTTTCTGTAGTAATTTTCCAGGCTACAGATATGGCAAAGCTACAGGAATACATTAAGTCAGCTTATTATATGTATCAGTCTACTGCAATATTTGTACTAAACTTTCTTCCTGCATGTTAGAGCAACCCCAGACAGCAACTAGACATTTTGTTTAGTATTACAGACAAGGCCGGTGGATATTCACGTTCTATCAGCCACTAAGTACGTCTGAACTACCTTTGTCAGTGAAAGAGACTGCCACTTCTGTATGAACCGTAGAACCTGCTCCATAACTATCTTGGAGCAAATTCTGACCTCTGCCCAGGAGAATATAAGGGCAATAAATGACTACACAATTCGAGGAAAAACCCACAGCTGAGAAAGAATTCATGACTGAGGTATCCTTGAAGTAGGATATCTGGAGGGCAGCAGTACATCAGAACGTAGTGAGAAGCACATTATCAGTCTAAAAAGGCTGATATCTACTGCAGCATGGAACTTGAAAAACTATTTTGTACATCATCATGTTGCTATGTTAACACTCTGGAAACTGTTCATGGAACGTAATATAAGCATGAGTCCATGATATGTGAATTGTCTGTTGCTTTATGGGAATAGTCTAATGTAGACTCCCCTGCAAAAGAAAAGAAAAATTTACAGGCTATAGCCTAGGATATAAATGTTCCTGACAGAAGAGTTTTTTGAGATGTAACGGTGTCTCAAAACTAGACAAAAATACAAATGACAAAGGCAAATAGCAATATTCATATGTTACTTGGTCTTGATTCCTCTACAACATCATCCAACCCAAATACTTTTTTTATGTGATTATTTTCAGACTCGCTCTTTAATTTTACACATCATTTCACTTCCTTGAATGTAGTAGATATTTTATATTACATATAAACCATGGGTTTTTTTTGATTGAGGGATTTCTTAATTTTTCCGGATGAGAATTAAAAAAATTCCTTTATCTTTGATTTTTTTTATTATACAAACCTGGCAACCTATTTTGGGAAATTCCAATAAATCTGGATTTTTGAATCATATTCCTCCACATATGGTATTAATTTATCTTTGTCTTGCCTTCATGCAACACAGCAACAGATGTTGAACATTTCTGCTTTTTAATAGGCCTCTGATCTTCTGAAGATTCTTTTCAGGAATAGGCAGAAATATGTTTTTAAGCTACAGATCATTTACAAGATTGTCTCTGATGAAGTTTGTTTTGCTAACAAAGTGGATTTCATCCCTTTTTCAGATATTTTGATTTCACATTGAGCTTTACTGTGCATTTACACTGGGAAAAATTGTAATGTTTAAAAGTTGTTGTTTTTGTAGATCAGATTGAACTAGAGGTGGGATTAGAATGCTGACCTATTTTTATGAGTTTAATTGCTGCAGTGTACTTTAACTTCTTACAGATGTACTATTGAAATGGTTAACCTTTACTGGCTATCTTCACTAGTATGGCCTTATCTCTTCAGATTGTAATTTTTAAGGTGGTTGTTTAAAAAATTGTTGAAAGGCTAGACTTTCTTATGCGTTTTGGGCAATTTCAGAGGAGGTATTGACCAAGTCTCATCAATACACATGGACTGATTTGTGTGGTGTCACCAAGCCAAAGCATCTGTAAATCCATCTGAATTAGCCAGATGAGACTTGCATACAGCTGGTTTACATTGGATAGAGCAGTACAACACAGCTGGAATTTATTGGTGAATCTGACCTGCTATTTATTAGTAATTTATGTAGTGCACGGCATATGTTATGTGGCTGTGTATCAGCAGATAGGTACATATGCACAAACTTGCACACAGGTGCTATACAGATCATTTGTAATGTGGACAGAGAAATAAGAGACGCACTGTGTGTTTCTCAACTAACTTGAATTAATAATATCCGGGAAGAGGGCCTAAAAACTTTATTGCACACCTTTTCTCATGCATAATCTACAAGACTTAAGAACAAATGTGGGGAATGATCATTCTCCACCCAGATAAACAGATTTTGTGCATCATATAAACATTTAACAAACATACAGCTGAACAGCTAGTGCTTACAAAAATCCATCTCAAGAAGACTTTGTTCACTAGTGACAGAAACATTTGAACTCATTTTACAGGACAGGGAAAATAAATTTGCATATAATTATTAAACATTATCAAACCATGCTGTTCTACTAATAGAACCTTAAAATGTAAGACATTAACTGGAGACCTTGAAGAAGATTTCCCAAAGCTTCATGTCTGCTATGTCCATTTACATCCCTAAATGGGACTCAAGGATGGTCATAAAAGATTCTAACTAGGACAAAAAAAAAAAAAAAAAAAAAAGACTCCAGAAAGTGTCACAAAAACTTTTGTTGTATTCTCATGAACTGTTTTAAATTTCAAAACTAAAATTTGTTTTGAACTGGAAAGCTAAAATTAAGCATATCTAAATGTTGAAGTAGGACATTTCAAAACTTTTTCATCCTTTCAAGACAGTGAATGGACTTATAATCATCTTCTCTTTCAGTTTCAACAAAATGGGCTTCTGTTGCGAGCTATATTGCTAATAATTCTTAATTAATATATTGTAATTTCTTAGTAACACATGTGCAAAAAAAGAGGAGGAAGGGAAAAAAACCCACTAACCCAAAAACTGAGAGTCTAAAGGTTTCAGAACTTCCCACAATTAAAAATTTAAATAATTTCCCAAAGAAAATTTACACCTATGTTACTGAGCATATAAATAGCTTCTAAAAGCATGCTCATAGATCAGCTTTTCCATTCTACACTGCATTTTTTTTCTGAACTGTCAGAATAATCCAAATCATATTTGGTAATCTATTTCCATTGTTGTCAAGAATTAGATGGATTACATATTAGTCACACTGGTTTTATAAGACTGTCTTGGTTTTGGCTGGGATAGAGTTAATTTTCTTCATAGTAAGTGGTATAGTGCAGTGTTTTGGATTTAGTATGAAAATAATGTTGATAACACACTGATGCTTTAGATGTTGCTAAGTAGTGCTTACACAAAGTCAAGGACATTTCAGCTTCCCATGCTTTGCCAGTGAGGAGGTGCACAAGAAGCTGGAAGGGAGCATAGCCAAGACAGCTGACTGAATCTGGCCAAAGAGAGATTCCATACCATATGACGTCATGCTTGATATATAAACTGGAAGGAGTTGGCTGAGGGGGTGGGATCACTGCTTGGGCACAGGCTGGGCATCAGTCAGTGGGTAGTGGGCAATTGCATTGTGTATCACATGTTTTGTATATTCTTTTATTATTATTATTGTTTTCTCTTACTTTGGAGCCCTATTAAACTGTATCTCCACCCAGGAGCTGTACTTTTTTCAATTCTCCTCCCCATGCTACTGGGGCAGGGGAGGAGTGAGTAAGCAGCTGCATGATGTTTAGTCGCTGGCTGGGGTTAAACCACAACACAGACGTGATAAATGTTATTTGAATAAGGTTGAAGGAGATGCACTGGTTATTACTCACATTCACCTGATGTTTCTACCTTAAGAGTGTTTACAGCGATGCTACTTGGAGACCCTCTAGGTAAGCAAATGCTTAGTACTTAATTTTTAGCTTTATCAGGATTCCAGAACTTCTGTTTAGAGCCTATACTATGTACTTTAAGCTACACAATATCTAGGCATTGGTATTAGTTATTATTTGTTTTCTCTTCACACTGATCAGTTTTCAAAAAGCTAAATTGAAGAAGAGAAAAAAGGTCATGCCCAGGAAGAATCAAGTTTCGAATGTTTACAAAGCTTTTAGATGAGACCATAGTATGGTCAATGTTTGCAGGGGATAAATTGTGAGATATCATGTGTTCTACTTCCCATTTCTGTTCATAAATGCCTAAAAGTTGCTCACTGAAGTTAGGTGAAGAAAATGTCTGAAGTTTAAACTTCATAATTTTTCTGTTCTTAAATTTGTAAACGTCAGCTTTGTCAAAGAGTATGCTAATGAAATGTATCATCCTTCAAAATAACTATATAGAGAAGTTAGTTCTGAGAGTGATAAACAAGTAGATAACCAAAAACAAGCTTATGCTATAGAACAGACTACACAAATAATACCAGGGTTAAAGCACAACAGTAAAGTAGTGACCAAAAAGTCAATAGGTTAAAATTTTACTGGAAGTTTTTAAAAATATCTTTTTTTCTTACTGTTGCACATGGATATAACCATCATATACTTTATTATTTTGGATATCTGTGCAGCAATGTTTTTCTCGTAGTCCATTTTGTCTGTATTGCTTGTTCAGAACATGGGGATATCCAATTAATTTACCTGAAACATAAAGGAAGACATCAGAGAAGACAATCATCTCCTTCTGAGGGCTTTGCAAATGAACTACATGCTGCTTGGCTTGTTCGTACTTGGGTGTATGTCAGATGCAATTGGTGATGTCAGAAATAGCCCCCGTTATGCATTATTGCCCAAGAGTGCTTTACTCATATTAAACTGCACTGTTTTCAGAAAACACTAAGTAGATTGCATGCACAAAGATCTGGCAACCTTGCTTATCTATTTGGTGTCTCATACAGCACACTGTAGGTAGTTGTGTAGCTCCACAGTGAGTTTGTAAAGTGTCTGAGTTAGTGGATAGAACTACAATTCCCTCCAAAACCAACATTATTATTATTATTATTACTATTATTTTTATTATTTTAATGTGTTATGAACTAACCAAACCAAACGTTTAAAGCGACTCAGTTCACACACAGTGGACAGAATGTTCATGGGTTTCTTTCTAGCTGGCATTTTTCCAATTAGTCAAGAATGGGAAGGCTGTCTGGGTTCTGAAGGTCTGCTCTATTAATTTATACTACAAACTGGTAATATTGCCTCTCCATAAAACAAAGCAAACAAAACCCCAAACAAACAAAGATGCCCTCAAACCAATATTCAAGTCTAATGTAAATCTGATGTTAGAAAGAGACACTTCTTGCCAGTGGGCATTTTGAATGGCTCCTGAGCATTACATTTCTGTTTCACAAGGAGCTGTTAAAAAGCTATGTCAAAAGAGAAGCCAGCTTATAGAAAGAATGAATACCTACAGAATAAATATTTTAACCTGGAACTTTTTACAAAATTCTCCATGACATGTCAGCTATCTTGCAATTGATGTGGTGGTTTACTAATTATGTGTACAAAAAATCATAGAAGAGTTAAACAAGATGACAGTATCTTACAAATATGCACCTCATGCACGATCTGTTCGGTTGCTCTCTGTTCACCTAATGTAAGATATAGGTACAGCCATATCAGTTCTGTTTCTGTTTGTGCAAATCAGTTAAATTTTTTGGCTCAGTGGTGAATATAATCTCAGTAAAAATTATCACTTATCTCAAAAACAAAATCTAGTTTATGTTAGTTCCTGTTCTGATTT
This sequence comes from Opisthocomus hoazin, assembly GCF_030867145.1. NCBI lineage: Eukaryota > Metazoa > Chordata > Aves > Opisthocomiformes > Opisthocomidae > Opisthocomus > Opisthocomus hoazin. The sequence goes on from NC_134420.1 coordinate 40,024,123, forward strand.
AATTTTCAGATTAAATGAATTACTTTTCTCTTTAATTTTATTAAAAATGAGATGCTTTTAAAGTTGCTTATCATTTCATTTACAGAGGTTTGTTGTTGGTGTACTTTTCAAGGCTCCAAATAGATCTGGTTCCTATCACAGTAAGAGAATAACATGTTAACAACCATTTAGCCTCAGGAACACTGAATTAAAGAAGAAAGTACTGGAAAATTTTTCTGAGATCTTTGAAGTGAGTAAGAACAGAGTACATTATCTGAGAAAAGAATAATGTAAGATTATTTTTTTCCATCACTAATTTATTTTTTTCTTCTCAATTTTCTACACATTTTTCAGATAGAGTGGATAAATTTCAGAGCTACAAGATATTCTCAACTGAGATTTACCTGATGTAGTGCAAGTATTACTAAAAGATTCAAAACTGTTTAGTTGTAGAACTTGAAAAAGCTTTTTTCCCCACTGAAATACTCATTTTCCCTATCTAATTTAGACATGGGATTGGGAAAGAAAGACAAGCAGATCAAAAGTTATTCAGTGATAGCGGAGGTAAATCCCATATATAATTGCATCAAGTAAGATCCATTACATGAACTAGAGTTTTGCAGTTTTTCTTCTTTTGTTTATGCAAAAAGTAATTTTTTTTCTGTTTTTTTCCACAAAGAAAGGTCATAGTGAAGAGGTAAAATATGGGAAAGAAAAATAAATAAAATCTGACAATTCTCCAGTTGGTGTTAAAAAACCCAAATATTTCAAAACTACAAGACTTTAATCTAAATTAATTTCAAATAATTTTTCACAGATTTTTATGCATTAGGTTTCTTTATTTGGAAAATGTAATTCAAAAGGTAAAGTGAATACCATAGTGTCTTTTAGGCTTGCTAGCAATGATGATGAAGGAAAGAAAAGACACCTTCAGAAAAAAGTCTGAAAGGTAGAGTCTTGATGACAACTAAGACTGACCTTCTGGGATTGTCTAGGATATTTTTTATTTAAGCATTGTGAAAAGAATCCTTTTTTATGTCAGTGGGCAATAAGTGCAAATCTGAGAGGACAGAGTAAACCTTACTGCTGCTTCCAGATGTAGAGTGAATGTTCCATTGAGTAGCAGCAGTCAGAACCCAGAAACTGCACTCTCTGACTACAGAAAGACTGAGACAGACAGTGCTTAACAAAAGTCTGACAGGGTTGTGGGGAATCAGAGCTTACCCAGGAGACAGGCAGCTTGCTTAGTCTAACCCCTAGGCTTCCCATCCCTAAAAAGTCTTAACAATGAATTAAACAGTAATACGAGGGTGATAATTAGAACAGTCTACCTGCTACAAAACTCAATAAAAAAGAATCCACATTTGCGAAGTTTACAAGTTGGTGTGTGAAATCCTATTTGCCTTTATTAACAAATGCTTAAGGCTAATTTCTCAGCAGATATCATAATTTTATCCATTCTTCACACTGTGCTTTCATCAGAGTTGCATTTAGAGATTGAAAAACCTCATCAGTGGAAGGGTGGCTGCTTTGATTGTTTTTGATAGAATGTCATCCAAAAAAGTGTGTTTTAATAACCTATGTCATTACTGAACAAGAGGGATTTAAATTCTACTATAAAGAGGCTTCTACAGCACCAGACATCTGTTCTAAAACTTACTGTGGCAATATACTCACTGGATTGCCTGTACAAATTTGATTAGCTGGAACTTCCAGGAATGATTTGCAGCTGATTAACCCAGGGACCTTATCTTCAAGTATTGGGGTTGTATAGATTGGCCAAAATCCTAGCTAAAGTCAAATATTAAAGCCTATAACTGTAAGTTAAGTGGAAGATGAAGGTAATGAACTAAAGACAAACAGAAGACAATATTTCTGGTATTACCGTAGTAACTGATCATTTAATTTGTGTTATTACATCAGCAGCAAACAAGTCTGAACTTCTGCAGCCTCTCTCTGCAAACTTCTATCCGGTGACACTTCTGGGCTGCATTTTATTAGCTTTTGGGGACTTTTATTCTGTTTCTTAAAATGAAAAGGTGACCTTAGTACTAATGACTGTTAATGGCATGGTGTGTTGTTTTTTTTTAATTGCCAGGGAAACATAAATAGCAAAATATGTGGCATTTTAATGCATCCCTTTGCAAACCAGAACAATAAGGTTTTAATGTGCCGTACAAATTTAAAGTGAGATCACTGGGTAATGGGGTACATATGGTGATCCTAAAATAAAAGGTTACTATGGAGAATAATTAAAAAGGCCTTTTAAAAATTATTTTTGCTGCTTAGGTATTAGTTTTAGATGTAAAGAGGGATTTACTTTGCCTTACCAGATGTATTGTCATTTTAGATTCTGCAAATTTGTGGTTGGGAGGCTATCATTAAAACATGTCTTGGCATATTGAGTGGAAGCCTCAGATTTGATGGGACTGCCCTATCTGTAGCTGCATCTCTTTCCTTTGTGTGAATTATCTGTGGATGAAAAAGGAAGGCAATTAGACCTGTCTGAAATTCAGTTCTTAGGTTAGCTGCATATCTTCTGTAGTGCTTTGAGAATTAAAGGATAGTTGAGTACTTAATCTTTAGTACCCAGTTTCACCCCATGTAACTTCTGAGGCACCTAACTGCAGTTCAGGCCAGTTAAGAACTGAATCACCTTCTGGAACAACCCAGTCCCCTCTGCTGTCTGTAACAGATGCCTATGTTTTTAACTTGAAGGATTACATCGACAATGAAAAGGGGTGAATCTAGGCTTCTCTGTTTCAATTTTTTCATCTACTAGTAATAACCTGAGATACAGAGGTGTCTGATGTTTAATTAATGAATAGGAAGTATGGGAATCTCCATTAAAAACTGCTAAAAGTTAGTATTCATAATTACGGTTACTGAGGCAACTTCTGATATCACACTGTGCAACATGAAAACAATGTTTTATTCTGGAGAAAACCCAGTAACATTCTCAGTGCTCAACATGAGCTGGAACTGCAAGGATTCAGACAACAGGAATGACCTTTTCAACACAGACTAGGATAAAACCTCAGAGCCCAGAAATTCTTCAATATGTCAAGTGTGCTTTCAGGGCAAACCCTGGGTCAAATGAAAAATCCCAGCTTGCAGGGCTGAAAATCTTTCATTCCCTTAAACTTTTGTTGTCTGGTTGTTCATGATGGCAATAGGTTCAGAAGATTATGGAGAGCAGCTAAGCTGTGGCGCACAGGAAGCTGAACAGATCTACTCTGAGATGGCATGGTGTTGCTCTCTAGCACTGCAGAATGAATGAATAGGGAACAAGTGGGCAGCTGTATCTCTTTTGAACTGTTGAGTCAATGACAAAGAAAATAATTTTTTTTTTTCCCCAAGTAGGAGGCCATATCCTTCATGTTGTTAGAGAAATTATAGTGGAGAATGTCTATTTCATTTGCCATTTGCACATTCAGTGAAAGGTGACAAAGGTTCAGTTAATTCAGACCAAGACTGGATAGCCTTTGGTTTTCAGTGAGACATAAGTAAGATATTCGTACAAAAACACATATAAACTGAAAAACAGTGCCACTATTCTCTGCCTCAAATCTGTTTTTAAGGGACTAGAGAACATTTCATTGCTTTTAACAATAAAGAAATGGAATCCTGAATGAGGAGAACTTATCCTCATTTGATTTTGAAAGTATCAAAGACATAAACCATAGAAATGTCCACATGCCCACAAGCAGTTGCATAAGGATCTGTATCTACTACTAGAATCCTTATTTCCAAAATTGTTCTGAATTCTTCCCCCAAACATGCACATTTTTACAGCAGAAAGGAATCAGAAACAGTCTGGTTTTATTCTTGGGGGCAAAGCTAGACTATCAGATTCAAATTCCCTTCTTGGTTACTGACGTTGATACATATTTCGTGGATGAATTTCTAATGTGGCATATAAATGACAGTATTTTTTCTAGCTTTCTTTCTGGTGTGAATCTGTGAGTTCTTTGAAGAGGTATGAAAAACAAGGAGCCCCACCAGCATGGAACTGGCCCTGTGAAATAGCTGTGTTTTAATTAAGTTTATACAACTTTTATGACACAATGGGTAACCTCCAGTACCACACAAAGAAACTGCAGGGCCATCAAATGTACTTCACTAGTAACTAATCTTGAATGTTCAGTTTTGTTAGGTAAATAACAATGCTTTATAAAGTAAAGCAGAGCTTCATAGAAGAGGTGAACATTTGCTGGAACTGGTTTTCAAGCAATTTCCTGAGCGTGATCTTTATAAAAATGGGGATCAAAATTTCACATTAGATAAAAATAATTGAGGTATCCAGCCCTTCTGTTTTTCATTTTTCCTTCTCTCTCAAAAACTTTTTTTTGTTATTGGCATTAAAAATTATTCTTTCTTCTAAAGAGTGCAATTTTTAATTTATTGTCCTTTGGATTTAATTCTTTTCTGGAATTGTCATCATATTCAGGAGCTGAATAGAACACCACTCATACTTAATACACAATCATAAACTCACTTTCTAAAGTAAATATTACTGACAGATTATTACGCATTATATTCTTTACAGCTGCTAGCCCGCCAAGAATTTTTACAGCTGCATTATCTGTCTGGCAAAGAAACAGAAACTGTGTTTCATCTTCGACGAGTACTTCATTTTTCTCTTTGAGTCCTGCCACACCATACTCTCTATCTGGGTAAGAGCATTGACTGACTGTCGCCTTCGTTGGCGTGGCGACCTGGTTCAGGGACGGCTCGGCGACCCACCCCTCGGCCACTCGGGTCATCAGCACGCAGACACCAATGTGGTGGACGGCAAATGGCGTTTATTGATAAATAACACAGCGTTATATAGCCTAGGTTTACAGCATCACTTCCGTCTGCTTACTTCACGGGTTAAATGCTATTGGCTATTAGGACAGGGGGGGGACACTACCTTTCCGTACAGCGCGACATCTTCAGACCGCCAAGCCTTAACTACACACATTTCCCCCCTCCTTATGCTTAACTAAATAGGCTAATATGAAATATAAAGTTGTAATACTTAACTTAGTATTTAACTTAATATTATGTTAGACTTAACCTTAATTAATCTTAACTATAACTTAAAAATATAAATATTCAGATCTTACGATAACAAATATAAGGCGCCTTGAACAAATGCATTTGTAAATTAGCTAAAATATAATCTTAAAATATATATAATATAATTTTAGAATATAATCTTAAAGTCTTAAAAATTCTATCGATATTCTTATTTTATATTTATTCTATATTTTACAATAGTTTTAAAAAGGATATGCTATAAACCTGAAAAAGTATAAGGCACAGTAAACAGGTAAAAGTTGAGGTAACTTTTAGGATAACACTGGGTAGGTACGTTTTTAAAGCAGCTGACGGTGTTCTACGAACATAATGTTAAATTTCTCTAGCTGACTCTTGACGAACGACATGATTCCATTCAGTATACAGGGTCCAAAAATTAGTGCTATTACAATCATCGCGATTGGTCCTATCAAGGTGGATAGCAAGGTGGTTAACCATGGGATTAAACACTGCCAGAGATATGCATGGAGTAAGGCCTGTTTTGGAACAGATCCATTGAGCTCCTTTAGAGGGAATAGCCCATTTTTCTTTGGTTTTTCCCACTGTGGACAAGACAGAACTACAGAGCTTCCGTTTTTGTCCCCACACATTGCCTATACAGGTCCCAGATCCAGAAACATATTGCATGGTTATCCTCTTTTTCTTCTCTCCCCAAGAACACTGAAGTGGTACGGATTGGGTGTCTAGGCTATATGTTGTGTTTACCCCTATAGCCTCATAAAAAGGGGGTTTCACGTCATAGCACAACCAACAGTGTGCAGTTAGTTTTGGGTTGGTTTGGTTCAAGGTGTCGTAGGTAGCTCGCATTAGTTTCCATAAGGGGGGTTCCCTCGTCCCATCGAGGGAGGATATTACATCACTTTGGGTGGTCTCCAGGGGGCTAGCAGTTATCTGTGGTCCACTAACAATTGGATTGGGGCCAATTCCATGAGGAGGGATTTTTATTATTTCCTCCTTCCTTACATGTATCAATCCACCTCGATCTTGTCCTGGTTCCCAATACCTAATTCCCCAAGTTCTTCCCGTTACCCATCTTGAGTCTTCTGGATGAATTACTTGGAGGATTATAGTGTCACAATTACTGTACCCTACAGATCCTCCAGACCAATCAAGTCGTGGATGTTTGCAACCTAGTGGTCCCCATGTTGTCGTTAAATATTTGTCTGGGATTGGGGGGTGTCCAAGCGGAAGCGATAGTGACACAGTCCCAATATGCGCAATAATATTGATTAGGAGAATTACAATATCCCTTTCCTGGGTTAGATTGTGGACATAAGTAATAGGGCCGCTGGTTTAGGCAGGGCTGTATGGGTGCTAATTCACACAGGCGAGCAGCAAATCTAGGAGGTCCTGCTGTTATGACTTCCCTTACTACTCGACCATTTACAAGGTTCCGTAGGACCCACCTATATGACTGATGGTGATGGTAACTTGATTCTGCCTGTCCTATAGTGACAAGCTCCAAGATTAGGATCACACAAAGGCATCGTAGCCCCCCTTTGTGGACGCTATTCTGCCGTTGTCTGGATTCTGTCCGTGAGGAGGTTTCAGGCTCGGACAGGACGTTTGCCGACTTGTCGTCTTCTCTTGTCACCGGGGTGTACGGGTTACAGGGGTGTCCGATGATCCGGTCCTGTGGACAAAAACTCACAGTTTTCATTAGTTTTATTCTGGCTAGTATGGTGCGAACAGCCACCTGGATCGGGGTTAGATGTTCTTCCTTCGCGACATGCTTAATCATGTCTGCGATACTCGACCCCGCTGATAGTGATCGCAGGATTTCTTTGGTTATCGAATTACACTGCTGATGTAAACATTCCGCTATGACTGGGCCTTTTGCCTCTGCAGGCAAGGCCGAAGAATCGACCGCTGCTTGGAGACGATCCACGAATTTTGTGAAGCTCTCACTTTCACTTTGCTTTATTGTGGACCATGGCGATGGTTTGATAATGACTCTAGAGGTTGTGCGAATAGCTTCTCTGCCCGCACGAGTAGTTGCCATAACTTCATGGGCCCGCAGGGCTTGGGCTTGTGCCTGGGGAGTAATCATTGTGGGATCTGTACCCATTAACCGCTGCAGGCTGGAACCATGCAGTGGATGGTCTGCCCCAGTTACTTGGGCTAGTTGCTTTGTACAGTTGTCCTCCCATTCTTGTTTAAAAACGACCATCCCTGCCCCGTCAAAGATCAATCTACAAGTTTGTTTTATATCAAATGGGAGCATATCGTCTCCCCCGAATATACCATCTATGAGGGTGGAGACCATGGCAGAATTAAGGCCTTTATCCGCGATTGCCTTAACAATTGCTTGTATGTCCTTAGGGTTTATCGGTGTGTGGACCCTCTGTCCCCCGTCCGTCACCCGGACCGGGAACGCTAGCGCGGCCGATGGGGCCCAGTCGGCGCACGCAATCTTTATTCTGCTCCAGTCCGTGAGAGGGATTTCTCCCCCTCGTGGTTTCTCTTTAATTTGGATGGGGATATTTTGACTCTTGACTTTATTTATCTCTGTTTCCTCCTCTACTACGTTTAAATCAGTTGCGAGCCACTCGTCCCCACTAGTGTTTGAATCGGAGTCGGAACTCGACTGACTGGTTACTTCCTGTCTCCAGTACCTTTTGGCCGAGCTCCGGCCCCCTCCCCTATGGGCGGACCGCTTCTCCCCCCCGGGCCCGCCCCGGGCTCCGCTCGGCGGGGTGCCTACCCCACAGGCGCACCTTTTGAAATGCACGCTCTGATTGGCTCTCTGCCCCCCGCTCGCCCCCCTGTTCTCTTCCACCTCCCGCTTGATAACTTGTGCGCTTGATAACTTTAGCGCTTCCTCCCTGTTATCACCAAAGGAATTTTCATCCCGCCTTTCCCCTTTGGGCTCGGCGCCATCTTGGGGCGCATAGGGCGGTGGTGTAGCCCAGACTTCCTCAGACCCGTTTTTTTCCGTGGCGCTCCTAGCCTCCTCGGCTAACCCGCCCCAGAAGGATTTAGCCTGTTTCTCTCCCTCCGTAAGCGGGTCGGGGTCCGGGAGTTGAGGGGATGTATCGCCCTCTTGCTGATCTTTAGGCTCAGCAGAGCCGTTATCATCTGGGGGGTGCAAAGTCTGTGTAGCTGCCCCGATTCCCAATTTTGGGGTAGCAAACAAACAGCTCCCTGCTGCCTTCCACGTCTCCTGCTCTTATCTAGCTTTCTGCAGGGCCTGTACGACTTTCCCCCACGACTTAAGGTTTTTCCCACAACCCGAGGACATCATCTCCTCGGCTAACGCTTTAGTGCACTTATCCCACACTTCAGGGTGGAAAATATCCACCGGCTGGTCAATGACCCCGATATGCAAAAGTCTCGCAACTGCAAGCGTAAAATCTTTGGGCTTACAATCGATCCCCCAATGCTTATGTAATTGCGATACGACCTTCACAAGGGATTCCATCCTCCTTGCTAGTCCGGGAGCGTCCTCCCCGCCGGGCTGGTCCTGCCGCTCCGGCCGCCGTTCACCCGACTCCAGGCGAATCTTTCCCGGGTTTCGGCACCACTTGTCGCCTTCGTTGGCGTGGCGACCTGGTTCAGGGACGGGTCGGCGACCCACCCCTCGGCCGCTCGGGTCATCAGCACGCAGACACCAATGTGGTGGACGGCAAATGGCGTTTATTGATAAATAACACAGCATTATATAGCCTAGGTTTACAGCATCATTTCCGTCTGCTTACTTCACGGGTTAAACGCTATTGGCTATTAGGACGGGGGGACACACTACCTTTCCGTACAGCGCGACATCTTCAGACCGCCAAGCCTTAACTACCCACAACTGACTGGCTTGAAGTTGTCTTGTGCTTCATTTATGTGGCATGCAAAATTCTATAATATGGGTTCACGTAATTATATAAAGCCCATTCTCTCTAACCAATTAAACATACTTTGCACACATTAAACCACGCACACTGCACATGCACTCAGAAAATATTGTCATGATGCCTTAGTTGCTAAGTAAAATAATTTCAAAATTTTCAAAAACCCTACATCAATTATCACAAAATTGAAAGACTGTTTCAAGGAGAAGCAATCTTTTAAATGAATCACTTTTAAAAGGTCATATATTTGTTGTTTTGTGCAGTGTCTACCTTCTAAAATATTCCAAGATGGGCATACGATGGTGAAAAGGTCTAGAAAGAGGTTGTTTTTTGCATGGTTTCTAATAAATGTCTTCCAACAACATATTATAACATATCCTTTTGATAGAACTGTAACAAAATATGCTTACTAACTCCAATGGCAACTGAAGAGCAAGGGTGTAAGCCTGGATTAGTCATATCACCACAACAGTACATCTGCTCTCATAATTCCACTTTCCACTATGTTTCATCCTTAATAGGTAAGCTTGAATGAATTTTTTACACGAGCACTGATGTGTTCAGGGCTTTTTCAGTTTATTCTGGTTTGTGTAAATTGTTTGTTTAGATCCATATAAAGACAAAAAGAGCAAGTTTAAATGCTGATCTTAAGGCTGACATGCAAAATCCTTCAACATTATTTCTTTGAAACGAGAATCAATCTTCACATATCAATATTTCTTAGTATAAGTAGCTAAATGACTTCTAAAACTTTCCAATTTATATACGCCAATGACCTAAAACATCCAGAAAATCAGAATTATATTTATGACTTTTTTCTACACTTCTTTGACAAATTAGGAGCTTTAGACTTTTCTGTCAGTCCTAATATGCATGAAACTTTATTAGATGCAGAAAAAATAAGAAAAGTGAGCAATTTTTAAGGCTTTCTGTATTTTCACACTAAGGAATTTCTTCTACATTCACTGACCTGAAGAAAGCAAGATTAGAACAAGGCCCAAAATAATTGAGAATTAATGAGAATATAAGATCTTCTTATAGCTGAAAAGAAAATAAACTCCCTAACAAATAAAACTAGGCTTAGAGGCTGCTGGAAGCAGATAGCTACTCAGTGGGAGGTTCATCATAAATTTAAGAGTTCAAGTGAGGTACGCCTGGAGGCATTGTTAGATGCTAATATATTATCTTCAGAAATAATATGGGTAAGACAAGGCAGTGAAAGATTAGTGCTCACTAATACAAACAGTCCAGAGTAATCTGAAAATCAAGTTTTGAAAGTTCTTAAAAGTTGTTATGATGGCTAAGTGAATGTGTTTCACTTGCTCTTCAAGTTCATTTTGATTACTGTGCTAATGAATTGGTAATCATGGGAAACTTTGAAAAACCCAGTAGTATAACAGTCTCAAAACAACATTTATAAGTCAGCTGAGAAAGAACTAGATACACAGGTTAACCATGACCAAGAAATCTGGGAACACTTCCTAGTTCCAGAGACCAGATGAATACTTTCACTGAATTTAAATGAAGGAAAAACATCAGTGTGCACTGCATTCTGCTTTATACTGAAAAGAAACAGAGTTGCCTGCTAGAGGGAAGGTAAATCTAGAAGAGCCATAAGAAACCAGGTATAGATAAGAACAAGTGATCCAGTTTTTGTGCTGCAGTTGTAAAAGCGTTAACGATACATGGCTGTGAAACAGGAGGCATGTAAATCACATATATGTGTGCACATAGAATTTATTTGAGACTATAAATAAGTAGCTTTACTTTCTGACTGTGACATTCCTGCTTTCAGTCATCAGTGTGATACTCCATTATTCAGTGGCTTCAGTGTGACTCCATGCAGACTCTGTAAATAACATCTTACTAAATAGTAGCACAACCCCTTAAACATATAAGCAGCATTGCACAACACCATGGAAGGACTAAACAATTTTTCACTTTATTATGCTGTACAGAGTGATATTTCTCAATGATGAGAAAGGTTGTGTTTGCAGGATGTGCTGGTTAAATGGTGGAGTGCAATGATGCAGAATTCTGCAATGATGATCAGGCATCCATGTAACATGCAATTCACATTTTCTGCTCCTTAGGCTGACACTGTAACTAATAAAAGAGCAGAATAAAAATAGAATATATCAAAAAATTGAATATTTTCTTGCTGTGTAAACCAGGCAGATCAGGATTATTTGGTTTGTCCAATTATGATAATGTAGTCCAGAGATTAGCAGAAAAACTGAAAGTAGAAAACTGGTTATCTCTCCCGAATCATTATTAAACAAGATGACTTCTAGCAAAGACTGAATACATGATTGAAGCAAAAGAATTTAAATGCCATAGAAATATATTTTTGAGAATTTGGATCATTATAAAAAAAAAAAAAAGGGGGAAAAATTGCGTTTGTTTGATGTTCTCCGAGTAGAACAAGGAAATGTGGACACAGTGTCTTTGACAATGGCTCAGATTCACACTGGTTTGGAGGTTCTTTTTGTTGGCCTGGAGCCATTGCATGATATAGAGATCTAAAACACAGGTAAAAACTGGATAACTGTAAAGCATGTATACATTATATGCTTTATGGCAATTCCAGAACACAATCCCTGTATTATATGCTGAAAGAAAAGCCTGCACCCCTTAATTTCCATGCATAACTTTTTAACAAATGAACCATATTTTTAGTACCAGAGTCTGTATGAAAGGCTGCATCTTCTTGTTTTCAGACACCCTTAGAAAACACCTGTCCATTCAGGGCCCTTTTTCTCCTTATTATTTTTGTTTCTTAAAACAAACTTTGACTTGAATGCAATTGAAAACTCCAAAGCATGTTATTCAGTTATATGTCACATCAAAATTAAATGTCAATTAAGGTTCAAAGACTTGTGCAAACATTCCTCTTACTTACTGATTTCCTTTTCTCTGACTGATTCTCAGGTGGAGCCCATGGGCTGGGCTGTGGATGGAAGCTCTGGGTGAGGCTTGTCAGGACTATTAATGCTCATTAGAGCACTCAGGGCCCTGCCAATCACCTTCTTTTTTACAATAATTATACCTCAAGCTGAAAAAAAGATAGACTAAGAAAAAAATCACTGACAAGTGTATTTAATCTCTGAAAGACAAAACTGCTACAGAAAAATGTTATCCTGGCTTGCTGTGCAACAGACATATGGACAAGCGGTAATATAGGGCTGACCATCTGATTTCTATCTTATATGGGAATACTGGTTTGGTTAAGAGATCTTTGTCTGCAACACAGCAGAATGGAGACAAAATCTGATATGTAATATCTGACTAGTAGGAAAGCACTATGCTGATTTTCATCTGTCCTTTTCCTAGAAATGAATAAGTGATCATGAGGAATCAGGTGCCCTGTATTCTGATGTTTTTTTTCAAAGTAATAAAATAATTCAGTATCTCTTTTTTCCCTCAGAAATTAAATGTATTGATGAATCACTTCAAACAATGCTAATCAATAGCGTGAGAAGTCTGCAAGAAAGGACATTGACAGGCGAGGTACTATTACTAATTTATTTGTCTTTTTATGGTTCACTTAGAGGAATATCTTAAGGAGCACAGCACACGTCAGTGTTGTCAGATGTTACACGGTAGCTGTCAGAGTTTTGACTGATATACAAGCACTACCTGCTCATGTTTGCCCTTCCTTTCTGTTGAGTGCACACAGGTAAGACAGCTTGTTGGTAATTTTTATTTAATGCTTTCAGTGTCTGCAGCTGCTCTTTTATTGAAAGTTCTGACAAAGAGAGATTCCACTTAGCAAGATTTCCAAGACTTCCACTGCAAGGGTTTTCCTCTGGGATTAGAACAATCCTTGCATTCTTCTTCCAATGTCTGGTGATCTCAGGGATAAGTGTTTATGTTTTAATTTACAAAACTGCTCCAAAAAAACTTATGTTAAAGAAATGAAATCACAGAAATTAAGGGTGGAAATGGCTTTGCATGCTCAAGAGAAGGTATTTTTTCTTTTCAGTAGTTTTCCTGGCATAGACATGTCTTAAATCTCACTTCGCCCAGAAAAACACAGCTCATTTTGAAGACTCCTACGCAGAAAATCACCCCAACCATGTGTCTGGAGAGGTGTGACTATCACACAGACTGTAATCGTCTCTCAGCCACATGAGCTGATACAACAATACAACAATTCCTAGATCAGAAAGGAGGCATCACGTTTTAGAGTATGAAATCAGATTAAGCCTTTAAATATAAATTATGATATGTCAAGATCTATTTCTCATAGTAATGTAACAAGAAGCAAGAACAAGGATGTTTTTGAAGGAAAGGGGTTAAAAATAATCTTATGCTGGGAAGTTCAACTAGCTTTATGTATGACCAGTTTAAGTTTTTAGATGTGGTGTACTTGTTGCAGGGAAGGAAAGGATGTAGCTCTTAGATGCTGAAGTGAAAGCTTTTCAATGCTTAGACAGCCATTCCAGACACTGAATGCTACAGAAAAATTTCAGCATACTATCTTAAGTATTGTCAGCCCAGTGAATCCTCGGCCTTAAAGAAAATGTCTGTATATTGAAAAATATTTTAAAATATTTTACGCTAAATAAGGAGTTCAATTTGGAACAAAAATTCCCTTTTGCTATGTTTGGGTTTTTCACCCCCCTTTGCAGAACTTCTCATTCTGTCTTTTCGTCTGAGCACCTGATTCCACTCTTTGGTTAGGAAAAGCCAGTGGAGCAGAGAGCAGATGGGCAGCCATGCCATGCACTTTTCTCTTTGACCACTCATTTACTTATCAAAAAGTTATAAACAGTAATGCAGTGCAGAATAAATTTTATTTCTTTTCCCCAAGTAATGTGAAAATCAGTGTCTAACACAACTTTTACAAGCCTCTGCTATAGTGGTTTTATTTTGTTTTCTTTTACTGTAGTGCTGGTTTTGTAATTCTGAGCCTGTATTTGCCTCACCGGGAGTCAGTTCTCACTCAAATGAGTGTGGTTCTGCTGCATCTCCTCGTGGAATCATAGCAGCCCTGTGGTTTCTATGAATTCCAATGTTTTTGGGATATCCGCTGTGAAAATCATGCATTAGCAAGAACTGAAGCTCTCTTGCAGTCCCTGAAGGTAAGCAAGTCTGCATTTTGAAGCATGAGTAGGAACAGTGATGAAAAATGTGGACTTTTCTGTACCACGTGCATGCAACTCTACTGAAAAATTTATCCAGTCTCTAGGTTGGTTCTAATAGCAATGTAGGATGAAAATTTGAGTGGAAGCATTCATAACGAATATTAATAAAAGAATAAATCAAGATCCTAAATATTCAGGATACTGGCAGAATTGGGAGCCACACAAGTAGAAAATACCGAATTTTATCCAGAGTTATAGCTCTTGCGGTGCAGAATGGAATTTCTTAATGTTAGCTCCATAGCCTTAATTTAGTCTTAACTTATTAGTATTTACTTAACAGTCTGAGTTTTTTTTTCCTTTGGTTATAAAAAGCAAAGTATATGTATTACAATATGGAGGGCAGAATTTAGTCTTGGAATCTAAGTCTATTCCTTTCAGAAACAATGTTGTCTTTCTTTTCTTAAAACTTAGTTAAAGCCCTGATTTTAATCTCTCTTATGTCCGGCAATACCTTAACCTGATCTTAATTCCACAAAAATACCTTAGCAAGTACTTGCATTTCACTGAAGGAAATGCAGCATAAGGACATGTTTAAACTTTAGCAGAAAGTTAAATATAATTTGGGAAGGAATGAATTTACATGTATGCTTGAGTGCTTTGCTGAAATAAGGCCAACATAGTAACTATATATAAAAATAACAGAATATAGGAGAAAATTCTGGCCATACTGAAGCTGAAGCAACCTTCCTAAAGTGAGTGTAGCTTTACTGCAGGACTCCAGGTTGAAAATGCAAACTGAAAGGCCATCCTTGGCAAACTTGAGTAAGCTTTATATGAACATAGCTCTTTTTTTCTCTTGACTGTTGTAAGCTGCTCAGCACATAACTGTGTTCCGTTGAGCTGAAATTTAGTTTCGTATTTTGAAGGACCTCAGTAGAAATGTCGTAGTCTTTTAAACAGTATTTTATTAACAATGATGACAAATGGAACATTTTGAGATGAACAACTCAGATATTTAAAAATCCATTTTTCACATTGAAGAGGAGGTATTAAAAACTTATCCTTACGGCATTGATCTTACTTTCATTAAATATATTTTTTGTAATATCTATAGCAGATGCTGACTGTGAATATTTTTAGAATGAAATGGTATGATTGCAACGCAAACATGCTGTTAGTATACCCCCAGTTTCCTAAATCTATCTAGAATGTGCTTGAGATTTTACAGGAGGACCAACAATTTGTTTTAGGGTTCAGTCACCGATGGCATTCAAAAGCATGTTTGTGTTCTATAGCACTGAAGCTTTTGGGTCTATAGGTTTTGGCAGTCTATATATTTTGAGGCATATCATATCAGCATTTTACACAGGTACATAGTCTAAAATGTATAGTCTATACAGTTTATAGTGTGCAAAGATATTCTGATTGCGTCCACCTAAAAAGTTTAGAAATCATGTTCACAGATGAAATCTTGATTAGAAAGTAGTTCAGTTTTCATTTCCACAGGGAATTTATGCACACAGAAGATTACTTGACAATGACTAGAAATGCTAGTCTTCAAATATAACGTTTCTTATATTATTTTCATACAGTTCAATGCTTCTTCAAGTCTTTACCACAGACTAGATCTTCCTGCCTTAACAATTTCACATCATCAACTGAAGACAGCTACTTTCATTAGTCTTGTTTATAACTTGAGAGATCTGATCTTCTATCATTTCCTGTCTTCACTTTTCAGTGAACAGAGATCTTGAATAGTAGCAAAGTTGAACCAATATACCAGATTTCCAAACAAAATTGTCCAAAACAAGTAAACCCCAAGAATTTAATAAAGAGGCCATAAAGATTTTCTGTGACAAAAAGTTAGTGAACTTTTAATAATAAATGAAAGTGAGAAAAATATTTAATTTCTAGCTGAAAAAATGCAAACATAGAGTGGCAAAATATTAATCACTGTAAAATATCTAAAGATATAAAAGGATACTTTTAAAATAATCTGTTCCAAATGCAGACTATGTAGTAGTAGGGGTTTCTTTGGTAAAAACAAGGAAGAAACAGTTTCATTCTACTCTGAAACACAGATTTTAAAGTCCCAAATTTCAGTCCAAAATCCACACAGTCATTCGTCAATTATATTCACTGGGTTTGGTAGGTTCAACCTTCTGTAACCTGAAAATTCTTAACAGTGACTGCAGTTCTCCTTACAGAGTCATGGAAATGAGCATGAGGTGGGATCTCTGGAGGTCATCCAGAACACCTCCCACTCAAAGTGGAACAGTTTCTGTCTGCACCCTGAGTAAAGTCTTGTCTCTCTCTTGTCTCAAATTCACTTCTGACAGTAGCCAGAGTTCTGGCTCAACTGATCCAGGGGCCTTTGCGCACATCAGCAGCAGTGAAGTCAGCATAAAACACAGCAGTTGTTTTCATTCAAATACTCAGAGTTAAGGTTCACTTAATAAAGAAATACAAAATTTTTTTAGCTGTCTGAACTTAAGGAATGCAAACTCACACTTATTACCTAATAATAATTTTGTTTTGGTTTTAATTTGATAATTTTTTAATGCAAAGCTGATAAACGAGTAAAGGACTGGAACCAGATCCAACATGCTCTGTTTTAGTTTTTAGTGTAAAAGATTATTTAATCTTTGGTTTAATTCAGTATAAAGCAGTAAGGAGTTGTTTGATCACAGAGAAACAATATATAGCATTACCCTTAGTATATCCATTACTCTACTGAATTAAAAAACACCATAGATTATGGCAGGTGTCAAAACAGGACTTCTCCATTACAGATTATTATAAGTGACTTTATTACATCATATGTTCCCTCAAAAAGCTTAGGTGAGGAATAGCCATGTTAGATCTTTGTTGATGTTAAAATAAAACTACCAAAGAGCTATATGTGAATCACAATGTTCTTTGAAGTAAAATATTTCTTATCCAGAATTTATTTCCACAATACATGATAAACTTTTCATGATAAACATTTTCTCTGGAACTTGGTGGAGTATTTTTATTTAATCATATTTAAATGTTATCTGTCAGCTAATGCTAATGCCAGCAGGAGGAAAATTATTTCTACAGAGGAGGAGAATTCCTGCAGTGTGTTGATAAGGTGTGGCTCGAGGTAAAGGCTAGCAAACTTCTCCAGGAAAGCTCCAGACACTACACGTGAAAATCTGACTGTGGTAACCAATGTCCAATTCTTCTCCATTGCCAATTGATCAAGAAGATATCAGATCGATTTCCTACCACGTTCTAGTGCACAAAGCTTTTTGTCTGGCTATCCAGAGTAATTTCTGTTACTGCTGGCAAGTGGATATCCGGCCCAAAGATGTGAATTTTAATGGCATTAATCACAGAAAATGAGTGAATTTAAGACAAGGATATCATGACGGACTATTCATTCCTTGCAAAGCTCTTTCTAGCTACCATTTATGATGGACATCTTCACAGCAGCACATTCACGGCAGTTCAAGGGTTTGTTCTTATTTTTTCCATCAAGATATAAGTGTATTGTGGTCACTGCTGGGGGAAAAATCCTGCCAATTTTAATGCATTTAGCTTTCTTTCTGAGGCTCTTCCTGCATTCTGCAATTTTATAGGTCTTTTTCCATGAAGATAAACAAATTTTGAGTTCAGATCTTTGTTCTGAAACAGCAGCTGCTGTGATTGGTGTGGTTTTGCATATCAACATCATCCTGTATTGATGGTATTTTTTATAATTCTTTTGGTATATGTTGATTGGGAACATGCTCCTTGATTCCTTTTCCAAGAATGTACAGTGTCAAGCACTGCCAGGAATGCCACAGGCAAGACAGCAGCAGAGCTAGCAACTTCTAAGGAGAACTGTATTAAGGCAAGTCTCTTCCACTGGCACCATGAAACTAGAATTCAGAGAAGGCCATCTAAAATAATCAAAGGATTGAGAAATGAGATCTGTAAGCAATGTTAAGAGAGATAAACATGCGTGCTTTTCAGAAGAGCTGATTCAGTGGGAGGACAGGGAACATGAAAGCATTTTACATAGAAACAGAGTGTATAAATAGATATTCTAAGATTAAAAATCTTGATTTCATTAACTGTAGCTCACAGCAAAAGAAATAAGAGACCAAAGCCTACAGATCTACTCAGGTGGTGCTACTAAAAGTAGAATTTTGTTCAATGTAATCAGTATGGAAAAGTCTTATATCTTATAAAATACATAATAAAAACAAAAATTTATGTGTCCATACATAGATATAAACCAAACACACATACACACATATATGACAGATGTATAAAATCTTACATTTTCTATTCCCAGGATTACATTGTTTATTGTATGTTTAGCAGTGCACTAAATGTTTTTCACTCATGTTCTAGTTTCGGCTGCAGCCGGTAACAAAAGCGCCACGCTGCCGCCCCTCCTCCCGCCGGGGTGCGGAGGAGAATGGAAAGAAACAGGCAGAAACTGGTGGGTCGGGATACGGGCAGTTTAATAGAACAGCAAACAAAGGGAACAGGAACAACAACGATACAGATAAGGAGAAAACACAACACAAACTGCACGACCCACAGAGCCGTTCTCCCAGACCGCACTGCCGCTGAGCCCTCCCGAGCCGCGAGTGAGTTCCCGCCGCGCCGCCCCCCCCACTGGAGCCCAGCATGACGGCACATGGTGTGGAATATCCGGCTCTGTTTGGCCAGGTTGGGGTTGGGTCAGCCCGCCCAACTGTGCCCCTTCCTGGATTCTGGTGAAAATTAACCCTGTCCTGGCTGAACCCAGGACAACTCAAAAATAATTTACTCTTTGTCTTCTCCTCTTATTTTTGTTCACATAAAATTTTTTCTTGTAATTACTCATCATTACTGGATAGTCTGTAGGTTTCTTTTTCTAATCTGTTAATATTGCCCATGGAAAAAAACCCTTTTTAACTAGTTAAAGCTTATACACTGTTTTGATATGTGAATAAAATATGCATAATAAACATTTAGTAATATCAATGTAGAATGAAGTAATCTGTATAACTTAATAATAGGTTAATCCCAGAGTTTATGTATTTTAATAACATTTTCTCCATTATATTTGATGCAGCTCGATGTATTCTTAATATGTCAGATTATCATTTGTTCAGCAACCAATTTTCAACATACACAGTTTTTATTAAAAGCAGATAATTGTTACCTTAGCTTTTACAAAGTTTTATAATGTTCACAATCTAAAATGCAGAATAAGTCTATTGCTTAAAAATTTAAACTAATTTTTAGTTTGTTTCTTTTCAACAGATTGTGATTGGTTGTGATTTTTACGGCATTTATTCAACTGAGGAGGTATTAGACATTATTTACAAGTATTAAATACCTCAAATTTCAACATCAGTGGAACACAGGTATTAGAACTTACGTTTGTTGCGTGATACAATGAGCAAAAGTTCCATCAGATCACGTGATGGCCAGAGTCCACTCTCTCTGAATAATCCCTTAATGTTATCTGAAATGTAGCTATTACTTCCATATGCACATCAACAAAAAAACTGATATCCTCAAATAAATGTCAAATGGGTGGTACTTTAGGGTCTATAAGCAACAAGCAGAAAACTACGTTGTGTATTAGAATTAGAAAAATAAAGAGATGTAAATACAGAAGAAATAAGTTTGATTTTTTATGTAAGTAAACCCATGTAAATCACTGTAAGAATATACACGGAACTTTTATAGATATTTGCTTGGCCTGCTTCCAATATTTTAGTTGGAGTTCCCTAAAAGAATTTGAACTGCTTTAAAAAAAATATCCAAAGTTGGTTCTTTATGTAAATTTCTGACTGGAAGAGAGTACAAAGTAGTGACAGCATTGTTTGTCAATGTCCTCCAGTGACTGTTAGCAATGCATTCTTGCACATATTGTTTCAGACAAAAAAATTAGTATTTTGCATTAGCAGAGGATAATTAGGCAATAAGATACAAAAGAGAGTAGGGTTATCATGAGATAAACACACACATGGGGTGTTATGAGGCACAGCCGAGTATCTGCAATCCCTCCAGGGTATGATTATCTCATGATAACCACACACCCTGAAGTTGCCTTATTGCTATTATAAAATATCTTTATTATAGGAAGAAATGCACATTTTTGTGCTGAAAGAAGACAAAGGTGGCAATTTAGAATGCTGAACAGCAGTTTCAGCTGAGCTGTGTGGTTTACATAGATTAATCTATCCCATTGGAATGTTTCCTCAGCCAAAAAAATGTTCCCTAAATCCAAGCAGTCATAATCTGCAGTGATGTGCAGCTATTTGGAGTATTTGACAAATTCCCTCCTTGGTTCTTACACTGTTCATTTGACTGCAAGGTATGCACATAGCAATATGAAGAGATGGAGGAGTGTATAGCAGGATGGTGAATATTTTGAATGATAATATATCTAAAGTCTGGATTCTTCCATTTCACTTTCATGCAAACTCTGTGTAAACTCTGGAAAGCTTAAGAGAGTTGAATAATGCATCTAAAGCTAATTGAATACTATTGGCAGAGAGAAGTTACAAAGTACAAACAATGTCAATAGAGCTTTAAAAGCTGGGAAACTTATGAGCCAGAGAGAAGCGAGAAGTCTCTTCCAAGCAGAACGGCTGTTTTTCTGCCAGGCACAGAGAGGTGATGCAGTAAGGGGTAAAGGCAGCTGGACAAATAGAGACTGGACTCTTTGAACAAAATTGGAACTTTGCCACTGTCTTCAGCGGACCAAGACTTTTACCAGGAGAATACTTAGCATCAGTCCTTATGCTTACACACCTAATAGCTTTGTCCACGTGAATGGCCCCTGTGATTTTACAGTCTTGCTGCCTCTCTGTGTGGACACCACTTGGGAATGAAAACAACTTGGTCAGGCTCATGACAGGTGTAAACTTTTCTGAATAACATGCACAAAGGAAACAAATCTTGTCCCTATATCTGCAGTTAGAAAAGTAGTAGATTAGCCGTAGATCCTTTTAGTCATAGATTCTTCATCAACAGTTATGCCTAAGGATCTATTTTTATTCTGGTATTCCATTATTAATGAAAGCCATTGTCATATTCCAGTACAACAGAAGTAAATTGAGGGAGCATTCTGTTTCTATAAGTTTGTATTACTATTGAACAAATTTTAGGAAGAAATAAGCATTGAAATAGCTTATAAATTGTGTGTTAAAACATAATCAATATTTGTACTCATGTTTGGGCATAAAAACATACAAAGAAAGCCTTGTAGAATTTATTTCTGCTTAGAAACTTGTATTGTGGCCTTCAAAATGTGTCAGCTTTAATTTAAGATTGGTGTTTAATATGGAATATGGAGATCAATGCAATTGATTTGATTGAATAAAAAAGTCCTTGTAAGGATATATGGTAGCCATTTTTAAATACAACAAGCCCAATAATTGGTTTAAATGTAAAAATAAATTGTGTCTAGAGATATCTATCCCAGCCAGAGGTGATGCTTTATTGGTTTTTGCATTTCACTAACTGATGTGCTTTCATGTAAAATCAATATTGTGCAGTCAAATATATTTTGCTTTGTTGTGTAGTAGGTTGAGTAAGCTAAAATATAATTTTAAACATAGGATGCCTTACCTTTATTTTACAGTAAAGATTTTGTGAACAAATGAAGGGAAAAATTAAAGAGACACTTTTAACTTCAAAATATTCTATAGAGTCCCTTGCATAATGTATACATTTTTCATGTGCTTCTCCAGCACTTTATTTTTCTAACACTCAGCCTTTTAATTAAGTCCCTAGCCATTCCTCTCAAAGTAATTGCCATCTGTGGAATATTAGACACCATTTCAAGTGATGCATACATACCTGCTCAGCAGAGCTGTGTAAAACTAGACATCGTACTTTCTACATGTACTGAAACTGAAAATGTATTTGCCTTCAATTTGTTTTATACCTATCATGAGGAAGAAAACCTGTTTTTCCATTTAGTCCATTTTGGCACTTTTAATACAACCGAAAGGAAGGTTTTTTAGAAAAAGCCCACAACTCATACAACTCTTTTTTTTTTTTTTTTTTTTTTTTTTTTTGGTTATTTTTATGTCTTCCTCACAAGTGGGAAGAGCTGAGATCAAAAAAGGAATTTGACATATCTCACTTGATCTCACTTTAAAAGTTACCTAAATGATCAGGGAAATGCACTGGCACTGCAGAAAATTTCAGCAAAGACAGAATGCTAGATAAGAGAATTCAAATGGATATAATTAATCAATTCAACAGGATACAGTCAATACAATTAGTTTAAAGTGGCTTTTAAGAAAATCTGTCAGTTTACTTAAAGTTTGTACGTCTCTCATAATTAAGAAAAACAGATTGTTTGACAAAGCTGTTAGCATCCAAAGGGGAAATGTTATTTCAAAGATTTATTTCAATGTGCTTTCATGATGTACGGATTGAAGAAGCCCATGAAGAAAAGGTATTGTTACATGTGCTGTTCTAAGGAAATTGACTTTAATGTCCTTTTGGTCCTCTAAACTCCAAATTACAGTGCTCTGTTCCGTTTTTGTTTTCTCTACTGCAGGATGCTGAATACAGAGATAGGATGTGTTTCCCCCTTCTTTCTCTCTCTCAGTGGTCTGTAGGATGTAGGTACAATTTTGTGGTCTGCTTTGCAAAGTGGCAATTATTGTAGAGATCCACATTTTCACACAAAAAAAAGTATTTTCTGTGCTATAAAGTATGCATACAGAAAATTGGTATTTCTGAATAAGCACTCCTTCCAAACCTACAATTCTGAAACACTCAAAAGGTTAAAAAAAAGTAATAGACAAAGAAAGTTAATATACATACTGATTATTGAATTCAACAGAGCAAAGAATTTTTTCTGAACTAGTGATTTCATAGACCAGTTTTACACTTTTTAGTCATGCCTTAAAACAATTGAGCACATGCCATAAACATCGAGTTGCTGGAAAATGAAGACTGGTGAACCATTCAGAACCCAACTGAACTGATATGTCAGAATGCTATAGCTTCAGAATATGTGAAGTGAATCCTAAACCTGCTTGTAAGCCATTGTGGTCAAGCAGATTTTGAAAGATATTTTCATAAAGACATACATTCTTTCAAACTAAGAATTACCAGGACACGGAATGCTGATTTTAGAGAGACTTTGCTAAATAAGGAGAAAGAGGCTTGAATCTGTTTAAATCAGACCTTCAGCAATACTTAGGACTATATGGATAGGGATGAATTATTTTGCTACTTATGCATTTCAGTATGGTTGAGATGTTACATGTCTGTTATTGTCGTCATAGTCAAGAAATTATTTTCCCTCTTGTCTTGGCTGTTAGGTAACAAATGGAGCACCTAAGTAGAAAAACTAGGCTGATGACGACAATGGTAACTAGAGGGAAGAATATTTTAATAGATGCCATGAGAAACAGAAAGCATTGCAAATTACAAGACTTGCTCTTAAAAACAACCTTTTTCAAAGCATTATACAGTAACATTTAAATGGAAGATTTCCCTGGAGAATTAAGACTCCTGGAGCAAGTTCTGAGAACTAACAGAGGCAATGAAATTTGTAAAGGTCTGTGGAAAAGCTAATCTCTAGGGGGAAGAAAAATGAACCAATGAGGGAATTTTAAAAGTCATCTTTCATTTTGTTTCGTTTTTTGTTTTCCGTTATTCAGCTGACTTCCCCTTTGTTTGAGGTCCATTAAGTTATATGCTTATACAGTGCCTATTATAATGGGGTCTTATCCGGGGAGGTGGGGGGAGGCCTAAGGCTGAAGTATAGTACAGGTAATAATAAGAGTACTAACAGTGTGTCACGTGAAGCCCACACTGCATATCTTTCATATACCATAGTGTCGCAATTGTAAAACCACAAAAAATCCTTCCAGCTGAAATTCTGTTGAGATTGTTAAGCTATTGCACCCACTCATTGCAAATTCCAGTGGGAAAGGAATGCCATGTTGAGGAGTGTCTCTCACTACCTGCACGTGACATCAGCTGCTGATGCCTTCAGCCTCCACTCTTCCCTCAGTGACAGCAGTCAACAGCTCAGGAAACATGCTGTCCATAACACACGAATTTTACTCATGCTCTAACACAAAACAAGAACACTTTTAGCAATGACCTGCTGGTTAACTTTGTTCAAAATTTTGTGCCTTTATAGAGTGAGAAGCAAGTCAGCTCAAGGTGAAGGTCAAGCAACATTAATAGGTTATATTTAATGTGTTGCAAAGTCTGCTGGGCAGCGAATTAGTTCACAGGAGTTCAGCTCATTTCTAGAATCCGAAAAATAGTCCATGAAATGAGATTTTTCAGTACACAGGATGAGGTCAGGACAGCCTCAGTGAACAGAAACTATCATGGCTTCAAAGTCCTGCCTTCACTACAGCTTCCACCAACTGAAATTCTTTTTTCCTATTCATGCAAGTGTTGGTACTACGGGAAAGAGAGATATTTTTCAGTTAAATTTAAGTTTTTTCAGATACTCATATTGTGTCTTTTGAGGGGGAAATAATGTGTAGGAAGAAGAACTGTGAATTCTAACTGAAACTATCTAGAAAAGCTGCAGGAGTATGTATGTGTGAAAGAATAATGCCAATTGTAATTAAAAGTTATTTAAGAGATTTAAAGGTGTAGCTCCCAAATTTAGTAGGATTTCTTCCTCTTTCCCTTTTTGTTCCAAAAGTAAGACTAGAAACCTCCTAAGTCACTGCGTGGAACCCTTTCCTCCTGCAGGGACTGCAGTATCTAGCTCCTTTCAGAAATGTAATGAACATCCTGGTAAGTTACACTCTCATGTTCTCCCATTGGAAGATGGTCCCAGAACATCACTGTTCTGAGAGCTGGAAACTTTATTCTGTTTTCTAGTCTAAATGTATTTTGACATTGGCACTTGTTCTTTAAATGCAATGTATCTTTAGATGTTTCTTTTCCCTTATTGGCATGTACACTGGTGTATTTGTAGACAGCAATCATAGCTCCTCTCAGCCTCAAAGGCCATGCTCAGAAGACTGCTGTCATAAGACAGACTTTCCATTTCCATGAAAATCTTTGTCCCTTCTTCAGTTTGACAAATATCTTGTAACGTAGGAGTGTATCGTATGTTTTAATGAAGATGAGGTCTACTGCATTTCCTTCGTCTGTCAGGTCAGTTACCTTTTTAGGTTATCCTGTCAGAATATAGCTTTGGTAAACCCATGTTGCTTTTTAACCTGCCTATACTTTATTTCTAAATTTTTAGCTTTTCCTGCAAAATCTTTCATAAAGTCTTCCTTTCCCCATTTCCCATCAAATATTATGACACTTGTTAGTTTTCTTCTAAAAGTATCAGACTTGTAATTTCATGTTCCGGTCTTTAAGAGATCTGAGAGGGAGATGATTCTGTTCTCCTCTCCAGACATGTTGGATTCCAGTGAGAGGAGCTCGTAAATTCCTGAGGGTAATATTGGCCTTTCTCTATACCAACCTACAGCACGTTGAAAAAAGGTTGACCCAGTCAGGACATGGCCTCTGATCAGTACTACAGTATGAACAATGAGAGATTTTTTTCCACATCAGATACATCAGAGTTTGGTGCCACCAGTATGCTGTCATAGATACACGTTAAAGAAAAGGAATAACGGCAGAAATAAATATTTTGTGGTATGTGGGCTGAACTGTAGACCTGGTACCTAAAAATGCAAGTAATGCCACTTACTATACTGAACTGATCAGTTGTCCAATAATTCAGGAACTATTCAGAAATAATTTAGTCCATCTTTTTATACTCAAGGAGTTTTTTGATGTGATGAATGTAGGATAATGGTCAATTTTGAGAACAAGCCACCACGTGCCATCCAGTTTCCACTGTCATCTTCTTACTTTTAATGGTGGAAAAAACACAGGCAGGCACTGACTAAGCTGGAAGAATATGATTCTAAAATGGTCTTCTTGATTCTCTTGTATTTTTTGTATATTGATATTCTTGGGAATTAAGGAATTTGTTATTTAAAAAAAAAAGAAATGGTTAAGTCTATAATGGCTAATTGATCAAGCCAGTTGAATGGGCAGATTCCTCAGTAGGGGCTGTTGATCCCAAGAGGAGAGTTTCCTTTTCTTCTGGTTCTTTAGCCAGAAAAGAGCCCTCTGTGCATATTCAGGTCTCAGTTGAAATATTGCTAAGAAACTGGAGAAAGACCTAGTAGTTTGTAAATGAGGTTTTAAAATGTCAAAACATGGTTTTCAAAGGAAATGAACTCAGTATATCCCTGGAAAAACTGCTGATTTCACTGGTGGCACATCAGGGAGAGATATAGTGCAGAAGGAGAAAGAAGTTCAAAACCAGTGATTTCATAACATCACTGAAAGACAGTCTGACTTAATCTAACAATGGAGAATGTTTTATTCCAATCACACTGATCATTTTGTCACAGAATAAAATATATTTGCTAAAATCTAAGTGGCCTAATTTCACATTTACCCGTAGTCCTGCTGTATTGTGGTCTATCTCGTTTTACAGGAAGTGCTGCTTCAGGACCTATGCAATTATGCAATAATTATGCAAACTATGCAATTGGCTTTTTCATATCATCTACCTGCACAGAACCTAAATAATTATTTTTCCTACTGTACCGAAGAAGAAGAGATTTATATGGACTGTCATGACTTTATTGCAGTTTCTTCAGCTGACAATGGAGAAAGTCAGCAGTAATTCTTAGTAGTATGAAATTATAACTCATGTTTACAAGAAAGCTCATTTTAAACAAGCCTATAGATGGTGACTTAGCTGGCATATTGGCAAAGGAATTTACTTGGGAATGTTTTCTAATAAATATGTTATTTTATATTTTATTTATGTATGGTTTTCAACAGTCACCATCTGTTTGTGGGTTAAGTATTCAGTATTCAAAAATTATCATTTCAATAATTTTGCTGTACATCACACTAAATTCCCAATTAATATATGTAACTGACAAAGTTAATAAACAAATAGCATGGGTGTCTTGACTCAATATAAAATGAGCTTTGATTATACAATATACTACTTGTTTCTTTAACTATCTTACATCTGTAATAGTATTTTTTAGAAAGAATGGGTAGTACAGAAATGTACAAGTAAACTATTTTGAGCAAATGCATATTTGACTATATAGCTCCAGTTATAATTAGGATAGAATTTTCCAGTTACGTGAACAGGCCGAAGACAGAAAGTTGCCCAGTGGTTGGCCATGTTTAGTTTTGAAACTTCCTTTCTCTCAACACTGAGCTGTAATGTGTTCTGATGAATGCAGCAAAGTGAGTTGTTTCCCTGTGACAATTATAAGGGGGGAAAAAACCTTATTGCTGCCATTGAAGCAGCAAAATTAATGAGGGAAACAGCCAAAAAATTTCCTCAACACTTCTTCTTATCTTCTTTAATAGGGATATGAGCAGTAATATTGGTTGTACGATGAACACTATTTTCTTGATAGGTGGTCTATAGGACTAGATACTGCTAC
Organism: Opisthocomus hoazin; assembly: GCF_030867145.1. Lineage (NCBI taxonomy): Eukaryota > Metazoa > Chordata > Aves > Opisthocomiformes > Opisthocomidae > Opisthocomus > Opisthocomus hoazin. Next base: position 40,051,564 of record NC_134420.1, read on the forward strand.
ACTTGGGAGTCCTAAGATTGATCTACGACTGAGTTAGATCAAGAAAACCCCCCGTGGTGCTTTGCCTGGTCTTATTGCCTCTGCTGCTAGTTGTTCTGCCTTGCTCAGGGAAGAATTTTGTATTTTATGTGCTTCCTATGCATCTGGATTATGTTCTAAGAGTTGGAAGTGGGCAGGAAAAGGTCCAGGTTTTGGCTCCAAACATTTACCGTCGTTGTCCCTCCCATTGCCTCTACAGTTTTTTATAGTTAATGGCTCTACCTATTTGAATATCATTGCTCTAGTAAGGAAGAGCCACTCAGTACTGAAAGCTGTTGATTGCTCTGTCATAGACTATTATGGTTCCCTCACTAGGTGTCAAGATGCTGCTACCGAATGAGTGCTCTAATTCGCAATGAAGGTTACGATCGCAAGACAAAATGGAAATGATAATTTGACACAGACAGATCTCCAAACTGCCACTGAGTGTGCAGAATAGCCTCCTTCCCTTGCCTCCTTTCCTCAGCTGTCTCCTTTTTGTTACAAGGAGACAAACTTTAGCATAGCCGTTCACTGTTATTTACAAATTACCTGTGGTTGACACAGCCACAAGGCAAAAGGTGGAAACCTCTCCCTGTTTGGTGTCTGAGTGATTACAGCAAAGAAAATTATGGTGTTTGAATGCTGCCTCTATCAATGTCACAAACATGACATTTATTTTTAGACCAGAATATACTACAAAAAAGAAATAAAATTTTTAAAAGCCCTGTTTGTATTAGTTCTAATTTTAGAAGGCTAAATGAATACACTAATGCATTTTGAAGGTGCAGTTGTAATCATGTTGTCTGACTTCTGGCACAAAAAATCAGAATTTTCATTCTTTTTCCTGTAGAAACAGTAACTCACAGAGGCATAAGAGAATATCTTTTTGGAAACTCATCCATTTTGATTTAAAGGCAACAAGTGATGAAAATAATCTATTGCATTCCTTGGAAAACAGTTGCAATAGTTAATTGTCCTCACCATTAAAATTTGCCTGTTATTTCCAGATGCACTTTACTGACTTCCACCTTCAATCATTGGCTCCTGTCTGCAAGATGAAACAGTGCTCCAAAACAAGTCTTGTTTAGATAATAACAGACAATAAACACATAGTTTGTCCTCCTTTAACTTCTGTGACTATTGCAATAAGTAACTTTCCTAATAGAATGATCAAATGAATAAATGAGTTTTGAGCAAATGCAATGAAATAAATTATATTTCAGATTGATATTTGCAAATATGCTTACCAAAGTGGCTAGGTCAGCCAGCCAGATACTCAAATCTCACCTTATGTTTGGGAGTAAATGATTTTCTTGAATATCTTGTTCTATTATTTCCTTGAATATTATATGACCTTCAGTTTACTTAACTATTTGTCTAAGGGTTGTTCAACTGTTCAGAACTTCTGTTTGATTTACAATTGTGTGCAAAGAAAAAGAGGTTTGAAATATTAATTCAGTTTTTCTTTTAACTGACAAATACTTCTGAATTTGCAAATAGACACTATGCAAGAAAACTAAATGTTTGCACTGGTTGACTTGATGGTTTCTAATTAAAGTCTTGAAGCATAAAATCTTTAAATAAATTGTTATCCTTTTTTTATACTGGAGGGAGGCAGAAATCATAGTGCTGGTATCTTATATACAGCAAATTTGTCAGAGGATTTCTATCTAGGAGGTTTCGTAGAGAACAAATCAAAAATTGTTTCCAGCTGTGTTCTTAGCTTTTATCACGGGTTAAATACTCTACAGAGAAAATCCAATTCCTTTGATAAAGTAAGAAGTAGTAGCGGATGTAAAAGTATATTTTAGAGCATTTGAGACTAACTAAACCTTGTATTGCTGTTCTGTAGAAGACTTTAAATGTGACAGGGTTCAGCAATATGACATTTAATTCCTCCACTTCTACTTTTAACAGGCAGGATTTTTGAAGATTAGTGTTTATCAGCTAATAAATTTGCAAGCACATAACTAACTGGTCTATTTGCATAGTTGTAAAACTTCTGTGCATTCATCAGCTCTGAGTCTTCTTGCCAAGTAACAAGGTCTAATGTTCCATTCTACAGATTTCCCCTTTCATACACTGCAAGGTTCACTAAATTTTCTGCTTTTTATTTATTGTAACATCAGTACCAAACAGCTCACCTTGCAGTTGATGTTTATTACGCTGAGTAATATGATGTTACTTAGGCCCTCCAAATGGCCTTTGCTATATCGCAAAGAAGGTCAGCTTCAACAGAATCTGTGTGTAACAAGAAGTTCTAAGAAGCCATGTGGATAAGAAAGGCTTTGTGGAAGGAAGGAAGCTGAACATTCATATTGAGGATATATCTGCTGCTGCTATGAGCATCAAGTACAATTGGATCAGAGAGCAAGACATATCCTAACACGAACCGTATCTAGAGTACAAATTACGTACTGAGTAAGATTTTGTTAGTGATATAGCAAAATTTTTTCAAATATCAGTGCATTAACATATGCATTTTTTAATTCTTTCTAATGCTTAATAAAAGCAGTAATAAGCTTTTTTTGCAAATATGGCAGAAGATGGCCTGTAGCTGTTTTCCGGAAGGTCAGTAACTACAACAATGTGAAAAGCTGTAATTTGATTCCCTTTTCAGTGCCGCATTTTTTAAACAGCTAGTTGGCATACAGCAGTATCCAAATCTCTGACCAGACATGCTGCTGGCAACTGGACAAACATCTTATTTGGGAATGGAAGAGCGATTGGCCCTTTTTCAGAGCAGGGCAGCACTGTGAACCCTGTGATATGCATAAGATTTTTACAGAGAGAAGTCCTTGCAGATAGAGTCGTGCTTTTTAGGTCCGAGATCTCTCTGTGAGTCTATGCTTAGGAGGTATTTTGTAGATTAGGTGGTCATGGTCCTGTTGTGCACATTGTGATAGGAATCCCCTCTGCAGTGTCCTTAGACGCAGTGTACCAGCTGCTGCTGACTGTTGTGAGCGAGCTATTCCCATGTGCTTCCTCCTCCTGCTGAATCTGCCTCCAGTCATGAAAGCAGATTCACTTCTTAGCAGATATATCACATTAACTTCAGTTGCTTGGCTGAATCGTTATATAATGTAATTGTTGTCCTTTAATAAATCATTTTTTTTTTTCCCATATATTCACACTTTAATTCAATTCCCCGCAATGCCATCAAGAGTACCTCATCAAAAATCTGCATCGAGGTAAAAAAATTAAAAGCACGCGGTGTCTTAAATTTACAAAATCAGGAGGTAAACCTATCTGTGAGAAAACAATTATCCAAGACCAATAGTACATAATACGAACTTTAAAAAGGGTGGTGTGATGAGACTGTATTGAATCACAGTGAAGTCTGTGTTTTCAGAAATAAACGTTATGTAACTGCACATGTAATATGTGAAAAATGTTTAATTTTAATGTACAGCTATTGAAATGATATATACTCTTGCAATTTTAGGTATGCAAAAAGATCTATTACAAAAGCAACTGATCATTTACACATAAGAAAACCACAGTTGTGGGGTTTTTGTAGTAGAAATTATGCCAAATCACAAGCAAGCATTATAGGCCAGAGAGAATAATTCAATGTGAGAGCTCCCTACTTTGTGAATAAATCAAGGACTTCCGTTCAGACAGTATAACTATTCAGCTAATCTCAAAGGAAACAAGGCACAAGGGATAAATCATGCAATATTCTGCAGTATCTCAGCTTCTCAAAAATTTCACTCAGTACTGCAATTGCCATTCAAGGTAATACAATAGCGTTCAGTGCCTGAATTGCCACATAAAATCATGTTTGGCATCATTTACTGCCAGATGTCATTGTTCCACAATGTCTTTCAAGAGACAGTGCCTGATATTCTAGAACGTGGTTGTCCCTATGTGTAGCGGAGTACAAGGCACAGAATCTCTCGGCCCTGGAAAAATAATTTTCCATAACAATAATACAGAACCCTTAGAATTAGCTTCAATGAACAAATTTTAACAAAAGTATCACTGCTTAGCCCTCCAATTGGTAATTACATCTCAAAACTGCGATATCCATGTCAGTTAGACTCAACAGCGCATTTTACAATTGTGGTTTTCTGTCAGAAAAATACAACTTCAACAAAATCAAGACTTCCTTTGGAATTATGATTATATTTCATTTTGTGTTTCTTGAGGCATTTGATGAGATAGATATATTCCTTTTTTTTAATTAAGTGGTATAGTTTTTTTCTCTTCTCTTTGTCAAATATGCAACTTAAAGAAGTCAGTTTCATGAACACAAAAGCCTGAGAGTAAACTTTAAAAAAACCTTTTACTGCTTACTTTTGGTGGAAGAAACTAATCATATAAAAAATGCAAAATTAGGAGGGTTTCCAAATTTCTTCTCGAAAAGAACTCAGCATTTTAACAGGTTCTTGGCTACGGGTTGGAGCCAGTAGAATTGTCCAGCAGGACTTACTATGAGTCAATGGTAAATCTGAACATTCCCCAAATTCAATGAACATTCAAACAAAGGTCTGGGAAACTGGAGAGAAGTGGTTAAACTAACTTGATAAAGCCCTCGCTAAAGAAAAGGTGAAGGAAGTAAAGACATTAATTTGCCAAATTGATATTTCAAACAGATATTCATACCTTCTATTGGCTTTTGCATTGTTCTGGTATTCCTGTCCTGGATAAACTTTTTTGGGGATAAAAAATTAGGACTCAATATGCTCGTTCCTCTCCAGTCTCAAGTATCTTGTTTGTATGAGCTGGGCGCTTATGTAACACAATTATTTTCTTTCTTTTTTAGTATCAAAAAGGATAGAGAGACAAAGGAAACTTCAAGACAATTCTGGAGCAGAACTATGAAATCTGGCATGTTGATAATGTTAATGAATTAACACAGGTCCCTTCTATGAATAATCCTACTACTTATGAAATTAATTTGTATACGGTATTTTAAGAGACATTTTCAAACTTAGTTTTAATATCATCTCATTCTTATGCTTTTGTACTATGGATTTCGTCTCTGTTTCCTTAACTTTTTATAGACTTAGTCCAGAAGGGCTTTAAAATGTATCCAAAGACTGCTTTACTTTGATATGTGGTTTTCATGTTTTCTGTGTATTTTCCAATACATTTCTGAATTTTCTGATTAATAATTTGGCAAAAGCATTCTTGGAAAGTATTGTGGGCATTTGACAGGAATCCATATATTTATAAAGAATTGTTATCAGAGATTAGATAGCCATGAAACACAGGTAACTTTTATTATCTAGTGTATAAATTTCCCTTGGTTGAAATTTCACTGCTTGTACATCCCTACTCCAAATGTTTATACAATATCATCTGAAATTATGGTTTCCGTTTACATTCAAACTGCCAATCAAACATGATTCCACAGACAACAGTAATTAGCTGTGTTACCCAATTAGAAAAGAGAGCAAAATATCTTGTTGGCACTCACAGTAAGCAATACTTGACAGTCAGCTTGAATATAAATTGTATTTTAAAGGGGTTTGTGTTGGGAAAAGAAAAGATTTTCAATATGTAATGAAGTACTGGAGAGAGATCTCTTTTTCTTTTTAAGGTTGAAAAGTTAGTAAAAAAGGATTTAAACTATTCATTGCCATTCGTTCTATGCTACCTGAATGCATAGATTGTGTTACTACCATTATATTACCATTGTTGTCCTTCTGTGACTTTACGGTAATGGATAACTCTCTCCATATCGCAGAAGAACCTTTTTGGAAAAGATGAAATCTTCTTTTTTCTTCTTAAACATTTGGGGGAATTTGAGAAAGAGCAGAAACTTTTATTTGCAGAATATATGAGACCAGCGATATTGAGTCATTTATGAGACTTGTGGACTGTTTTTCAGTGGAGACATGATAAGGGGACATCATTCTCCTGCACATCACCGTGAAACTCATATGCATTCTTTTCCCCAATATATCGTGGCAAAGATATTATTTCCCAGAGTATTTTTCCAGTGATGCAAATCACTAGAAATCCTCATAAATATGTGGGTGATTCTAGTAAAAAGGGTAAGAAGAGTCATTTGTATATATTTGCTATTTTAGCACTGAGGACTGCTGAAAAGATATGTCATACTATCAGGGAAGGCGGATTTATTCACAAAAATGAAAAACATATCCCCTTATTTAAGCAATACTACAGCAAAATATTGATTTTATTTTAAAACAAGCAGTCTAAGTAAAATCGTGTTGACAATGACATATGGAAAAAGGAAAAGGCATTTTACATCAGTTCCTACAGAACAGGATGTTGTGGAAAGCCCCCTTTGAGTCTAACGAACAAGTAAGTACTTTGAGGATTAATATGCTTGGTGGGGGCCATTTAAGCATCAAGCATCTTGCTTGAAGATCCATGAAGGTGTTGCACCCTTAATACATTATGTTTATTATTTGAAGCACTAGTCCAGTGTATTTTCTTGTATTTACCTGCGCATTCCTTTTTACGTTGAAGGTTCCACTACACTTTTTTTAGGCTCATTGAAATCTAGCACAATACTTAAGTATGTTCCTCATTTTAAACATATGAATAGTCTTAAAGTATATATAAGTTGCACAGAAGTGAAACCAAATGTGATTTTTTTTTTCCTGTTAAGAATTATTTCTAATTTAGTGTTTAAACTAGGGATACACTTACCAGAAGATGCTCAGAAAAGCTTAACAGAATTGCCTAAGCATGCAAAAAAGGACCTCAGTTTAAAGTGCATTTGAGCCCCGCAGACAAAAAAAGTGGTCTTATTGCTGAAAAGCTACAAAAGCATCTTGATTTTCAATGAGTGTATTCACACAGAATTGTAAAGCACTTTATGTAACATGCTTTACATTCACACCTTTCAGCTACTTTAGTTTAACTTTCCCAAGTTCCCCAGGTGGTATGCCCCAAATTCATGCATATCTGTGTAAGCAGTAAGTTTATTTCTGGTTTTACAATGTGATTTGACAAACCATGAAGACAGCAAATCTTCTTTAACAAAATTCTTAAAATTCCTATTTTAAAATCAGGTTCAAACCAGGAATCCAAACCTAACCAAGGCAGAGATATTTTGATTTTCTTGCTATTTCATTATTAGAAGTAGATTTATCCTTTGTCATAATTATTATGTTTATGAGCAAGATTGGATTCTTTGTCAAAGGAAAACCTATTGAAATGTTTTATTTAGTGTCTGGACAATGCACTATTAATTCAAACTGATTCCTTTTGACATTAAAATGGATTTACACTGAAGGGCAAACACTGCCTCCATATGTATCCAGATTGCATTACTATCTAATCCATCACATTATACATTTATATGTGTCTACCATTGCTGGATTGCTAAAACACTCAGTCATAAAAGGAATGTCCATATGAAAAGCTGGTTTAAATTTCATGCATTTTTACTTACAAAGTGTCTGGTTAGATGAGCATGAGTTTCTGTGAAAGAAATCCTTTTGGAACATGAATATGTAAGAAGCTATGAAAATGACATGAACAGCAGTTTCTCTATTACCTTCTCTGTATTCTTTGCTGCTAGGTGAGTTTTAGACTCAAGTAATTTGCAAATATGAAAATCTCTTTCAGAGTTTTCTGGCATTGCATATGAGTAAATAAAAACACTACCTTATTTTCTGATGCAAATACATGTGCATAGCTGATTTCCCAGCTGAGGACAATGGTGGCCCAGTGGACAATAAAGCATCAGCTATGAACTTACTATACAGATAAAAAAACTATTCATCCTGGGGTATATTTTCAAAAGCAGTGTGAATGGATGCATACCCACAGCCTCGATTATTTGTTAATGGGATTTCTATGAGTGCCTTCCCTTCATGCTTTAGAAAATTGCCCCCTAATTGTCTATCATGAAAATATGCTTTATTTCCTTATTTATTTGTTTGTTTCCTAATGTGAAAAGCAACAGCTTATATGTTGAAATAATTTCCAGTGAGAGAAAACAATCCTGAATTAGGGTTCTCAGCCTTTGCAGCTGATTTTGTAGTAATGTTTTCCTTTTGCTGTAATTAGAATTAATATAAATAGCAAATTAGCAAGTAATTGAAAACATAAAAACTTTTACCTGTAGAGAGAAAGTATAAAAGGACATTCTTTTTAAAAAATAAATAATATTTAAATCGGGCAGGAATTTTTTTAAAAAATACTATGAAAAAATATCCCATTACAGAATAAATGTGCTACAATGTTATGTAGAGGTATTAAAATAGTATATTTCAGTTTTAAATGTTATACTTATGAAAGATCATGCACATATACGTGTCTTGCCACACTAACCAGCCCCCAAGAAACCAAAAGTACATTAAATTCAGTATTTTTATTTATTGTGGACAAATGGGCATATTGTGAAGTTTCTCTGAGTATATTTTATTGAATTCAAATGTTCACGCTGCTATTTATCAATGATAGACAATATCGCTATAAATTAAGTATATATATATTTTAATCTTCAGAGTTCTAGAAAGACATTATTTGTTAATGGGATAAAAAAAATGCAGATTTCACACTGCATTACCAGTGCATAAAACATTTTTCCATGTTTTATGGAAAAACTCCTAAAGTCCTTTGTGGACTCCTAAAGCTGAGGTCATTCACAGAAAAATGCAAATTCTAGTTGTTGAAATGCCTAAGAAAGTTTCCACTTGGGCTGAAGTCACTTTTTTCTGCTGATCTCCCTTTCTTTTTTTCCTATTCAAAAAAAGGGCAAGAGATTTAGACCACAAAGCCAGCTGAGGCCTATATCCGTATAGAGGTGTGCACAGAAAGTTCTTGTGCTGACATGCTTCCCCTATGCTTTTTTAGCTTGCCAGCCTCACAGCTTCAGTGCCTTAACATAATGACTGATATGATAAGACAGCCTGGGCAACAAAAAAATGTAAATTGATTAGCTCTTTGCCCACTCCTGGTTTTGTAGGAATTATGGAAGAGTCTAGCCAGCTCTCCCATCAATCTTCTCTTCCCCCTTCCCCCAGTGTAGCCAAATCCTGCTCTCCAAGGAGTGTGAAGGCCACAGAGCCACCACCTCTCATTGGAGATACAGCTTTCATCCCTTAGGTGTAATGGCTGTGGGAAAGGGTATGGATAATTACAGTGTGTATAAATTCCAAACTGAATTGCTAATAACAAACTAAGGATACAGGTGTAATAAGGAAGACAGATAAAAAGTCAGGACACCGGTAACTCATTTGCATTATAGCGATCAGTTTACAGTTTCTGAATGCTATGTATTCAGCCTTCTGGTTCCAGATGTCTCTAATGTGTCGAAGATCTCAGAAACTCATCAACTGCCTGCCATTTTAGTCATTAGACTTTGGGACTAGTTTTTCTATTATTCAGGACATTCAAAACCACATTTTGACATGGTCCAGTAGCTATTCACTTTGAATGGGTAGAGTGGGTTTTCTGCGTAGCAATGCAATCCGGACGTCAGATGTCTCTTAAGCTCCTTTATCAGCTTTTTGGGAGCTTTTTACAGCTATTTAAAGACAAAATGCCTTTGAACACTTGAAGAAACCCATGATGAGACATGAGTAGAAAAAATTTAGTCAAAAACATGTACTTAAAAGACAAAGAAATATCCACTGCTTGCTTTAAAAACTTTTCTTTTTTTTTTTTTTTTGTCTGGCAGAAATGAGGATTAAAGCTTCATATTTTTCAGAATGGTGTTATTTTCCCCAGAGAAATCTAATGATGCTGAAATGCTGAGCTCAGCTTACCTGTCTCTGGAGCATGTAATACAAAAAAGCCAGAATCTAAAAAATGCATCTGGCATCTTCTATGCCCATTGCTGCCAGAACAACATTAGTAGCAAAACTTCCATTTAGTTCATTAGAGTATGTCTGTACCCACCCTTCATATTTACCGGCACAAATTTTGTGCAGCTGGAAAAGCAGGTGTGGCTTTTCCAGATGGGAAAGGGAAAGGGTTAACAGGACTTTCATTTTTCCATTAGTCCCTGTCTTTGACTTTCCCATACTTTCTCTCCCACCTCTCCCAGCAGTTTCAAACTTCAACCTTGCTGCATAGATCAGGCTTATCTCAACGTCCTCCACACCACTGGCCTGTCTCTGGAATGGGAAGTGACATTAGAAGGCATGAAGCTCATCCTCTCCTTTCAATGGACAATCAAAGTTAGTGCCTATGTGCTAACGAAGTACATTTTTACCACCACTGATTTTGGTAATTCCACATGGGAACACACAAAAGAATCTGGAAATTCTGGATGTTATCATGTTACATCAATATTGTGTTTTGCTTTAATTTGGCATAGCTGTTGTGGTGGAAATTGCCAGTGCAAATAAGTAAAGCTCTGTTTGCAACTGAGAGGGTGCATATTTTCCTCTGAGACTTCCCCAAGACAGATTCTTTGTGACAGGAATATATGCAAATACTGCTATGAGCTGATGGCTAAAATCAGAATTAATACATTTTTAGTTTGCTTATTTCTTCCCCGTAAATCCAGAGTTAGTTTCAATTGCTCTTGATAGTCAATGCTGCTTCCAGTTTAGCTGATAACCCAAAAAATGACTTCGTGAAAATGCCATTCTAATCATTGCAAGCTGATCACTGTTTTGCAGGAATTGCCAATGGGCACAGTGAAGCATGGCAAGGGAAGACAGAAGGGGGAAAGTGACATATGTAATGTAATGTTCGTTGAATTTAACAAGGAGAAAAACTGTGAAACACTTGTTCTGGGCCATTGGAAATGTAATAGGGAAAAACTAATGTGATAACAAAACAAAACAACAATCAAAATTTACTTTTTATCTCTGTTTTAAACACAGTAACTGAAGTAACAAACTGTGTTAAAATGTGTACCTTGCCAAATCGCTGCAAACTGTTGAAAGATTTTCTGTGACCTAAAAGCCAGTATCCTCCAGTGCATGTTTGTTTTTCTTCATCTCATGTAAGCCAGTATAACCGGATGGTAGATTTCTTTTTAAAAAAAAATGGTTTTGAGGAGGTAGCAGCAGTAAGAAATAGTAGAGAGCAGTATAAATTTAAGCGTGCAACATTACTGAGGAGATAGCAGGGAAAAAATTTCCAAGGCTGGTATACTTACAGCTTCAAATGTACAACTTGGTGCATATTAAAAGGTATAAAATCGTACAGAGCAGAAGGAATTCTATTCAGCCCAGCCAGCCAAAATACAACAGACTGAACAGGAAAGCACTGAGATATTTTAGATTCATAATGTTCTTACAAATGGCCCGTGCTGTGCTAATAAAACTATTGTGACTGGGAGCTTTTGCAGTGGGAACTGACAGATGAAGCGGAGTTAAGTACTTTTTCAGACAAGCTACTACAGTAAATCATTAAAGCACACAAACAATCATCCTTCATCAGCCTGCGATTTGTTTTATAGCAATTGCAAATCGAAAACAATGTAAACAAACAAATCGACAACTAATGAACATTCCCCCACTGCTCACTGTAAATAGATCTACAACTTTAGAAGAACACTTTATCCAACACATTGTCAACTCATTGTAAACACATCTACAACTCATAAACAACTCATTACCCAGTATGTTGTCACCTCATTGCAATTAAAGTTGAATGCTAACTGTACTGCATTTCCCTGAACTGAATCAATTCAGAAGCCTGGAAGAAAATGTCTAGATGTATTAGTCCAATAAGTTTCAGGACTTCTACGAATATTTTCTCAATGTAATTGGAGTTTCTCTTGCATTGTTTAATGTGAAAATGGAACAAAATTTCATCACTCCTTATTCTAGCTCACATCTAGGTTTATTTAGTTAGATTTCCCATTTACGTATAAATGTTTCTATGTAAATATTTAAAATGAGAAAAGAATTCCCCAAAAGGTTAAAAAACTCACAAGTTTCCTTGGAATTGCTTTCCATGAACAATATTTGACAGTCTTATTTATTTATTTATTTACTTCCTACAACACTTGGAATTTCTGTTTCATTTTTAAAGCATGCTAGGTATTAATTCAGATGCCATTGCTTATGAATGAACTTCAAATCCTTTAAAAAAGTCAGATTTTCTATTGGAAAATCCATTTACCCTGAAATAAAATCAGTGAGCAGAGGATTCTTAGTTCTTTTCTCAGGTCTTATTATCTTGTAAATTTTATTATCTTTCTGTTGTAAAAAATTACCCTATTTATTAACTCAGTTTACAGTAACAAAGTTGAGATTTTTTCATTCAGGTTGCACATTAGGTGCAGCAATACAAATTCAATTACCATGTCTAAGAGATTAAAAAGTAACCTTTATTCATGGTAGATATGAATCTAAAGATTAGTCCTGCAATGACTTCTGAGTTTAAGAGCAAGCTTCATGTGCATTATACTGCTGCTCAGGGCAGTTTATTAGAACTGGAAGTATCTGCCATTGCTTCCATGAACTCTTCTGCTGGGCTGTATGCACACTATCTACTGCTGCTTTACAAACCATCTGTAAATCCTCTGGGGCAAGGACTGTCTTTTTCCTCCATGTTTACATAGTGCTTAATACAGTTAGTATAGAATAGTCTAATGCTCTACAGGTCTTCAGTACTGAACATATTAATGAATACATGTAGAAGGCAAATGCATTGGGTAATGCATCACTGCATGACTAATCACATTGTAAAAACAAACTTTCGAGTTTCTCATACACCGGATTTCTATTGAGCTTCTCAATTCATTTCAGAATCAAAGTTTTGGTTACATGATGGAGCGTGGTGTTGTGATTGGAAAGCCTGGTTTACAATGCTGTTGCACACAGGATCACAAGCTTAATCTTCTCCACCATTTCACAAATAATATTTTTTAGAAAAGTCATTTTTCAGACAAGATGTTACTGTTATCTTCTATATTAGTCGGTTTAAGATCTCTCTTTTATATGTATTGCTTTCACATGTCACTTTGGCATCCAAATAGCTTGCAATACATAAATTATTTGATGAGTATAGAAAGCCAGAAACAAATTGAACTGTGGTAAGTAGAAAAGACATTCCAAGTACAGAATATGGTATTTCTTGCTGTTCTTTTTTCAGCACTTTTTTAAACAATATGAGAATCTTCAGTCACCTTTGGAGCTATGTGCAACCCACGACTTTCTTGCCAAAGGAAAACCATCAACAGTTACACTAGCTACTTATAGCATCTGCTTATAGCAAGCCAGGCAGCTGTCTCGCAGTTTTTAATGTTGAGCTTTTCTTTTTGAAATGTAACTCATCTCCAACAGTATACTTAAATAATGGTCTCTCAAAGGTCCTCAAGTTTTGGAAAAGAGGTCAGCTAGAGTAATAAAAGAATAGAGGCTCTTTATATGTTAAGATTTCAATTACCTCCATCCTGTCTGGTCTTAGTGGGCAAATGTTATGCTGATGTGATAGATCTATGGTGAGAGAGACAGACCAGTAGTTAACAATTATGTATGTAGAGCTGCCACTGATTAGAGTTAAGAGCAATTATGAAAGTTTAAAAATACTCAAAGTCTGGTTATTTCACTTGTGGCTCAATGAGATAGTGTCGTGGTTTAACCCTAGCTGGCAACTCAGCACAGAAAGATGCTCGCTCACTCCCCCCAGGTGGGATAGGGGAGAGAACTGGAAAATTAAAAGTGAGAAAACTCATGGGTTGAGATAAAGACAGTTTGATAAATAAAGCAAAATCCTCACACACAAGCAAAGCAAAATAAGGAATTCAGTCACTACTTCCCATCGTCAGGCAGGTGTTCATCCATGCCGAAGAAAGAATGGCTCCATCACACAGAACGGTTACCTGGGAAGAAAAATGCCATAACTCTAAGCATCCCCAATTTCCTTCTTCCCCTAGCTGCATATGCTGAGCATGCTGTCATATCATATGGTATATCCCTTTGGTCATCTGGCATCAGCTGTCCTTTCTGTGTTCCCTCCCAACTTCTTGTACACCCCCAGCCTACTCGCTGATGCGGTGGTGTGAACAGCAGAAAAAGCCTTAACTATGTATAAACACTACGTAGTAATAACAAAAATATCCCTGTATTATCAACACCATTTTCAGCACAAATCCAAAGCGTAGCCTTGTACTAGCTACTGTGAAGAAAATCAGCTCTATCCCAGCCAAAACCAGCACAGACAGGAACGAATGTAGAGAGGCAGAAGTAAAATTCAGAGAAGCTAACAATAATTTGGGATAGTCAGAGGACGCTTTATTATCTATATTTATTATGAATATGAAAATATTTTTCAGCAAAGTGAGTCCATTCTGAGATTACCAGAGTATCACTGAGAACTGAAAAGCTCTTTCTCTTAACTTTTTGACTTTTTACCCCACTCAGATGCGAATTATCAAACATAAACATGTAATTTTCTCATCATAATTAGGCATAAACTAGGCCTTATGAACTCTGAAAGTTATTTCATAAATATAAATAGTCAAGCTGATGCAATGTGCAACTGAAAAAGAAAAAAAAGGAAAAATACTTAATAGATAATTCTGTCTGAATTTGGAAAGATACTTCATGTCATATTGGTATCTCATTAAGCTAAGTATTTTCTAGTCCAATGGTTATGAGACAGAACTCTGTTGAGACATCTTATGACTGTAGTTTTCTGACAAAAGAAATTGAGACTTGCTTTTGCAGTGAAAACTGTATGCAATGCACCATTTTTTAACCAAATATATTGTAAAACATTGAAACAATTTATCTAAGGATGTGGTGTTGTCTCCAAGACACAAACCTAAGAGCAGTGTTATATTTCTGCTTAAAAGCTGTAATTTAATTCAGTAAGCAATTATGATCTAGATGAGGGAATTCCGTAACTGTTTTTTGAAGGAGATAAGGCTAGATTTTACAGTGGTTAGTTCTGACCCTAAATGATAGTAGGTCATATTACCCTTAGAAAACACCAAGAAGCTTAGAATTGCATCTATATAGCAGTTTATGAAATAAAATAAAATTTAAAACAACAGCCCCCAGGAAGTAGAGTTGTTTTATTCAGATTATATTGAATCCAGAAACAGTGCTTTGCAAATCAAGACTTTTCTTCTAACAGATATAATTTACTCACTATAGCTTTTCATTTGCTCCTAAGTTTACTTCTGTATCATTTGATGTAGGTGTTCTGTGCCACTGAAAATTATCCCCACCAAAATACCATAACCTATCCTCCGGGCTGTATATTCTGAAATAGCCTGACAAAGGAAAGAAAATAAACCAGAACCATAATGTGCCTTTCCAAATGCAAAAGGTTTAATAAATCCAGGGAAATGAACTTCGTATTCTTCCCAGAAAGGAGTTAAGTTTTCACTTAACTGCTTTTTTGTGACTGTCATTTTCTTTTCTCAGTAGAGCTGATCAACCCACTGGAAGGAAATTCATCACTTATTTTAAAATTGCACAAATCTGCAAATAAATTTGTGTTTTTACTGTGTCAGTTGTATAAACTGTGCAAAAAAAATATTTTTTTTTAAGATTACTTGTGGACTGTTTGGCAAAATTAAGAGAAATGTTATTCAACCATCAAAATAGTTATATGCCTACACCAAACCCACGTCAATCAAAAGTTACTCTTTCACTTCAGAAAGTATTTACCCAGTGCCTAACATTTACCAAACTTTTATTATGACTCTAAAGCCCTCCTTGTTTCTTAAAATTTTTTTTGAGTTTTGAATCAACTGCAGTGTTTTCCATTAGAAACAGAGTTCCTATCTTTGGCACAGGCTTTTTCTCAAACATTTTAACATAAGAATTCCTTGGATTAAAACCTGGCTCCTTCACAAGGTTTGTTGTATCTATTAAGTGTAATTGTATTTCCTTTTTTTTTTAATAACACAGGTGATCTAGAGCAAATCCAGAATCCTTTAGGACAAGTGACCTCTACTTTCCTTAACGTATCCAAATTTTATCTGTTGTGTTGGAAAAAATATTTACATCTGTTTCTTCTGTAGACTTGCTACTGTCAGAGACATGGATTTATTTTGAATGTAGTGTCTAAATTCTATTTTGAGGTCCCAGAATTGCAAAATTATACCAGTATTTAGCAGATAGGCACCTCCTTTCCACTCACTTACGTGAACTAGAAGACAAACACATATACATGGTTTTCTACTGTTTAATGTATTTAACAATTTAAAGTCACTGATATATTGTATAGCAAAAAATATAGTGACAATTTTATAAAGAATTAAGCTCACCCAGGATTGTGTCAACAGATACAGAGCTGTTGAAGGCAAAATAAATCTCCAGTAATAACAGTGAATACTTAACTGACGTGAATTCTCAGTGATGCACATGATTCTGTGCAGTTTTTATGTCAAGGTTGAATACCTTTCTAAAAGATTTCAAATTAAATGTTAGATTTGATGCAGAAATTACTGTGTGTCATATAAGAGATGCTGTTTTAGGTGAGAAATTACAGCAGAAAATCAGAATGTGCCTGTTGATTAAAGTCTTTGAGAATAAGTAATTTTCACTTTCCCATACATCAGCAATAATACTGAACGTTGTTCACCGGAAAGGCAGTACCAGCCAGCTGAGTGTTTAGGTATTTTCTAGTCAGCCAGCTGCACTCAGCTTCTTCTGGATCTTGAGCAGATACTGCAGATGGCCTCCTTATCGAAAGGTTTAAGGAAAAAGTAGGTGACAGCAATCACTGTGTAACATCAGAATTCAGATTTGCTACAGACTAAAAATTCAGGCCAGAAAATTAGCTTTATTCCAGCTCCAAGGGACCTAATTGCCTATGAGTTGTTCATGTATTCACATCTGAATTCTTTATTTTCATCTAAAGTAAATACTATGGAAAGAAAACAAGTTCTCCTCAAAAGCAGATCATGTCGTCTTTCCTACTAGTCTGTAGCAGCTTTGTCTTACAATAATACCTGGTATTGTAAGAGAAGATACAGTGTACAGAAAAATATGCTACTTACGTGGGTTCACATTTATAGCTTATCACCCTTTTGGTTCCAACTTGTATGCCACAGGTCAAGCCCTGCCACAAAAAGTCCCTGCTGCAGAACTGCCTGTGGATAGCAAATGAAAACAACCCAAATGTGCTGGACACATTTCTATCATTCCTGCCAGTGCAAACCAATGGATGACAGCTCTACATAGACTGCTTAGCCACCACAAATGCAGGAAAGAGCTGAGGAGGATGTTCCAATACTTCACCACCTCAGCTTCCCAGGAAATATTTACTTCCTTCTTTCTTCCTAAAATTTCAATGCTTTCCACCCCTTCCCAATTTTTTGAAGCTCAGATTACCTGAGCCTCACTCCTTGCCCTTCACTATCTTGTACAGTGCACATTGGGAGCAGTTTCCATAGCTCAGTGTTCATAAGCCTGGGAATCTTGAACAGTGGATTACTTTAGTTTAGACAGGATATTACCAGCAGAAAGGTGAAGCCTGCTATCCTTGTTGGAGAGTTAAGTTCTTCAATATCTACATCATCCATGCCTTTTCCCTTCTAAAAATTGAGAAAAAGGACTACTAAAACTTTTAAACATTAAAAGGTATTTCTGAAATAAATTCCTGTTTCGATATACTGCAGATTTATGAACTTGTTAAGGGTTGTGTTGACCACCAAAAAGCCTCGTTTTCTTCAGGTGGCAGTGCATTACTCTGAGAGACAGAGAAAGAAATAAAAGACAATTTCAAAAAATGCTTTCATATTTCCCTCAAAAGGGTCTGAAACAAAACCATAGAATCCAGTCCCACCCAAACACTGAGATTTGGAATCCCAGACTGACTTCAAACTTTCATTATAATCTCCATTAGAAAATACATTCCTAAGTGTCACCAGTGTTCGCTTGTATCCTCATATGAATCTTAGCGTAGTATCATCTTCCTTGTCTGTGCTATTCCTGTGACCTGGATATCTCACCTTTTCAGCATTGTCTGTCATGTCAGCTTTTTGTATGTCAAATGGACAAAGCAGATCCCACCAAATTCCAGTTAATTCTAGGGTGAGAAACACAACGATTCAAAAAAAAAAAAGGTTTCCACCCCTTTTCTTGTCCCCTTCAGACAAATCTGGTCTTGGAGTGGGTGAGGCAAGGGGAGTGGCCATAAGCACATATTATTTGCAGCTGGTGAACAAGTGAGTGAGTGTATAGATAAGGATTAGGTAAAGATAAGCAAGTAGATACGAATTCCATTCATTTGGAAGAACAAGACCTTTGAACTAGTCACACAGGCAGCACCAGTGCTGTGGTACGTGGTCCCACAACCAATGAAACAGTCTAGGCTGCAGGGCTTCCTCAGTTAAGCAGGGATGTTAAATTAGGGATGCATCATCCATGCTGATAGCAAGCTCTGGAGGATTCAAGAACAGGCCAGTGACTGGAGAAGAAACCCAAGAAGGACCTAAAAGAGAATGCAGAGCTAATTTAGATTTTCTTGCAACCAGAAAACCTTGAAAATTTCATTGCTTAGAAGTAACACTAATACTGCAGAGACATTCAGTTTTGCAAGAAAATCCTAATTCCAGGGTTCCACATACTGTGGAAATGCAAGCTCTGAATATAATCTGTTAGTCATACTACCGCTCTTTCCTTTTAAAAAAAATACCTATCTCTTCTTTTCATTTTATTTTGTGATGTTTTACCTTTTCTTGCCATGAACTTAGTTTTGCTGTCTCTCTGTTATTATAATCTCATATTTATCCTTGAAGATATGTGAATTCTATTTCATCAATTTTTAGTACAAATGCTCATCGCATCGGCCAGAAGGCAGTGAGGTTTCTTTAGGAATCACAGATTCACAGAAACACAGAATCACAGAAACACAGAATGGTAGGGGTTGGAAGGGACCTCTGTGGGTCATCTAGTTCAACCCTCCTGCCGAAGCAGGGTCACCTACAGCAGGCTGCACAGGATCTTGTCCAGGCGGGTCTTGAATATCTCCAGAGAAGGAGACTCCACAACCTCCCTGGGCAGCCTGTTCCAGTGGTCCGTCATCCTCAGAGGAAAGAAATTCTTCCTCATGTTCAGACAGAACTTCCTGTACTTCAGTTTGTGCCCGTTGCCCCTTGTCCTGTCACTGGGCACCACTGAAAAGAGTCTGGCCCCATCCTTCTGACACCCACCCTTCAGATATTTGTAAGCATTTATAACGTCCCCTCGCAGCCTTCTCTTCTTCAGGCTAAACAAGTCCAGCTTCCTCAGTCTTTCCTCTCGTAGGAGAGATGCTCCAGTCCCCTCACCATCCTCGTAGCCCTTCTCTGGACTCTCTCCAGTAGCTCCTCATCTTTCTTGAAGTGGGGAGCCCAGAACTGGACACAGTACTCCAGATGGGGCCTCACTAGGGCAGAGTAGAGGGGAAGGAGAACCTCCCTTGACCTGCTGGCCACACTCCTCCTAATGCATCCCAGAATGCCATTGGCTTTCTTGGCAGCCAGGGCACACCGCTGGCTCATGGTCAACTTGTCGTCCACCAGCACTCCCAGGTCCCTCTCTGCAGAGCTGCTCTCCAGCAGGTCTGCCCTGAGCCTGTACTGATGCATGGGGTTGTTCCTCCCCATGTGCAGGACCCTGCACTTGCCCTTGTTGAACCTCAGCAGGTTCCTCTCTGCCCAGCTTTCCAGCCTATCCAGGTCATGCTGAATGGCAGCACAGCCTTCTGTTGTATCCACCACTCCTCTCAGTTTGGTGTCATCAGCATATTTGATGAGGGTGCACTCTAACTCTTCATCCAAGTTATTGATGAAGAAGTTGAACAAGACTGGGCCCAGTACTGACCCCTGGGGGACACCACTAGTTACCAGCCTCCAACTAGACCCAGCGCCGCTGATGACGACCCTCTGAGTTCTGCCATTCAGCCAGTTCTCAATCCACCTCACCGACCACTCATCCAGCCCATACTTCCTGAGCTTCCCTAGGAGGATGCTATGGGAGACTGTGTCGAAAGCCTTGCTGAAGTCGAAGTAGACAACATCCACGGCTCTCCCTTCATCTACCCAGCCGGTCATGCCATCGTAAAAAGCTATCAGATTGGTCAGGCATGATTTCCCCTTGGTGAATCCATGTTGACTACCCTGATAACCTTCTTTTCTTCCACTTGCTTGTTGATGACCTCCAGGATGAGCTGCTCCATCACCATTCCCGGGATGGAGGTGAGGCTGACTGGCCTGTAGTTCCCTGGGTCCTCCTTCTTGTCCTTTTTGAAGACTGGAGTGACATTGGCCTTTCTCCAGTCCTCGGGCATCTGTTCTGTCCTCCAGGACCTCTCAAAGATGATGGAGAGTGGCTCAGCAATGACATCTGCCAGCTCTCTCAGCACTCGTGGGTGCATTCCATCGGGGCCCATGGATTTGTGGGCATTTAGATCGCTTAAGCGATCCCTCACGCAGTCCTCCTCGACAGAGAGAAAGTCATGCTCCCTTTAGGCTTCTTCAACCTCCAGGGCCTGGGATTCCTGAGAACCTGCCTTGGCACTGAAGACTGAATCAAAGAAGACACTCAGTAGCTCTGCCTTCTCTGCATCCTCTGTCACCAGGACACCCACCTCATTCAGCAGCGGCCCCACATTCTGCTAGACTTTGTTTTACCTTTAGCATTTTGCCTGCAATGTCCTCTTGAGCATGTATTTGGCATTGTTCTGTACTTTAACCCCTTCTAAATTCTTTTCTTCATTCATCACTAGTGTAATAATCCAGCCAAGTATCTGGCCATTTCTCATACCAGATTTTTTTGATTTTTATATTTTGTAAGCAATGCCCTGGGATAAGAATTTGTATTATCTTTGTTTAAAGCTGAAATAAATAAATAAAGTGTACGTAAGTACATTGATTTGAGCAATAGATATATAGGCCAACTCATATATATTTTTTTTTATCCCCCCAAAAGTTACTTGAGCCTTCTGTATTCTAGGCTTGCCAAATATCTGGCCTTTGAAATATTCTGAATGAAATCCTGTCCCACTGAATCCAAGGGCTTAATTCTCAGAATTAGAATTTCGTACGTGTTTGCTTTATTTCATTTCACAATAAAATGTTTTAAGCAATCTAAATTATGTCTGAACGTTGAATTTGTGGCATCAGTATTACATTCCTTATTAGATTATATGCTTTATTTGCTTGCCACAGGAAGTAGAATTTAGTCCTGATTTATACAGCTGGTGTAATTTAGGTACTATAAGCTGACTTTTTTTTTGCAGGTTTGTAGCAACCAGAAGACATATGCAGATCAGTAGATTAGAAGAAAAGATTCAGGGGACAGAATTATCCAAATGTCAAAACCCCTCTCAGGACAGGTGGAAGAGAGTGGGTAGTTGCAGCGTGGAGGATTATTCAACACTAGTCATTTTACCCATTTGTGAATAGCTCTACAACAAGAAGACTTCACTGAAGAAGTATCTCCAATATAGAGGTTTGGGGTCAAATAAGAAAAGGTGCATACAGTGCTTGTATTCTCTGATTTCCATGTTACCTGCTCAGAGTGAATTGCATATGTATGATAGTGTTCCTTGTTCCTCCTGTCTGAAGCCTCCACATGAAAAAAAAATAATAAACATTGTGCTTTGAAATTTCAGTTCAGGTAACTGAAACAAAAGGCAGAAAATTGCAGCCCTATGTGTGATAACTAAACCTCTTGTTATATGCTGCTGTATTAAATATAAAACATTTTCATTTCCTTTGTATAGGAAATTCAATAGGACCTGAAAAAGGGGTCAAGCAAGTAGTGTGACTCCCACTATAAAATGTGAGTGGTGCTAATATTCCTTTTTCAACTCTCATGTGACTGCAAAGAACCAAACATATAAAATATAGCTTTCATAAAACTGGAGGTTTGCTGGAGAATTAACATGAGAGTTGTGCAGGCAACTTGCAAATGGAAGGCTGGCCAAGAGCTCAGATTTATGCTATGAAATTTAAATGGTTTTCTCCTGAGGTTTTCTTGAAAATATCACTGCTTGTGGTCATGTTGGTTTACTGGCATATTTTCCTGAGATTGTTTTCAAAGTGAAGGGGGAGGAGGAGAAAGAAGCCTGTTCCTTTAACTATCAGAGTGTTAGGAAAGCATATAAAAATGTATATTATAAATAGCACAAATGGGAATTTTAAACATTCGGGCATATCCAAATTTGGACTAAGGAATAGTTAAGAAAATATGGGAAACGTCATCAGACCAGGGTTGAAAATTTTATTTTATTTTTGATGGAGTGTTTATAGTGTCACATATTTTATCTCCACAGATTTCAGCTGTCACACACTGACACTAGAAAATTCTAAGGACGAAAAATTCAATTCAAATATAAGTTTACAGGTTTTTCTTGCCTAGCTGTCTGAGATTCAGACTGAATTCAGAAACAGGTATTTTAGTAGTCAAACTACGTTATTCCTGGTATACCCAGTACAATTATAGTAACTCAGAAACAAGAGATCACAGACTGAAATTAAGGAGGAAGCTTGTAAGCAATATAAGCCTATAAGCAATTTAAGCAGAATTTAATTACACGAAGGGTAGCTGAATTATGGAACACATTGCTGAAGGCAGCAATAGATGCAAGAATTATAAATCAGTTCAAGAAAGAGCTCAGAGAAAGGAAATCAAAAAGTAAAACAAATCAACCCTTTTAAAAACATCCCAGGGTTAAATGGGGCAGGCCACAGTGGACTCGACAGTCAAGCTCTTTTCCTTTGAATGTTCCTGTGTTTCCTAAGGAAGAAACTAAATAGTCCCTCCATTGATTTCCATAATGGCTACAGTTCTGTACCAGAAATACATGAGAGTGTCTTTTGTGCTTTACCTGTGCTTACAGTATTTTGTTGCATTTCCTTTTATTTCAAACTTCATTTACACTTCGCACTGTTTTACATGACTCTGGCAGTATAAAGCAGCCATGAAGTAAGTGTAAATATGATTTATGCTCCCTTTACACTAGCAAAGTGATGTATAGTGTCCTTAGGGAGTGTGAGAATCATGCCGTGTGTGTGAAACAGACACATAAACTCTGTTTAATTTTATTTAACAAGCACATTTCTATTTAAGGGTTTTTTATATCATTTTAAGAGCCATTTTCATTTCTCCTCCTTAAAGTAGACTGACAATTGAATTGAGCATTCTTAGTGTATTAATATTTCATTAATCCTACATATATATCAAAATTCATGGTTTATACCTACACGCCTAAGCAAGTCACTATTAATAGATCTCTGTTAATATTTTGCATCTCTAATATTTGCAGTCCTAGGAATATTAAATGTAGAAAGAAGTAAGTGAAGTAATGACTACTTAGGATGATTACAGTGGCATGATTTTGATATCAAAACGAGCATTTCAAGGGTGGTTACTGCATAATTGATCAAGTACCCCATCAAAACCTTCATATACTGTCAGTGTTGATCTTAAGGTTGATTAAACAGAAACAAAGCAATAAAAGTCTGCCTTACATGTGAGAAAATTAACAAAAATATTGTCTTCTGGAAGATCTGTGTTTGCTTAATTTGAACATATAATAGTTTCATGGAAAAAAGTGGTGAAAAATTAGGTGTGTGTATTTTTCTACAGGTATATTCACAGTTTTCCGAATGCTGGCTGTGGGAGGCTTTGTGGCTGAAGCCAATATTAATTGATGCTCTGGGCCTTAGTAACACGTATTGTTCAATTATTTGAATGTCAGCATAGAAAGAAGCCTTTGTGAGTAGTTGCAGTGATATTGCCTCATGTCCCTTTTCAAACGCATTACACTGATGCCTGAACTCTGAATGGAAAAATGGAATCAGGTGCTTGAAAAATTAAAATTTAAGGGTTTATTTTCCCAATGATTTAAAATTACTTCCATAAAGATTTAAGATTCTGGCACTACAATGACTGGAATATCCATTACGTGCTTAGTAACCTTGTACTGCACATTTGGGATGTTATTATCATCAGTACTGATCCCTGTAGTTTCTACGGCGCTCAGAAACTGGGGTGCTCAGTGACTCAGAAAGTCAGGCCTTTAATTCTATCCGTATACAGAATATGGGGACACGTGTCTGCAATGTAACTGAAAGCACAGAAGTAAAAAAACAGCTTTAGGACTAGTTCTTTAGAATGGGATGCATTGTCCTAGAAAGTATCAAACTGCAGAAGTCACATTTATTTGTCCTGGTTTATTTAGATTTAAAAGCTATTTATTCAAATTTGACATTTAGTTTTAATTTCATTGTACTGAAAAAAAATCAGGAGATTTTTGGGGTTTTTTACATATGGCAGTTATTGACTCCAAAATAGAAACTGAATGATATAAACAGAATCATAATTTGTGTTAAAGTTAGAAAGGAAGACCAGATTCAAAGTGGATGTGTATGGCAGCCATATTTTGATTTATGCCAAAGAATGTTTCTTTTTTTCACAGCAAAAAGAGATAAAGGATTAAGAAAAACCCAGAAGAATAAATAAAAGTGAAGAAACTGCTGATGCAGCCATACATGAGGAATAGTATTTCTTTTAGATTTATGCATAGGAGACAAAGAAATCTATATGAACTCCTGCCTGTATCTTCCCTCCCAGCACTGATGTTGAAAAAAAAGGAAGAAAATTAAATGCAATTGCTTTAACATTATTTTACAGAAACACTTTTTCGTTCTCTCCTATTGATTGATACCTTCTCACTTTCCTTACCTTCGCCAAAACTTCATACATGCCTCCTGTACACAGCAACAGAAATCAGCATTGTCTTGTTTTGACTGCCATTGCTTTGCGATCTTAAATGGTCCCTCAACCCTTTTGTCAATATTTATTGATGGGATCCACAGGCGCTCTGAGTGATCCCACTCTTGAGGGGCATAAACCAATGGCAAGCTGGGGAGGGAGGGAAAGGGGGGCCTGCTCCAGGCAAGAACTGGTTAGGAAATATCAGAAAGCTCAAGAGCCATTGACAAGTTGTCAAACATTTCAAATCCTTGATTGTTTCTCTGGCTAATGCCATGATAAACAGAACCATTAGTCTACCCCTAAAGCAGAAAGAGATACATATATGCACAACACATGCATGTACGCCCACCTACATGCGCACAAACACACACAGATAGTCTGCAGGGAAATTAAGCAACACCATTGACACCATGCACTGAGAAAGTTCTTGGATAAATTAACAGCGCAATTACATCACATGACATACCACAAGATGGATGAGGAAACCTTGGCTGGTATTATGTTCTGTTTTCAAATTGCAATTTATTTGAGGGTTTAAATGGATGTCTTATTAAAACATCTCAGCATTGGTCAGGTTTCAGCGTATGTCAGAGTAGCCCATGATTGATGACACCCTCCGCTGCTTCCCTTGCACATTTGCAGGGAATTTAAGCAAAGAGGGAATGAACAGAGCCTCAGATTCGTATTGATCGTATGAAGGTGCACTGCCTGAGAGCACAGTCTAATAACATTCTCTTAGCTGAACTGCCTCACATGAAGGCATTTATTACAAGAACTGAAATATTATACTGCTCAGGATAAAAGAGCATTGTACAAACAGAAGAATAAGCAGTGAACAAGAGAGAGAAAGAGAGAAAAAAAGAAAGAAAGAAATACAAATGTATATCTAGGAAGTGATGTGCTATTATCTCCTATGAGCATATTTCAGACAGCCAAAAGAATGATGAATATAACTGTTTTCTATGTGTAGACATAAGAGAATCTTCCGAGGAAAAACTGGAGACAGCAATTTTCTTTTTTTTTATTTTTAATCTATCTCATTTAGATGAGATCCTGTAATTATATCGGTAGCAATGAGGGTGGAGGTCACAGCTAAACACAATTAGGATTTCGAACATCAAAATGGATAGCTTGACATTAATCATTTGACCATCCAATGTCTTTCTTCATCACTTTAAGTACTATATACTGTAGTTAATCGATCTGACCGTCACCCATTTGATAAGCGAACAGCACTTGTACCTAACCGGTGTAAATCTTAAAGAATCCCCCACACTTTTAGAGGGCAGCTTCTTGATGGATTTGGATTGGGTCCTTATAACATAAGAAACATTTCCTCTTGTGCTGTGAGATTTGTAAGCTACCTGATTGAAAAAGAGGAAATTTCTACAATCTCAAACTGCAAATACACTGTTGTTTTTTACCTCCCAAAACACCCTTTTAGAGAAATCCACATACACACTTCATCATATCAGCAATGTTTGGTTAACTGACACTTTTTTTTTTTTTGTTGCAAATGCAGTCAAGCTGAAGGTGAAATAAGATAATCAACTACAGATGAGGCAGAGTAGAAATACCCTTGCCCCTAGGTACCTCAAAAACACAATACTGATTACAAATAAAAATGCAGGCTGGGCATTAGAGTCCATTTCTTTCAGATGCTGGCTTCTTGTCAGTACTGCTACTGTAGCTGTATCCCATTCACTTTGACTTTCTTTTGGTCTGCAGGAAACACTCAGTATCATCCATGATCAGATCTCCAAAACACTCCCCGAATATCTAAGCTTGGGGCTTGATTAAGTACTGTCTCATCTCTCTCATCACTGCCTCTGGCTGTTTGCAACTCTGATACTATTCCCATTTCAATTCTAGGTCTAAAAGATTGTTTGTTTGACCTGCCTTGCTCGTCATTATCTGAGCTGCTAATTTTATTATTCTGTTAGCACCCTGGGCTGCCTGGTATAAAGCGGCACTATAAAAGTGTAGTTTGATTATATTGGAATCATTCAGCATCACAGGCTCCACAAAAAAATGCAGCACTCCCACCCACACTGCTATGATAGCAAAGAAAAGGCAGTAAGGAAGAGGGGGGAGGGAGAATAAAAGCTGTAAGAAGGATAAATAAGAATAAAAAAGCCAGTGCAGTTAGGGAGCTTTAGAAATTCTCTCAGGTTAGAGTTGGACTAATTTCCTATGAGCCTTTCTTAGTTATCCTATAGTCAAAAGACTTTTAAAAGAAATAATAGTAATTCTAAAAGAATCAGAAATCTGCAGAACTTTTGCTGACTAGAAACAAAGTAAGAGATCTATAAGTCTCTAGGTCTTAGAATTAACTTACAAAAAGTTGACTAGGAGAATTTAGAAACCTTGATGAGAACATCAAGTCTTGGTCTGAAGTTAGAGAACTCATTGTGCTTTTACTATTTTCTATTCAATATTCCCACTTCTTTCTGTCATAACTTCACCACCGTTTTTCCACCTGTTTTTTAAACATCGCTACTTGGATGTGCATCTTAGCCAATCAAATCACAACTTACTTTTGCAAGTTTATTTTAAATACAGACAGTGTCCCTTAACTTTCCCCGGATTTAGCATTAGTTCATCCTTTGAAGTATTGACTTCAGAATAATTACTGGATTCTCTTGCTTTTGTTTCTGAGCTTTTTGTCCTTGCTTCACTCCCATCTTTTACTTTCTAGGTAGCTGACAAAGCAGACTGGAACTTCTAAAAGGAAAAATTTTAAGGTTTTACGTTTGCAGTCCATGCTGTTCTTGATACTGGAGACCTGATGTTTGTTTCTTTGTTGGAGAAGCACTAAAATGGCTGCCTCATATTGCAGGCATTTTATAGCATAAGAAAAATGGTTTCTGAAACAGAAGAGTTCATATATTTCAACCAGAAAACTTACCCTTGTGATTAGCCTCCCCTTTCAGATCAATACGCGTATCACCTGAGCAAGGCATGCACAGGTAACCTAGCCAGACCAGAAACCTGATCGTGATCCTCCAAACAATACCATATTGAGTACCATGATTTTCAAATATTTCCTAGCAAAAACAATTCAATTTCAACTATATTTATGTAGATGAAACATAGTAAGTTTACATACTAAGTATGTAAGTGTATATATATGAAACATGCTAAGTGTACCTTAGAAGATGCAGCTCAAATAATTTCAATTCTTGCAAGTCACATTGCTCTCTTGATTAAAAGCAGTAACCATGTCTAGTATAGCTAAGATAAATAAACAGATATTTTCTGCCGGTTTAGTGCACAAATGCAACCTCCTAACCCTCACCTTCGAAAGGTCAAAAGCTGCAAAACCTAGTCCATTAACTTCTGTAAATGGTTGTGATATTAAAAACTGACTCTCAATATCCAAGGGTCATGATCTAGTGCAATAACCATCAGCAATAAAGAATTATGACTATAGTACATTATCCATCTATAAAATGGCCATTTATGACACCAGCACATTGGCTATCTGTAACAGGAATGGACCACCCCTTTCTAAGAATCACTTTTAGTTATGGGGTTATGACATAAGCTGTGAAAACTTACTAAATTTTAAAACAGAGCACATAACTACTTTCTGTATATTTAGAAAAACAGAAGAAAAACCCACAGGCTAATGCAGCTCAGCAGAAAACAGCAGTTAAAAAGATAATTCTCAGCCTGATTTATGTACTGTAAGGTAGAAATCTCAGATTTAATTAGATATCACCTCATTACCAGAGATCCACAGATAGGTAGAAGCCTATCAAGATGCAGAGGGGCTCTTTCAAGAAAAGGGTCTGCTACTTTCTGCTTGTAGCAACCTTCTCTCACTATTAAACAGAGCTGTAGCTCTCTAAGCAAAGCAAGGTGCTTGAGAAAGATGTTGAGAGAAAAAAATACCACCTGACGACCAGTGAAAAGAGGTGACTCCGAAAAGAAGTAGTACGAAGCACACAGCAACCATGCTTTTAGTGGTGTAAATATCTTTTGAAACACAGAAAGTCTATTTTCAGTGAAAGTAGGTGGGGGAGGTGACAATTTAAGTAATATGATAAATAAATGCAAAACAGTTTGTGAATTTTTTAGAACATTAAAAATGACTGTTCAGAATGAGTCAAAAATAACTATGGTACATAATATGTAGATATGTACAAATATGTATGGACAGATAGAAGACTTTTTTTCATTTGCATGATGTCTATTTAATTTGCCTACATGTATTATCTGTAGAAACTTAGGCCAGCAAGTTATTTAATCAATCACTAAAACTTTGATGATCCATTAGCTTGGAAGACCTGAAAAAATCCAGCCTACTCTCCCCTTTAGAGAGCAGCTGGTCTTACTAATTAAAATGGAAAAAACTGCATCTATCTTCATTTGCAGAGAAGTCACCCAGACAGAGACAGATCTTCGGCACCCTATTGTACTTTCACAGGATGTCTGAATGGGCCAGAGAGGGAGTAGAAATTATACATTCATTTAATTTTGAAAACAGACACAGAGAAGCCTTTTATTTGTAATTTGATGTGAGAGGTTATCAAAGGTAAAAGCAAGTAATATACCAATTTTGTTTGCTTCTTCTTTTTTCTTTTACGTTTAATGAATAGTTTACCCAACCGTGCAGTCAACAGCTCTGTCTCAAGAATGGAATTAACTATACCTACATTGTCTTGCCATTTTGTTCCAGTCCCTGAAAAAATAAGGAAACACCAGGTCATGATAATATGATGTGGATTTTCAATGAGTCTGTGTTCATTTAAGTTTTTGCTAGAGAGATTCTTTTTTTTGTGTCTGTAGTCTGTAGTAAATAAAATCTCTGATAGAATAATACTTATGTGCTCTTTCCTGCTTCTGTTCAACCAATGAGCTTTTCAGTTCCTTTCTCCATCTATGAAACAGAAGAAACAAATAGAACTAAGCAGGTCTATTTACCTGCTGACATATGGCTAGATTCAGGGTAGCACCGGGCACTGGGACTCAGAAGCAGAACATCTGCTCATAAAGTGGTTAAGATGAAAATTATATACAGCACTCAGTCTTCTAGAGAACCAACTTTGTGTTGCCTGCAAAGAGAAGAAAAGTGGTAAGAGAGGGTGCCTGAGCAGTACCCTGGAGATACTGAGATACTGTGATACCAAACAGATCTAAAGTAGGTTATCTTTCAGCTTATAGCCTTCCTCTTATGAAAACTCTGTCTAAATAGGATTGCATGGACAGCAGCTACTTTTGCCTCTTCCAGATATCTCTCCAATGCAGACCCTGAAGTTAGAGGTCACTGGAACGTGCATCCTCTTACGTCAGTGGAGGCCAGTTCATCTTCTGTTCTCTGGTCCTTTGTGCTGAAAGGCAAAGAATAGAGCTTATAGCACACTGAGTTCAAACAGTGGCCACAAAGAAATGATTTTATTAATGAGATTCAATACTAGGCATTTTACCAGCTGAAGACGTCTTTTTCAATGGGCTTAACAGCTGGAAAGTGCTGGAGGATGCTTTAGAGCTTCTTTTCCCTTCTCCCTGTGCAACAGCTTCCTTCCAGGCTGCCCAGCCTATGGTCAGTGTGCCAGATCGCCTTCACTAAGGGATGTTAAAACACCGCATGTCACAGTCTGCTTTTTACTACCATGGTTAAGAAAAAAACTGAAGCATAACTTTATGTTGTCGTCTTTCCCAGAGATGGGCTTATTTTCACCCGTAGTATCCCATCAGCTTTTGCTCTGATTCCAGTGCAGTACTAAGCAAGGCAGACATATGTAAATAAAGTGTCATGATGCACACGCATAGGGTGCACAAATGAACTTCATTTGGGCATCATCTATATTTCATATGCAGGTTGTCTTTGAAATTCTAGTATTTTTTAAGGATGTTATTTTTGTGAAATATATGCTTGTTTTCCCTGCTTCATGCCTTTTTGTCTCTCCTTGATTTTCTTAGCACTCCTGAAATCTGGGGGGAAAAAAAATCTCTTTTATGCTAGAGTATCAACAGCTGACAATAATATCAGTCAGTTAAATTGTGATTCTAGTCCTGGCCTAAACAGATCCTGACATTGTTGTGTCAGTGGACGTTTAGTGTTTGTGTTTTCAAAATAGTTTTGATAATTTTATCTATAAAAGTACAGTGCAGTAACATATTCAATTGCAGCTATTGTACACATGGAAATTTTTACAATCATAAATGAGTTCAGAGTGTTAGTTCTCTCAAAGTACTCGTAGGAAAAGCTTCCTTGTTTTATGAAGTTCTTAAAAAATGTCACATCATGACCAGCTAGCATACCTGACTTGTCATGTGAATTGTTTACTGAAAAGGTAGGTATTTGTCTTTGTCCAGTTCATTTGCATCATATTACTCCATACAGACAATCCTCCCAGCAGTAAGGTGTTCAGGACTTATTTTAACCTTTTCCTCTGTTTCTTTATTTCGGTGAAAAGAGATTATTTTTATGCTAATATTGCAAATTGGGAATAGTAATCCTTTAAACATCACTGAAAAGATGGAAACAGATTATTAGAACACCACCACCAAAACCACACACACACTTAGTAGTTAGCTGAAATATTATTTGACAGGTGGAGCGACTACAACTGGGAAATGATTTATTGAGTATATATTACTGCATAATGGACCTTCAGCAAGTTATAATAATTACAATAACCAGACATATTCCATGCCACACTCTGTCAAGAAAGCTCTTCAGATTATCTCCCAAAATGACAAGGTTAGCCAATTCTTTCAGGAGGCACAGTTTCCTGAGACTTACAGATGCAGTCATGGTGCAAGCCCACTAAGGGGTTAAACACGGCTCTGTGGGTTACATAGATCTTGATGTTTTAAACAAAATGCCAAATTTCAAATTATGTCTATGAAGAGATTTTCCCAGTTGCTGAAAATGTTTAATTTCAGTAGCACCCTTCATATCAAATTTAGAAAATAAATTGCAATTATTTCCACTGTAGAGAGCTAACTGCATTAAAAAAGCCCAGACATTCAAGTATGAAATGCAACTGAACAGGAAAAACAATATGATCCTTCAATTCCAAAAAATGCATGCACCTCAGCAAGGCAATTCTTGGAATTATAAATCCATTATATATTGTTAATGTTGATCATTAATAATTTAGGCTTTAATTTGACAAGGTCAAAGCTTCACTGGCACTCCTTAAGATGTTTTCTGTATTTGGAATGTTTTGTTAGTTCTTTACAAAGCCAAGTGTAAAATATTCTGTTATAAAGTAAGTGAGGTCTGCTTTCCTCAAATTTTATGCACTTTCTATATTTTAATACGCTTTTAAAGTAGAAATAATCATGATAAACGAAAATAGTACCAAAGATGTTTTCCCATAAAAGATCTTACCATAATATGTAAATAAAAAATTACGAAGGTCTTTTTGTTTATTACTGAACTCTGACTTCCCTTTGCAAGCAGGCACTTTCAGGCATTTAATTACTTTATATACCGCATGGCTGACAGAAAGCATTTTTATTCTGTTTAGAGCTATACTAAACTCGGAGAAAAATCTGCTTTATGACCTTATGAGAATTTGATATCTGACTAAGCAGGAATATATATTAAATCACATCCTTGCTCACAGGTACTTATGCAAAGTACTTGTTCAAGATCCTTCTTCCTTCACACAAAGTCTAGATTTGAAACAAACCTTAGACTAAATTCTAGGGTCTTGGTCAAGGGAAAATTGCTGTAATATACCACAGAAGATGCACTCAGAAAACCTGGTAGAGCCCTGACAGACTCTCTTCTCATCTTCCATCTTGTACTCTGTAAGTTGAATGTTGCACTTTCTATTTTACTTTATTTGGATGTACCAAGAGTATCTTGAGCTTTTATGTGTCTCTTTATTTTATTGATCCTCTCCGCACTCTTAAAAATAATGGGCTTTTACAGTCCCAGAGCTACTAAAATTTATCTTTCTCACTTTCTTGCTCATTCCTTTTTAAAACACGCACATTTAGTGGATAACCTTTTACATGATCAGCTGTGATCAGCCAATTACTGACACCAAAAAACCCCAGTCCTGTCTCTTAGAGTTTATGCTGTTAGAGAACGGGCACCTACACAGTTGCATGCTCCTTGTTGTCTCCTTGTTACCCATTAACTATTTTTCTGAAATCTTTGTTGGCATAATGCTCTATGATAGGCATGTATGTCGTCCTCATGCTGGTGAATTAAAATAACGCTTTCAGTGAATAAGATTAATTGCCCATTTAACCAAGGCTGGATTCATTCTCTTATTGGGGCAGGGAGGGGGGAGAGGGGGATGCTGGAGGGCTGAAGGTGGGAAAAGCAAGGGGCAGAGTGCTAGCTAGGCTGCAGTATTCAGTTACAAGTGAAATGATTTGTAATTCTGAGTAATCACTTAGGACAAGCCCTTGCACCGTTTTATCTATATATGACTCTAGGCCAAAGTCAATACTCATAGTAAAATAATGAGATGAAGCTAACTGAGCCCTTTCATTAATGCTCCAAGGAGCAAATCTGATGCTTGAGCTTCTCCCATGGAAAGCATCCACTTCTTCCTAAAAATGAACAAGTGGGTCATGATGCCCAGTAGTAACCAGGGTTCTTGCTGCCGAAAAAACAGGGAAAATTTTCCTTTCTTATTTGTGCACCATATCATGCTTTGCCCAGCTGCAGTTGGAGGCATATGAATTTTGCATTACCTGTAGGCTCATTAGAGAAATCTTTCTCTCTCCTAATAGTTTTTTCTGACTTGGAGAGAGGACAAAATCCACACAATGAAAGTCCAATAAACCAGAAGGAAAAAAGCAGTATACCGTTTGAGATACGTGTTTTTATTCATACTACCATCAACACTATGAAGCAACAAGGAACTCCTTGGCAATGTAAGGAATGGAGCCCTCAGTTTTGTTTGTTTGAAGTGTAATTATGTTATCCCAGGAAGCTTTCATACTGCAGCAACTGGCAATTTTATTTAGAACACCATAAAGAAACATTTTTTGTCGTTGTTTCATTCTTCTCTGATTGTTCATGATGTGAAATCCACTCATCCAGTTATATTTTGCCCTGGAACATCCAGTTTCTTACCCATAGTATTGTAACTTGTGATTCTCTCATTCTGCTATAACTTTCTATGCAGTCTTCGGCATTTCACATCCTGATATATCTCAACTTATTCAGCAACAGGCATTGGAATATCCCAGACTTCGCATATGTTAACATATGTGAAATGCTATGTGATTATTCCATAAATATAACAGGGACACACATTTCACACAATTATATTACCTAAAATCAAAGGTTTTGAACATAGTACTGTATTTTAGTCCCTTTAAGTATGCATTTTTTTCACGTGACCACAAAAGAATTAGTGAACTAAATTCCTCTGGATTTTAATCACACACATCTGAAAATCTTGCCTGCTTTTGAGAACAGGAATTAATATAACACAAGGTGAAATGCTTACATCTACAGATGCAAGTTTGCCTTTCAGATCCAAACACAAAACTGTCAAAACAGCACAACACTTCAATCTTCACAAACTCAAATGAATTTAAAACTATTCAAAATGTTTCAAGCATCAGTATTAAAAGCAAAGGTGTGAATTATCACAGCGTGTGGACAATTCTAAATAGGTATGTAAGAGACTGAAACTCATGATAAGCTTCAGTTTCCACCTTCTGCTCCTAAAATAGGAAAACTTAGAACTAGAAACTTGTAACAAAGTTCCTTAAATTTGGCATGAAACTGATTAAATCTGTGGTGATTTCTTTCCACTGCTCCATGAGGAATTTCACAAATTGGAAGGGTGAATAAGCTACCTTTTAAAAAATGTTGGTTTTCAATATTAAAATACTTCTCAAAAGCTCGTCCTTTTAATGAAAAAAGTAAAAATGGATTATTCTGTGAAAGAAATCAGCTTCCTACTCATTTAATCATTGTAACATTTCATTCATGTATCATTTCATTTTCATTTTAAACATTTGGTTCAATCAATTATAAATCTTGACATGAATGCTACCTTTGCTGTGTAATATAGCAAGTCTGATGCACAGGTTTTATATACAGATCAGAACCACACCTATTAAAATGCATGTAAACAAGTTACTCGATTTGCAAAACTAATTTAAAAGTTTGCCATTCTGTAACAAGTTGCTCTAGCTGTGCACCAGAGCTGAGTCTAATGACCTGTATCGCTCTTTTCTGGATGGTCCTCCTTGAAATGTATAAAGGCTTACACACCTCATAGTATAAATGAGGACCATATTTCCATTCAGCACCTGCACTGTTTTTTGATGTAGATTCCTCCTGCATTTTGTAAATGATTTAAAAGTATATACAAAGGGATTAGAAAGGATCCAGTAAATCCAAGTGGATAAACCCGCTCTATAATTCGAGTTTTAGAAAATGAGGTAAAGAAGTCTGATGGATACAACCTGTTCTGTAACTTAGCTGTAATCTACTTCAGTTCTAATCAAATGCTTGTTGAATTAATCAGAAGTAAAACTGACTTCTTATTCTTTTGGATGTCATTTTTATTGAATTTAATGTTGAGGTTATTTGCTGCTCAAATTTTATTTTTACAGTTTTTTCATCAGAATTATTGTTCCTTTATGTACAGCTTTTTCCGATGCTGGACATTATAGAAGATTTTAATGAAGTTATTTCATAGTATGATAGTTTGGAACTAAAGGAAGCATGGTCTATTCTGACAAGCATGATAATAAATACACTGCACTTTCAGGAAACAAATAAGCACTTTAAAACTTACCTGGTTTTTTCTTAGCTTGTTAGAAGAACAGAAAGAAAACATGAAAGCAAAACAGAACAGCATGTTTTGTGGATGATGGAGAGAACCAGGCTTACAGGAAAGGAGCCAACATGTAACACATAACTTCATCACGTAGCTTAAAACGAAGCGATGAAAACCCACAAAAACTAACTGTGAAGTCTTGCATAGCCTGCACAGGAATCCACAACCTTTTGATTAGCTCAGTTCCCCCTGAAATAGAAATAGTGCTTGATAATGCTATATAAAGATGAATAAGTTTGTAGGCTAGGTATAGCATTAAAAATCAGATTAAAGGTTTACGCTTTAGATATGGCAAGTCTATAAGGGCATGTTCTACCTCGATAACCAGAATTTTACCAAAAAAATGTGTTTGTATCTCTGGATCTTGGTAAATCTTCTTTCCCAAGCCCGAAACATATGATTCCATAAATTTCTTCTGCTGAGGAAGAAATGAGTAATTTGGTTCTCAGTAAATAAGTACCACTGGGTAGGAATCAGTAAAAAAAAAGCTGTCTTTACATACTGTATATGGTGAACTAAAATGAGTGAACAGTCCAATAGAAAATCACAGTTTGGTTTGGGAGGCTATTGATATGGATCTGGCTTTAGAAAGCCTATGTGCGAAATCCTTATAGCCCTACTAACCTCAAAGGGGAGCCCTGTATAATCCTTCAACAAATGGGTTAAAACCCACAGAAAGGTATAATGTAGAGGCTAAAAATGCAGCCCTGAATTGCATCTTCTTCCTGGTAAGAAACTTAGAAACAACACTGTTCTTGGTGTGAAAACATCTATGTGGGGCAAATGTATCTAGGTCATGCAGAAAACAGTATGTTGCCATAGCTATCATTAGTGTAATACACTTCACAGCAAGTCCTACTGTGAGCTAAATTCAGGCCCAGTGGGTGCTACACTATTGACTTCAATGAAGCTGCACCTGCTTATGCCCTCTCTGAATTGGTCCTTGCGTGCACAATAAAAATAGTATTTCAATCACTGCCATTCACTGAACACTATTTCAACAGCCTCTCAGTGTGAAATCCTGCTAATAAATATCGGTTGTGCGGTAGCCGGCTATTCCTTCCCACCCTGCTTGCCCTACCTTCCATCATTCCTCAGAGCAGCCCTCCATCACATTACAAACTGCAGTTGGCAGCAGTGATCCAATCACTGGGGCACACGAAAGTCGCGTGCAATATGAGGGATGATTATCTTGTGTCTTGGAAAGCTATTTTGACTGCTGACACAAAGTTTGGTCACTTCTAGAGAGTACTAGAGGGCATATATTGCCATTTTTCCATTGTACAGGCTAGTATCCACTTATGTAAAAATTGGCAAGAATTTTGCAGTCTTCATTTTGAAGAAAAATTTGTTGCATATCCATTTTCTCTGTATGTTTTTTAATTGTTAGACTACATCAGACCTACTAAATCTCTTTGTGATTAAGAACAGCTGAAAGACAAATAAAGATGTCACCACCTGAAAATTAGACTGTAAGTGTGACTACTGGATGTTTCTCCATCTGCTATGAGAGGTGATCCCACCACTTACCCATTCTTCTAACTGGATTTGATACCTGTAGCTGTGTTCCCAAGTATGTCCTTCTTTCTACCTGGTGTCTCTTAGTTTCTCTTCGGTCCTGCTTCATCATGCTCTGGACCTGATCTGTGGTTCTGAACAGATTTTCTCACCTTGTCCTTCAAAAACTTATGGTGTTTTGTTTCCTATTTTCTTAGTGGTATGAAGAAAAACTAATCTTTGTAGAAACAAGTTTTTATTTCATTCTGAGATGGCTTCGATAATCTAATGGCAGAACACAGGTACACTTAAGGGAATAAATACAGACTCCCCTTTTTGCACATGTATATGGAAAGCTTCACCACTTCCTGGCGGGCATAAGATACTCCCAAAGGAGAATGGTAGCGTGAATATGGGAACTTGCCCATACAAATGATCATGCACTTCTTGCCACCATGACGCAACATGGTA
Source organism: Opisthocomus hoazin (assembly GCF_030867145.1). Taxonomy (NCBI): domain Eukaryota; kingdom Metazoa; phylum Chordata; class Aves; order Opisthocomiformes; family Opisthocomidae; genus Opisthocomus; species Opisthocomus hoazin. The sequence continues at coordinate 40,088,906 of NC_134420.1, forward strand.
AATACTCTGTTCCTCTTTCCTGGGAAATGAGCAAGACTTCAGCTCTCTACAAGTCAGTGAACCCTGCAGTCTTCTTTGCATGACACAACAGTTATGATAGCATCTGCCAAATGGGTGGAATCCAGTCCAGCATAACAGAGGTGGGCAAAAGAATGGGAATAAGCAGCTGAGTTCCAGCCTGCATGAAACCTTCTGGATGAGACTTAGTTCCAAAAGGTAGAAAAAGGACAATTTTTGTCTGAGAAGGACTCTGAACTTTGCTCTTCTGCTTCCCAGGCAAATGGCATAGCTAGGAGACTGTCATGGAGAAGATAAGAATCTTGCCTTCCCTTCCATGCCACAGGGATCTTGAAAGCTAAGTGTAAGTTAGTTCTTGAACTCACATGATTTCTCCATAGGAACTTGGCTGCTCTGAACTCTCTGTCCAAGCATCAGGAGCAGAACTCAAAAGCTTGGAAAGTGCCAAAAAATTTGGCCTAGTAACACACCGTGTTACCATGCCTAAGTCACTAACTGATCTGTGTTACAGAGTCATATTTATAAAAGAGAGTAAATATGTAAATACATATGGTTACTGTGATTTTTGAAAACCCTACTTGTCTGCATATGAAAAGCAAGGAAAACATTGATTCTTCAGTATGTATATTTACTAATATTTTTTTTTTTTAAATAATTTTAGGAAGGTTCTTACACTTTTAGGAAATGTTTTTAGAGCTCTTGTGCCAGAGCTCTGTTCCATTTCCGGAAGATGCACATGTTCTCTGACTTCTACTGACCTCTGAAACCCAGTCTTTCAACGAAGTGAAGTAGAGTATACCCTACAGCACTTGTGCTACAGCATGTGAGGAACGAACATGATGACCTCGAGCTTTGCTCCTTGGAGCAATATGCCTCAGTTATGTCTCTCTGGCAAACATCTTGTTTTCACAGCACTGAAAGCTAGAAAAAGGAAAAGTGTTTGAAAGAAAGCCTAAGCCAATGCTTGATGGTAGTTTAGTTGCTGACAGTCAGGTGAACTTCTATAAAAATTGTACATTGAAGGTTATCAGCTTAAGACTGTCAGAGTCTGTCATCATAGTACGACATCACATATGACATCACTGTCATTCTGAGTGTTACCTTGAATTTACTTTTTCCAAACAATTTATTTCTTACAACAAAATACAGCTGCATTGCTGCATTGCAATTTATGGGAGGAAAAACTTAATTCAATGGACTGCCTTCTTGTGAGGTTATAACCTTAAAAAGATACGTGACTAAAAGCTGCAGGATCTTTCAGATACAATTACTTGTATAAGTCTGTTCTAATATTACTTAGTTGACATTCTGAATATGAAATATTCAGGGATATCATTATTTACATTTTAAGCTGGCTTATCTCTGTATGGTCACTTTGGTGATGTAGAGGGATGGAAGGAACACATGAACAGACTCCACTTCTCAATAAATATTTGTCATACAATTGCTTGCATTTACAACTCAGCACAGTACTGTTAAATCCAGACTGGATAATGCTGTTTAACTTGGCTACAAAAGTACAAAACATCATCCTGAATATTACTTCCTACACAAGAAGTAAGAGCAGTAGTACAACAGAAGCATCAAAAACTTATATTAAGCATAAGAAGATGAGAACCTGCCAGTACTTCCATCCTATAGAAGTTTTTCAAGTCCCAATAAAAGTTATCTGCTAGATGTTACAGGTCAAACTTTTGTAATCTTTGGATATGGCTTTTATTTTCAGTACTATTACTTCTCTCACTTGTAAACAAAAAATAACTAATTATAGTCTGGAAACTATAAACTAAAAAAAAAAAACAGTTTGAAGTGTTTGATCCTCCTTTGATGAAGTGTGAACACTAGACCTCTTTCCCAGAGGTGTAATTGTGATTCTTCTTCTCTGAAGGAAGAGAGGGGAGGGAGCGAAGTGGGGATGAGTCTCTGTTACTTTGTTCAAGAGAAACAACTTCCGGTGATCAATTTCTTAATGTATTAGTAAGTGTTACATTTCACATTTCCATTTTACATGAACGTTGTCAATACTATATAATCTCTGTCAAAAATGTCAGTCATTCTGTGAATCTCAAAGTTATTGCATGGACCTACATTTTCTTTCACAAGAAACCCCACAGCACAAATAAATGCAAAAAATCCAAACTATTTTTTAACACATGAAAGAAAAATTTGATACTTTCTAAAGCCAAAAATCAGAAAGTACGCTTATAAACATATGTATTTCTCACCTGTAGAACATGAAAGTAAACTGAAAAGAACATGAAAGTTAACTGTATCCCACCAGCATAGACTAAGAGCTGCTCAAAGAACTAACTCAAACAGTCAGTGAGACAAAGGTTCTGTTAATGTTGCTCTAGGTGCAATTGTTGTATTAGTATCTAAAAGTTCTAGAAGCAACCTGGACTCCAAAGATGCTGCCTGAGAAAATTATCCCAATCTGGTATGGTACCGAATCTGAGCTGGTAATCATTTAGCTGTACAGGTCCATATCAGGCTTGGATACACAGCTGTACTGCAACCGAAGTAACCAGAACACACGATAGCACCTTACTTTGTATCGTAAACCAGCTTTTCCTATGATATGAGAACAAGCACTGCAGCCGATGAGGTAAAAAGTTGAGGTAGTGAGGAGGTGTACTGTACATACAGGCTGCTAGTAGGAGGTTATTCTGGAAAACAAACAAACCAAAAAAAACAAAACCCAAAACTGTAACTTCAGAGTGAGATTATACTGGAGAAGAGTTTCGCATCATGCAGCTGTGATGATTTTGATCCAGCACTTGAAGTCCTAGGGCTGGCATTAGCATAAATACGATCAAAGTATAGCTTCCCATTCTAACCCTAACAAATTTATATTTGATATAGAAAAGACAGTGGAAAAAGAGAATCAAGACAGACAAAGGGAAGTGGCTTGCTTAGAATACACAATAGATTAATGATGGGATAAGTAACATAACACGTCTTCCGCTTTTTGAGTTAGTGACTCATCAGCTCTTGCATGCAGTGCAGTACGCTAGAGCAAAGCTTATGAAAAATACTACAGATCAGTTCAGGAAGAATTTTACTCCTCCTGACTCAATTTCTTCTGCATTTTAATACGTCGAGCTACAGAGCATCAGATCCAGAGCTCTGAATTTTTTCAGCTTATAGCAACTGTATAATACATGTGGAGTACAAGAAAGCTCTGGTCTTACAATTTCCTTTTAGTAGTTCCCTGGACAGAACAGAGAACGAATGCAAAATAAATGGGCCAACTCCACATCAACTCCAGATTCTCTCATGCTGTTAAAACCTAGTCTTAAATTTACTGTTTAATTTTTGGCTTCTTTAAAATGCAAGGTGTTTATTTTACAGGACTGTTATATTCTCCTACCAGTCCTAGCAGTTTTGAAGATGAGCAATTGACAATGATGATAAGAATTTCTGTTGTGCAATAATTCTCTCTTTTTGGTATGTCATAGACCAATTAAACAAGAATGCATCATTTTCTGGCAATGTTTTGGATGTTAAATTTGAAAGTTAAAGTGCACTCTGTAGATTGTAGATGCATCTGAGGCACCCTTACGCTGAATTTCAGTAGCAGTTCTGTAAGAATGTCCTACAACAAAGCTACTTCTTGTAATTTGGAGAAAAAACACCTGTGAATTGTCGTTTCCAGTGGAGTTGGCTACACAAGTTCCACAGAAAATTGAGAAGTTTTCAACTTATGAGATCAGGACTTTGCCTGCAGAGTTCTGTTGGGCTGATCTTTAAATGTTGTTATCTATTGACATGGAAATTTTGCATATATTTTGTATGTACAGACATATATATACATATATACTTATATTACACACATATATTATTTTGGATTATTTACATGCTGGATCCATTTGAAGATACAGAAGAATATCCAATGATTTTTTTTCTGTATACACACCAGACATACTATTTTAATTTTAATCATGTGGATTCTGAAGTGAAATGTGCTTCTAGGTTTACCTTAGGCTCTCCCTGGTGACAAATAATATACTCTCCCAAATGTGTTTTGACCCTCATAGGCTAAAGGCCAAACCTTCAAAGAAGGGCTTCTAAAACTCTTCCAAAGGAGGCAGCTTACTACAGTGCCACAACTCATAGTTCAGGTCTGTGTGAACACCTTTGACAGCAGATAATAGCTAAACAAAAACAGAATATGAAAAAGATCCCTGTAAAAGATACATTTAGGATACTCTTTTAAGGAAAATAAAGGAAATGCTCTAAAATAACTTCCCTCACACAATCACATCAAGTTAGAATCAGTTTACAAATTCCACCTGATTCAGCCTGCTCCCCTTCCCACAAAAAAATAATCTCAGGGTACAGAAACCAGTGGTGCTTCTACTTGTGAAGCTTGGTAACGGTGGAGATGTTCCAAGTACAGTCACACAACGTGTGGTTTTCAGACACAGTCACCGAGTAAGAGTGCAAAACGGCAGAACTGATGGCAGAATATACAAAAGTACCGGCTGGGTCTTTAGGGTTCTGCCTCTGAATTAACTGCAAGGTAACGTAATTTTCTGGCACTGTAGGGTGAATGGAGCAAACTACTGTTGTTCGATAATGTTATTCTAATGGCGCCTGCGTATGAGAAGACTAAATATGAGGTGCTAACAATTCATATCAAAAGAACCCTCAAGAAGTATGAATAAGAAGCATGTGCCTGGAATGGACATTGTAAATCATCTACTCCAACCACTTTCTACTGAAAGGGTTGGGTACCTGAACAGAGAGACCTGTTCAGAGATACATTAAGCTATAAAAGGGAATTATTGTTACCCAGCTGAGGAACAAGGCACAGAAAGGTGACTTTCTTGATTCTGAACTTCTGAGAGTGAGTTTAATGTCACAGACACAAAACAATATTTCCTGGTTTTACTATGGTTTGCCAATAACTAAGTTCCAACAGACAAAAATCAACATGGTTTTGCTGTGCTTGGCTAGCACTTCAACAAATTTCTAGAACGAAACAGACATTCAGAAATAAATAATCGTTCTTTTCCTACTGTTTGGAAACAGTAGAAAGAGATGCATTATCACTTAGGCAACAGTTTCTCATTCTGATATTCATGCAAAATTGGATCAGTAACATCTGGAAGACCTTTTGGTTCCGTCTCAGAAGTACCTAATGTTCTCAAGGCCTAAGTCATCATTTAATGCTTGCAAAACTAAGTTTGACAGAGAGATGTCTTGCAGGAACAGATTTTTACATAGAATTAGATAATTTCTACTGTCAGTTAGTATTGCTTTTCTCATGGTACTTCAATGTATTTGGTGTCAGAAAAAGATATATAATTAAAACCGCTAGAGAATTTTAGTTTGTTAAGCCTTAAGAATTGATTCAATAACATTCACATTTTATGTTTAATCTGGTTTGAGTTAGTGTCCAACTATTTAAAAAAAAAAACTTCCAAAAAGAGTTTTCCTGTGATCTTAGTAGCCAAAGCAAATTTAAGCTGAGTGTCTGTAGGTTCCATGGAGAAACCAACATGATCTGTAAGCACATTAAGTTCTTTTAGTTCTGATTTACTTGAACAAAGAGGAATGTTAATTTTCACCTTGTCCTAATGCTGGCTGTAGTAATCCTTTTGCAGAAGATTTTGTTGATGGTGAAAAGAGGATAATAACCTGGAGAGGAAACAGTGGAGGTTTATAGCCATGTTTAATACTGCAGTTGTCTGTAGAATTGTCTTCTACCTTCATTGCAGTTTTCTTCGGACTTGAAAGCCTAGTTCACAAGTAGGCATCCACCATCTCTGTTCACAGTTTAAGGATACAACCTCTTTTTAGGCAGGCCTGAATTTCAGCCCATTAGAAAGCCCAATTTTGTAAGAGTAAGTTTTAGTTCTTACCTGATGCCTCTGCCAGAAACAATCAGAAGAAAGTTGTGGTAACTACTTGACCATTCTAAAATGGCAAAATTCCCTATTTAGCAGGGGGAATGAGCTGAAGTCCTGCTGTGGAAGTTCAGCCGAAGACCTTCTGGCCCGGAACAGAGTAGTGCCACCTGAGACCACTGCAAAAGCCAGCTCCTGAAGACAAGACTTCTGTTTGCCACAAAAGCAGACTGAATATTCTATGTGCTAGCAGGTCATTAAGGGATTATGTGGGAAAGGGGGGATTTGCATGCAGCCAAATGAAGTGAGTATCCTGTTCGTTGCCTGCATCTATTAACTTTTGTTCCTCCATCTATGTCAATTTTCTCAAAGGAGTAAGGACTTTCTGTGTTTAACAAGGACTGTTTTATTTTTTAAAATGCAAGGAGGAAATGTAAACAGAATCCAAGGCTTACTGTTAATCTACATCCTTTAGTTTATTGGCTGAGGAATCAATCCTGAAGCATGTTGAACCTTCTGGCACTGATCCAGACCAGCACTTCAGCACGTCAACTTTAACACACGGGGCTGAGTCCTGCGATTAGAGTTAAGCATGTGTTTATGTGTTTTTCTGGCCTTCAGCCAGGGTGCTCAGCACTTCGCAGGATTACTTCTTCAAAAAGACATGGCAGTATCTGAACTTCAAAGTGAAGTGTGACCTATTGCTCTTAAATCACTTTCCACACATGCTAGATGGTAATACAGACTAGCCAGCTCAGGCCATACCCTCCTCACAGAATCACAGAATCACAGAATGGTAGGGGTTGGAAGGGACCTCTGTGGGTCATCTAGTCCAACTCCCCTGCCAAAGCAGGGTCACCTATAGCAGGCTGTAGAGGACCTTGTCCAGGCAGGTCTTGAATGTCTCTGGAGAAGGAGACTCCACGACCTCCCTGGGCAGCCTGTTCCAGGGCTCCGTCACCCTCAGAGGGAAGAAGTTCTTCCTCATGTTCAGACGGAACTTCCTGTGCTTCACTTTGTGCCCATTGCCCCTTGTCCTGTCTCTGGGCACCACTGAAAAGAGTCTGGTCCCATCCTCTTGACATCCACCCTTGAAATATTTATAAACATTTATAAATATAAACATTTATTAATATTTATGTTTATATGTTCACACCTTCCTTTGTCTCATGTGTTCAAGAGAAAGAAGAGTGATTAAAAATATTTCGGTGTTTTCTGTCCACATTCCATGTCTTGACTCGTATCAGATATCATTCAGAATAAAAATGTGGTGATCAGGCTAACCCCCACTGGTTTCTCTGTAGTCTTTATGGTGAAATCTCCAGCTGTGAGCACAAACCCAGACTGCTGTGAAGTGTCAGTGCTCCTACATTGAACATTACTTTGAATGTTAAGAGTTCAGGCTTGTAGAGCATTTTGGATTTTCGGCTAGGTCAGTGGAATAGCACTACTGTAAGGTACATTACCAAATGTAAGAGGCACTCTCAGGTTTTGCAGGAAGGGTAAGCCCTAACATCTGAAATCAAAGTGACAGGATTGAAGGTCAATTCCAACAATTTCACAGTGGTTTAGTGCAGGAATACATTCTATTCTGCAACAAACTTTCATCAGTGTCAAGACCAAATTAGATTTGAGTCAATTTTCATTTCAAAGTATTCAAGACACTGTGATAATAGGTAATGGTAGCTAGCTGACCTGAGTAAAGGCTTTGATTTAATCTCTTAAGTTCAGTTAATGTTTTAGTTTTATCCAGAGCCCACTATATTAAGAAACACAGTTGTCATGGTTTTCCTCCAGTTCTACTTTCCCTCTGAAGGTATTCCTAAACCCAAGACTAATATTACATTCGTCAGCTAAATTAACTTGGGAAAATAAAAATGGCAAGAACAACATTTCCAGATGTAAGCATCCATTTGTTAATACACATTGCCATCTGGAGAAACCTGAAGATACAGTATTTGCACTGAAATCTGACATGCTAACTCTAAAATACTTGGAACTTTCTAAAGTTTGTTAAACATGTTATTTCCAAGCCATTTGGTGTATATTATTACTGATTTTCTTAATACTGTGAAATTTACATTTTCACAGAAATTATGCTTTTTTTAACTTAGTGGAGGTAGGAGGTAGTAAACATACTGGGCAGCAGGTAAATAAACTAAGTAATTACAAGAAAAACATTAGACATTTATTTAATAATTTATTTGTAGGTATAACAGTATTCAGAACAAAAAGACAAATTCATCTCTATTAGTCATATGGAAACATTTAAGGACTTCTAAGATATAAATCTTTGTTTTAGGAAAATATTCCAACACTGTTGAAAGAGTTTGAGGAAGTTGCTGTGGAAATTGCTGCGAGATCTTAATGTCAGAAAAGGCTTCCGAAAATTAAAGAGCTGCTGACACCTCATGGCAAACTTTAAAAACCGTTCTCAGCAAACACAGCACTACTTCTGTTCTATCTATCTGTCGTGTTTTCTTTACAGTAAAGGGCGTTTGTTTGAAAACAGTATCTTTGTTTACTAAGCCCGCATTTTGCAATAGCAGCTGGGTCAAAATAAATTTTATGACAGTGCCAAAGAAACATTCTGAATTCAGGTAAGCAAAAAATAGCAGGAGCAAATGAATTCTTAAGATGCAAATATTGTTATTCGAAGGTTTTCCAGGATGCAAAAGAGTGGAAAACAGATATAGAGACAAAGCTGCTTTTGTGTACAAATAAAAAGGTTAGATATTCCATCTGTAGGTTACACTAGTCATTAACAGAGAGGTGCTGCTAGTATAATACATACTTCTATTCCTTTCAGTGTTATAATCCTCTCATTTGGGAGTTATTATCTCAGCTGTTTCAAATAACACAAAGCTGACATTCCATGTAAAAGGTTGTCAGCAAGTTGCATTTTTTAACGGCTCAAAGCTGCTGAGAAGTTTTAAAGCTGTGGAACAAAAAAACCAAAAGGTATTTTTGCAATGCTTCTGATATTTTCTCTCCTCCACCGCCACACCTTTTTTTTGTGCCTTGAAATATCTTGTGTTGAGTTGGATGATGTTTCCTGACAGAGACACCTTTCAATCTGCCAAGGGCTAAGTGTGTGCTGGAGTCTAAGACAAAAATCCAAACCAGAAAAAAAATTAAGTTCCAAAGCAGAAACCTAAAATACTGGAAAAGTCATTCTTCCAGTGTAAATAGCAGCTGAGAGTTAAAATGTGCCATTTTGGAAAATGAAGCCTACAACAACCAGTCTGGGAGGCACCAGATCTGTGTGGAATAATTTTGAACACTAACAATTAACTTCCTTCAATAGCGTGTACATGAGAAGGCATCAGACAGCCCCGTCGTTGCGTGGGATTCCTGCACAAGTGAAGGCATTATGGTCAGTCAGATCTGCAATCACGGTAAGAAATGCATTGCATGCAGCACCAATCCAGCAGCAGTTTTACCCTTTCCAAGGCTACAGCTGCAGGTATAAGCTGTTTAAGGTAAATGTAGGGTGTTTATTCCCTCCCATAAAATTTTGTTAACATCTACTCATGCAATGTTTTTTCCTGAGGCTTCTGGCTATTTGGCAAACCAGCTCTGAATGAATTCTACCTACAAAATGCAGATAAAATATATGGAACACGTGCTTTAGATAAAACCTTACTTTTGGGAAATACGTGGATATTGTTGGAAAAAAGTTTAAGTGGGCTGCTGTATAAATTGCTTAATGTAAATTAGCTTAGCATTTCCTGATGCAATAAATTAGCTTGTCACATCAGGAAAGGTTTCTGAAAATGAAAGAGCTGATGAGTTCAAATGAGTTCCAGACAATTCAGTCTAAATGTCGAATCTATCTAAGGCAAATGTACCTAGAACCTGTAGAACACAGTTTGTGTATACTGCAATGAAGATCCTCAATGAAGAAGTGTATTTAGATACTCCTGGACCATGCAATGTAGTGACAGCTTAGCAGGTGTGTAGTCCCTTTTTTTTGGACTGATCTTTAGTTATATATCTTACTTGTAATAATATAATTATTACTGTTGTCATTATTATTATTTCTACGCTGTAGTGCCTGGGCAAGATGATCATGAGCAAGGATCACACTGTGGTAGACATTGTTTCCACAAACAAAAGGTCAGTTCTTCTGAGAATTCTTCGAGAGTAGAGAGTATTGACATATGCTCCATCGGTCAATGAAGACCAGCATAAACTTGGTCAGCAATGAGGCCAGCTTGTTCTGTCCAGATCTTTCTACTACAATATGAAGACAGTAACCAACATAGGCCATCTCTGAACACAGGCTTCCAAAAGACAGTAATGCCTCTCAATATGACCCTGATGTCTTTTATTAAGAGTATGAGATCTCCTTTTAAGTCAACGGGGTTTAGACTCTTTTAATAGCTTTCAAGAAATCCACTGTCTCTGTATTTTTAGTAATGCAAATATGTGCTCCAAAGACATGGCAGCATCTCTCCTGGGGCCTACATTTTGTAGCCCACCACTGCCGTCACTATTCATTTCTGTCTTGCAAATTCCTGTCAGGACCCCTCATCGGGAGATTACATGATATTCAGCTCAATTTAGACAGATGCTGAGCTTTCTTGTCTGAGCATTATGCTTCCTCTGGATCCAGACCTAAGCTTGGCTGAAATTCACTCCTCTGCACATGTACCAGGGCAGCACACAGGAGCAAGGGGAACAGATTCAACCCACTCCCCCCTGAACCTGAATGTCCAAGTGGAGACCTATCCTGGCTACTTTTTCCAGCCTGTAAATTATGTCAGAAGTGAATAAGAATGAATCCCATGGCCCCTCTCCCAGCTCGCCCACAAGGGACTCTCACTTCTTCCTCTTTGCGGCAGCAGACAGAAGCACTCTGTTCTTTGGCTTTGCCCACCAAATTGGAGACCTAAGTAATATGAAGGGTCTTATGCAAAGCCTTCCACCTTGGTATAAATTTCAAATACTGTGAGAAACAAACACTGGCAGCAAGATTAATCTTGAGTAAATGAAAACATTCCTTATCAAGTTTCATTTATATTCATATATACACCTTGTTAAATATTAAGAATGAGAAAACAGCTACACAAAGAGATAGATAAAAAATATTGAAAATGTTTAATTTGAAACGCTTCATTAAATAATTTCAGACAGTGCTACAAAATTAAATGGCTCAAAAAAGCTATTTCAGTTATCAGTTTTAGTGAAAATAAATCTGAAAAAAACTCTTCCAAGCAGTTCAGATGCTCTCTGTTAGTTCTCTGGAAGTCCTCCAGAGGAAAGAAATGTAATATATAACAGTGAATCCTTTTGTTTAATTTAAAAAAAAAACATTCCCAGTGATCAGCTTCTCATTTACTCTCCATCTAGTCTGAATATGTGTATTCATTAAATTCTTCTACCAACTTGGCCAGCCGCGAAATAGTAATGTTGGTATTTCTGGCCACATTTTTTTTTTTTTTTACAATATTTGGGTTATAGATTTTATGAAAAACATCTGTATCTGTAAGAATAAATGAATAGTCATGAATCTAAGCAGCAGCTTTCACATCCCATCCCTGAATGTCTCTTTGCAATGACAATGCATACATGAAAGTGAGTACAAACATGCCTTTGTATGCAGACCTGACTTCAGGAATATAACCATGAAGATAACTGACACTAAGCAAAGCTGTATTTCAGTGATTTCCTCTCTGGGCTTTGTCATGAAGTATACTGTTCCATAGTTTTTTATTCAGAATACATTTGCAGGAAGGGTTAGCAACTTCTTGCTTCCATTCTGCAGACTGAATAAGATACTTTTTAAAAAAAGAATCCTGGAGCAATCATAGCAGGATTGTAAAGAAAATAGTTTCTAGATCCATAAATTAGCATGAAATTCCTTCAGGATGAAAGTACTTCAGATCCGTATGCTCTTGTGGGCCACTTTGTGCTTGCTTTGAGTATCAGAAGGAAAGACAGAATGGTAACATGAAGTGAATATCACCCTTTTGTTGATGATTCTAGTAATAATTGTGAATTCCTAAAATTTTGAAAGTTTGCGCCTACCCTGGTAACTCCTTGGCCCCACCAGAAGCAGCAACCAGAAGAAAAGAAGGTCATTTATAAATACAGGATCTACCTAGTTACAATGATAAAAAGTTGTGGAGTAAGGAAGAGTTGTGCTTTGTTGCTTTGAATAAGGAGGAACATATTATGGTTCCTCTCCTGGCATCACAGGGCTATCACCTGTGCAGTCCCCTCTGTGATTAGAATACACTTACATTATGCTACGAGACATCCATGGCAAGGACCCATCCATACTATGGCAGTTCCAAGAGGATACAGGCCTTGATTCCAAACTCCACAGCACCAATTTTTCTATTTTTTCAAACTGTTATTCCATTATTGGAACAACAGACTCTGAGGCCCCTGCTTCTGTGATCAAACCTGGTTCAATATGTTGAAGATCTCCATCCTTTTGCAGTAATTTGAGTGATAAACAAGGTAGACTTTCACAAGTCACTAAAACACCAGTCTGTACAAGGATAGTACTTGCCAAAGTTGCACAATTTGGTAGTGACTTAAAGACCCAGCTCAATTTTACAAGTTTAGAATATTTTCGTTTTAGCGCTTGGAAAGATGCTAGTGAAAAACATTTATTCCCTTAGTCCTTACCGTGTGTTTTACTATGCAAAATTAATTTGCTCCAGAGCAGTTCAGTTCTGCTTGGCTTTACATAACAAATTCAAAGTGACTTGGTCCTTTCCTACTGGTTAACTTTAGGAGCAGTTTCTGCTGAATGAAATCAGATGCAAAAGTTTTTGCTTTTTGGATGTATGTTGAAACTTCAGAGGATCCAACATTTTACAAGACTACTGTGTAAGTCTTTGAACTCTAAGGTTTTCAAAGTTCGGGGACTTTCTGCGTCTCTACATTAATGATATCACTGTTTAAACTTACACTTCAACTTTCGAAGATTTTCTTCCCACATTAAGGAATGTTTGCTCAGCCCAAGCAAGAGTTGGCTTTTGTTGTCAGATTTCACAGAAAATTAAAACTTACACCTTAGATAATTTACTTTTGCCTTTGGCATACATTTCTGTAATTTCTGGATTCATATAAAAAATCTAGGTCTGTTGGTGATGCTTATATAAATTGTATGTGTAGCTATAATTTAAATAATGAAAATCCTACCTAATTTCCTCCAGGTTTGAATGTGAGAAACCATGCCATGTGGGAAAGACTCTTTTGCATAGACTGCAATCTCAAAAGAACAGATGACCTGATTAGCAGCAAAGTCCTGGTGTTTTTTGCATTTACGTATGCTGTGGTATGTCCTCATGGGTGCTTTTCACCTGCACTGTATTTCCCAACTCCAGTAGCTTTCTAGCATGTTATCACAAGCTATGAAATTTCACTGTCTGATTATTTCTTACTTTTCCTTTTTAAAAACTACACTACTGGCCTACATTAAACTTTGCAGGAGTTCACTCTCTTTGGAAGGAGGGTGAAGTAACGACCATTTTTCAGTGCAAGGACAATAATTTTCCACCATTTGTCTACCATAAAAGGCATTTACAAAAGAGTTTAAGCTATGCTTGAAATGTGTTATGTGGATGTCCTTACCATCTCCTGTTGCTTTTACCATATTGATGCAATTGCCAGACATTATTAATCCTGGCACTAGGAAGTTAGAGGTAAACCAATGCTTAAACTCTTCCAGTAACTGCTGCAAGTTATTGTCTGAAGTATACTTCACCTTGAGGTCTGCATATTGGAGCACTACTTGTGTCCTGTTTGTGGTAGTGGATAACATACTGCGGATAAAAATAAAATTAAGCTAAGTAACAGATACATTATTAGCAGAAAAATTATGTATATATTGGAGACCATTAAACTCTTCTTTCCAGACCATTCAATTTTCTTTACATGAGTTCTGATTACAAAATAGTAAAAATAATGGAAAATTCCTTCACAATGTTATGAAAGTTTTCCAAAAATACATTATAATATTCTCCATATCCCTTAAGTATTTTTTCCTAAGAACCACGTAAAAATATTTGCTATTAATATTTTAGGCAGCTGTTGAAAATACTAGTGGAAGATGAATTTTTGATGTTATTGTAAAACATTCAACTTGATTGTAAGGATTACATCATACCCAACTTGTTTTTAAGGGTGTTATTATGTGTAAAAATATATAAACGGTGACCACATCATCCAACCAAAACTTCTTCTTTTCATATTAGTGAACTCCCCCAGACAAGTAATTTCTGATAGACATCCAGAACAAAAAAACATGTTTACAAGTATTCTTCTCTAAGTAATCCACAGATCATACACATTCTGAAAATACTGGAAACGCAAAGTATTAAGTACTCGGTTAAATAGACAGCAGTCAGACAGCACAGAGTTTAGCTGATAACCATTCCTGTGAGTGTGGAACTTCTAACAGCCATCATTCTACAAAGTGTTTCAATTTTAAGTCTCCAGAGACCCTATTACAAAGTCAAAATTAATAAAAAGAAAATAAAGGAAGCTATAATGTTGTTTAAAAAAACATGCAAATTTTAACACAAAAGCTGTTAAAATAACATTACTGTCCGACTTAAACCTAAAAATACAAGGGAATTCCGAATTAGGGCAGATGCAATAACCTTAACGCAACCCCGTCGTGCCTACCAATTGCATACATATGGTATGTAAACTAACCCGCTGTTTTGAGACCCTCTGCTAAAGGACCATATGTGCTGCAATTGGTAGGCGCAGAAGAGCTGTGTGAAGGGTGCTTTGTGACTGCTTATACTGAGTTTCTTCTAGGTCTTTTTGGGTCATATTCACACCTTCATTACACCATAACCTGTTTGCTTCCCCATTTCTCTTTTCTCGCTGACTTTCCATTTATTCTGCTAGTTTTAGTTTAATTTGTTCTGAACATTACGACAAAAATCTTGACAGTAAGGTTTTCCTGCTGAACACTATTTGCCAAAATAACCACATCAGCGAAACTTCCTGTCCCTTAATCTCAAGAATTTTCACCTAAATAGCTTCCTCATGTCCTCTAAAATAAATGGCATGTCTTCGTGTTTTGGCCCTGTCACTTCAGTGACAGACACTTCTACCCAAGCTCAGAGATGTTTGCTTGGCTCCTCAAAACTTTCTTATAAATCTGAAAAAAATTCTATTCGTTCTGCCAGGTTTAGCACCAATGTGGTCTCCAGTACATGACACATTCGAGGTGCAATGTTTCACCACATTGTACTTTTCATCACTTTGACTATTCTCTAGGTAACTCAGTGTGGATTAACATCACCCATTTTCCTGTAAGCAGCAACATAAACCAAGATGTATCTTTTACTCCGTTAAATATTAATACTTATCATTTAATATTAAATAGACTGCATTCCTTTTCCCATCCCGATCTATACGATTTTTGAATGTCTTTTGAAAATAATTTAATAGGTCTAATCTAATACCCTAAAAAGAAAATGTTAGTCCTCCTAGGACACTGCAAATACCCACAAGCTCTAACCATCACGGTAAGTATGTGCAGGTAAAGTACAGCCTAAAACACAGAAAAAAAAAATTACTAATTAATAAATAATATAAATGGTGTGTGCTCATGACAGAACATACACAAAATACAACAGAAATGAACTGTGGGTCAGCAGGCAGTAGAACATCAAGTGTCTAAGGTATTTAGTCATTTTTGTGCTTTTGTGGTTATATTACCATGTAGAAAAGCATTAAAAGAAATAAAATGAGCAATAAATATTGCTCTGGAGGTCTGTTTATCTGTCTAGTTTCCAAAACCCTTCACTGAGTTTTGAGTACTTATGTCAGCACTCACTGCAGGGTGGGGATTGTACAAAGGTGGTTTTGTTTTTCTGTAATCTTAGGACTTTCCTAGTGCCAGATCAGTTAGGGTGGAAACTGAATCAGCCTCAGGCACTTTGCTCTAGGCTGCTCTACTTTAAGACAGTTACCAGTGGCCTCGTGGGGCCAATTTATGAGTAAGGTGTCAACTAGAAATATAAGTTGTATAGCCTCCCATCATGGACTGGTGCAGAACTCTTGCAGTGTCTCCACATGAGCGAAAGTTTCCTTTTTCTTGGTGGGATCCTCATGTGATTGGAATTGCCACTGTTAAGTGGTCCTGCAAGTGCACACTCCGAGGGACTACAGGATCTTAGCTACCTGTGTACAACCTAAGAGTGCAACCAGGACACTTCAGTAATCAAAATAAAGAAACGCAATTGTATAAAACTATAGGATTTTTCAGGAAAGGGGAAGGAGATGGGATATGTTCTATGTCTTTCAGGTCGGGTTTCATAGTTCTTTATATTTTGGAGAAAAGTTTTAGAGTGATAGGACTTACTGATCTCAAGCTACTAAGTTCACGCAATTAAACTGATCTTGCACTGTGTTCCAAAAATGTCAAACAGGACTTTAGCTGATGTTCTGCCATAAGAAATTGCAAGCAAGTAAGTTTTCTCCGATGTTACATTATTTTAGAATCCTGCATGCTCACTTTTCACTCCAGTGATTCCCGTATTTTGCTGACATTGTTCCATGTGGGCTACAAATGGAAAAACGTTATCTGAAACTTCTAGGACAAAACATACTAAAAGCTGTGTAGATGAAGTCAAGGTCAGAACCATGTCTAGAAAGAAATGGAGCATCTCAACAATGTAACAATTACTAATTTCATGTCTTTTTGAACACCTTTTCTTCTTAATAGCAGATGATCTTGCATTTAGCATCAACATTTATAGTTGTTATTTCATCATTATGGGGTTGAATTGAACCTGAAATATGAATAATTGCACAGAGATGGGCATCTAAGCAGCTTAGGTTCCATTTTCTTGTTAGATGGAAAATGATGAAGGATTCCTGGCCAGGTGCAAGCTGCTAGGATCCTGTTGACATAATTTTGAACTGAGGTAGACCCTAAGAGAAGAAATGGTTTCAAAGAACACAATATTCTTCATGAAATTTCTGCTTCTTATCCAGGTTATCCTTGAAGTAACTTTGAAATAAATTTACGTTCTTTTGAGAAAGCCTTGCTGCTTATCCGACTACTTCTGAAGGCTTGAAGTAGACTATATCAACAAATAATTAGATTTTGGAAGCTACCTCATGCAGGATAAGATTTGAGAGCTGTTAGTATTCTGTGTGCCATTATACAAAACAGGTAACTCTTTACATCTGGAAGTATTAACCTCAAGTTGTTTGCAATCTGAGGTATGAAGATATGATAATCACGGAATTATTTTTTTATTTCTTAATACCCTTATCTGATGATAAAGTATTCCAGACAGAAACCTGACAGGCATTGTGCTAGACGAGATGTGCTTTTTAGTCAACTTCCTCCTTATTTTCAAACATTTCTCCTTTCACTCTTGTGGCCTATAGCTGTACAAGTGGATAAGTGGCTCTTTCAGTTCTGATGCCAGCATCAGTCTACTAACTGGCAGATGGTGCCATGTGGCAAGGCAGTTAGTTGGCAAGCCCCCCACCCCCTGCCCTGCAACCAATTTAGCTTCTTATGCTGGCATGGATCCTGCCATCCTGAGCCAGTGCACAAACTAGGCCTTCTAGCGTGTGACTCAATATGCTACTGCTTAGCCTTAGGACAGCTCATCATGTATACTTTCAAAATTGATGTGAATTAATTAGGCACTGTGGGCAGGGTCTAAAGGGGAGAAAGTGCATGGTCTTACCCAGTAATGCAAAGCAGAAATGCATTCCGTGGTAAAATAATATGCCCTGCCCTTCTGCCAGTGGCCAAGTGCTGCCCTTTATTTACTTCTACACCACCTTTCTGTTGAGTAAGATCAGGTTTGATCTGCTGCGTACTCATTAAGTTGCGATGTATTTGTTTTGTTAATTGGCACCAGCTTTCAGGATTTTTTTTTTCCTGGCAGATACAGGTCTTCTTGGCAATTGTGCACCCCAAGAAAAGGAGGAAGTGGAAAGCTAGTCCTGTATGAGTGTAATTAGCTTTAATTGGAGAAACAGAAGCTGGAGTTAAGACAAGCTTGCTGGCTGAGTTATGGGGAAACTTTATCAGGAAGTGTTGCTGTGTCAGTGGGAAAGTACTGTAGCTATGGATACTGGGGATTACTGAAATATAATTCAGCCACATAAAGGCCTAAGCAAAATGAAACAAATCACTTCCCTTCCAAAACTTTAGATATTAAACTCACAGTGTTAGGCCAAAACCAGAAACCCTTTCAACTGATAGAATGACAGGCTCATAGATTTCCCCACAAAACCTTGCAGTGGGAAGGACTCTCTCCTGGAGCCGAGCTTCTCACCAGGGACCCTGTGTGTACAATGGGATGTTTGCTCAGGCATTTGGAGCTGAGTTTCAGACACTAAAGAAGGTTTGGTTCTCTTCTGGTGTCTTTGAGTTTCATTCCAACTTGCCAGCAGACGCCATGTGTGCAATAAAACTTCAAGCAGTGGTGAAACAGAAATATTATTAGAAGGCTTTAAATACAGAAGAGGGAGAAAAATAGCCTCCCGGTTCTATTTTTTATGTTAAAGTAAATGAGTACCTCCTTGGGAATACCCCACTAAATGAACAGCAAAATTTTTGAAAGTTTCAGCTGAAATTTTCTGCTGAGAGTTTCTGCTTTGAAGGTTTCAACCGTTCACCATTGTGTTTTCTTTTCTTCCAGTTATGTTAGAAAAGCAAGCGGCTTGTACAAGCAATGCCTCTAACAATCAGCAAAAGTTTTTTGCGTGAGGAGTATGACACCGTGATTCTTGTTGTAGCCCTTGCATAAAACAGTTTCAAGATGATGCCCAAGTAATCCAACAACTGCTCATGTGACTCTGCTACTCTATTCACTATGCCAGCATTTTATAGTCACCTATAAAATTAAAGCTGGAGAAGAAAAACATTTCATATGTTTTCATGCAGGAAGTGTGCAGGTAAACAAGAAAATTTCTTATTTCTTCTGGTGAGGCTCAAGGAAGGCTTTTCACAACTTTATCTGATTTCTAGACAGAAAGATAAAAATTTAATATAAATAGCCATTTGAAGTATTTTATTAGGGTCTTTTTCCTGGATCCTGAGCGTATAAAAAGGATTTACAGAGGTTAAACAGAAAACAAGAAATACAGGAAAATAATGCTGAACAGTTGGAAGTATTAGCATAATTTTCTTTTTTTCTTCTTTTTTTTTCCTACTAGGGAACAGCCTGATCGGTAATATGAATGAGTTATTTACCTATCTATACTCTCCCTTCTACAAATCATTCACTGAAAGATCACCTTAAAAACCATTATTCTCCAGAGAAGCAAGAAAGTGATATTAAAGACCCATGGGAATAATTTCTTCCTAAAATCTTATAAAAAAAAAAAAAAGTCACAGGAGAATTCCAAAGCTAAAATTCTTAAGCTTGACAAAGAACAGGGACATTAAAAGCATCTCCACCAGAAAGCTGAGTCAAATTGTAGAGGTTGTGCAGGTACCACACACATAAAGTAGTGAAATAGCACAAGTGAATTAAGTACAAATCTAAGAGGGCGAGGGGAGAAAAAGCAACAAGATGGAATCATGTCAAGGCAGTGGAAAATTCATCATCAGACCTGACACTAATGTTAAGGCTAAATCATACCACGAGAGCACAGCCTAGAGCAAGAGCATACTAGCAACAATGACAGAACATAAGAATCATAATTTTACAATAAGGTACCTAGACGCACAGATCCAAACAGATGGAAATAGATTAAAAGTGACCTTCTATAAGGAATAAAAATGACCTCAATATGGAAATATTTTTAAAGTATTTTATAAACCTAAATAATTAATTTGAGGTCAAATTTGGTGTGAAGTTACAGACTTGTAAGACTATCAGCCAGGTAAAGTTTCACAGGCAATCATTTTTGAGAGCACAGAGAAAATGAAAATTTTGCTTTTAAGAACATCTCAGTTCAAAGTACTTATTTTAAACAGAACAAATTTAAAAGAGTTTGATCAATTTTATTCAGTCATCTTTGAAAAATTACCCTGCCATGTAAACTTGACCACCCAAATCTAATAGCCAGTGTTTGTGCTAGTAGGACTGACAAAGGTGAATATGTCATGCATTTGAAACTGTAATTTTCACTATAGACAAAGTACCATTATGTGCAAAAGGGGCATAACAAAATGTACCACTTTAATGCTGATTTCAGCTGATGAACTCATCTGTAAGTCTAGTGAGACTCCGTGCTCTTGGTTTGGTCTGTTATCTGACATTGTACAAGGAATTAGACTCAGAAACACACATAGTATTTTTCAAGCACTGGAAGGTTAATACTAGGAAAATTTCCAGAGCCACAAAAGTGAAGGCCAGTGAAATCAGTATATCAGTATTACTATGGTATGCCAAAATGTTAATGTCCCTTAACAAAAAAAATCTGGGGACCAGACAAGCTCTGAAGTGAACCTTATGGGCAAGTTTATACTTAGTTTTAAATTACTAATTTTCTAGAATCATCTGTCGAGCTCACACGTTCCTAATCTGGGTTTCTAAGTCAGAAGAGAGTTGATAGATTGGTTTGGCAAAAGGATTTTGACATCTTAGTAGTAAGCAGAGTAAAAAAAAAGCAGAGTAAAAATCTATGCACTTGTAAAGCTATGAACCCATAAAATTTAAATACTTAAAGCCAGCAAGTCCAATATTGTGTAATACATAGGCTTTATTGTCCAATACAATACAATTTTTCAGCAGAATTACAAATTAAACTTGGAAATTGGGAGACAAATAACAAACCTTCATCTTGTATGTGTGACTGCTTTTAAGAACGCATAACAAAGTCAGAAATATTTTACCAGTAAAACTGTAAGTCTAGGGTTCTGGCTCTGTCAGAAGACACTGAACACAATACATGGAGAAACGCATATTGCACAAGGCAGTGTGGAGTTAGCTGATAGGAGACCTTCTCTTTAATATTACCAAGTGCTATGCATGTCCTACATGTAGGGCAGTTGCAAAAGCTAGGATGATGTTTGCTGTTACAAATAGATGATTATGAAATAACTGCATGGTGTCTTACGTAGATTCTAATTCTCTGTGGCATCTTCTTCTTAAATCACAATTATTTGGAATCAGAGTTGTGATCCTTTAAGACACTACAAAAAATGCTTTGATCATTTCAAACATGAATACACGCTTTTACAGAAAAGAAAAACCAAAATGAAATCAACAGACTAAAATCAATAAGTATTTGGTCAATGAATATGAATATTGTTCTTCATTAAGCAGTTGTGATTTATGCTTCATCTTGTGAACAAATTGTTTTCTGATTAGCCCTGTTAGTCTGAGTTTTTCTTTCTGTTTAAATATGTTGGATGAATAGTTTTGGAAATTAAAGTCTCCTTTTCCAAAACAATGACCTTACACTCTCCAAATGCTTTTGGTTGGTTTGGAGGTTTTTTTCTGATATGGTTACTTCACTTCTCAGAAAGGCAAGTGGGGTAAATTCTGAGTGGTCAAACGGTTGATTTCTTCAAACTAAACAGCATCTAATATTGCCAGTTGTGTTGTGCTGTGCTTTAATGCTGTGAAGTGCTTTCCAACAGAAGACTGAGTTTAACTAACAGTGTTTTAATTATTTCATTAAAGCTATAAAAAATATCAAAGCCTAACAGCTTTGTGAATATAATTCGTAATCCGAAAGCTATTTTAATGTCTTGGCTCCAAACTGACAGGCTGACAACAGTCTATTTTGCATAGTTACCTTTAAAATTATTTAAATCACAGAAAAATGTAATGAAGAAGTGCTATTTTAAAAATAATTAAAAAAAAAACAACAGAAAACGGCTTCAAAATATATAGATATGTTAAATATCTTTTGAACAAGTATTTTACTGCTTGATCCCAGACAAACAATGGAACTATTAGCAAGAACACATTACTATGCTCGGCAATATTTCATATGGTATTTGACAATCCATAGGGGCTACTTCTCCTTTTCCATAAATAAGATATATAATTTAATGGGTCTCTTTTATCTTACACATCATAGCAAATCTGCAAGTACATCACTTAACCTCCTCTGTGCATCTTTCTCTTGCCATGTTCTCACAGACATGAATAAACTGAAATTACAATACTTTGAATTTCATGTTATGAATATGTATTTTCACATTGCACATGTTAAATGTTGTTCCATTCACAGCAGATTTGAGACTGTCATATATATTAAAAATACTGATTTGAGGAATGTATATGACTTTCAAGACATCTTGGGGATATGTAAAACATTATGAATCAAGTGACTCTGAGCTATGATCCACATACTTCAGCTGTAAATTTCCGAAGTCAAATATGTATTGGAAATGTTATGCTAATACTTTCTTGTTCTTTCTCGTGTAACTGCCTCAGCAGATCAACATGGCAGGTGTCACTTGCCATGTTTTGTGAGTCACTGCGCTGCTGATTGCAGTAAAATGACAATGAGGCAATTGATCACTTGTTTCTTATTGATGACTATGAAAAACCAGCCCCACCACCATTCTTAATTCTTTTTAAACTCTCAAATCAGTTAATCCCAGAACTCTCTTAAACCCTTCCCTCTTCCTTACAAATTTGGAAAACATAAGGAAGGCTCCTAAGTGGGTGTAATTTGACATAGATCTTACAAGACAAATGACATACATGTCAAACTATATTATTCGAGAACATGGTCCTCATACCATTTAAAAAAATGTAGAATGGCTAGATAGATAGATTACAGCCATTTGCTTAGCTAATATTATTTCTGACACTATTTTAATTTTTTGTGCCTTTTTGAAAGAATAAAGCCGCTTTCTTATGCTAAGCAAGAAAGTGATGAATGCTTTAAAAATATGAACTTGTATAAAGCCAGAAAAATCAGAAAAAAACTCTGACAGTTGTATTCTGCTTTCAAGACTAATGTAAAGCAAAGTATACTTGAAGTCTCCCGAGAAAGGCTTTTACCTAAGATTTCTGTTCTGCATAACCTTCAGGCACACACCTGAGGTTATGTACGGTTGCTCAGACAAGCCTCAAGATCTAAATCTTGTGATTTTGATTACTTGTTAAAGTACTTATTTTATGATTTATTACTATTAACTTTCAAAAAGTGCAGCATTTCATATGCAATTTCTATTGCAATAATGTTCAGAAACACCAGCCAAGAGGCTACGTGAATGCAGAACAAGGAAACTGGTCTCAGGCGGTAGACATCTGACCAAAACAATTTCTCTTCCCCTTGCAGTTGTTCAGTATCATACAGATGCCTATTCTAAGACATTGAGAATTGTGGCAATCAGATTTTGCAGGTGATCAAAATGGATACAGCTGCTTTTAAAAGACATGAATGTTTTCAAATTATCTCTGTTTTTCCTAGTATTTTTTACAGCCGTTTCCACTATCCCACATGTATGCTATTCACTTAAATTGTAAACTATTTGGTGCTGTTGCAAAACAGCATTACAAATTACTTCTTGGATAGTCCCTTAACCCTATTGCAGTAAACAATCAAACAGAAAATTTGGCTTAATAGGATTATAACAAAGCTAGGTTTGTCAGGACACAGTAAGTTCAACGAGCCTTATAACAGCAGTGTGTCACAGGGACATCAAAAAGCCAGAAAATTCTCTCCACAGACCCTTAGCAGGATCAGGTAAACCTGTGTTACTCCTGAGAGATGTGTGCCTAGTACATCCTTGGAAACTTCCAGTCACAAGGGTGCTGCTATCTTTCAAGGTGACATGTTCTACTTTAAGGATATTGTTCTTAATACCTAATCTGACTCCTCTTTGCTGAAATTTAAGTGAGTTCCTTTTCTCTAGTGACACACAGAGAGCAAATTCTTCCTTATGTTTTCCTCTTTGGTCTGGTAGGCTGTGCTTTACAGATCTTTGGTCATTCTCCTTGCTCTCCTCAGACTGTCAGATGGTTTCATCGCTTTCTTGACTGCAGTACCAAAACCAGATGTCCTGTTCCAACTGTGTCCTACTAGCACCGATCACAAGAACAGGATTATTACATGTGTCCCGCATACACTTTCAATGGCATTCTGCTTTTCTGTACGTGCTGCTCATAACACCTGTTTATCACTGACAACAAACACTAGATTTATTTCTGCAAGAAGTTCTTATATAAGTTTATTCTCTATTCTGTATTTATGAGTTAGTATTCCAGCATAATTCCTCATGTTTCTGAAGACATTATCTTTGTTATTTAAAAAAACCCACCTCTGTCAAGAGCATTTTGAGTTCCAACCCTGGTTTACTGTTTACTTCTGGTGCTTAAGGAGCACACTCTCTTTCCATAAGCCAAATCATTAGCATAAGAACCAGTGGTATCTCAGAGACAAGATATTGTCTCCACTTTTCTTGAAAAGACATACAAGCTAACTTGTATACATTCTCTTGCAATATTACTTACAACATAAAATACATGGCACTGATTGGATAAGCCAGAGTGGTTTTATTTTTACAAAGATGTAACTGAGGTATGGCAGAATTAGGCAAGTTCTTGGAAGTAAGTCCATAAAATCAGTTCCATCTCTGAATCTAGAGATTGGCAGGGCACAAATTGTTGTAATCTATAAATACATACTGTAGTATATGTGGTCTGCCATAATACCACCTTCTTACTAAGTCTGCTCTGTTCCTGTACCAACTAACAGCCAGTGAGAGTCATAGAAAGAGGACTAGGCGAATTTTTAGTGTGACCCAGTCTTACAATTTTAAGTAGGATTCCCTGTCCAAACCAAACCCTACTGATGCAAATGCAGTATAAATAAAACTTGTGGGTCCTAGTGAAAATGCAGACCAGTGCGTATGAAACAGAATTAGAAAAAGCTTCAGAGAGGATAAGACTTCAGACCATTTTAAATATTTTCAATAAAATAACAATGTAATGACACTGATGATACAGTTAATGATATCTCCAAATCAGCAACAACAGAGCCCCATGCATTATGCAAAGAGGGAAAAAAGAAATATTATCTATTTCACCAAGATGAGAAGATGAACTATGGACTATGAAAAGCATTTATGCTATTATAAAATAAAAAGGATCTGTCTATTAACATTTTCTCTTGTTGCTTCTCTCATTCTTGAAGAAAAAGTACAAAACTGAATACAAACCGGACATTTTTAATGTTGATTTGACTGTGTTCCCTACACCAGAGTTTAAGTTATTTATCTCCAGTAATATCCCAGGGCTAGATTTCAATGGTACTCTGCAGAGTTCTGAGAAAAAAATTGTGATGCTTAGTTCATTTGGTCGAACAGAGAAGCTCAGCAAAGGCAAAAATTGACAGAAATCCAAAATAAGCTAGTGTTGCAAGCTAAAAGCCTAAATAGGGAAACCTATGTTCAAATCAAGTTTCTCTTAGCACTGATCATATGATGGTTATAAACTAGCCAGTGGCATCAAGCAATGGTGACTTTCTCAGATGCATATGATGAAGTTCATACCATGTGTAAACAAAAACTCAAGAACTCAAAGATTTGCACACCAATCTTTAGTGAATACCATTTTACATAATTTGTAGTAGTTTTAAAAGTACTTAAAAGATTCTACAAAAACTTTTAATGTCAAAGCAAGAGAAAACACAGGTGAATTCCGCTATACTTGCTGTGGTCTAAGGACCAAAACCAAACACTGGAAAGCTGCTCGCATCATTGCAGAGTGCTTTTTTTTTAAATTAATAGGAGCAATATTGGCAGAATTTAAATTTTGTAGGGGAAGTATAAGATCCTGAAACAGTTATGTATTTTGGAAACTTCCAGTGAGTGACTTCAAAATCACAGGCGTCCTTTCAGGCCCAATGTCATTCATAGACTGATGCGGAAGATACTCTTGTCCTCCAGAGCACTGCCCTTGCTTGAGCAATCTTTCTCTGAGCCTGCAAAACAATCAACCTTATCAACAAACAAAGTCATAGTGGCAGATTTACCCATGAGCTGGGTGTGCTCTGAGTCACGTGTTGGGGAAGGAGAAGTACTGTTGCCCACCATTTCTTCTCTTTTTTTAGAGAACTTTTCTCATTGTAATGAGAAATTTATACTGTAATGTATTCAACCCTGACTTGCCACTTTCCTCTTTTCACAGGATTTGATGCCAGTTCTTAATTTTCATGGCCTTTGATCACTGCAGGCAAAATCCCTTGTGGCCAAAGGGACTCATTCCCAGCTATTGAGTACCTACTCTCCGGGGTGACTGATAGAACAAGCAGGTTGCACTCTTTGTCTTGTCTTGCTGCGTGCAGTGAGGTATTTTAACAATACGCTCAAGTACTTCTTATTCACTGTTCCCACAAACAACCAGCCTTAAATCTCAGGGTATTCTGAAGCCTTAGGAAAGTTGGAAGCCAAGACAGAGCTGGCACTGCAGGTTCACAAGGATTTTAGCCACATTTACTTCAAATTCATCCAAACAGACAAGCAATACACAATTTCTATTTTTTTAATTCTGACACAGAAGACAACTGTGATATAGTTTATCTTTAATTTAGCAGGAATTCCCATTTGATTCATGAGTGTATTCACATTAAAAAATAAGCTTGAAGATTTATGGTGTTTGCCTCTAAATTCAGAGACTGGCCTAGAGATGGTTTCAGACTGACTTTTCTGCCCCAGAAGATTGAGAGTTTTCTATATGTAGAAAAGATATATATATATATCTGACATTATATATATGGAGACTTTATAAAATATCCAACTGAAACAAAAGCGTAAATAAGTCATTCAGTAAAGTCTAAAGATCATACATATATTATCAATAGGAACCAAAATATATTCATGGAGGAACACTAAACTGCAATAGGAAGTTTTGGAAAATATGTAATGGGTACAGTGAGACTTAGACTATCATTTTTCCTCTAAGTGTAGCACATCTATGTAACTTTCCAGGATGTCTTCAGTACGAGTAGGCAGCTTAATGCATAGCTGGAAAGCCATGACAGTGTTGTAAGTTGGAAGACAGGATGATATTCACACAAAGAGAAGACATATCTCTGATACAATACCAGTCAACAGAGCAGGAGAAAAATACCTAGATGAACAAAATGAGCGTGCTTTCCAGAAAAGTACAGATCTGCATTTATAGCACAACCGCAGATATCTTGGTTAGCTTTGCAACTTGTTTATAAAAAAAAAGACATGGACACAAAACTATCAATACAAGTCTCGGTTCCTAGGAGTCAAATTAGGACTAGGATTTAATCCATATCAAAAAATAAGTTTATTGCCTTTATGGCCTAAAAAGAAAAGACACGAGCTTGCAAACTGCCTGAAAAAAATAGTTTTTAATGATTTATGTTGCCCCAGACATTCCAGACATTTCACTGGCTTTTTTTTATTTGAGATCCAAAAGGCCACGGGAAAAATAATTCCGAAAAACACCTTGTATAAGACGCACGGAGAAAAATGTAATGTGTCAGTCCCAAGGTCCGCGCTTTCCTTGCTATGCTTCCTCTTCTGCATGTATGACAAGGGACTTGGTTTTCCTACTTTGATACTTTGATTCCAGTGTGGAACAGGGAACAGGGAACAGGGGCTAGACCTATGCCACCTATTCCACATCTTCATGAGGGATGAGGTCCACAAGTATGGAACACAAAATAAGGGTTAGGGCCAAGTAATAGCATGGGTCTGACATAGGCATAATCACAAGGAATTAATCTTAAAAAAATACAATTTAATTTTTTTCGTTTTTATAGACTATCAACAGATGTGCTATGAATAACATTGCACTTGTTAAATACGAATTTTTCTGTCTCTGTGCTTAGCAAACCATGTTTTACTGCAGTCAAAGTGGTTATAAAATATCTGTTGACATGAAGTTAGCTATCAAGGCTTGAGACTCCATGTGAGGAGTCATAACCTAAGTCAAAATGGAAATAGACATGCAACAAAGAATGCCAAAATATGTTCCCACAACATATGCACCTGAAAGCATTTGGAAGAGCAAAATCCACTGATTTGCACAAGTAAATGGAAATTCACTTATATGAACAGCCACACCTACCTTTAATTGCTCAATTTACATATGCAAATTTATGCTAGAACTGTTAATGTAGATGTTTGTACATGTAATATGTCATGCATAGATATTGTTGGATGCTCTTTGAAAAACTGGACAGGAGTGTCTAGTCAGTCTGGTCTCCTTCTTTCATACCTTCTGTTCTTCATTTTCATTTGTTCCCCTGTATGCACTGTCAGTAAAGACATAGACATCTGTAACGAGTAAGCTCATTTTCCTAGCAGATATGAAGGAATATCATTTGCTGGATACTTCATCAATAATCACAGAGTTTTACACTATATTTTCAACTAATTTCACTATATAATATCTACATCCCGTAATTTCAGTTTACTTTCAGTGGGAAGGACATGAGAATATATAAAATTCCCCATGATTTTATTTTTCTGAAGGCCTGGAATCTCAACATGTCTGAGACTTGCACATACTGCATCAAGTTACAGTAGCTGAAAAAGCAATACTCATCTTGAACATTGCCACACTGGCTTACAGAATTGTGCCCTTGAGAAAAAGACTGCGAGAAAAATAGAGAGCCATGCAGTGACAAAAATGAAATAGAACTGTCATCTGGAGTTCTTCATAGTCCATCAAATAAACTATTAAAGATATAAGAAGAGCCACAGAGTGCTTGGGCAAAGGTTGTTAAACCACTACTCCAAGGGCAGGTCACTGCACATTGCTAAGATTGTTAGTAAAAGATAAACCAGTTTTCACTACGAAACTTGACATTGCTGGTTTTCAGCCTCACCTTTAATACCACACGCTTGCAGCCAGGGACACAGCTGGATAAACTAATCATACAAGAGTTTACAAGAACAATTCTTACTGACGTTAAGAAAATTTTGTATTGAAGAATCATAGTTTTGTCACCAAATAATGTGACTCTGATTTTCATGTTACTTTACCTACATATTTCATTGATGAATATATTCTGTGTTACATTGCCCTAGCTTAAAAAAAGATGTATGTGTATCTTACAGTAAGATACACCTGTACGGTGTACTTTCTTTTGAAAGGACAGACTGAAAGGGCAGACTAAAATGTAATTAACCGTAAATTACCAATGTAATACAGGGAATGTGAATACTTCTGATCTGAATGAAGAGCGAGAGACACAGGTCAATCTTTTCCTCAGACAAGTGGAATCCAACAAATATAAGATGGAGACACAACACCTCCTGCCTCTAAGCATTACACGAGTCAGAATTGCCAAATGCAGACAAGGCCCTGATTTTCAGAAATCCAGAGCTCTTCTAGGCACAAATGAAGCCAACGATTTTCAGCAGCTCTAAAAATTTAATCCCTTAGAATTTTACAGAGTGTTGATGGATACTAATGTAAGGAAAAGTACATAGTCTGTTTCCATAACTGAAAATTATGGTTACTAAATAACGCAGCATTCTCAAAGTATTAGCTACTTTAACCATTCTTCTGTCTAAACACGTGTCTGTGGTTGCCTACTAGCTATTCCTGGCTAGTGCTTTGATACTCAGGCATAGTTTAAGAAACCAAGGAAGCTATACATTCTTTTTCTACTATTGCATTATGGAGGATTCTGCTCAGTTTTTTTGTTAAAGGTTAAGGATTAGGAATTAAAATTTAAAAATAAAACATACTGCTAATCTGACTATATAAATTGTCTTTTTCCTATTTCCTACACCCACAGAGAGCAAGAGTGAGATAAATAGACATTAATAGAAGTACTCAACAGAGGATGTTTACACACATATACCAAGTCTCTGCTTTCCAGTTTGTTTGGGTTTTTTGTTGGTTTTGGTATGCTTTTGTTTTCTTTCACTGAGCAAGAATTCTGTAATACACAGGCTGTATTTTTTAGAAAAAAAATAATATTAGATAATCAAAGCAAGGACCAAGGGAGGAAAATATCTCATCAATCTGATAAGTCTCTCTAGTGCTCAAATGTCAGTGTACTAACTAGTTATTATGTGATTATTATTTAGGACACATACTTAGAACCAAAAAATAAATATCCTTGGAAGGATACTTGTAAGGGAGATTTGCTAGTGCTTAGCAATGTTCCTGTTACTATCCTACCTCTATTTATAGTGAGCAGGTCATCCCACTGTTAGTGCTTCATTGCTGTCTGAATTAAATCAGACAAGTGGAATGTCTGGGTTTCAGAGAGAATCATGGAATCATAGAATACTTTGGGTTGGAAGGGATCTTTAAAGATCATCTAGTCCACCTCCGCATGGCAATGAGCAGGGATGTCTTCATCTAGACCAGTTTGCCCAGAGCCCCATCCAACCTGACCTTGAATGTTTCCAGGGATGAGGCATCTACCACCTCTCTGGGAAACCTCTTCCAGTGTTTCACAACCCTCATTGTAAAATTTTTTTCCTTATATCTAGTCTAAATCTCCCCTCTTCCAGTTTAAAACAACTACCCCCTGTCCAACCACAACAGGCCCTGCTAAAAAGCCTGTACTCATCTTTCTCGTCAGCCTCTTTTAGGTACTGAAAGGCCGGAATAAGGTCTCCCTGCAGCCTTCTCTTCTCCAATCTGAACAACCCCACAGAATGAGGACTCTTATACTCTATAGAAAGCATCCTTAAAGATCTGCCAGCTCTGTTCTGCTCCCTTGTCCCTGAGGGCAGTATTCCTTGGGGTACTATTGACTAACTCATTGAAGAGCTGGATGTTTGCTTTCCTAACCTTTGGAGTTCCATCTTCACTCTTTGCCTGACCCTTATCCCTCTGGACTGTGAACTCCAACCAGCGGTGATCGCTGCAGCCAGGCTGCCTCCATTTTGACATCACTGATGAGCTCACTTGTGTTGCTGACCAGCAGGTCCAGTTTCACTTCCCCTGTGGTGGGGCTGTCTATTGCCTGGCTTAAGAAGGTATCCTCAATACACTCCAGGAGTCTCCTGGAGTGTATTGAGGATACCTTCTTAAGCCAGGCAATAGACACTCCAGGAGTCTCCTGGAGTGCCTACAGCTTGCCGTGCTACTTTTCCAGCAGATGTTGGAGTGCTTGAAGTTCCCCAGCAGGACAAAAGCCTGTGAGTGCTCTGCCTCCTGTAGCTCGAATAAGAAGGCATTGTCAATAGGGTCCCCTTGATCTGGCGGCCTGTAGTAGACACCAACCACAAGGTTCTCTTTGTTGTCTCAGTCTCTGATTCTCACCTATAATCTTTCAACCTGCTTGTGGCTATTCTTCAGAGACAGGTCTTCACAGTCTATCTGTTTCTTGAAGTAGAGGGCAAAGCCTCCACTCTTCCTTCCTTGACTGTCCCTTCTGAACACCCTGTAGACATTTATAGCGGCAAGATTTTAATCAGAATACTGATTCTAACTTCTAAATCCAACTTCTAATTAAGTTCAGCTAGATTATAATTCTTGCTCTGTACAGACTACACGAACCTTAATAAGACTGGTAGCTAACATCATTTCTATAGCTCACCTCTTTGAGGATAAAATTTCAGGAGCTGATAAGTTTGTGATCTATTTTTCCCTCCCCTGAGTGCTTTAATTAACAGACACTCTCTATACATATGTTGAGATGGTCTTTCTCTCAAAATTACCCTTGTGCAATTGTTGAGATCCACTTGAAGTTATAAGTAAAATTCTAGCACTAATACTATAGCACAATAGAACACGCATTTAAGTTGCCATAAAACCTTGATTTTTTTGCTATGAAACTTTCAGAAATAGCTAAAATAAAATGTTTACCACGAGGACATTGTAAATGCTGACAGATTAAGTGTCCTTTACCTTACACTGGTTTGATATCAGCATGGTACCATCAGGACCAAAATCAGAGAACACAACTCAGTCCTTTGGAGAGCTATCTCCTCTTGATTCTGTGTGGTGGACCTCACAGCTCTTCTGCTTCTACAGTGAACATCTGCATTGGTGGTTTGACATCAGTGCATTATAGTGAACAAGGAAGCTTTTGAAAGAGACGTGTATAATGTAAAATGTATAAACAGCCCAAACCACAGTGTCTGTGGGCTCCCTCATAGCTCATAGTCCTAAACTATACCAAGTTTTGCTTTCTCTCTTTCCAAGGCCCAGTAACTATTAAGTCATTTCAAGCAACAGATCAGCTTCATTGTCAATGGGAACCTCCAACCTGCACTAGTTCATAAACTTGCAGTAAGGCTAACTGCGAATGATAAGTAGAAGGGTAGATAAAAAAATTTGGTTACACTCCACTTCAAATTCTATGAAGAATTAAGTAAACTCAATATTACCAATATCAGAATTAGGTAAAATTCATTTAATAAGGACTATAAGTTTAAGTCTCACAAACAGAAGGGCATAAGCATCCTGGCAATATTTTAGGTGCTTGAAGATAAGCAACTGGTGCCGTCTTAAGATGCCTGAGGTAGTAACTTCCAGCTACTGTTCCAGACTCTACCGCTTGCCCTGAATAGACAACTTAACTGTTAGGCCATAGTATGAAAAGAAACTACAATTTCCTCCTTTTCTCGTTGAAGATTAAAGTGTATATTATACTCTTCAAAAAGGCATGCAAGAGTAGTGAAGAAGGTTCTGGGCTGATTGTTCCAAGTAAATGAGAGTGCCTTTCCATTAGGTCTGAAAAAAGTATGTAAGTCTCACAGAGGATGCAAATTTCAGAAATACCAAAGTCCTCAACTTCTCCTGTTGGCCAGCTCGATGAGGCTACCTGCAGAGGACTGTAGGTGACACCTATTCAGTTCTACTCTGAGAGTCTTAATTTTTCTAGCAGGATACAGAAGAACTCACCGCACTTAGCCTATTCTGTGACCTGAAAATTATCTAAAATTAGGAATGGCAATATTTTCCTTACCTGTAAAATGAAAATGACATTTACTCCATGGTTATGTTTGAAATCTTCCCATTGCTGGCTCTGCTACATTTAGACTGTCTTGATTCAACACGTTACCCGGAACACAGGTCAGGGGAAAGATGCAACATTAAATTCGCTTGTGATGTTCATTCTGGGTATGTGGACAGCTATGTGTTAATTTCTGTCAGGAGTCCTCCGACTCACAATCTTTTAATGTACTCAGTGACTATATGTCACATGATCATGACTTTTATTCAAAGATTTAATTTGATTTTAAAATATTTTAGTTTATTTTACTCTGTTGATTCTAGTTTGATACAAATCGTATTTTAAAAAGTGCTTTCACTGTTTCCTTCTACTTTAACTAAAAAATCCTATTCTGCCAAGGCAAATCACTAAGCCTCCAAGGAAAACTAATATAAAAATTTCATATTTATAGGCAGTTTCTTTGAACAATTACAGGTATTTTTTTAAGCGAACTGGCCTACTGCTCTGAAACTTCATGACATAAATTCTCAATAGCTCTTCAGTTTATTTGCCATCATCTGCCTGGGGAAAACACAGGCCCTGCATTTACACTGTTCTTTTTTCTTCCTTGAACCTTGTATTTTTGTCTCAATAATACTGTTATGCTTCCTCTGTAGGCTGCCTATAGGGGGAATCATCTCACACTTTCTTTTCTTAAACATGTCCCATTCACTTACACAAGTAGCTTTGGTTCTGTCATGTAAAAACAGTCAATGTGTCTTTGCATTCTTTTACAGTTCCCGTAATTTCAAGTGCTCTCGTCATCTGCATCATTTATGCTACCATCTTGGCCTTCAGATAACTGTTTGGCAGTGATTGAGTATTTGAGTATTTTGGTAGGAGGTGAGATCTTTTTCACATTATTTAAAGATGAAATGTTATCTGATTTTTTTAAGGGTTTTACCAGCACACATTTCCAACAGCCTTGCTGGATTTATTTGTATTAGGCAAGGTAACGTACGGTGCAAATCTCTCAAGTCTTCTTTATTCAGTTCCGTAGCCGTTCCTCCTAATACGGAATCACAGCTCTTTTCAGCCATATTTTCTCCTATCTACTACTCAGCCCCTGTACCTGCCCATAGAAGCTCTCATCCATGGAGAGAGAGCAAGAAGACAGATCCGACTGCTAAACTGTCTGTTCAAGCATTGTTATTCTCTTTGTTTGTGCTGTAGGAATGAAGCTGGCTGCCAGTGGCTCCTTTAGTCACCATATGTATAAGCTTTCCTGGAGAAATTCCAGTGCAGACTCTTGCTGTTATCCAGATCATCTGACTCAGAGCATCAAGTGTTTTGATTTGGTTTTTGTCATCGTGTTCTTCTAAGAGTAGCCAGAGGATGTGTTGATAGTATCTTAAAGAAAGCAAGGGCAAGAAGGAGGACCCAGGGAACTACAGGCCAGTCAGCCTCACCTCCATCCCGGGAATGGTGATGGAGCAGCTTATCCTGGAGGCCATCATCAAGCAAGTGGAAGAAAAGAAGGTTATCAGGGTAGTCAACATGGATTCACCAAGGGGAAATCATGCCTGACCAATCTGATAGCTTTCTACGATGACATGACTGGCTGGGTAGATGAAGGGAGAGCCGTGGATGTTGTCTACTTCGACTTCAGCAAGGCTTTCGACACAGTCTCCCATGATATCCTCCTAGGGAAGCTGAGGAAGTGTGGGCTGGATGAGTGGTCAGTGAAGTGGATTGAGAACTGGCTGAATGGCAGAACTCAGAGGGTTGTCATCAGCGGCGCTGAGTCTAGTTGGAGGCTGGTAACTAGTGGTGTCCCCCAGGGGTCAGTACTGGGCCCAGTCTTGTTTAACTTCTTCATCAACGACCTGGATGAAGAATTAGAATGTACCCTCAGCAAGTTTGCTGACGACACCAAACTGGGAGGTGTGGTAGATACACCAGAAGGCTGTGCTGCCATTCAGCGTGACCTGGACAGGATGGAAAGCTGGGCAGAGAGGAACCTGCTGAGGTTCAACAAGGGCAAGTGCAGGGTCCTGCACCTGGGGAGGAACAACCTCATGCACCAGTACAGGCTTGGGGTGGACCTGCTGGAGAGCAGCTCTGCGGAGAGGGACCTGGGTGTCTTGGTGGACGACAGGTTGACCATGAGCCAGCAGTGTGCCCTGGCTGCCAAGAAAGCCAATGGAATCCTGGGGTGTAACAAGAAGAATGTGGCCAGCAGGACGAGGGAGGTTCTCCTTCCCCTCTACACCCTGGTGAGGCCCCATCTGGAGTACTGTGTCCAGTTCTGGGCTCCCCAGTTCAAGAAAGATGAGGAGCTACTGGAGAAAGTCCAGCGGAGGGCTACAAGGATGATGAGGGGACTGGAGCATCTCTCCTATGAGGAGAGGCTGAGGGAACTGGGCTTGTTCAGCCTGAAGAAGAGAAGGCTGCGAGGGGACCTAATAAATGCTTATAAATATCTGAAGGGTGGGTGTCAGGAGGATGGGGCCAAGTTCTTTTCAGTGGTGCCCAGTGACAGGACAAGGGGCAATGGGCACAAACTGAGGTACAGGAAGTTCCGTCTGAACATGAGGAAGAACTTCTTCCCTCTGAGGGTGACAGAGCACTGGAACAGGCTGCCCAGGGAGGCTGTGGAGTCTCCTTCTCTGGAGATATTCAAGACCTGCCTGGACAAGATCCTGTGCAGCCTGCTGTAGGTGACCCTGCTTCAGCAGGAGGGTTGGACTAGATGACCCACAGAGGTCCCTTCCAACCCCTACTATTCTGTGATTCTGTGATTTACCCAGGCCAAAGACTATACTTAATCTGCCTGGATCTTTCTGAGGGACAAACGGAAGAGTTTAGGAACCAACAAGTTTCTTTCCTTTGGCTAAAAATGTAAAAGAAAATACCAAGATGTAATCACTTCCTGTCAGATACTCAGATGTCTGTGTCTGAGTTTTGCAGTGTAGTATCGATCACACAAACACTCACATGTGGTTTGTTTCTCTATGTACAAATAGGAAGAGGCCA
The DNA here is from genome assembly GCF_030867145.1 of Opisthocomus hoazin. Lineage (NCBI taxonomy): Eukaryota > Metazoa > Chordata > Aves > Opisthocomiformes > Opisthocomidae > Opisthocomus > Opisthocomus hoazin. Next base: position 40,124,572 of record NC_134420.1, read on the forward strand.
GTCAAGACCTTTCCATGTTTGGGTTGCAGTTTAAAATAATACAATTTATCCAATCATGTTTTCACATTGATAGACTAAAAAGTTAGGTAATTTCTTTTATTTAAGGAGTGGCAAGGAAAAACAACAAAGTTTACATTTTGAAATAATTTCGCTTCTTTAGTAACATATAGAATACGACCACATCTTTTGGCATGATTGGGTACTGCACAGTTAACTACATTATCTTGTTAGGACAGTTATATTCTCTCATATGACAATGACTTGCAATATGTAGTCACTGCCTTCTGGGGAAAGGAAAAAACCCCAGCAATTACCGTGCAGTACTCGAATCTGCCTGCCAACAGCAGAACAATGATTTGTGAGACACATCAAGAGCTTCTGGCAAGATCAATCTAGTGAGATCCCTCTGATAGAGAAATAATGAGTTGACAAAGACCAATGTTCAGCTGGGCCCAAGCCCAATAAGATTACTGTACAGCATCATCAATATTGTCTGTGTTTGGAACTGACACAATCAGAATGGAATCAATTGTGTTTTCCACAGCACTGTCACACATGATTTTTAACTTTGGCTCACAGCAGTGCAGAGAAGCTTGCAGATGTTGGCAGATTTTTACTAACTTATGGGATGTCATTATTAAGTAGGAACTGCGCACTTCAGTAATTTGTGGTTCTGCGTGTTCCATCATATGGTCTCTGTGTTGAGGAGGGAGGAGAAGGAAAAGATGCAGTAGCCGGAGGGATTTCTCTGTTATCATCCTCATTTTACTGTGATTGTTGAAAATATCATGTGATCCTAAAGGTGCAGATTGTTTTTCAGAGAAGGACTAATTTGGACTGTGTATCAAAGTTATTTTACTCAGGCATGGGTGAATGTTGTTATTTTAAAAAAAGATAACAGTGAAAACATTTTGATTCTCTAATAAAAGACTTAGGATCCAGATGACCCCACCTGTGAACAGCAGACTCTATCCAAGAAGTTACAATCTATATTTTTAAAATTGTTATTTGGAAGCTGTTTCTTCAGTCTTGCAGCTACTAAAGTTAAACATTCTGTCACAGAAAGCTGTCACCCCTACTGCTATGTAATCCACTTCTATGCCTACACATTTTTGCGTATAGTATAGTGTAGTATACTCCATAGTAAATAGCTAATAACACATTAGTTTGTGAAGTAATTGAAATTAGACTGTTAGTTATGAACTAATATTTTGTTAGTTATTTATGGCATATCAAATTTCTATTTAATATTTTTGAAAAAGCAAGAGACAACTAGAAAATCAAGTTCCTTCTGTAAAAATGTAGGTCTCTGGATGCTAAAATATTCCTTTTTCTCTTTTGTTCATATTATTCTCCCCATTATTTCTTTCTGTGGTGTGTGTATGCTTTCTTTTTGAGAATTGGTTTTTAATTTTCATGAAAAGTAAATCTGAAAGCCCTGAAGACGGCAGCCACCTTCTGATTCATAAAATACCACAACACAGACATCAGAAGTAATATTTCCATATAAGTCTCTGTAGCAGAGTTTATTGGTGTTCATATAAGGTTTTTTTTATACGCTTAGGTATATTTGACTAGTTAAAAATACTAGTTCATAAAGAAGAGTCGATTACTGTTAATGAACATTGTATTTGGTTTTACTGTAGCCAAGAGTTTGAGTCTGAAGAGCAGAGATTAATGAGTTCACATTACACTTACTAGAAGCTAAAGGACAGCAAACTATTTCACAGATATCACTCAAGAGCAATCAAATAATAGTGAGCTTTAACCACTGTCAGTCTGAGCAGAATTTGAACCAGCATACTGAAAATTAACTTTAGGGCACCTGTGGTGCCAAATAACCTTTTAAACCTCTATTGCACTTGAATCTGTCTATTTTGATGATGTTATTACTTATCATATCAGACTCACCTTTTTAGTGGTATTGCTTCCATGGGTTATACTGTTTTACATGAGTATAAGGGAACTCCCTGCTGGGAAAATGACAGATAAACACTTAGTGTCTGCAACAAACTGGGAAACTTCTCACCCAAAACAATTACAAAGTTGGGCTAAAATGCATATGCTCTTAGTAGTACAGTGTAACTTTTTCTGTAAACATCTGATTAGCTGAAACATGTCATTCACTGCGACATGTCAAAAGGAAGATAACATTTTTAAGATAACAGGAACGTAACACTTTTTTTACTTCCATTCCCCTCTTTTTGCAAGGTTGAACTGAAAGATTGTTTGCAGGGTCAGACGGTTCAAAGACAAATGTAAGGTTGTATTTTCTGAAAAGTGTAACATAGCACATAATCTACTCAGGATTTTTAAATATGGGAGGTCTTCAGAATCTATTCACAGTGAATTACATTTAATTCAGTTTTTTATTAAAAATAAAATTGAAAGATTGTATTACTTTTAAAAAGTGTGGCTAAATTTAAACATATTTAAGAAACGTATAAAAATATAATATATAAAATATATGATGCAGAAGTTACTTAAAACTTTTATTAGCTGAATGTTACAAAAGTTGTTCATGCATGAGAAACAGATAGGCAAACTCACTAGAAACCAGGAATAATATACCATTTTTTGCATCACACCGAGTTTTTCCTATGGGTCAGATCTTCCTATTTTTATTGGTTAATAAAAATTTTATGCTATGATCCATTTCTGTGAAAAAATGAGTCAAAACAGAATTTTCACAACTTTCTGTGTATTGTATGGTGCAACCTAGTAATCACAGCAGTAACATATTCTGTACTTAACATTCTCATTAATATCAATTTTATTCCCAACAGCCTTAAATGAAGTTTTGCCACTTACTGAACCTTCCTACCACCACAATTATTTCACCAAACATGGAGGCTATGCAAACTTTCGCCACATCTGAAGGAATTAAAGACTTCACTAAAATCTATCTGACTGAAACACAAGCCAAACAAGCAAACAGGAAAGTGACAAAAATCTTCTCTGCCCTTTGGGAAACATTTGCACGAAGTGCCCTCAGAGTGAGGTTTTGTTTGGGTTTTTTGTTTGGGTGCAGGGTTTTGTGGTTTTTGTGGTTTTTTTTTTCTTTTTTTTTTTCCCCTGTATTTTGTGACCATACCTTTTAGTTAGGGTGTTCCTTGCCTCATGCTTGCCATTCACCTCTTCGCTAGGTTATTAAAAATGGCACATGACCCTGTGTTACGTCTGAAGACTCCTTCAGATAAGGCAGAGTTTAGCAAGGATTTAAGCAGTGCACCTAATTTAAAGGACCACTGCTCATGCTGGGGGAAGTTAGATACATTGACATCACATGATGAATTGGGGCATAACTGCGGTGTTAAATAACAATCACTTATTAAATTTATTTTCTTCCAGACTGCATGTGACCCCAAATAATAACAAATATATGAATAGTGATTGCATACTACAGATAACTCTCTTCTGTTGTCAGATAATGCTGTGATTAATGAATGTCTTTTCTATCTTTGCCTGGATTTTAAACAATAAATAAAAATATAAAATCTTACGTATATAAATTAGGTCATGCTATTTCCTTAGACATTTTTTTTGAGAATTCAATAGCTCTCATTTGTTCCTTCTTTTTTTCATATTCCACTGCAACATAGCACAAAACATCTTTGTTGTGTACATAGAATGTGTCTTTATGTTGTTTTGGCATATATATCCTTTATTTCCTTTTGCTGTTCATTGGTCTCTCCCTGTCCCCTCCTAATTTTTTTTTAATGTGACACCTCTGAGCTGGTACCCATAGCAACACCCACTGGTAGGGGTGAGCTTGTGAAGCCGCTGCAGCTATCCCCATAGCTCAGTTCCAACAATGCCAGTCATTAATCTAACAGTATCTGCCTACTCAGATCTCTCTAGTTCCTCTTCTGGTCTTCCCTCCTTTCAGCACTAGCTGCCCTGTGCACAAAGATCCAAAAGATTACTGTTAACAATTTTCCATTTTTTTAAAACAGCTCACGCTAGCAGGTCTGTTTCATCTAGTCTCAATGATATTGCCACATTAGATTATAGAATAGTCATGGTGTGAAGTAGTTTCCTGAATTAAAAAATTAATCTCAGATATCTCTTTGTCCAGCATCTTCATTTTAATTATAAAATAAAATAATAATAGAACTATCAAATTTAAAAATGCATTTTCTTATTGTTCTACATTATTTATGAAGGTAGATCACAACCTATTAAAATGTCCTCAAAATACTTACAATAAAATTACTGCTGGTTTTCAGTCAATCACCCATTTCTTTTTTTTTTTTTAACTAATGAATGATATGCTGTAGTTTAATATCTTGCACATATTTTAACTACTTCCACATAGATAGGTCTAAGCCTGATGTACAAGGGAGCTCGGCTGCCATTCCAGCAGAAGTGTTGTGCTGGCCAGCTGCACATAAGATAAATTTCATTGTAAGATTAATGTACGACTGAGATTTTCAAATGAGACTAAAGGGGTTATGGACACAAAACCCACTGAAATATAATGGGAATTCTCTCCCTAACTCCCTTAGGTGTTTCTGAAATTACTGTTTCAATTTTTAGAGTCAAATCCAGGATGGAAGAATTATGTTTTTGTTTCTGTGGGTTACAACTCATGCGTTTAAATTCGACCAAGTTAAGCCTTTGACATTTGTCTACTGACACTTATTTCATGTACATAAAAAAGTGTTTAGTGCAATTAGCAAAAAATTTTTAGATAGTTTACTACCTTTTTGGTGTATGACATGTCCTGCATATGACTAGGCGGATGGAAATGCTTAGTACTACTCAATCAATTTTGCACTATTCCGGATCAATTTCATCCATTTCAGAGGGATCATGCTGAGGTTTCTTTTTGCCACTATGGAATCTGATAAGGTCCTCCTGTTAAAATGTGAGTTTGTGGTCATATCTGCAGCTGTATCCATTAACACCAAATATGCAGACACGCTGACAAGTCCTGGGAATGGCTGAGGGATTCAAACCCATGCACAACCTACCAAGTACTTTAAAGGCTCAAATAAATGCCTGTCTAAAAACTGTCCTTGCATTGGGACTCTATTTGTTCTCCAAAGACCTACTCGTTTTGGGGAATGCAGTACATAAACCTCTGTTTAATTTTTCTGTTCAGACCCATCAGAAAATTTGTGTCCTTGTGCTGACCTGTTCTTTCAGAATGTGCAAAATATTCCAGTGTATCTTTTTATCAACAAAAGCTTACAAAAGATTTCCTTCAGGTGATATTGCCAGACAAACATGAAGACAAACTTTTTCAAATTAAAGATAAGTTCCTATGTTGACAATTTAGAGATAGCTTCAAATCACATTGGGGAAGTCTCTGACTTGATGATTTGTCTGGTATGACAGACAAAACAGTTTTGATAAATCAGTAAGAAGCAGAGTGACAAAAATGAAAGTAATAGTGGGTTAAGCTCATCAGCCAATTGGTTGGAGGGATAACTTGTTGGAACAGTAAAAGCTAGAATTTAATCTGTATTTTATCATGAAATATCAGAGATTGGAATTAAAAATTCCATACTTCAATTTATTCTAAAATGAAAAGGACAGTTGAGTATATGAAGTGCAGTTAGAAATCTTAGTCAAGGTGAATGTTAACATATGGTCAGTGTTTTAGGTTAAAGGCAGAATTAGACCAGTGTAAATACAACCTTCTATATTGAAGAAAAAGTCTATGTATTTTATAAAAGTACTCCACTCTTCTGTGTACTTTAGGGACATGTAAGAGAAAAAGTGTTTACAATTTTTTATTAAGAAAATAGCATTGTGTAACACAAAACATATCCTTGAACTTGTTTTTATTTTTTATATTTCAGTAGGAAAAGATTAATTTCAGTCTTACTGAATAATTTATTAGTTAATGTTTTTCACCATTTTTTGTGATACAGATGTAGCATATGTATGACCCACTAAACATCTGTTAAATACAAACTGATCAGTTGTTTCAATGTACAACCTGTACATTCAAACTTCAACACCCTAGAAAATAAAGAGACACATTTTGAACTCACATGTACATGTGCTTCTCTGATTGACTGCACATCACATTGCTCAATTTAGGGTACAGTTGGGATCATACAGCTTTAAATTAATCTTAAAACAATTAGAAATTTGGGAAGGACTTTTCACACTTCACATATCAGAAGCTATAACAATGATGTCTTATGGTAAATCCAGCAATCACGCAATAAAGCTTTTCAGCATGTTATCTCAGAGGTATTAGCTGAGCACTAAGATTTGTCCTGGGAAAGGAGCTGGCATCTCTTTCTAGATATGGAGAAGATCTAAGACTGATATGGAACTGGAGTTAGAGCATTTTTAGCATAATAATCTAGAGTCACTTATGTGTCTGAAGGGTCAAAAAAGCTGAGTTTCATTTCTGGAATACTGACTAGAACTCTCTTATAACAATCCCTATCAAATATCATGAAGGCAAATTCTTCTAATTAGTTCTGTAAATGCAACGGATAACTAATAGATGACACTTCTTATTTAGACTTTGTTGTTTCTTAGTAGCTGCATCAACTGTGAAAAAGTATTCCTTGCATATGGTTTTCGTCTTAAAGGCAGAGAACCAATTTTTAAAAGTTTTTTCTTAATGAAAGTGAGTTGGACATCCCTCATAAATCTTATAACTTTAGTGGACATTACTCACTTCCCCCAAAAGCATGGATGGATGCTTTAAGAATTTCCCAGTCATTAAAATGAAAGCAACCTCAGTATTACTTTCCTAGCAGCCAGACCCTTACTCATGGTAAACGGTGCCTTCATCTGTAACAGGTCTTGTTGATTTCAGGGAAACTATATGATTCCTAGAGCACTGCTGAACAAAAGCCGAGACATAAAGTCTGTCCTACAATATCTCTTTCAACACGTTTTCATAAACACATTATAGAACCTGATCCTTAACAGCTTTAATATATATGTTTCCATTAAAATCAGTGCTGCTATACCCATTTACATGAATGAATAATCTTCAATGGAAGCACCATAGCTAGAGATTTAAAACATATGTAAAACTTCTTCAAATTTTCTAGTTGGACAAAAAGGATTTTGGACAAGATAATCAGAATAACTTATTTTACTCTTTTTGTTCATATTGAATTTCTCTCCTGTAAAAGGGCTACTCGGATGGGTAGTAAGGAAGCCCAGACCTTTAAAGAGTACTGGAATTTGGATAAATGAGGTCATGCTGCATCGTGCAATGTATTACAGACGATTCTTGTGCTAGTTTGCAGATTGTATAACACACAGGGTGGTAAATTATGTTCAAGAGCAACTTCAGAAACAGAGGAGGCTCATAGTATAATAAATAACTCTTTATATTAGGTGGAAATTAATTAGTTCCAAATTTGATCAAATTATGAGATTACGTCCACTTTAATACAAATTAATTTATCATAATGAATGCTAATAGAATTAATTATAATTAGACACTGTTGCACTGGGTGAAGTATTTCATAATGGTCCCTTTCATATTAGTAGTAGATTATGTGCATATTTCAAATATATAAAAAATTAAGAATTAGAATTATGCTAAATGTGTTTTATGATGGAGGTATGTTAAAGAACCATGACAAGAAATTTGGAGCCTGGTTAATTGGACAAATGATCTTTTGCCCTATTTAAAGCTGGCCTGATACTGAGCATTCAAAACCTGTTTATTTTTTTCTAGAAGAGCCACTGGACATTCAAATACAGCCTAAAATCTTGGAAAGCTGACATCCTTTTTGCTTTTTTCATATATTCTAACTTACAGCCCCCATGATGCTTGATGCTAAATCATGATATAATGAGTACTGAATTACTTAGGCCATTTCCAATTTCCACAGAAAATGGACTTTAATTCAAAACCATGCCTGGTTAATTAAACTTTCCATGATCTAATTTGATCTAATTATTTCTATAAATTGAGATGTAACCAGACTTATATCCTAAGGTAGAATCGGGCTATGGTTACACATTTTTACTTAGATGGAGGGAACTGACAAGAACTCCGTCATTCTCTCCTATTAACCCTAGCCTTGCTGGCCACTTGAATCAGCACAGTTTGCAAACTAAATGGTGAAGAAAGAACTGTATTTTCAAAATGTAAATCAGAGTGGGGTTTTTATTTACTTAGCAAGACTGATTTTTCTGTAGGCATTTGAAGAATGATGTTTCCTTTTGCATCTATCTTGAATGGATGTAATGCAGGAAAAATGCTTGATACAGTCCATGTGTCTTATTGACAGTCCAGTACATATTTGGTCTCTTTTTCATTTCTATCTGATAATGACACTAAATTATAACTTAGGTTTATTTTTCTCTAAAGAGGTCTTCTTCTCTAGAAGATCTGCTCTTCTAAATCATACACAATATGATCTGAACCATTTACAAAATGATTACATTCTGAAAAAAGAGAAAACTCCTTGCTAAGTTATTTTATTTTGCTCTATCAAAACCAAATCCTGAATCTATTTGTTCACACTAGCAACATTTGTTAACTCCTGAAGATACCTGTCACTCTTTCTTTGGCTGGTTTCCTTAAGCCATCGCTGATCTGCTTGAGTGAACTATCACTGTTGCTTACCAAAATCTTGTCACGTCCAGTCAGCCAGTGTACACATCTACTATTCTTTGTATATACAATAAAATAATGTCGTTCTGAAATCTTTGCTGACAGAGAAGCAGAGCGCAGATGCCTGCATATCATGCTTTGCAAACAAACAAGACAATCTGACAAAGTATTCAAGGCTTCTGGCTGCACTGTCTGAGTTGGTTTAGAGGTTAAATAAATCAGTTGCCTTTTATGTGTTAAGAAAAGGTAAATCATTCTGGGAAATCTGTTAGAACTAGAATATTACGCCCAGAAAGTAAGGGTAGAAGCCAGTCTGCTAACTGGAAATGCCTACTTGAGATATATCCTCACTGATAATTTAGATGTCCTTTCGCAGAGATGTGGACAATACAGACTGCCTAACATAACTGCCAAAGCTCTCTACAGAGTCAATGACGAGAAAAAGACAGACATTTCTGAAAAGTTGAAGGCTGCCTTAATTTAGTTAGTTTCCTGTCTGCATTACTTGGGGAAGGTAAGGACATCATGGGAAAATCTAGTCCACATGGGTTAGGTGTTTACTTCTCTATTATATTATTTCAAAATGAAGAGTAGGAAACTTTAGGTATTTCCATATTTCTGTGATGCAATCTGCATTTTTTTTTTCTGAATGCATGCCCAGGTGCTAATTAATTAGTAACCCAGCAACCAGCTGCTGAAGGGAAAGCCTCAACCACCAGACAACGAATTCCACTGACAGCCCGCCCTCTCTACTGCTGTTGGGAGACTACATTTCCTACTCTTTGGTGCCTGTCAGTCATGCATGACACAGGACCCAGAAGGTAGCCTGACTACTTGTGCTGAAGAGTAAGCTGGGAAAAGACAGAACTGGACTTCTAGATGAAGGTCTCTGGAAATCTGTACAGGCTTTACATTATGACATCATTGGATAAAATAAGGAAACAAAATAGAGTTCAGAAGTGGAGATCAGAACTTTAATTCATTTCCTACCTGTTGCCAAAACTACAAAACCAACAGTTACGCTTCCCTTGGTTACTCTTCCTTAGCCCACAAGTCAAGGAAATCAAGGCATAACCTTTCTTAGTAGCTCAGTAAGAGATCATGAATGGAGTTCTTTGCTATAATCTCCCATTTAAAAAATCAGTTTTATTGAAGAGAGATAACGATTTACTCCTTCTTTAACTTGCTGATTGTTGATCAGTTGTCGATTTATTTCAATGACACCAGAATCTTTAGGAAACTTCAGAAACTGAGAGAAAAGCTCTTCAGGAGATGTAAATCCTCGTTAGCTTTAGTGAAACTGAACCTGATGTATCGTAGAAACAATAATCAGTATCGGAAGTTTTTTCTGATAAAAGCCTCTGGAAATAAATAAAAAACATGTAAAATACATTCAGACTAAAAACATCTGTACTTATAATGTGCCTTAGTGTCATTCACAATTGTGGATATTAAACCATTCTGTTAGAGTCACATTCTCCATGGGAAAGTTATGTAGTATATATAAAGCTCAGTAGTTCATTGATACCATTTTATCTTTCTGTACAGAATTGTCACTTTTTAAAGCCAAGATCCACCTCTCATCAAATTTTAAAAACTAAGATCCATATATCTCCCAAAAGAAAATCAGGTTAAGTTTCTCTTCTCTTATAATTTCACAAATGAGAAAACTCTCATATGATTTCTTACCACAGAATCAGCATACAGCACAGGTTGAAAGGGACCTTGAAGGATAATCTGGTCCAACCTTCATGAAGAACCTTTCATGAAGAAATTCAGAGTAAAACCCCTTATTTATGGCTCCTATATGCATATGCCTGATCCCTCAGCTTAACTGACATTCTGAATACTTATGCTGACAAAATCCCGATGATAATGTGCCATCTGAGCAAGACTGTGGGCAGATACTTGACCATACAGTTTCAGAAGGCAGAGGTTCCCTCTTTCATCATTTTAATTTGCTGATCGCCATACTGCTCTCTTGAAATATTTTATCAGTTTTGTTTCATTGCAGCCTATAATAAAAACATTTTTTCTTACTAATTATCTGTTTTCCCAAGAATATTTTGTTACTATAGAATAGTATCATAGAGTGGAAATATAAAGTTCATTTGCTTTTGCTAGCTTTTCTTCATATCTCTTGAAATTCAATGTCCATCTCCACAAGGTGCTCAGCATTTATTGTGAGGTATTTAACACCTTTTATGTACTGTGGCTTAGTTTATAACAAACCTCTTTGCTGACAGGAGAAGTCTTTGTGTAGTAATTTACAAAAAAACACAGACTCATCCATTAGGATTAGTTTAATAAATAACAAATATGAAACATTAATCCATTTCCATGGGGTATTTAATTTTCAGTGATAATGTCCCACTCTAATATTACAGGGGCTTTGCAGGGAGACATGACAAACAAGTGTCTGAGAGAGTTAAAAACTAGAAAATAGTCTATGGAATTAATTTTCTCTATTAAAAAAAAAAAAGATGCAATTTGATGCAGCAATAGCAGCTATAACACAAGCTACCTGACCTTGCCCTTACAATGACCCCAACCTTGACCTGCAGGGACACTCTCTCTAGGGATGAGAGGTATGTTATTACATGTTATGTTATTACAAGGTCCCTGCTGAGCAGCAACTGCCAAATGGACTCAATTAAGTGTTTCTTGTGATGTGGATTACTGTCTACTGGGGCAAGTTGATACTAGCAAACATATTTCATTCTCTTAAAGTTTGACTGGATATGAAAAGCATGTGCGTTACTCATTCGGTGACACTTCAGTGTATGATTTATATCTATTTAGAAAAATCATAGCATGGAGACTTTAGTTGTGCACTGCAACCTTTTTTCGCTCCTTGTCCTTCAGCAACAAAACCCTGTTATCACACTCAAGGATTATCAAGGCAGACATAGCCTTCGTAAACGTAAGCTTCCAAAAAGAAAAATTACATCAAACAGTTGGTGCATTCTGATGATCAAACTGATGTTTAATGCTGAGCATAAAGTTAAAAATAGCTGCAGACTCAACTCTGTATGTTTTCTGATTTTTATCTCAAAAAAGTTGTGTCAGCGATAAAATACTGAGAACTCACAAGGGCTGGGTTAATTTATTGCTTGTTTAAAGTCTTCTACATTAAAACAAAAGCTGTGTAGGGTTATTGGTAAAAATGGAGAATAGTGTCTCTCTCTCTAGATATATTTATATGTTCAATATTTACAATTTTAAAAATTAAACCATTTTCACTGTGTTTTTTGTATATAATATTTCTCTAGAAGTTGTCTTCTGGAATGTCTTTCGAAAGTTGTAGAAAAATGTCTTCTTGGCTACAATGTACTATGGATCAGACAGCCAAAAGAACATTGAGCAAATTAATAAGTCATTGCATGCAGAAAGAATACGTTTTATAGAACTTTCAGATAACAATTTTTATCTTGACTTTTGTATCTCTGCACAAAATCTATTTTTTCATAATTTTTACATGGGCAAAGTAAGAAAATTACTTCAGAATCTTTGATTTTCCATCCTACTTCTTTCCACTATATTTTCCCCCATCAAATTCGAACCATAAGCAATTTGCATGAAGACAGCTCAGAAAAGCTAGTCCCATGGAATTCAGAGAAGGTTCTGTCAATATTTCTAAAAGAGCCTCCAATTCTTTCTTTGATGTCTGTAACATGGGAAAGACTAGACAGCATTCCTTTGGTCCAGAAGATAAAAACAAGAAGCACTTTGTAGAGGAAATATACACCTGTGACCTCTCTTTGTACGACATAAAGAATTAATACAGGTTGTAAACCATAAATACCTTGTAAATGAAAAATATCTTCCCTTTCCACCATTGTTTCAGATAAAAGATTTTTCACAAATTAATTATTATACACCACTTTAACTAGAATACATTTCTGCCTGAATGCCTCCTCAAGGCTATTGGAAAAAAATTTTTTCAATTGTATTAGATGGCTGTAAATAGAATCATAGAATCCAACCTGACCTTGAATGTTTCCAGGGATGAGGTATTTACCACCTCTCTGGGAAACCTCTTCCAGTGTTTCACAACCCTCACCATAAAAAATTTTGCCTTATATCTAAAGTAAATCTACTGTCCCTTAGTTTAAAGCCATTAACTCCTGTCCTATCGTAACAGGCCCTGTACTCATCTTTCTCATCAGCCTCTTTTAGGTACTGAAAGGCCACAATAAGGTCTCCCTGCAGCCTTCTCTTCTCCAGTCTGAACAACCCCAACTCTCTCAGCCTGTCCTCATTCTAGGAGGTGCTCCAGCCCTCTGGTCATTTCTGTGGCCTCTTCTGGGCCTGCTCCAACAGCTCCATGTCTTTCCTGCGCTGAGGGCTCCAGAGCTGGACGCAGGACTCCAGGTGGGGTCTCACCAGAGCAGAGCAGAGGGGCAGAGTCACCTCCCTCGACCTGCTCGCCATGCTTCTTTTGGTGCAACCCAGGATATGGTTGGCCTTCTCGGCTGTGAGTGCTAATTGCCAGCTCACGTCCACCTTTTCATCCACCAGTACCCCCAAGTCCTTCTTGGCAGCGCTGCTCTCAATCCTTTCATCCCCCAGCCTGTATTGGTATCGGGAGTTGCCCCGAATCAGCTGCAGGACCTTGAACCTGCCCTTGTTGAATCTCAACAGGTTCACACAGGCCCACTTCTCAAGCTTGTCCGGGTCACTCTGAATGGCATCCCATCCTTCTGACACGTTGACTGCACCACCCAGCTTGGTGTCATCTGCAAGCTTTTTGAAGGTGCACCTGATCCTGCTGTCCATGTCATTGATGAAGATATTAAACAGCGCTAGTCCCAATACAGACCCCTGAGGGACACCACTTCTCACCAATCTCCATCTGGGCATTGAGTCGTTGACCACTACCCTCTGGATGCGACCATCCAACTGATTCCTCATCCACCTAACAGTTCACCCATCAAATCTCTGTCTCTCCAATTTAGATGTTGCGGGGGACTGTGTCAAAAGCCTTACAGAAGTCCAGAGAGACAACATCCATAGCTCTTCCCTTGTCCGCTGATTGAGTCACTCCATCATAGAAGGCCACTAGGTTGGTCAGGCAGGATTTCCCCTTAGTGAAGCCATGCTGGCTGTCTCCAGTCACCTCCCTGTCCTCTGTGTGCCTTAGCATAGCCTCTAGGAGGAAGACCTGTTCCATGATCTTCCCGGGCACAGAGGTGAGGCTGACTGGTTGATAGGTCCCAAGGTCCTCCTTTTCTACCCTTTTTAAAAATAGGCACAATGTTTCCCTTCTTCTAGTCACCTGGGACTTCACCTGAGTGAAGTGATTTTTCAAATATCATGGAGAGTGGCTGGGCAACTACATCAGTCAATTCCCTCAGGACTCTGGGATGCATCTCATCAGGTCCCTCAAGTGGTCACGAACCTGGTCTTCTCTTTCAGTGGGAGGGACTTTGCTCCCCCAGTCCCCGTCTTGTGGTCCACCCATTCGAGAGGTGTGGGAAGAGAGGCTTCCAGTGAAGACTGAGGCAAAAATGTTGCTGAGTGCCTCAGCCTTCTCCTCGTCCACTGTTACCAGTTTGCCAGTCATGTTCCTCAGGGGGCCTACGCTTTCTTTGATCTTCCTTTTCTGGCTCACATACCTGTAGAAGCTTTTATTACTCTTAGCATCCCTTGCCAAGTTCAGCTCCAGCCGTGACTTGGCCTTCCTGACCCACCCCTACAGAACCGGTCAGCATCCCTATACTCTTCCCAGGATAACTGCCACTGTTTCCACTGCCTGCGTGTTTCCTTCTTGCCCTTTAGTTTGACCAGCAGGTCTTGATTTAGCCATGCCAGTCTCTTTTTTTTTTTTTCTTGAGTTCTTACACTTGGGGATCAATACTAATACTTACAGTTGCTGTTTAATATTTGATGCTGCGGTAACTTTTGCTGTTGTGAGCATAGTGTGGATTAAAAACAAGCTAAAAACAACATGAGTTGCTACGTGTTGTTCAGTGTTTTCCCAGAAACAGATACCTAAAAGAGTGTTGGAATGGAAACATTTTTGCTGAATCTGAGTAATTCTTTTTGAGCATTTACGCAAACTTGAATGCAAAAGTTTATCCTTCCACTTGATTGTCACTGAAAGAAAGTTTGTTTCCTTCTTTAAAAAAACAACTGCCCTACAAGTGAGAAAGAACTGGACTCTACTGTTCTGTCACCATCCTTTTCTCTACGGTGGTGTGTAATCAGAATTCCAGCAGAGGCTATATTCTGCTTTATTACATATCTTTTGTTGTCTCTTATTCATAATATTTTCTTTATGACAAGAAACTGAACCAGATGAAATTGTAGTGCCCTATGGCATCATAGCAATCTAATGCTTGGACTACATTTACTGCAAAATCTGGGAACAATATGCAGGTTTGGGCAATTTGTTTTTTGCCTCTTGACAGAGGTCACAAGTGATAATAAGCCCTATGCTACTGTTACACCTTTGTCCACACTATAAAAATAGTACTATAATTTCACAGGATACAAACAGGCAAATCTATGGGTTAGAATAACTGCCTCAGAGGAAGGTAGAGAGGAAGATGCAGAATTATGTGGGAAAAATCTACACTTTTTGTGTGTGTCATAGTTTTCCATTTCCAAAAACTCTAAACTAGTTTAAGAAATTTCAAAGGGAAAATATTACACAGTCATTCTGTCAGATGCAGTAACAGCTGTCTTTTTACAAAATAACTACTGATAATTACAATCATTTAGTTCCTAGTACTGAGCCACATCATGCAGAACATGTCATTTATCATTATTGACCTTAGCAGAAACAAATTTACCCAAATCAATATGGGCTCAAAATATCCACTAGAAAAGGTAGTGATTGCTTATATATAATAATATTTTTTATGTATTTATTATATGTTTATAATATATGATAATAATTGCTCATATAATACAAATATTGGCAATTTCATGTAGACCTGTATTAATAAAAAGAAAGCAGCTGTGGATACTTCTGCGTATGGAAAGGAATTTTTTCCTTAGCTGAAATTGTTTTATAAAATAGAGTTGACAGAATTATCCTTCAATTAATGTTATGGAAAAGCAGTTGAGTTTGTTCAGTTGTATTAACTTCTGAAATGGAAGTAATTTGAAAAATGTTAATGTCTCTAGCTGTAAAAAATAATTTTTAAAAAATATTTTCATTGCTTGCTCAAATGTTTTTTGACTGGATTTAGACATGCAGGAGCTTGCTCACAACTACAGATTGGCATTTTCTGTATATTGAACACATGTTGGCAAATTACAACTTTTTTAGAGCTTACTTAAACCAAAAAAGAATGTAAACCTCTAGACTTCCCTGCAGAGTGCTATTGTTCAGTGCTTCCACAATTCCGAACATTTGGAATTGAATTTCATTAGCAGAGCATCAATTACTTTTCAAGAATCGGTAATATACCAAATTTAGCGAGTAGTATAACTGCATATAAGACTGCTGAACCTTACAAAGTGCAAATGCCTCTGAAAAAGAAAAATATTTTCTGTTTAAACTTTACATGGAACTTTACAGGGTTCTCTCTTTTTCTGTCTCTGCTATAACGAATTTCTTATGCTCTTTTCTTCCCCTACTTACAGGCCTTTTGGTGTGTTAAAGTTTTGTAAGTGAAGTGGGAGGTGCTGCAGGGGTGGCTTCTGTGGGAGGAGGTCGGAGGCTGCCCTGTGCTGGACACAGCCAATTCCAGCCAGCTCAGCAGCAGTCCCACCACAGGCCAAAGCTGAACCCATCACAGGAGTCTGTGGTGCCTCTGCGAAGCCATATTTTTTAAAAGACAGAAAACACCAAGGGGCAGGGAATGAGGGAACATAGAGAAAGAAAGTGAAAGCAAAAGAAATATCTAAATATAAAAAAGAGAGAGAGCTAGAAAGAGAGTGAGAAGGGAACTACAGAGATAACGTCAAAGAGAGTAGCAGGTTCTCCATGATGAAGCCTTTCGAGGATCCACTGACACTAAAACCTTGAAAAAATAAAAGACAAAAAAAAATTGGGGGGGGGGGGGGTTAGGAAGCAAGTGACATGTAGGAGACTGGCCAACAATCAGAACAATCTGTTGAAATCAACTGAGACTAAATTAGTTTATTAAAATGATGACAGTATAAGTAAGAAAAGGAAAAAAAACTGTCTTGTGACTTTGCTATATGTTACTCTTTTGTAAGGCTAAAGCTATCAAGACAAAATGATTTCTGTGAAAACTAAGCAGATGATTTATTTAGGACTGATATTTAGGAAAGGTGAAACATCTTGAAATAGCGGCAGAGTTAAAGGAAAAAATATTAAAATTAGAGAAGGTTATTTATTGTTTCATGCACCTAACACATTTTCTGAAATACACCTAACAGCTACTCCAGTTGCTGTTGTCGTTATGTCTGTTGTAAAAGAAACAAATAATTGCTTTACTTAGGCTTGCACAATCTCAGATCTAATACTCTGCTAGTGTAAGGACAGATTAATCCTACTGTGCATTTTAGATATCTATGCTTGTAATGAAAACAACTTGAAAAACCAAATGTGCACTCAAAAGGGAAATCAGTATGACTGCTGTTAAGGGAAACAAGTGTTTAGACTCTTAGCAGCTTCAGAATAACTGTTAATTAGATAGTGTATTCTGAAAGCCAGAGAGAGACATTAAGATCATCTGAATTGTCCTCCTGCATAATATGGGACTTCGGACCTTCCTGAATTAATTACTGCAAAAGTTAGGATGAAATATATAGAACAACACCCTACCATAGATAAAATATTTACAGTGATGAGGACTCTACTTATGCACATTACAAATAACTCCCATGGGTAACTACTCTGGTTAGATGTGATTTATTATAAACCAGAATTTAACTTGAAATTTTACATGTTGACAATTTTTGTACTTGTTTACCATAGTCATGCCAGCTCATGGTAAATTTCTACTTCCCAGGTAGTTTTTTTATGGATAAGAATGGTCATCAAGTCACACTTTAACCTTTTACTTTGATGTGCTAATTGGATGGACCTCACTGAATCTTCATTCATAAGGCACTTTCAAAAATAACATTTTCGTGGCCCTTCCCCAAATTGGATTCTGGGCTTCAGAAGAAGTTGCAACTTTCAGTAGCCACTGGAACAGCACCAAAACCCAGGGAAGTGTACTGTTACTTATGTTCATTATTTCATTACGTGCACTATCCTAAGTTATATTAGCCTTTTTGACTATAATAATATGTTGGAAGGTCGTATCTTAGTAAAATGTTTTGTGTATTTTAGCAATATTGAGAAGAAAGATTGTTATATTTGTGGGAGATGGTTTTAATAGTAGCCATAAAGCATGTCTTTGATTTAAAGCCATGACAGACCTCACTGAAGCTAAAATCACTGTTAGCTGTCTGCCCACCACATACAAAAAATGAAAAAGCAACAAAGTTTGTTTATCATGGAATCATAGAATGGTTTGGGTTGGAAGGCACCTTGAAAGGTCCTCTAGTCCAAGCCCCCTGCAGTGAGCAGGGACATCTTCAACCAGACCAGGTTGCTCAGAGCCCCATCCAACCTGACCTTGAATGTTTCCAGGGATGGGGCATCTACAACAAAAGTAAGTACAACATTGTGAAGTAACACAGGGAGAAAACAGAGGCCTCTCTCTAAATGTCTAAGGAATGAGGAGCCAGCTGTACCAGCTGGGAGGTTTCACTCTGGAGCAACTGTAAGTGCAGCAGTTAGGGAAGTGATTAATTGCAACTTTTGCCTACCTGCAAAAGAAATCCAAAAGCCCTAAAAAGACGAAGATGTAGGCATGAGAGAGCACAAATGAAATGTTGTGTGTCTCTCAGAAACTGTAAAAAAAAATGTCATTGCTGCTTCTTACAGCGTTCAGAGAAACTTTGCAGATATTTCTGTATACGAAAGGACTGTAGTAAAAAGATACCTGACTCTGATGACTTTTTCTTCCTAAATGATTCCAAAGATTGTTATGTGTTAGGCATTTACACAAGCTACAGGACACATGGTTGTTTCTAATATGGTAGACAGAACTTCTAATGATATCTGAGGCTTGTATTATAATGCAGTACAAATATGCAGTTCCTCATCTTGTACAGTTGAAGGTGATAAGACAAA
The DNA here is from genome assembly GCF_030867145.1 of Opisthocomus hoazin. NCBI lineage: Eukaryota > Metazoa > Chordata > Aves > Opisthocomiformes > Opisthocomidae > Opisthocomus > Opisthocomus hoazin. The sequence goes on from NC_134420.1 coordinate 40,143,234, forward strand.
TCAAATAAATGAGCAAGATTCTGGTCAGTGATTGGTCTGGAGTGCGAAACATGTCTCCTCTCTCTTTCTACAGTGCTTTACTAATTAGGCCATGCTGCCTTTCAGTAAGAGCAAGTATTACTAGCTGAAATGAGAACAGGACAAAAGGAAATGCTAATTTCAGTTTTTATTGGAATAATGACATATCCTATGCTTGCAAAGCATAATGAAACAGGCAAGTTTAGAGGAATATGCTGATGTTCTTTTGGTAAAGGCATGAGAATCCAAACCTGATTGCTAATCCCTAGATCTAAAAATTCCCTTTTATTAGCTGTGTAAATGTAAAGTAACTATGTCTAAATATGGAAAGATGAAAATCTACATCTGGTTTTCTTGTCACAAAGTGCCTTATTTACTGAGCTTGAACTTATAATTAGTATTGTGAATTACTCTTTTAATGAATATTTAGCTTTATTTACTGAAACATGGTATGTTTTCACATTTTTGTAAGGCAAAATTCTGTAATGATGTATTTTTTATTTTTGTTTAGAAAAATCATAGCTAGGTTGCACAAAAATCAATATTTATTATACTTCCATTCACTATGAGAAGTTTTTTTAATTTCCTTTGCTAGCTGCAAGAAAACTGTACAGAACTATGAACTTTCTCACCTATTAATTAGTCATGGGGTTTTTTTTCCCACTATATTTGGTAGCACCTGCTGATTTGACGATCATGGTGCACTACACTACAAGCTGTATCTAGTTTTCTAAATGCTCATTATATTCTTTTTGTGAAATTTGAAACCTCTAACTAAAATATTTGCTAGCTTTTGTTCAAAGGCAGGACTTGTTATTTTTGTGTTAATTCTTGGAGTACTCTGGGAAAATGGAAGTTGAGCAACTCTCACTGATTTCAGTTCTCACTTGATATTTGCTGCCACCTTGCAAAAAGTTACAAAATCAACAAATGAAGGGGGCTTGTTTCATCACATGGGAAGACTCTATAGATCGTCTTGGACAAGACTGGGTCAAGACTAAAATCTAAATTTCCCGATACTTGAAGATTGAATGAACTGCTTAGATGTGGGTTTCTCAGTCGTGGTTTTGACCATATAATATGAAGTTCATCAACATAAATCAGTGTTGGTAATACAACTACAGTCATCTTTGTAAGGCGTCGTTATAAGGCACTGGAAAAATATGGTAAACAATGATAGCATTTGCCTGGAATTATATTTCAAAGGGATGAAATAAAGCCTGTTAAATCTGTCTATTATTTTTTCAGTAGACACTCTTCCATGTTTCCACATTCAATTGCTGTGTATATATTAATTCAAATTTTATCATTTCAACAAATGAAATAAGAGAACTGCACTCCTTCCCTTTTCTTGAGAATCACGTGTGAAGAGGTTGGTGTAGACATCAGACTTTGTTAGGAAGTTTCCCACAGAACGCTCATTAATGTCTTTCTAATTTGATTTTAACAGTATTAATGTGTTAACGACCCATTTTCTTGTAGCTTGGGAGATAGTAGCTAAGAGTTTCTTAGTGTTGTTTCCATCAGGATAGAAGTTGGGTGATGATCAGCCATTACATATACTCATGGCTTTGAAACTGAGGAGTAATGTGTAAGGGGAAGAAAAGCAGAGGAATGAAAGGCAGTAAGGAACCAATAGTGAAGCATGATCCAAAAGAAAAAAGCTAAGGGGATTTGAGACTACCCTAATTAAAGTTGCAGTGTGAAAGGGAATATAAGGATAAAGTCAGAAAGTGCAATGTATGACAGGTATAGAAAGCTGGTGGCAAGGGCAAGCAAAACACAAGATAGAGTGCTCAAGTGAAAGCATATGCGAGAAGAAACTGTGAGGAACTGCTGGATATAGGCATATCTGTAAGAGACGAGGAGTAGGCAAAAGTTATATTGCTTACACTAGAAAATACAAACGAGTTAGTGGATTTGTTGTCCCAGGGGTAATGGACAAATATTTAGGTGAATAAATATTGTGCATGTTACCTAAAACTTCAGTCTTCTGGTAGTTTTTAAAGTAGGTATGCATAGCACAAATCTACCTAACACTATCACATTTCTTTAAAAAAAAATCTATGATTCTCAAAAGGCTGGAAACTCAGTTGTGATTTCCAAAATCTTGGGGTTAGAGGTGTTGTTGCTGTTTTTTTCCTGGGGTAATGTCTCCTTGAATGAACAGTGATTATTTATCAGTGTAAAGAGGATTGAAGGATAAGGAGCAGTATCAGCATAGACTCTATTTTCTTTACAACCCTATTACGAAGAAGAATAGAATCTGGATGGTGGATGGTATTTCTTCAGGGAGTGGAAGAATGAGCATTCTTTAAAGGTGCTGTTGATCTCATTTATCAAAGGATCATAAAAATGTATCATTTAGGAACAGCAAAGGTTGGTTCTGAAGCAGTTACTTTCTCAGTCGCTTCCTTTTTTCTTTTTTTAACATGATCTTTCCTTCAATTATTTAGCAATTGTATACTTGTGAACAGTGAAGAAAAACCAGTGTCAATAAATGCCATCTGGAGAGGTGCTTCCTTTTGCCTAATAAAGCAGCTGAGAACTCGTATAGGTAATGACACCAGCACTGAACATTTTATTTCTACACCCTGACCCTTAGCAAATTCTTTCTGTGGACAGCCTGTTTTCCACCAGTGAAAAAAGGTGCTTCATATTGGCAGCTGCTGAATTGAGTGCAACGTACTTACACTGAATACTGTGATATGATTTATATTTCAATTTTTTACTTCTTCAAAAATAACCCGATGAAGTTTAAATTATAACATGGTTTATTCCAGCAGCTAGAGATTACAGAATATGCATCTAAAATGACATAAACATGATAGATAGCCTCCTTTTACAAAATGCTGTTGCCCTTTTTGCTCAGGAAGAGGCGGCAGTGATAGCAACACAACTTAGCAACAAATCACACCATATGTATTTAATACAAATATATGTATTAAAATCTGTCATGTAAAAAATAGGCTACTATCTGTTCTTCTGTTGCTTGTAAGTTTTTGTAAAACTTTGTTGAAGAACTTTGTCTTCATTATTCCTTGGATTTTTTTGTTTTTCTATTGACACCACTGTAAGGGAAGACCACGAATTTCAAGGAACCAGTGTTTTTATTCTGATAACATTTATAAAACATGGAGCTTTATTAGAAAATATAAGCCTACTGAGAACTAAATTCAGTCAAAGATCATTGTATAATTGTCAACATGGCTGAAGCAGAAAGATTTTGTCTCATTATAGAAGGTCACCTACATAGCTTTCCTACAAGCTAAAAAAGGCAACCCAGTCAACCAACGAAAAAGCAACGGAAAGCATTACACTATCAACCCCTGCGCAGTCATCCCAAAGACAGGAGTCTGTTGCCTAGCGATTCTGACAGATGATTTAAAATTTCCTGGGTGTCACACATACCACGAGGTGCAATAAGAAAACCTCAGGACAGTACATTTTGTAATGTCAGAAGTGGTATATTTTCCAGGAACACTATATTGTTGCTTGGACAGGCTCATATTTAATTTTGCAAGCAAAATTGTTTTCCTCTTGGGCAAGCCCTCTCCTCTTTTCTACTTCTGCATTCAGTCTGCCTTAAATAATAATGTTTTGCGGGTTTTTTCCTGATATCCCTGTCTTCCTGATCTTTGAAAGAAAAGAAAGCTTCTTCTGGTGTACTCCTTAGAGTTACATTGACCAGTAACACCATGTTATGAATTTTGAAAACACTGTCAGTCAGAATTGGTTGCATTCCCCAATTTAAAACAAATTCTCTTTCAAAGCACTTTGCCTGCCATCCAAGGTAATTGGAAAGCCAGTTTGAAAAATCTTCTAATGTGCTTTGTAAAATTGACCAAGAAGCAGAGGCAGCTTCTTAAATAAAATATAATTAATTTCTATCTGTCTACGCTGATCAGTGCAGGCTGACAGTCCCTCTGTATTCTTTGTTTCAATGCATGTGAATTTTTTTCAATAGACTACACCTCCCTTTCATCTCCCTCTTTTCCTTGTGTAAATTGGCACTTTCTGTCTTCTAGGAATCTCATTACCGTGTACTGATTCTCCATTGCTTCATAATAAAGGTGTGCAACTGATGTACCAAAAGAACTGTAAGTACATATTTTTCTCTACCAATTTTTTTTTTCCATTTAAGCTTTATGGTTACAGTGGTTCTAACATGCCAGTAGTTATCTTAACTCATGATATCTATTAAACTCATTTTCATCCTAAATCTGTACTCTTTGGTGTCATATAGTGACTAAGAGGTTCCAAGGCGATATAGGTAACTATCCCATTAATCTCGAGAACAGCAGTTTTCAAAGATCCTGAAGGAAATTAATTACATAATCTGAACATTTAAGTAAAAAAAAAAAAAAAAAAACAGAAAAAAGAACTGAAGTCCTGGGATGTACTACCAGTCCTCGTGTGGACTTTCTGTGTCATATTTAGGAGTTTTCCATCTACATATACAAGATCAGGCTTCCTGACAATGAAAGCCCAAAACCTACCTGCCACTGAAGTATGTTTGTTTCTTCATCTGAGACATGAAGCTAAATTTTTTCTGAACCTCAGAGCTACTGTAAAGCTTAATTCACTGTTTTTGCAAAATGTATGAGAAGCATCAACAGAAAAATAATTTCTCCCCTTGTTTTCAGCTTAGAACAACACAATACCATTAGTATGAGAAATTTCTTCAGGACTGATGACTCTGTGTGTTTGCTTTCTGCTTCATTGCTGGTCATTGGCTTAATCCAGCCAGTTATTAAGCCCCAGAAAGTGTCCCACTCCTCCAGTTCCATTGCTTAACGAATAGCTTTGCTTTCAGACCACATGATTGTACCAGACTAACCCTAACTGCAGCAGCAGATGAATGTTTCCTCTCAATCTTAGAATTCCCTCTGATAGCATACATATTTTAAAATTTTCCAAGAATAGTTCCTTCTGTTTGTCTCAGCCTTTTTTTTTCTTTTCCTTTCTTGAAGAGATTAACTTTTTTGCAAGTGAAAATTAACTCCTGATATTGGCCTTCCACAGGACCAAATAGATCCCATTCTTCTCTCTAGTACTGTCCTCTACTTACAACCATAGAGTGGTTTGGGTTAGAAGGGACCTTAAAGATCACCTAGTTCCAACCCCGCTGCCATGGGCAGGGACACCTTCCACTAGACCTGGTTGCTCAAAGCCCCATCCAACCTGGCCTTGAACACTTCCAGGGAGGGGGCAGCCACAACTTCTCTGGGCAACCTGTTCCAGTGCCTCACCACCCTCATAGTAAAGAATTTCTTTCATATATCCAATCTAAATCTACCCTCTTTTAGTTTAAAACTATTATCCTTTGTCCTATCACAACAGACCCTGCTAAGAAGTTGGTCCCCATCTTTCTTATAAGCCCTCTCAAGTACTGAAAGGCCTCAGAAAGGTCTATCTGGAGGTTTCACTTCTCCAATCTGAACAACCCTAACTCTCTCAGCCTTTCCTCCTAGAAGAGCTGTTCCATCCCTCTGATCATTTTTGTGGCTCGTCTTGGGACCCGCTCCAACAGGTCCATGTCTTTCCCGTGCTGAGGTCTCCAGAGCTGAACGCAGTACTCCAGGTGGGGTCTCACCAGAGCAGAGTAGAGGGGCAGAATCACCTCCCTCGACCTGCTGGCCACACTTATTTTGACGGAGCCCAGGACATGGTTGGCCTTACGGGCTGCGAGCACATATTGCTTCTAAATATGTCATTGTTTATGACTGCTTTTTCTCCAAGTAAAGCAGATTAAGATAACAGAATTAGCAGAAAATACACAGTGTATAGAAAGGAGAACTAGAACTCTAGAACTCTAGAACTTTCTAGAGTTGTTTCAGAACTCATGAGTTTCTTATGCAGGGATGTTTTTGTTTCCTTTTTTCGTAAAGTTGAAATTGATTCTAACTATTTTGAGGTGCATCTTTTGATCTTAAACAAATGCTGAAAGCAACTCTTCCTGTGGGTTTTTGGAACTGAATGACAGTCATACAAGAAAATTAAAACCAGTTGTACACTACTGGGCTTAAAACACTTCTGAAGTGTTGCTTTCTTTATTCTCGCATTTTAAGAAAGGAGTAGTTTTGTTATTATTATAGTATACAAGATGCTTCCGGTGAATGACAGGAGGTCAGAAAAATATCATAAGCCAACAAAGGCAAATCAGAAAACTGCACCAAACTATGGAGGAACTGATTTCAGAGACAGAGAGGTGTGGATCAATATATTTTGATTTAAAAACATTGAATTTGCCACTAAATTCTGTAATGTTGTTTCAAAATATTTTGTATAAAGTTCCTGAATCAGGACTCAAACTCTGCATTGCTCTGCAGAGCAGAAAAGGCTTTGTTGGTACTGATATTCAAGGAGCAATGGTTTTAAACTAAGGGTGGGTAGATTTAGACTGGATAGAGGAAGAAATTTTTTACAATGAGGGTGGTGAAACACTGGAATGGGTTGCTCAGAGAGATAAGGGTGACCCCATCCCTAGAAACATTCAAGGTCAGGTTGGATGGGGCCCAGAGCAACCTGATCTAGTTAAACATGTCCCTGCTTACTGCAGGGGGATTGGACTAGATGACCTCTAAAGGTCCCTTCTAACTTTAAGCATTCTAGGATTCTATGATTCCTGATTATTTTTCATAATTCTTTTACTCTCAAAGGAGAAACACGGTATGCATAAGGACTTTTACATAATATCCCATAATACCTCTTGGGCCTCGATAGAGTATGCCTTGTAGTATCTGCACACCAGTCATCAAGTGGCTAAACATCTTAATGAACGTATTTACAGGATGCAGCGATAAACTAGAACACAGACCACTGTATTTTACAACATCCTTGGTATTACGAGAGTGATTTTTCACTGACAAACAATATTGGCAGATTTTTATTTTTACCTGGAGTTCTGTGAACTTCAAGATATTTTATTCAGACTGCAGTGTGTCCTATAGCACAAACGTGAAAAGTGGCAGTGATCAACTTTTAGACAATGAATGTTGGGAGAAAATCAATAGTCTTATTGAAAAAAGAAAGCTCAAGAGGCTTCTAACCCTAAAAAGTTGATTTGTTACTTCACTATATTCCATTGCAAGAGCAAACTGTATTATTCTTTAGATTTACCATGTGCATTATTCCTTGTGTAGTTTCAAACATATTAGCAGTAATGGGAAAGAACATCTTTGGGTTAGCTCTTGTTTTCTCCTGATGTATATCAGTTAGATCTGTGGGGAGAAATACCCTATACTGTATCATGCAGATGAGCTATAAAACCTGCAAGAACAGGGGACTTCTTGCACTATATCTGACCCTGAAGATTAGATTGAAAAAATCTTAGTTTCAGATATTTTAAAAATGAATTGTTCCCAGAGACAATGAGAGGGAAAAGGATATTAAACACAGTGCAGGAAGGAAGATTAGAAGTAAATGTAAGGGGGGGTGGGTGTCCTGTGTTTGGGAAGGAAAATAATTTTAAGTACTAAATGTTTAGTTTTTAGAGATAAAAGCTTTTAAACATTAATTTAAAGTACTAAATGGATGACAAAGGAAAGTAATGATCTGTAACTTGAAAGAGCAAAAGTAAGCTACAACTAGCCAGAGTTTCTAGTAAAAAGGGATAACAGTGGCAGGGTATTTAAGACAGTGATATCTGAGTAATTGCTGAAAAAATATTTTGGGAAATTTTCCAAATGGTAAAGCAGAATATATTAGGCGAAGGACAGAGTAAGCAGAGTTTCACTGCAAACTATAGGCAGCATCTGTACTAAGAGTGAACTTTCACTGATGGACCTCCGTGGACTCTTTCAAGGAGGCAGGTTTCTGGGACTACATCCAACAAAGCACTTATTTTGGACTTAACTTTAAACATGCTAGGCTTAATTCACACAAAAGCGCTGACTGAATATAGTGTTTATCATGACTTAGTCTGGTAGCCCTTGGTTTCAATGAGATCCTCCTTTGTCTTCAAGCTCTTAATAAATTTAGAGTGCCGCAAATCATTACACTCTGACTTCATTGCCTTGATACACAATGAGTAAGTGTATATGGGCTATAGCCCAAAACCTCAGAGCAGTTAAACACCTACTTCACTGGAACGTTTTGAGCAGCTCTGGTCCCCAGTATTGAGAGATACATTACTACTAGAAAACAATAGATAAAAGAGCAGCAAATTTGATGAAAGTTATGTTTTCAGGTAGGGAGAAACTAGTCAGATGAGGAATCTGTATTTTGGAAAAGAGGTGATGGAAGAGTATGATAGATGTTCATAAAATCAAGAGAAGAATGACAATTCTCGTTATTTTTTTTTTTTTATAGTGTAAGACATACAGAGTTCCGATTAAATTGACAGCAGTGTGTTTAAAACAAGTATTATTTACGCTGTTCTTAATATAATTGTGGGTATTATGAACAGGAACTACTAAATTTTATTGATCTGGATACAGCCTCTGGTTTGTTGATGTTTATTGCCAGCAGTGAAGAAGAGATACCACTCTACATTTGTCTGAGCTTATACTCTTTTTGTAAGCACTGGCTCCTGGCCACTGTCTGAGAATGTTCTCACCTAGATGGCTCGTTGATCTGATCTTATGTGGCTCTTTTTACTCTAGAATCAATAGAAGACATGCACATAAATAGTTTCAAGAACCTGGGCCCAGCAATGTGATATCAAGAAAGCACAGTACAGTTGAAAGCAGAAAAACCTGAACATACCAGCGATAATAAAACTCAACATATATTTTAACTATTGGCACATCATTCATTTACGTAGACATGAATCAAGAGGATGTTTGTAAGCCCGTAGAGTTGATCACAAGTTATCATGCTCTAGGGAAGTAAAATGGCACAGTTGGCTGGAATTCTAAAGTGTTTTTGGTGTCTGATCTGCTTACTGCAATAAAGAGAACTTTATAAGAAGTTCTTACCTTTTTTTAGTAAACAAGGACACAATAAAGACCAATAGTTTTAAAACTGTGAAGTAAAGTGATTGAGAAAAAATTTAGTGATATGTAATGAATAAGACACTGGAGAAAGTTGTTCAGGGCAGCTTCAAGACCAGCCTAGACACTCACTTTTAGAAAAAGGACTGTCTAGTCGTTGATTTTCCTGTAGTTAAGATTGTATACTGTCTCAAAATATGTTAAAGTTCAAACTACATTTGCATTAGACAAATGTGCTAAAGACCTGTTTATAATCATTTATTAAAGCAACTAGCATACTCAAATAAAATATTCAATCATTTGCTATTTAACTTGTATATTAGGTACAAATAGGCAACCTGAAGATAGAAAGAGGTTATACCTTGACCAAGTTTATACACCAAGCCAAAAAAGTGTCCCAGTGCTCTCTTCACTTGCTAAACCACAATTCTTTCAGAAACTGTGTGCTATCATAAAATATATGAAGCAAAAAGAAACAAATCCTAAGAGAATAATTCCTTTTTGGTCGAATAAATATATATTTTGGATAACCTCAGAAAATCTAAGACTGTGATAGCATATGAATAATGGTTGATGCATGTGAGAGCCTGGTCTATGACCGCTGCATTCAAGGATCCTTTTATTGAAGGAAGAGCAAACCTTTTCATGATTGTTTTTTCACTCTGGTAATTTTATTTTTCTTTTTTGAAATGTACCCTGCTTGCGTTATAAATTTATTGGTAACCTTGGATTGTAATGCTGAAAATAACTTTTTCTTTCCACTGTTCTACTAACTAAGGAAATGAAAGAGCAAGAATTTCATTCTTGTTTTGAGAACGGAATTATGCCTACCTATTGGTCCACTATTTGTAGTTGAGATAGGAATTACTGTATTAAGGACTGCAGAATGATTTTAATTGTAATGGCCAGTCCATCATTATTAATATGAGTTGCAATGCCTCCAAAGTTTTTGTTCTCTAAAGAGAGAAATTAATTAAATAGTAAATTAATGAATTGTGAGTGAATTAAAGCAACAGAGGAAGAAGCACACAGCAGTAAAAAAACCCAACAACCAACCAAATAACCACCAACAAACCACAAAATAGAATGAAAACTGTAAGCAGTTGAAACCATTCATCTAGACCAGAGAAAATTAAAGTATATAATAAAACAGAGTACCTGTTGTCATTTAAAAAGAAAAGCAATTCCAACAATAAATCAAACAAAATCCAACAAAACTAAAAATGTGCAAAGCATGAATTGTAAAAAACATTGTCTATGCTCTAAAATCCTATACATTTATTCTTTAATGCTGAGTGGATAATAACATTTAGAGATTAAAATATTATATTTCTATCCCATGTTAATTTAGCTTGGAAGCAAACTCACTCAGGAAGGGAGAGGTTTGGTATGATTCTAGATGTGCTGCTTTAGGGGAAAAAGCAGCAATTCTTCATGCAAGATAGTCTCTACTAATGAAATGAATACAGTGTACTGTATCATAGTGTATCGAATTGAGCTTTTGGGCAAGTGGTAACCTAACTTAAAGATGGCTCAATGAGAAATAATTTTTAAAATGACATTTGAAATGGAATATGTTTTAAAGTCTATGGGGTGGTTTGACTTAAACGGATTCATCAATATGGCCCAGCACATAACCCAAATAATGAATTTCTTCATGTACCTTAGTCTCTGAAGAGAAACACGTCTTATCTACCGAAAGTTTCCCTAGAGACAGCTGTCTTTTTGCATGCAAGCACTATTATTTGCCCTAGAATTACCTAGGAAGCTCCAGCTGAAGACATTAATAAACCAAGGTGCTATTTCAGAAAGACAATTCAGATTCAGTTTCATCTTAATTAGGTGGAATAAGATTAAATCCCCATGGGAAAATCAGAGTAAAGGGAAAGGGAAAGGCAAAGAGCTAGTCAGTATTAGCTTTTAGTGCAACAGCGAGGTGAAGCAAAAGGGGAAAGCTTGTTGGATATCTTGGTAATATGCTTCCACTATCAAAAATATCTGCTAAGATGAAAATTGAGCCTTGCTGTCCTTAAATTATGGAAGGTTCTGCAGCCTCCGTGAGGACATTTCATTGAAGAAACAGGCTAAAATCTCCCAAATATCTTCTGTGACCTCAGGGAACTATTTCCTATGAACTTTAATGAAAGCCAGAATCTATCAACTACTACTTAGCATCATAAAAATACATTTGCGATGTATAAGCTTTGGACTGTATGTACTGAATTTCTGTTATTGGCAGAGTACTTTTGGAAGGTTCCAAAATGAAAAGTCATGCAGGGAGAATACAAATCTTACCATTAAGCAACTGTTCTAACTCCTTTTCATTCAATTTTTCAGTTATTTCACAACCCAAGCAGAGTAACCGATTTTTCAGACTTTTTAAAGGTTTGATTTTATGAGTCTTTGTTCATGAAGTCTGTACTGTATCAGTCCTCCAGGAAAGTGTAATAGGGTGCTGTGCTCATCAGAAATTTCAGTTTCTCTGGTGAGACTGAAAATGACAGGTTAGTAAAAATTCCCATGGCAATTTCTACAAGATTTGCTGTAGCCAAATTCCATATGGACGTTTGCATTCAGGTGGCATAACACCAATGGACATTCAGTCAGATACATAATTTATTTTTAGTTTGGAGCTAAAAGTGAGCCATGAAGGAAACTTTCTGAATGATACTTCATTTCAGAGGTGACTTCATACAGCATTATAGAGGTGACTGCCTGATGTATACAGTGAGCAAGTTATACAGATTATGCAATCAGCCTGTAAAGCTAGTAACGTATTTTGTCATTTGGGGAGATGTAGGTATAGAAATGTCAAAGAGTCATTAAAGGAGATCCAAATACTGCCCTGAAGTGTTAAATGAAATCCAATTACATGTCATTCTACTTCATTTATTTGAGATCCTCTCATATCATTGAGATGGAGATAAAAAATAATAGATTAACTATATTTTTGCTATTGGGTAGATTACATCTTTATCTCTAACATCTTGTTTAAATACTGAGTTTGCTGCAACTAAAAATTACAAGAAACTTAGAGAACTCTCCACTCAGAATAAAAAATCCTTAAAAACCACGTTTGGCAAAAACCCTCAAACCTGAAAAACAAAGTTTCAGCAAGTCATGCTTTAGTACGCATGCGTTCAAAGCAATGTGGCATCAGTTTGGAGAACTGCATCCAATTCAGTCCAGTAGAGGAACTCATTTAATGAATATTGGAGATAAAAGACTACCTAGAGCCAGGATAAAGCAGGAATCCTGCATGACCCTCATTCATCTAGAAATCCTAGTTGGCTACTGCAACCCAAGAAGGGGAGAAGGCTACACAGAGACCTCTCTCTTCACAAGATTTTGCCAGACTGGAATCCAAATCATCCCACCCACTGCACCGGCCCTAACAAAAGTAATAGCCCTATTGCCTTCTTCTGTCTTCAAGAAATGCATGCTTTCATATGTCTATTCTATCTCACATATAATTTACATTTCCCTGTGACAAAGTGAGATGATTAAGTCCCACACGTGCTAATTTTAATGTCTTTTTTCTTTTCTTCTTCATGTAACCAATGAAGAGCTCCTCTGGGCATTAGAGTTGAAAATCAATTCCTCTGAAATAATTTTAATTTCTCTGCATTTATCATGAAATAAATGAAGCAGAATTTGTCTCACTTGTCTCCTATACACAGCAATTAGACAATCATGAAAGTGCATTTATGACATTTTTCCAAATTTAATTCCAATTTAAATAAGTCATATCTGGGCTTAACTGACCTGCATATTTTCAAAACTGAAGCAATGAGATATTAGCTAATTCTGCTTGCTAATATCTAAACAACATGTAGTAATATCCAAATGTATTATCTTTCTTCGTAACATAATATTTTGTTGGATGATGTTAATTTTTAAAACAGCAGGAATTGCAGACCATTCATATTAGGCCTTAGTTCTCTCTCAGGAGAGTGGACAGCCATTTCTGCCCCCTAAAGAGATCCTGATTCCACTGGGAAATATCAGAAATAGTTAAGAAGACGTCTACAGTTCAGTGGTAGAGAAGAGATCTATCTTCCGAAAGGTAAAGCACAATGAAAACCAGGTGGCAGCTTACTTGATATTTACAGTTTGATATGACGTCAGTAAGAAGGGTAGTACGGATTGATTTTAATGGCAAACAGTTGAGCATGCTTATTGATTTTGGAGACCAGTTACTTTACAAATGGAAAAGACCATTAATATGCTGAAATCATAGCACTGATGATACAGATAATTAAAAGTGACCTTGTGTTTAAATCCCTTCCTTCCAGGTAAAATACAGGGCTCTCTGGATTGGAATGTGCTCCCAAATGAAACTTTCAAAGCATCATTATTATTTATTTTTATTTATTATAAGGCAAGATTTCAAGATTCCACAGAAATAAAGGAGGTTGTGTTAAGATCTCATAGATTTTTTTTTTTAGTAATCATTTAAAAGTTTGCTAAAGAACAACAAAATAGAATGTGAGAATTTTTAATAGGCTGCTATATTTAAGGTTTAATGAAATCACTATGAAATGGAAATCATAATGAAATGCATTTTCACCCAGAGTTACTGAAGTCTTTCTAAAATGGTCCTAGAAATTCTTCCCTTTCACTTTTGGCCAAGCAGATATTAGAAAAAAAAAATAGTAGAAAGCAGATGAAATAAAAGCAGGCAGGAGAAACAGGGCAAAAAAGTAAGGAAATTAAAATTATTAGAAACAAGGATGGAGAATGATTAGTGTTCTTTTTCAGTTCCTCACCTTCCTTCTTGTCAATGCAGTTTAGATCACTTTCTTGTTAAGTCAAAGTATAGTGAGTATCTTCTCGCATTTGTAAACTTTCTTCAGGAGAGGTCATTGATTTTCATTATAATTTCATTATATATTTCCACTTTCAAAAGACTCCATGGACAAGCTGAAATGAAAATTAAAATTTTTAAATCTTGTCAAGTATTCCACAGACAATAATTTTGAGATTTCAGTAATCTGTGTGCTTGTATAGGGCTGACTACAATTCTGTCCCTCGCCAGTGCCAGCAGACCACACCAGAAATTCAAATGTATACATCCATAAAGTCACAATAAGTATATGCAGTTTTCTTTGCTAAGTCATATGTAAGACTATTTGAGAACACATGAATGTGTCAGCTTTTCACTCAGCAGGACTCCATTAATCCTGTATTTTTAAACTAATTCTTGTATCATTAAATGAATAATATATTTCATGTACTGCATGAAGCAACAAATGACTATCAGTTTGAGAACCAACGTTCTTTGACAGAATCTCTGATCAGAAAACCATCACACTTTTCTATGAAGAAAAGTATGTTGGGTTTCAAGAAGATGAATTCTCCTTTGGCAGTTAAACAACTTTTTGTCATATATTGAATTTTACATAAATTAAAATAGGAACTTCTCCAATTTTTATCAACTGTATTTAGGTTTATAGAATAAAATGTCATGCCTTAAGAACATAGATAACTCTGGTTTCAGAGTTAGGAGAGCTACCAACATTAATCTCACAGGAAAGGACCATACAATTTAGGGAAAGACCACATTGCAACTTTGTATTTGTATAGGAAAAATTCTCAATGAGACATTAGCTCCTACAGAGTGAAGTAGAAGTTGGTCTATCATCAGATTCAGGAGCCCCGCGCTCTAACTCTAAGATGTTGTTTTATACAGTCGACATTCTCAAGCACCAGTCAGCCTATTTTTTCAGGGTGTGAACAGAGTCTTTGTTTCCACATGGGAAGTCACTTGTTGTAGGCCAAGAGCTGCTGAATGTGATGTATTATATTTGCTTAAGTTAACAGTATTAGCATGCCTAGCAGGGAGTAGTGATGTGGCCAGCTTAGGCTAGCTTTAAGTAATCTATCAAACAAGGAGCAGATGTATGATAACAGCTGTCAAAGCTGCAATTTAAGGTACAGGGAACTGTATCTTCTGTTGTAATTATAGTCGTAATTAATATAGAACCGATGGCTCCAGTAGAATTATGCCAGTTTGAACTATCAAAGGACATGATCCACAATTTCTATATATCGACATATTGATACATATATGAAGCTATGAGTCCATAAATAAATACAAATTTTACATATTAGATCACTTGAGAGAGATGCTTGATTCTGAGATTTCAGAATTCTGAATCCATTAGACCACACTATTAAATCAAATAATGGCTTTTGTCAATGATTAGTAAAAAACATATTGCTGTCAGCATGTATGTGTGTATAACAGGTTTCCTCCACCACCAAGTCTAATGAAGTTAAAGCACTTAAATCAGCACATAGCATCCTGAGGTTGTAAGAACAGCTGTTAGCAGAGGTCAGAGCTTCTGAATTTTACAAGGAGGCAGCATGTGTGCTGTTACCTCTTGTCCTTTGTAGCAAGTTCAAGTTCTAGGGAGATCTAAAAATCCTGAACCAATATTGCTCACAGAGGTATTTTGGTATCTGCAGGAAGTTCTGGCTGTTGCCCTCTATGACATATCTTTGAAAAAGCCATGTGTTGCTCATAGACAGTTAACGTTCAGGTGTCAGGAAATATCCATTCTGGGAACAGCCTCTAAATGTAGAGTCATCTTTCCCAGAAAAGTTAGATATTCAGAAAAAGTTTTGTGTGAGGACTAAAGCATAACACTAGACAGGCATGCACTCTACTCTGGGGAACTAAAGAATAAGCAAGATGGTAATGAAAAAAGACAGTAGTATAACCTACATTAGAGAGAAAACTTGAAAATCATGGCTGCTTTATAGTCTTCACAGTGGCCGTGAATATGTTAGAAAATGCAGCTGGAAAAAGAATTTTCTCTTTCACTCTAAGGGTTTTTACAGCAAGAGAAGTAAGATAGAAATACCTTTAATAACAACAAAGAAAGAAAAATAGTAATCTTAGTAAGAAACGAAGGGCCAGATTCTGGTTTGGTATAAATCAGATGTTGGATGGCTGGCCTGGGGCATCCTGCGTTGTCATGTGAGAGAGCTTGCACGGTGTACAGCCTTCTTCCTTATTCCCACTGTGTTTGCATGCAGCCCCAGCTGTAGTTCTGTGGGGTGTTTTATTCCAGATTCCAAACCTTTGAATGCTGAAGTCATACTAGGCAGAAATGAATATTGTTTCATAAGGTTTTGTATGATAAAAATAGACTGTCTTTTAAAATGCAGCTGGCCAAAGGAAAACTTTTTTTTCTCCCTACAGCCAATGTGACTATCTCCCCCTGCCAGCACAGCATAAAGTACAGTAAAATCCCCAAAAAATCTATGAGGATGAAAAGGAGCAGAAATCTTGTGCAAGAAACCTGCTCTTTTTGATTTATTTGATTTCACCTTTACAAAGACAGCAAACAAGACAACTTTTTTTTACAGCAAGTCATTGTGGAGTTATTGCAGTAGTCTGAAAGAAACAATATTTGATTTCAAAAATTAATTCCTACTGACTAAAGTAATGTTGCTGTTTATGCACTCTTCCTAAGGCCAAGCAAAAAAGAACTTTTAAGCCAGG
Organism: Opisthocomus hoazin; assembly: GCF_030867145.1. NCBI lineage: Eukaryota > Metazoa > Chordata > Aves > Opisthocomiformes > Opisthocomidae > Opisthocomus > Opisthocomus hoazin. The sequence continues at coordinate 40,159,701 of NC_134420.1, forward strand.
ACTGCATAAACAGTAACGTTACTTTAGGGAGCAGAAGTCCCCTAACATACTGTGGATTTGGGAAAGGCTTTTTTTTACCCCCAGGCTATAACAATTTTATTCTATATTCTCTCATGCTGCCTCAGGATGACCCCGAGATTCTCTCAGCTTTATAAAACAAAGGAAACCAAGTAGTGAATTAGCTGTTTTGACAGCAGAGAAAGAGCCACGGAATTTCAAAATATGTAGTTGATCAAAATTCTCCTAAACGTTGAAATACACTTCAAAAAATATAAGTACTGTAAAATTCAAGTGAGAACAGAAAAGAAAATATTCTGTGAGGACTTTCTTTAATTTATCATCTTTTTTCATGGGACTAGTGTTGTCTTTCTACATATTGTTATCTGAGCAGATTGAATACAGAAGAAAAAGCAACTTCCCATGAAAAGTGTTATAACTTCTTTATTGAAGTTTTCATGGTAGTCATACTGATACCCATCGTGCATGGCCTACCATGGGGGTACCAAGCAAAATTCTCACAAGCATTAACTTTTTTTAGGATTACATTTTTGTTATAGCACAAACTATGACAAGTTCATTTCAACGACTAGCCCATTTCAAATGATTTTGCTATTACATGCTCAGGTTTCTTGTACCTTGAATTATCGCAGTCCTTGTTTTTCACTTGTCTGGAATTTATTGCTTAAATCTCCTGTAATATCAAAGTTTTATTATTAGTGTTATTCCTATAAAAATGGTATAACAAATATAAAAAAATCCCTTATTATTCACATATATTCCACGTTAACTTCATGCAAGTACAGAACTTGACCTTGTGTGACTCCAGTGGTCCCTTGATGATCAGAATGCTGCTGTACAGATCAGAATAAAAGCAAATCTAGACCAGATGTTCTTACTATTAGATAGATTAGCCCAAAACTAAAATTAGGAAAACATACTGGATCTGATTTACTATCAGTATATGATCTGTTGCTGCACAGGGAGCAATGGATAGCAGAGCAGAGTCAAATGGCAATTTATTAACGCGGGCATGGGAGTTCCATACCCTTACCCCTGACTGCTCTAAAAATGCTGAACGGAGAGCCCCAGTCGGGTGATGAAAGCTGGTTTTTGACAGTAAAACCTCAGGAAAAACAACATGAAATCATTTAAAAAATGGTGCATGCGAAAGTACTGACGGAAATACTTATCTGCTCAAAAATTGCTTGTCTACAGATATATAAACACGTATAATTTCAACCTTTGCCTTGAATTTCTCAGTGAAAAGATTAATTTTCTTGAAGTATTGTGGTGAGCTACCAAACAGCAACATCCATATGATTCTGTTCTTGGTTTAGCACAACCCTTCTTTCACACTATGTGATTTGTGTTTGATAAGAACTTTAGACTTTGGATAAAAACATAAATTTTTCATACAGTATTCCCAATTTGGCATAACTAAAATACAGCAAGAAAATTTCATGCTCTGAGGCAGGCTATTTCAAATTTCAGGCTTATAGGAGATTTCATCACAATGTGCATATTAAAAAATCCTTATGTGTATATAACAACTGCAATAAAAAATTCTCAGGATGTTTTCATAAAACTTAAACAAGCTTGCCAGAATTCTGTGAAACAGGAAAAGATGTTCATTATAGTTGTTCAAAGCTTTTCAGCCAAATATTTTATTCACCAAAAATCTAGATTTAGGTGGACTGACTCTGTTTATGGATTCAAGTTCAATTCTTAGAATTGCCCGTGATGAAAACTGTGTGCATGAGAAACTGTGCTGTGGGACTGTTTTAAAAAAGTTGGAATTTAAAGAAAAATCTACAAAATTACTTGAAACTGTCATTGGTTTTGAACAAAATTTAATCTGGGAAATTTTTATTGCATCAGGGAAATGACAAGAAAAGTAAATGGTTGTAAAAGATTACTTTAATTGTTCAATTTGACAAGTGAAGAAAAAAACCACAACAGTCACATGCTGTAAACACCATTTCTGTTCTGTGCATAAGTGAACTGAAGCCTTACATGTGATTTTGTGACATGACCAGTCAAGGGCAAAGTGAAGGGTGAAATTAAGCTTTCTTTTTGTAATCTGCTGGTTGGTTTTGTGTTTGGTTTCCTGTTGACTCAGAAAGCACCACTCACTTCCCAGTAGCAACGACTGGGTCCTGAATATCTAGATTTTTTTTGTCCTTTAGGGCACAGCAACATCAAAGTCATTTTATTTCAGTGTTAGGTGGCTGCTGAGTCATGGTTTTGATTATAGCAGTAGTACGAGCTGCCCACATACCATCTCAGGCAAATCACTGCTTTATTAATCAGTCCTCCAGTACAGAGGTAGCACAGACCCATTTATACACTAGCCAGACAGTCTTATTTCTCTGGTATCTGGGTTAAATAGCAGATCACTATAGCGGTTAGCAGGTAGCAGTGATGCTTATAGCAAGTACTGCAATGTAACTTCAAAATGTGCACTTAAGGACTCTGCAGCTGGTGTTTAAAATCTGTCCTAGAGCAGATGGGGAATACTCTCTCAGGAGTACATGTTCACATCTGAAAGCATGCTAAGCATTCCCAAATGTTTCTTCTGCTGGGACTCTGCCTGCTTTAGAGAAAAAAAAGTACTAAATTGAGGCCTTTGCTCTGCAGTTATATCTCCACTTTGTGGTCATCTGCCTACACACTCCTGCATATTTGAAGCAGTTCAACATACGTGTGTGCTTCTGTGCTCTGCACGCAGTTCAACATATGTGTGCACTCACACAAGCCTTGCTGGTCTTGGTGAAATTAGGGGTCTCCAGAGGTGCAGCAGTCACCATGTCTACCCTGGCAGTTTCAATCTACTGTAAACAAGCTATTGATTTCTCGTATATGATGTAGGGTATATTCTGTTTGTTCCTGTTTTTTCTCAGACATGCTTTTGCTAGAAAGTGAGAAGAACTAGCTTTGGGGGCATTATGGTAAGAAAGAAGCTGATGAATCAGTTTTCTGTTTGCCTCCCTCAGTATTCCTCACATATTCTCTGTCCCACCAAACCTGCAAACTAGCAGGAATAACACTGCAGCTGCCAACTTGCTGACTCTCACCTAACCTATCCCTGGGTCTTTTCATCCACTTTTTATCACATCTCACCTTGTTCTATTTATAATCTAGTTCACAGAAAAATTTGAAGTTCACTACATTGCTACAAGACAATGTCCAAATTTTACTCTTATTTAATCTAACATAAATATGCAGTTTCATATGTGCATAAATGTCATATGCATTCCTACTGCAACACAATACGCAGTGAGAACATCCTACATCTGGTTGAATCTAAAGAATTTAAAGAATCATAAATATTATATGTAAGCAACATATTAGCATAAATATCAGAAAGATTTTTGCCATCTGCAAAAGTGTTTCAGAAATACAGATGTGTACATTGGAGGCTTGAGGAGTCAGAAAGGTTACTTAAGGAGATGCTCTCTGTTCATTGAAAATGAGTTAATGAGTGATGCATTTTCCTCCTGTGCAAACCGACTCTTCCTGTTATTACTGCTTCCACATACTGCTCTGCAGCCTTGCCTTTGCTCACCTTTGGAAGTTTAAACAAGGATTAGACAAAGAACTAGAAAGGGGCTTTCTGCTGTTACTGCTGGCTGCTGGTATGTTAAGTGAAGATTCCAACTGATATTCCTCGACTGAGAGACTCAAATTAAGGAGATTTGCTGACTCTTAAAGTTCCATTTCCACATCAGAGGGAGAAGCAGTGTGACACGCTCTGCATCACAGCAGTGCAGTTTTGGCCAAGCTCCAAGTGAGCAAGGGCTGACTTAGATCTCAGTGGGTGGTGGCCATTACACGTTTTGGGGAGGCTATTTAAAAGTGTCATGTGAACTAGTTCTATCAAAGAGGAGAAAGTACAGGTAGTAAAGTCACCCTGTGACATCTACCCTCCTGCTGCGAGTTAACATACAGAAATGGAGCTATCTGAAGCACAGAGCTGTTCACAAGAGGGAAATCAAACAAAACAAATTGGAGATAATTTGATGTTGTTAAAATCAGAACTGTCGCACCAAGAATTCCTATGAAGTAGAAGTTGTAAAGGGCTTCTGCTGCGACTAAGCATTTGGCGAACAATAGGATCACTGCAGACCATGCCAGAATGTTTATTTCTACCCTTTAAACCGGTTGAGCATATCAAGTAAGCATTTTGGCAGAGAGTCCTGAAAATGATGACCATTTTCTGTTAAATGGAAGTCTATGAGTCAAATTTGCCTTAGATTTCCAGATTATTAGAAAAATAAAGTTTGACACAACTAGGAGCAGGTCAAATATTTTTTAAATACAAAAGTTTATCACTGTGCAATGCCTAGAATAATTGCCCAGTGCAGACATTCTCTGCTATTAACAATAGGATACAGGGCCAGGAAGAATACTGCTGCTTCACTGATGGTGGTAAAAATCAAATATTTCTTAATTAAGTTGCTATAGAACATTAAAAAAGGCACAAAACCCTCAAACTAACCCACAAAGACATAAAATAAGCATTTTTTAATGTGTTGTCCTTAGGAATTCCATGTTCACTAATATGTACTCCACATTTTTCCGAAGTTACTATGAACTTACTATGAAGTAACCAGGTTAACTCAGATACTACTCCATAGTGGTGACACACTGAGATAAATAACATTGTAAGACAACTACAAGTGATAACTGATATTAACGATTAAGAGGAAATCTTTTGTTCTCCTTTTACATATTTCAATAACAGCAGAAACATCATTTTCTTATCTGTACTTCCCAGAATCATAAAATTATTACTTATAAAAATGTACTCAAGTATGTACTGTGCTGAAATGAAACCAGATGAATGCTTTTATCTTAAAGATATCCAAGCTCAAGAACTGTAGGTGAAAAATGCAGCACTTACTGGTAGCACGTATTACCTCAAAGAAACTGGAGATGAGGAAACCAGCTGTGGGGCTAATTGACTTAATAATTAATTAATAGTAGTGATTCCAGTGAGAGAATGAAAAGTATCGCAAATTACAAGAAATTATTATCAAAACGTTCAGTGAGGTATAGGTTCTTGCAGAGGAATCTGTTGGAGCAGACACACTTTCCCTACGAAGATTACAGGTACCAGGTGAGGCTATTGGTACAATGCAACAAAATATGACATTGGCTAGCTACCATATGGACTAATAGAGACCATAACATTAATCTAGTAACTGATAGCTATCTTGAAAGATAAGGTAAAGAGCTGAATACCAACAGCAGTACATTAGTAAAATATAGACCTGCATCTTTGTGTTGAAAATCTCAGCAAATGGTGTAAAAATTTGACGACTATCAATAAATACTTGAGCGTAAACACATGGCCAGTTGTGACAGAGCCCAGATTTAATTGTAGTCAACAGCACAATGCAAACTTGTAGCGTGCGGAGTCATCAGCTATCCCTAAACAGGACAGATTCCTGATTAAATAGGCAATAGGAGCTAAAAGTCTCCAGACCAGATGCTCCTCTCTGTGGTAATGCAACCAAAATTCTGGAAGAGACGGCCTTAAAATCTTAGAAGAGAAAATAGGACTGCTTATTGTTCCTGACCTATCTGCAGATTTAAAATTTGATTTGACAGCACATTCACAATTTCACTTTCCAGGAGCCTGGATTTGCAGAATGGCATGTCAAAGGAGGAGGCAAAGTCAATGGCAAAGTTGTCATCACCTTTGAAAGCAGGACAGCTAGCAAGAATAGGTCAAATGCACCTGTATCAGCTGCTAAGAGTGAAGGAGCTGTATTTACCTTGAATGGTCTGTTTGAATAAGAACATCCAATGGTTGTATGAACTCAGCAAGTTATATGAGCTTCTCCATGATGTTGCTATTTCCTTTTCCTTGGAAGGAAGGAAACAGACAGAATTTGGTCATGTAGACCACATGAAATCTATGAGGATATTTTTACCTCCTGAGGATTTTTTTATACTGGAAAATTTCAATTGTAGCTAGGAATACTCTTACCGCATTTAAGATTATAATTTTGTTTCTTATCTGTTCAACAGGAATAAGTTTGTGCTGCCTGATGAGAAATTTGAGTAATCATTAATAATTAATGGGAACTCACTAATTATTCTATGTAAGAAATACATACCTAAATCTCAGAATTTTCTGACATCAATTAAAAATTTGTCACATAAACCAAAGCAATATTAGAAAAGGGGTTTATCAATTAGTAAACTGTTAAAATACTTTGAAACGTAGGAGGAATGTATCAGTTTGCAGTTCAAAAGTGTAAGAGTACGACTAAAACTGCTGTACATTGAGCTATGCGTGAAATCACTAGTCTAAATTTCTTTGCCTGTCTATATGTAAGGCATAAATCCAATTCTTGTTCAGATGGACTTCTTTGATTTCGATGTAGGGAAAATAAATGTGCTCTAAGACTGTAGGTAGTTCTTTTATTGCAGATTTTTTACAGTGATTGAATTTGCTGTATGTAGAGTCCATAATTTCACTGTTAGTGGTTGCACAGTTTTCTGGAAGTGGATAATTCTGCCATTTGAAAGTAATGGTATTACAAGGATGAAACCCTATCAATGTCTAGTATCATAACTGAAAATAATCATACTGTAAACCCCTCGTAGTTCATGACATTTCGGTTTTGCTGTACTATGGATATTGGGCTTCATTCTGACATCATCAAGACCGTTTTAATTCTGGTGAAACACTGCTGAAATCAAAGAATGATTACTACATATGTATGCAACTAAATATTTTCACAGTGAAGTCTTTTGATTTTAAAGTATTATTCCAGTAGGACTGAACATGCCCATAATCTATAGAGGGGCTCTGTTTCCTGGATATTTAATCTTTGGACAATGGGGCTTATGTATCGTCTCAGATGCAGTGATGGAATGTGGGCATTTCTTACACACGGGAATATGAACTTGCTAAGAGTCATATAGGACTTACTTTTTTTTATTAAAGTTAGCATAATTCACAATGCAATTAATTCTATATTCTGCATCTAAGGTAAGCATATAAAAGAATCAAATCTTTAGTCTTTCTTCACCCATTTGATCCTTCCATTTCTTATTTAGGAATTTTGGACTTTTGGGGCATATAATCTTGTGTCAAAATCTTCCTACAACTATAATTTTGTTTTAAAAATCTATTTGGATTTTTAGGCAGGTTATTTTATTTGCACATATTAACAATAGCACATCATTTTAAAATTTTATTCTAGCCCATGTTATCAGAAGTTTTGGCTGTGTTGTTTTGAATTGGCAAAGAATCATTCATGAGATTTTTTTTTCTTTGATGCAGAAGCAAATAAAAGTGAAGATTTTTGCATATGGGAAATTGTGAATAGTCAACCATGTTATTCTCAGTGGTTCACTGGAATATGATTAATTTCATAATTTTTAACATTTTGATAATCTGAATGGTATCATCCTAGCAAAACATTGTTGGTGTTGATTCTATCGTTTCTTCTACATGGTTTTATGATTGAACTCTCTTCAGGTTTCCTTCATTAAACACTGCATGAGTATTTTACATTAAATATATTGGTTGTCTTCTGCAATTAGTATTGACTGTTTGTTCAATAGAATACATTGGCGGTTATCAATGATTCCTAATGCCATCTTAATACTGATATGCTGCAGATATTAATAGCAGTCATCAATCACAGTTATGGCTGAAAACTCTTCATTTAGTCTTAATAAAGAAAAAGTTAATTTCTCTTGTTTAATGATTGCAAAAACAAAATGGCATTATGAACCAGTATTTCAAATCTTTTAGTAGTAATGAAATAAATGATCCAGTGATTAAAAGCAAGGGACAGGTGCGGATCTGGTTGCAGTTATAGGTAAATGTGTTTTTAAGGAACTGGAAAGCAAAAGAAAGTCGACATTGCAAGAAGGAAAGGTACAGATTTGTCTCTCATAGAAAACCTGGAAAAAGAGAGTTTCCTTTAGGGAAGCTTGCTCTTGGTGTAGAAGAAGGTTCAGAATACTGAAACTTTTTCTTAGTGTTTGTTTATGCTGTGTTCAAAAAAAGCAAATTTTCTGTGCATTTTTAACAAATAAATTGAACTGTAAGCAAAAATATCTCAGTAGTCCTCATCAGCATATCCTTCCTATGGAAACAGAGAAAACAGCAAAACCTTTGAATATTGGCTAACTGATTGAGCTTGAAGAGACTACCAAAATATAGTGCTATATGTTGGATGTTCATCTGTAAGGAAAAAGATAAGAGCCCTGCAAGACTGAATGCTGGTAAACATCCTGAAGTAGTGTGAAAGAAACAAAAATGCAAACAGCAATGAGATGACATAGCTCATGTTCAGGAAGGTAATCAAGTACAGTATTAAAGTCTTAGAATACCACACATCTTGAGGAGAATCTGTTCTCTTGGATAAATTCTGCAAAACTAGTAGTCCAGTAAAGACATCAAGTACATGAAAACAAAGTTTCAAAACCACTCAAAAAAATGAGAAGATTAGAGAGACTCCAAAAAGTTGCAGACTAAAAAATTTCAGAGAAAATACAGCTACATGGGGTTTTTTTTTGACTAATTATACTGTTAGATGAGAATACTTGAATTTTCAAAGGTTTAGACCAAAGACACTTTTTATCACTCTGTGCCAAAGTGTGATTGACTGGTCTTTATTGTATATGCAAGACAGATTTTACATTTTTTTATGTAGCTAACACTTCATAAGGATTTTTACTGAAACTGACATCTAAGTCCTAAGTGTGCTGGACATGGAATACACAAACTATTTATAGAACATTAAGCCTAATCAGTCATACCAGTTGTACTTGTGGATGCAAAAAATACGCCTTAAATATCTGAAAAATACCTGAACAGTATAAATATTGGGAATTTGTCTGCTTTTTCTAGTGGGTCTAATAAAAGAGAATATGACCTGCCTTGCTAGTATCTTAATATTATTGTGTCTATAATAGCACCATTAGTACCAGATAACCACTGTCTTTGTACTTCTCTTGTGAGGGTGAAATGGCCAAATATTTACTCATATTACGTTTTCTTTATATATTCATGTTTTGCCCACTTTGAAAATTAAAATATAAACATTCTGGTAAAAAAATCTGTTCTCTCCTTCATGCCACACAAAGACTAAATCACTTTTGCCTTCTTTGATATGGTGTGTATATGCACGTATAAAATACATTAAAGGTCTTTGTTTTACTGTATCGTGAAATTAAAAAGCATGCAGTCTCTGTAATTACATTGTCCTTTGCCGTCTCTTTAAAAAAGAAAAAGACTGTGTTCAAATTTTCCCCCTGTTTTATTTGCACCCTATTAACAACTGTTACTAGAGCTTTAATTATGCCCCTGTGATTGCAGAGATGCGGCTGACTTGTGTCATTTTCCTCCCAGGGGATGCTTTATAATTACCAGCATCCATCGTGGCTGCCTGTAAGCTGATGCTTTTTTATTACCAGTTCAATAATCACTGCATCCTTGTGAACATCTGCTCTACAAGCCATGCATCGGAGGTCCCAGTGCCTGTCACTCGATGCTCCCTTGCTGTGGTGACCCTTTTGCCCTCACCTTCAGTTTATATCTAATTTGCTTAGCAGAAGCTTCATCCAGATTGCCTCACAGGAACGCAATTAATGCTCCAGATTTGCAAACAAAGAAATTTTTCCCTCTTTTTTTCTTTTCTGTCTTATTATCTTAATGTCATATCCTATAATTTGTATTCACAGCAGGGTGAATCAATATAAATCCAGAGAAAAATATATTATTTGGTTGGTTATCTAGCTACATAATGCAAAGTATGTAAGTGGCGAGGATTTTTGCTCCATGAACATCCATATAGTATTCTCAAATTTAAGATAAATACTAGGCTCTCTGCATACATTTTCCTACAATGAACGTTGTAGAAAGCAAGGAAATGTTTTCTATATGAGAATATAAATGTTTTCTAAACAAGAGTTCTTCAGTACAAGAATTTAAAAGGCAGGAAATCTACTACATTTAAAAACATAAAATTGCTTGTGTTTATGCATATTTTTACATGGAAGTACATAAATTATGAGTGAATGTCTTTCGGTGAAAGAGGATTCTTGTTAGTTGCAGATACGGCTCACGCAGCTATGTCCAGGTAGTTGGGAATACCATCAACTTGTCTAGTTGGCTCTGTCACTCATGAGGGATGAAGCCTTGAAGCCATGCAGACTTCTGCCAATATAAATTTTAATGTTGGCCTACCGTAGCCAGGCAATGTACAACAGACCTTCAAATGAAATGACGGAAACGCTGTACGGCACAAAATCAGTAATGTTAGTGTTTCTCTCCACATGTTACTGTAATTTATACATGTCTCTGATTAAAGATTTTCATCTAACCTAGAGCAGTGAACACTGATATTATCTCTTAGGAGGAAGGATGCCAGAAAATTAGTAAGCACTGCACATCCATTTTGAAAAGAAGTAAAGTACTAATTGGAAACACACACTTTTTCTTAGTGGACACTTCTGTATAGTTTCTGGTAATTTCAGCCTTGTTTCTTGTTGATTAAAACTACCTGGTATAATAATATGATCAATAGTTACAGCATGTTATTTGGTATGTTTCTATAGCAATGCTCTAGATAGGAAATTATTCAAAGGTTTGAATACAGCCTTCAAAGGGCTTATTACAAATCCTGTGAGCCAGTTCAAATCAATGTAGCTGTAACTGCTGTGGCTAGGACGGGCCTGAAGAACCCTCACAAGAGAGAAAAGAAAATACTTGCTTGGGAGACTGGTCATACAGCCAAAATCCTGCATGGCAGCATAGAGGGATTTGAAATTGGGAGTGGGTCAGGGAGACATTAGTGTGCACTTGTAGGAAAACATAACCTCATACCTCACACTTCCCAAACCCTGTGTTACATGCCCTGTCTATGCACGTGTCAAAATTTTCTGCCAGTTAATGTATTTAAATTCTGTCTAGACCGGTACCGGATGAGAGAGGGAGATTTGAATTACCTGCCTGAGTGTCTCCTATTAAAAAAAAAATTAAAAATAAAAATTAATTGGTGTGGGTTATACTACATTTAACTCTATTGTACTTCATGGTCAATATGGTGGGCCTCATTAAAAATTAATGGTCAGGATATTGTAATGTACTTTAGTGGTCAGAGGTCAAAGGGCTCTTTAGTATAAAATAGAGACCATCCTGACCTCTTTCTGCCTTCAGGTTCACTCCTAAGGCCATAAGAGATGCAGAGGCCAGCTGCTTCCCTAGTACTTTCAGACTTTAAAAAGTGACTATAGTAAGACAGCAGTCTCCTCATAAAGCACGGCAAGGGCACAGCCAAGTTTTTCACTCTTGCTTCTCTAGCAGCACCATCTAGTAGGGTGCTGTGTACCTACATCAAATATGCAAAAATATATTAAATATACATACACATACGCATACAAAACTACTACAAAGCAAGCATGGCTTATCCTTAGAGATGGCACCCCAGAGACTACTTTTCCCCATTTTGTACCTGCATGGCAAAGCCTAACTTAAATCTGAAACCAAGCAAAGAACCTGCCTTGTGGGCAGGTCTAGAAATCCCACTAAGGCACCACTAGCCAGAAGAGGCATGGCGGCATCAGTCATTGCCCTCCTCTGAGCAGGAAGAGTGACTCTGCGGCTGCAACTCTCTCACACCGGGCATATCTCTGCGTCCCTTGCCAAGTCTGAAAATAGTCTTGCTTACAGATCCTGCAGCTGCTACAGCTGCAGCTGGTGAGGCATAAATTTGCCTTTGTCTTTAGTGGGCACTCTCTCTCCCTGTGTCTTCATTACTTTCCAAAGGGAAAGCCATGTCACCCAAAAAAGACACTCCACGCTCTTAAAGAAATAGTGTCCTGTTCTTGTGTTGAGGCAAGCAGAAGTTCGAAGCACCTCTCCTCTGAGCAGTATTGCACTGCTCAGCTGAAACTTTATAGCTTTTTGGGTTAAACAAAGCAGAGAAAAAATGATTTCATTAACTTATTTATTGAAAGACCTTGTCTGTATGACATTTAACACTTTTTATAGACTGTGAAGTACAGAGTTTAGTCAGCTAGTTACTCTACTTGAATGGTTTTTCATTATGTATTCTCCAGGATGAAACATCTTCCAGTGTTTCAGTGCCATCTGTAGATGCCACCATCAGTACCTCTCTTGTAGGACTTGGATTGGTTTTTAAATTAAAGATTTGCCTCCTTAAGGCTCTTCAAATCAGATAACTGCTCTTGCATAGTCTTGCCATTGTGCAAGATGGTGAAATAGGATTTATCTTTCTAAGAGCAGCAGCTTTTTTAAACATCAGATTTTTTTGCCTTTCGCTTCATATTGTTTGAAACTTCAAACAATACAGTTCTTTATAATCTTTTAATCTATCCTCCTACACAGAGACGTTTTTACTGTGACTAATTCATATACTTGGAAGTCATGTACATGAGGCCAGTTTTTCAGAAGACATAAATCCCTGTTGAAATCAGCTGGACATAAAGAGCCTAGTATCTGGCTAGATAAAAAGAAAACTTTACAAACCTAAGAATAAATAAATGGTTATAAGACATCTGTCCCGATTTCACCAGTCACTGTAATTTCAGAAAATTGTGTTTAAAGATGGTTACTAGATTTGTCAATTCAACTTTTCTGATCAGAACTAAGAAAATGGAAAATATTCAAGACTAGAATCAAATATCACAGTACAATAAGGAACTAACAGATCTCAGAGAATCATGAAGTGTGACTGATTTCACAATAACTGTCACGTAACTGACTACCAATCTTTAACAAGCAAGGCATTTAAGCTTTTAAGTAATAGCTCATTTCTAACACCAAAGACTGGCTAACAAAACAGAATTTATTTTGGTCACTTGCAGATACGGGTCAATTCATTATACTTAAAATATCTTTATGGTCTAGTGGACTAAATATGATAGAAATGAGAAAACTCTGAGCTCTAATTATTACTTTGATATTTACTTTATGTAACTATTCTTAGGCAAGCTGTGCGAATTTCTTATGTTTTATTTTTGCTATCCATAAAAAAAGTGTGTGGTTCATAAGTACTCACAGCACCTACCTATGTCAGATGTTGTGATAATTGGTAAAAGTTTGTTCAGCTTTTAGTAGAGTCATCTCACGATTCTCAGTGAATAAGTTTCCAGTTATTCAGTTCTATTTATCTTTAAATTTTAGATACCAGTTTTGAGTAAGATAAACAGAAGTTTTCTTAGAAAAATAGTATCATACAGATAATTATTAGTAAACATAGAATTAATAGTTTAGAGTTAGATTTTGGAAACACTGGTCTGGTGCATAGATAGAATATGATCTCTTTTATAATGTTTGGTCTTGTTTCTTCCAATTTGAATATATCTCAAATATTTGTAAAGTGACTTTTTCAAACTTATAAGGAAAGTGGACCACACATATTTATAAGAGAGTTTATTTATTTACATGAATTATTGCTTTCATAATTTACTGGAGTTCTTTGAAGACAACTGTTAAGTTTCATATGGGATATATGGCAAATGGGTGCTGCATAGAGTATAAAAATTGTTTGAAAATAGTAACACAGTGATGCACATATACACATACACACACAAAAATAGATGGAGAGATACCTGCATGAGGTGTAACAAGGATAGTGAACACACCTATATGATGATACAAGACTTGATTTTACAAAGTTATTAATTTTTTTCTAAGAGTAAGTATTCTACAGTTATGAAATCAGAGAGGTTGTCTGAGAAGACATCTTAGTTTCATGAAATAATCATTAGTATGATTATAACAGAGATCACTGAAGACACTAAAAAAGGCAACGTGAAAATAAATAAATATTTCATAGGATACTGAATAAATATATTTAGATACACAACAGAAAATCAGATTTCATGTACAAATATGAAATAATGGTTTTAGCACTAAAAAACTAGGCAGTGAGTGTTGAACAGCATGAGTAGTGATAGTTGTTAGCCAAGAGAAAGACTGAAAATTTCCAGAGAAAAATAATTATCAGCATTTTAGTGCTGATGTCTGATGTTAGAACATGTGAAGAAAATGCCACGGGAAACAAAGTTTGGGAAACTAAGTTTAGTAAACAAAATAAATTGCAAAAGGCGGTGGACTGTTTTGTAAATATTCTTTTCCATTTTAGTCAAAATGCCCTAATGATATCTATATCCCTGTCTTCTACATGAATACAAGCAGAGGCATAGTAGATTTTAGTGTACACAAACAGGAAGAAGAATAGGAAGAAGAGAGTACTAATTAGAAGGCAGCAAAGACAAGGCAGTACATGAGCCTGAACTCTGGAAAAGATGAACTTTATAAAGAAGGAAACATAAGGTATAAAAGTGGAAAATACATTAGTAGCATATTCTGAAACAGCACTGCATTAAAGTTTATCTACCTGTGAAGACATTCGGAGAAGGAAACATGGAAGGACTGGAAAAATTCTACAAGTTTTCATTTGGGGTTTATTTTTTCTTCATTATGACTAATGTAAAATTGTTAAAGCACTATTTCATTTCAAATGTTATTTGAAAATTTCTGATATTATCATGAGAAAAACTTGAGCATAATCTTCAAGGCTACATATGCTACATTTCTTTTCATAAAGCCAGTTTGTTACATGCGTTTGAAACAGGAACATATCTATATTACATACTGGTAGGGCTAGATTTCTTATTTATTGAAAGTAATAATCATCTGTATACTGACTCAGATGTGCTTTTGATCAGGTCTTTTGAAACTTCTCTTTGCTTTCTTGTATTTTGTGCCTGTAACCATTTGCTATATACTATACTAACTATACTGTTACTATTTTTATATACTACATATTTAAAGAAGTTTCCCTTTAGATTATTTCTCTTCTTAATATATAAAGAAAAATCCTAAAAGTTCATTTAATATACACCTGTGTAATGTCAATCTTTTACTGAAACTGCAGTACAAACACCTTTATGACAAGTACTTGTGTTATTTGAAGAAGCAGTCGGATGCTTTCTGCAACAAGTTAAAACATGCAACATTTTAAAGAAAATTAGTAAAACTAAAGCTTGTAAATTTTGTACTATAAGTCAAACAGCGGAGTTTTAAAAAAATTCATTTTCACATTTTTAAAGTTGAAGAAAAGTCTTCCTCACCTACAAAAACTTGCATGGTTTTAAGTCAAAATTACTCTCTTTTGTCAGAAAACTGAGGTAACATTCAAACTATTCAGATGTCTTCATATCTGCAAAATGTTGGAAAGGGTTGTAAAGTAACATAGAGCTATCCTGCACAACATTTTTATTAACTGAATTATTTATGCATTTTACAGAACGTCCTATACGCTTTTGCTTTTTTCTTTACTAGAAAGCCACCACGTCTTGCACAATGCTTCTTTAAAAGTGTGTCACACTGGATCCTGGTAGTTTTTGATTATGACAAGACAAATCAAAGCAGCGTAGTGTGGTTTTTATTCTGTGTGCACTGCATATCTCCTATTCTAAAAGCATACAATACTTTCTAGTGAAATTTGTGTTGCAATACCTCTTAAAATCAGTGAAATTGTAGCTGCAGCAACCCATTTAGAATCCATTATCAACTGACATTGACATGTATTTTTTCAGCTGTTCAGAGCACCCTTAATTAGGTACCAAAACCCAAACAAATAAAGGTATTTATATGTCAGATTCTCAGGACATGGATAGATAAGTTTTTGTAACAGTATGTAAAGTTAAAAACTCAAATCTGAGAAATCAGTCATCTGAACATATAAAACATCCTGAACATGAGGCTTTCCTATGTGTAAGTGCAACAATATAAAACCAAAATCACGTACAATAAATCAATTAAAATCCAAACAGCTTTGCTGATATATTGCAGAACTGGAACAGAAGAAACATATAATGTGTCTTTTTTAAAAAATGAAAGATGATTTGGGAGAAGAAAGAGAAGCATTTGGAAAAGCAGAGCTGAATTATGGCAATGCCCTAGCTGGAACTTGGGAAACAGGTATATTACGTTACAGCTTCTGAAAAGAACCTACTTCAGTCTATCTGGGTTTTAGTGAGAGGAGAGCATAAACTACTTTCATACTTTCATGGCCTTTTTTATTAATGCTGTTCCTTTCTTTCTCCACCTCCTCGCCACCAAAACCAAAATCTCAGAGCTTCTAATGTGGACTGAAAGCAATATGTCACAGACACACTGGTACAGAGATTCCATAACTGCAAATAAAAATATTTAGAATCCCTGGAAGCAAAACTTTAGATCTTGTCCAAGCTGACTCAGGTCATTAGCTTTTGAAAATGGACACACTGAGTGCCATAGCAAATGCAGTGTATAAAACGGAATTAAGGTATTAGAAGTGCAATTCCATTTTTATTTTCATTGTGGACAATTAAAGTTCTACATCATTTTAATGGGAAAAGTTTCTGCCAGCAAACTCAGACAAAAATGTCCTCTCCTCTTGTTGTCCTTGGACGCTTGTCTCAAAAAAGAAAATGTCCTGCCTAAGCAAGGCAGACACAGTTTGAATAGTGCCAAACATGATGGCAGTTTGGATAATCTGCCAAACATTTTGAAGTAACAGGCAACATATATAATAAGAGTCATTACTCCTTAGAAAAGCAGCCACAAATCTTATATGGTTTCTTTTTTATTAGTTACTTTCAAAGGTTATTTTAAGCGTTTGTAGACCACTAAAAGTTGGATACCTGCATGTTCCATAGTATCTTTAAAGGAGTTAAGCCTCAATGCAAACTCCTCTGTGTAGCTGGTGATTATGAGGCTCTTGGATTTTATTTGTTTAATCATTGCATCAAGTGTTAGTTTTATTATAAATGAATCAAAGATAATTAAAATTACATATATTGTTGGCCTATTACTTTCATATCAGTACTTAGGTGCCAAGTCCACTATTGTCCCAGTGACAGGTGGATGAACCCATTGACTCTTGCTTCTGCTGTTTGACAAGTGTGTTCCCCTTGTCAGTGGCTAACCCTCTTGTGGTGGAAGAACTCTACCAGCTCCTTTGAAATGGCTCAGATTCTAAAAATACCACAAACTACTTAGCAGCAGCCCCCGATCCCACCCCCAATCATTGCACACAGATAGAAAACAAGCATTTCAAAACACTCTCCACTCCATTGTTCTTGTATATAGTGTTCTCCAGAATAACATTCTTTCTTTTTTTTCCCTTTCTGCAAAAATATGGGGTTTTTCCTTGAAGCACCCGGGATTAGCGGCACTTTAAAAAAGGGCTGTAAGGCCCTGATCCAAAGAATATGGGACAGTTTCTAGTTTACCTAACCAAGGCAGATTAATGAAGAGGTCTTCAAGAACTGGCATGCTGAGCACTTTCCTTATGTGTAGAGAATTTCAGGTGAAGAAAATTCTAGTTCAAAACCTGTTTGTAGACTTGTTTGTAATGTGGGAAGCCTTCAAACAATTATTCTTCATTTATTCGGTGAAAGAACCTCAACAGACTCTGGCATTTATTTTCATACAGATAAAATGCTAAGCTTTGAATTAAAAGCTCTATTCTGCACATTTATTGAAACTTCCTAGAACCACTTGGGTTTTGAAGAAAGAAACAATCCCCTGAGAAGCGGTTCCTTTTTCTTCATTTCTGCTAAGACCAGGTATCTTGGGATTACTTCAGTTTGAGTTCATATCAATAGTACAGGCGGATTTGCTCTTTTGTTTTTGTTTGTTTGGGTGGTTTTTATCTTGTGTAAACCAGTTTGCACAACACCTACCGATACCTGTCTGTGGCATACAAATTACGTTCAAATAGAATCACACCTGCTCAATAATAAGCATTAACAAAAGAACAACAATGAAGAATACTCAGTTTTAGGAAGAAAGATGCAGCTGCTTAATTTTTCTGCAGTATGCAGCAGGTCCTCCACAATCTTGAAAACTGCAGCTGTTTTTAATATTGCAAAAATACCTATTTGATTACCAAACTGAGCAATGAATATGAAGTAATCGAGCAATAAATATGAAGTAAATAGTAGAAATCACCTGAAATCTCAAAAAAATAATCTACTATGATGTTGCAAAACAGGATTGCGTCTCCATTGAGCTAAGTACTGTACAAACCAGCTTTAATGTGTTAAATATAAGTCAACACTAAGAAAGCCTAGACAATTCTCAGTTGCTACCAACATCAGACAATCTGCATGTTGCTTTAAAGCCATTGTTCCTGCTTGCTTAATAAGCCATAGCAACTAGGTATTTTTTGAATAATGTTATTAGTTTGCATATTTGTAAATCAAAAACCCAGCAGAAAAATCAAAATCTGGCCATCAGTAAAGACAAAAACTCTTAACTCTTTTTCTTCTGGTCGTGTCTTTCTATTGCTCTCTGTTTAACTTACCATTAAAATCAACAGATGGTTGGAATGTTCTGCATTTCTTTGGCCAAACAGATGTAGTTTTCTTGATTGGCCTGTAAGAGCTGATGACAATTCAATAAATATTTCTCAGAGGAACCATAGACTTTCTTCCTTTCTTTACATATGTATAGGATTATGTATAGAAACACATGGTAGCTTTTGCCTAAGGCAGCAGTGCTCAGGTTTTATGTTTTCTATGAAAACTGTAGCTTCTCATGGCTTAGGACAAATTCAGTTCAAAGTATCCCATGCTACACTTTCAGGTAGACCAGCTGCCTTGAAATAGTTTCATCATTAAGCTCCAAGGGTGCTTTCACAGTGACTTTTCTGCATTTTTCTGTGTCCTTTGTTTGGTTTACAAACTGCCAAAGGAAAACAGTGCTGTAAATCTACGATACAGGTTTACAATATAAAATGGGCAATGGGTTTTAGAAACACCTTCTGGCCTTACAAGTGTATATGAATTTAAATGTGTTTGCTAAAATAGCTGACTCAGATATATCCTAATTGTTACTGGTTGGAATTAAATGGGCCCAGTCCCATCCCAGACTTAGCAAAGGTATATGAATTCAAAGATTTAGATCTCAAATGGAAAATTAAATCAAAGATATTCCTGGAAAATCAGAAATGTGAATGATTAGCCTTGGTTTTTCCCTAAAACAAGCCAAGTACCTCAATCACAGTAAGTAAATTCTTTTTTTACATTAATTTATTGTCCACCACCCAAGAAGAGTTAGTGTAAAGTAGCTTACACACAAATGTTCACCCACATCTCTTCACAGTTGCTGAAGTACTGCATTACAAAACTGTCTTAAGCATGTATTTGCATAACTTAAACCCAGTTAAATTTATATCAATAGTGATGGAAATAGTACTGTTTTTGAAATCTTCAGATCAGTGAGGAGTCCTGTTTTCTCTGATCTGGAAATATGCACAAAGCCACCAGCATACAGATCACTAGAGACCCTTTTCCACGTAGTACTGAATACAGGGTAAGATAAAAGAATTATATTCTGTGTTACAATGCATGTTGTATATTTATACACAGAAGTAGTAGTATACACTGTACTATGAACATAATTATGGATATAATTTACTCTAGCATTTGCAATAGTTTTGGAACTTTTAGAACTTAGTGAAGACTAGTAAGAGAAAATCCTTTAAGGAAGAGATTATGGTAGCAGAGAGTTAATTGTGTAATTCATATAATATACTAGATTTTAATATTATTGTAAAATTACAGTATAATTGTTGATTGTAATTTTTCCAATATATATTTAGATGGTATAATAAAGTTTTAGTATAAATGCAACTATAAATAGGAATATGTTGCATTTATGTATTTTTCCTGAAAAATGGAAACAAAATTAAGTGGATTTTTAATGTGGGGGAATTTGTGCTCACCAGGGAACTGTTTCTAAACAGGAAAGTCAATGTGGTGGGGAAAAAAGCTGAAGGTTTCCAGAAAGAGTCATTGTTCTCTTTCGGGAACAGACTAGTTTAAAGCATTCCTTTGAAACAGAAGGAAGCTACTTAGCCCAGGAGGGAACAGAAGGTCAGAGTGGATGGTAAAGATTGAAGATTTGTTGCTGCACAGGAGCAGCCTCATTTTTGTCAAATTATTTGCAAAATAAATTTGATCTAAGAAGAAATTTGATTTAAACAATTCTTTTCTTATGAAGTTAAACATTGTGTTTGACTCAGAGTGATCCCTTTTAAATTTTATGGTCCACTGAAACTTTTGTAACCAGCATATTTGGAACTAGTAATGAATCAGCTATTTAACTCAATGGAATTTCAATCTAGATAACATTTTACTAGACAATGAAATATTCTCAATAGATTATTTGTGATTTTATGGTATCAGCAGCAATATATGACAAGGGACTGAGGCCCAGTCTGGAAGGTGAGACACAAGACATGATTACTGCAGCAGTACAGCCTGATGTCAGTGAAAGCAGTAGGACGCTAAGGGAATGGAATCAGTTCACACTCAGCCTTCCCCTTCTGGAGGACTGGAGCTAGTTGCTGATTGTGGTCAGAAGTGAAAATGAACTGCTACTCCAGAGAAATTCAGGCGTGGACTAAGAACGGAGTTTGTGGGCTTCACAGTATCAGTGTTGTAGTACAGATTTCATCTAAAATATGTGTAAGCCAACTCAGTAAACAGTTCTTTCTCTTTTAAATGCTACTCAGAAAGTCAGTATTTCAAAAACAACAAAAAAAATTGTGTTAAAAATGTCAAGAGCAAAGGAAATCAGACACGGAGAGCAATTTGAAACTAACTCACTTTTTCTCTGCAACCTAAGACAGTACTTAATCCATATTTATATATTGCTCTCTGATCTGATCTCAATGAACAGTTTGCTAGGTACAATAGAATAAGCTACAGAGAAAAAGACAAATTATGGTATATACCTTAAGATGTTGTTGGGAATGTCTTCTTTGAAAGCAAGCAACACTTTTATTCAAAGCATTTTGAATTGCTAGGCTCATGCTTTCTTACCAAGATGCTTCTCCCTCAGTTATGCCTGTGAGCCTTGAGTTCAGTAGCCCATAGATCTGTACTTCATTTCAGGCAAGTACCATACCAACCCCCACATACTCAAACACAGCAGTTTCACATGGTATGCTCCAAATGTGGCCCTGTTCTGGAACTATGTGTGTTATCTCAGTGTTACAGGAAAAGTCCATTTCTTAAGAGTGAAGCTGGAGTCTATTTATTGTGTTGCTAATGCAATACATGTAGTTCAGATGATAACAATCTGACTTCACAAAAAATACTAAGGAAAGAGGAAAACTAGAGTCTAATCCCACAAAACCTATACAATTCCTTCTGATTTCAGGGAGTGATTTGCCTGTTAAAAGACTGTACATGTGAATTAGAATTTGAAAGACTATTTCCTCATTTGTTCTTTTTATGTCCTTTGGAGTATCTGCATGTGATTAGAAACTTTCAATCAAATTTATGCTAGGCTACATGTGACCAATTAGTTCTGTATTTGCTGAAACTTGTAAACACAATTACTTAGTTTTAATGCAAAGAATGAGAGATAATACATTTCAGAACCTTCATGTTTTAGCAGCAAACACACTCCACGTGTGATCTGTATGATCTAATTCTCATTTTCTTGCTATTAGATATAGCATGTCACCAGATCTGAAACACGTTAGAATGTAATCACAGTAGACATGAACGTCAAACATATATCATTAAAAAAAGCTTTTGATTAAACAAGTCCTAAGTGAAAAGCATGAGTAATTCAAAAATTTTGAAGAAGCTATTGGTAAAATATATTCTTTGTTCACTCTAAATGGAGAGATCTATTGTTGCATGCATACTTCCAGACTGGATTTTTTCCCTCGTTTCTGCATTTCGGTTATCTCACTGACCACAGCAGGTCATTTTCATTTGCTAAACCATAACACTAGTTAGAATGAAAGAAACCTCAGGTTCTTACCAGATAAATGTATCTTCTGTTCTCACCTTTGCGCATTTCTGCACTGACCTCATTTAGCAGCAGCAGAAGAAACAACACGTTTTAAGAGTTGCTATTCCAGAAAGAGCCAAGTAGTACAGTATTTCCACACTTGTCTCCAAAGACAAGAGTTTCTTCTAAATTGTTTCTTAGTAACAAGCTAAATGTGTGGACCTAAAAAATCTCCATGAACTTCTGAACCTTTCAAAGTTGGAACAAATGCTAGTCATATCTCAAAATCGCTAACATCTGCTCTGTTGTCATCAATTATTAAGCAGAATCCAAGGACTCTTCCACCTGTTTTCTGGAAACAAAACAGTAGGAATAGAAATGTAACTTGGAAACCTGTGCAGTTCTCGGTATAGATGTTTCCAAACGTAATCTCCTCTCAGGATCCGTAGCTGGAGTGGGGAGCAAGCGTTTTGTCTCTATGGGTAATGCATGCAAACTCTAAAGATTTCCACCTATTTCCAGATACAAACACTTCCACTACAGCTTGCAGGAAAAACAGGCCCATGTTTTACTGGAATCTGTCGAGAGATATGCTTTTACAAAACATTGTTTTTGACTTCTTGGTATTTTCCCCCAAGCATCTGTTCATCTGAAAACTTACAGCCAAACTGCACCCACTTCCTCAGCCCTGGTGTCCTCAGTCCTGTGACTCTGTACTGGTTCACTCAGTACCAAGTGCTAACTAGCGAACTGTCTCCTCTGCTGATGATTGCTCAGGACAAATTTTCTGAGAGCGGTAAGAGCTCCCAAAAAGCAGTTTAGTGTCTGACAGAAAATTTACCATGAAAGCATAATATAGTTTTTGTTATGGCTGCATGCTTCATTTAAGATCGTGCACTTCCAGCACACGCCTGTCTGCAGAGACTCTGTCTGCACTTTCTGTTGTGCAGAGGTTTCAGAGCATGGGATAGCTGTATGTCATAGAAACTTTGAACATTAGGGAAATCTAACATTAGTCTTAACAGCTATACTGAGAAAAAATATTCAGGATTGTCCCTGCCCATGGCAGGCGGTTTGGAACCAGATGATCTCTAAGGTCCCTTCCATCCTAAACAGCCATTCTGTGATTCTATGATTCTAAGTTACTGCTTTTCCAGTAATGCTGCAAACCTCTGTGTATCATTTAAATTTTTTTGGAACATTGTCCATTGTTCTTTGTCCTGCAACAGCTCAAATCACTCACTTTGAATAATTTGTTGATTTGTTTTCATGGGCAACTGGTCTGTCTTCTGAGCTCATGGGTGAGATGGTGAGAAAGTCTTGAGGCTCTCAAAGTTAAACTGAAACCTTAGAGCAAAATATTTACCAAGGAATATAGACTAACGGGAGGCAGTAACCAACTTCTGGCATCTATATTTGAGTGTGCGAGTGCCAGTTAGCCTGCATTGAAAGCACCACTAAACTTGAGGAGCGGTTAAAGTGTGTCAATGGGTAGGGAAGAGATACATTGAAACACCACCCATATTAAAGTCTACTTTAATTGCATACAGGGTGAATAATGCTGATTTAGGTCCATTCGGGGAAGCTTTTACTCCTGTTCTCTCAGTACTGTTCTGTATGAAATGGAAGCGATGTTATCGCAGAGGCCTTTCAAATTCTTGCAAAGATGCATCAATGCATCTTTTCCACGGGTAGCCATGAACAGCAAGTTTTACATTAATATGTATAGGCTTCAGACTTTTAAAATCATTTTTAAATCAAATCTGTTCTCCGCTAACTGTTTTCAGACAGCAATGATGGCTCACCTGTCTTTGCACATTGCATAGTTTGGTTCAGAATTTGCCCCACCAAGAAACACTTCTAGTTACTGCAGCCCTGAACTGCCAAAGCTCTCTTTCCAGGGTCCCCATCTGCAAAGCCAATGGACAGAGGATAAAGGAACAGCCCGTAGCACTTTCAACCATTATTTTCATTGATTATGTCCTAGTTAAATAATGGAAAGTATACCTATGCCTACACAAAATACAGCTAACTGCCTTGCATTTCACTCAGCCCCTCAGAATATACCAGCATACCCAAGCATCTCAGCATTGCTAACCTCTGTAAAATGCAATAGGAGAAAGTGGCCTAAACAAATGAAATGTTGATCTGGCTTTTATTAATTTCATTTTTTATCTTCTTGTATACAGACGTTTGACAGCTGTGACATTCATGGGTAATGCATTTGAAAAAGAAGACATAAATATTCAGAGACATATTAGAATGCTGTTCAATGTAAGCACCTGTCTACTTAGTGTTGACAGAAAATCATTTACTTTGCTTTATGCATGTTCTCTCTAGAGACTACAGAGGTCCTATTTTATTTAAAGAGCTGGTCCCAACATCAGTACCAGCTCTTGAAAATGCAATATATACATCTAATTATATTTATTAAGGAAACAATTTACGTTTATATTTTCAATAATACTTAAACAATTTTTTCAACCTCTATTTCAGAATCTCTTTCGCTTGGGGAAATGAAGGTGGAAAGGGAAAAAGGAATGAGGTGTAGAAAAGGTATGACCTCACGATGTTTTTATTTGTGACATCACAAAAGATGACACAGAAAGCATAACATAATGAAAATAATATATCGTAAAATATACATAATCAAAAAGGGATCACTACCTAATCTCCTTTTCAATGGCCAATGCTCATATTAACAGTTCCACTAACTTTCAGGATTGACATAAATAAAGCTCAGTGAAGTATAAAACATAAGGGAAATGGGTCCTCAGTGGCAGGGTATTTTTAAATAACTACTTAAAACAGTACGAAATGCAGAGGTTTTTCTGCTTTTTGATTGCCAAAAGACCAGTGGAAACAAGAATCACCCAACGACTGGGATGGCTACAGCTCTCAAAAAAAAAAAAACCTCTGTCCTGAGCAGCAAAATAAGCACACACATGACAAATTTGGAGGTTGTCACTTTTAAGCCTGAGAGAGTACGACTTCCACAGCACGTAATTCTCCAAGAAGAGAAGACCATTTTTGCAATATAGTTGTATTTACCATAACAGAAGTTCAAAAGAGGATGAGGGCTGCAAATCAAGTCCATACAGCTTCATTGTCTCACTTAACCTTGTGCTTTTCTTAAGATGAGGTGGAGATTCTGGTGTACTCACATGAAAATGATCTTTAAATCTCAGTATTCAGAGTCATAGACCAGGATATAACTGTATTTTGTTGAAAAATTAAGGGAAGGGCAAAGGAAAAAGAGAAAGAAAACGAAAATGGAAAAAGAAAAGGAAAAATAAATGAAGATAGGGGAAGGGGGAGGGGGACGGGGAGGGGGTGGGGGAGGGAAAGGAAAGGGGAAAGGGGAAAGGGGAGGGAAGGGGAGGGAAGGGGAGAGAAGGGGAGGGAAGGGGAGGGAAGGGAAGGGAAGGGAAGGGAAGGGAAGGGAAGGGAAGGGAAGGGAAGGGAAGGGAAGGGAAGGGAAGGGAAGGGAAGGGAAGGGAAGGGAAGGGAAGGGAAGGGAAGGGAAGGGAAGGGAAGGGAAGGGAAGGGAAGGGAAGGAAAGGAAAGGAAAGGAAAGGAAAGGAAAGGAAAGGAAAGGAAAGGAAAGGAAAGGAAAGGAAAGGAAAGGAAAGGAAAGGAAAGGAAAGGAAAGGAAAGGAAAGGAAAGGAAAGGAAAGGAAAGGAAAGGAAAGGAAAGGAAAGGAAAGGAAAGGAAAGGAAAGGAAAGGAAAGGAAAGGAAAGGAAAGGAAAGGAAAGGAAAGGAAAGGAAAGGAAAGGAAAGGAAAGGGAGAACGCCCCGAACAAACACAGCCCGGTTCTCGGCCTGCGCTTTTGGCTCCGCCTGCTTCCCCCGACGGGAGGACGGTGGCTGTGAACTCCGCGCGGGTGAGTGGGGGAGGGAGGCTCGCGCAGAGCGCCAGGCTCGCGGGCGGCGCCCCAACCCCTGACAATGCTGCCACCTATGGACCGCGCGTGACGGCATCATCTGCGTGCCGCTTGGCGTGGTGGCGGGGTGGGATTGCTGCGCGCGGGGCGCTCCCCTGGCGCGCGGCGGGGCTGCGGCTTCGGCTCGTCTGGGTCGGAGGCCGCGTGCGGTGTGAGTGGGATCGCCACGCCGCAGCCTGACCTGCCCACACACACGATGAGCTGCAAGCCCAGACCCGTCTGAGTCCTTCTGCTCGATTAAAGCTAAGCAGTTTTTTATAGAGAGATTTTTTTTTTCCCCTTAAAGTGCACACAGGGAGCAGTGGAGCGTCATCATGATATGCCTTTTTTTTTTTTTTCACATTAAGGTAATTATGTAAAAGCAGTAACGTTGAAAATACTTGCTGAAATCAAAAATTTACACTGCTATTGCAGATATTTAAACCTGTCGTTTTTAAGATATTGGCACAATTTTCCTACGCTGTGGGAAAAACATGGGTGATTAGACCTAATGCCTTCAGATGTCTTCATGTCATTCTCCTAATATTAGCACTTACTACTAAAATACCGTGAAGAGTCTAGATTAATTTCTAACATCTGTTTGGGAATAACCATCTGTATTTACACCTATAATTGGCCTTTTCATTGGTGTTTCCATTTATACAATATATATACTTCATGTAATAAATCAATATTGCTATTTTATGGTCACTTCTGGCAAGTTTTCTCCCTTTTTGATCTTACAGTCCTTACTAAGAAGCTAATTCACCCAGCTGGAGGAAAGTAGCCCCTTAACAGTTTTAATTCTCAATTGTTTAAAATAAAATAAAATAAAATAAAATAAAATAAAATAAAATAAAATAAAATAAAATAAAATAAAATAAAATAAAATAAAATAAAAATATTCCTCACCTAATCTGCCAATGCCATAGTGTTATGCAGCAAGTAAGCAAGATGAATAGGGCACAGTGGAAGGCAAGTCGGTAGGTTCTTATTGATGTGGCCATAGAGGGGTGAACAAATCCTAGGTGCCACTCTCTACTCCAAAACCTATCTCTGCATTTTACATTACAGTCACTGAGTGAAATGCAGAAGCAGCTCCCTGACAGGATTCAAAGTGGACAGAAATGGTGCTGGAACCGAGGCTCCAGAAAAAGGTGGAATTTCTGACAGCCTTTAAGCCATTGGCTATCTGTTGCTCCTTGAAGAACCTACAGGTTTTTCTGGAGCAACTTTCCAAAGTGACTGACATTCCTTATGTGTTGTATCAGAACGTTAAGGTAAATCCAGATATTATTTGCCATGTCCAGAGGAGGTCCTTAAAAATTAGCACCTGTGGAGAGGACAGGAGAAAGAACAAGAAAGGAGAGAAGGCTAGAGTCACCTCCCGTGGCCTTGGCCAATCGCTCCACTCACCATCTCTGCGTTGGGTTTCCTCTTCCACAGAAGGATGGCCAGCATCCAGTTGGCCCCAGGGATGCAGTGTGAAGACAAGGCTCAAGACAGAAGTCTGAGAAGAAAAATTCAGTAAGACCATGGATGGCGTGCAAATTTCTTTGTTTTATGTTGGCTTCTCTGTGCATTTCAAAACAATTTGTCTACTTTTCTTTAGACCTTCCTGTCTATATCGTGTCCTCATTTCAATGCTTACTGTCCATCTGTACATCTCAAGCATTAGTCCACAAAGTAGTCAGATCTACATTTTCCCACATTTTTCACCTTTCCCATCTGAGCACTAATGAACTAACTTTCTGTGGCAGCATTACATCTCCAGTACTTGGGAAAAACCCTAATTAAACTAAATTTTTTTCTCACTTACTTTCATACAACCCGTGTACCAAAGGAAAGGCCCTGATATGGCTAACAGAATAAAATCGATGTTGGTAGACAATGTGGACTGGAGAATCAGTCCCACAAACTGAGTAACAAGCACTTAAGAAATCTCAAAGATCTTCTTTCATATTTTCTTGAAATTAATATCAGAGTTATTTTTAAACATATTCATTAGTAGCTTCTTTTTTATTATGCACATGCATAAATGTGAGAAGAAGAGTTATCCTATTAAAATCAATAGGAGTAATCCTGTGATTAAAGTTTCATTTATGCTGAAATAGGGCCTTATATTCTACATACACTTCCATTCAATATGTGCATATTGTGAATATTAAATAATGTTAAATTCCTCCCTTTTTCATAATCAAATCAGCTTGACAGTTTCAATGTTCAAGCACTAAGCAGCACATATTACAATGGCAGCTCCCTATCATTCAGTAATTTTCTCCCTTTTAACATTCTTGAATTTTACCTGTCACAAGTAGGTGAAATGATCCTGTCTTTGAAAAGTGATTTGGCGTATTCCTTAAGACTTTAAATCTAGTCTATAAGTCTCTACTCTCTCACGTATGATTGTCTTTGAGTAACCTGAGTTTGCTGAGAGTTGCTACTTCTCAGTTCTCTTTAGAAGTATAGTGAGAATGGAGAAATTAGTTCATCCTAGATCACCCTTAGAGAACAATAAAAGGGGCTATCATCTCCACCTTTGCCATCACCATGGAACCACCATGTTTGGTTCCACGGCAATAGAGTGGATGGCTGGAATGAGTCCAAGAGGACAAGGAGTCTTGTCTTGCACTTCCCATTAGATACTGGATGCTCTGCTTACGAAAGGTGAGAAAGGGTATAAAGAGATCTTCACTGCATTCTTCTTGGGCACCAAGACAGCACTAGAGTCTCCTCAAGCATTTTATGAAGTTGGGAGTCCACAGATTTAACAGAAGACTGAAAGAATTGCATGAATGGTGATAGAGCTGGTAGATTCTGAATACAACCCACCTTGCTTTCATCAAATTTCACTAACATGACTCAGGCAAAGAAAAGGAGCCCAATGGCAGCTCCTGCACACCGCTCTTTTAGGAAGTATGTGCTGGGGCAGACAGTGAGCCTAGAAAGTCCAGGACAGGATCAGACCTTGCGTCTTTTTGCTGGAGATGGCAGGATCTGTGTGTAGTCTTCCAGGAGCATAGATTTCTATGGATGTCCCACAGCTAATTAAAAAAACCTGTCCCTCAGGGTATGGTTAGACACTTCTGCCTTCTGAAAGACAAAACACAAAAGTGAAATTATTGCGCTCCTGCCACCTGAGGGTTAGCACAGTATTTCTGTGTCTCAAAAACAGACCTTATCTGTAAACAATCTGGATTTGGAAAGAAACATGCATTACAAAGAGAAAAAAGATCAGGCATATCATCTATGATTCTATTAGTTGTGACTTTATCTGACGATTCATAGGAATGTCAGAGTAAACAACAATCCAAAGAGAATAATAAATTCATAAACATTACAGATAGAAAACTCCGTTTCACAATGACCATCTCTTTGCTGCATATGATTATGCTCTGCACATACTAGGCAATCTTACTTTGCTCTACCTTATTTTAAGTTTTTATCCAGAACACCATCCTTCATAGATTTTGGTCTAATAGGTCTAAGGTAATTCAACCTAATTTACCAGATAATATACTAATTCCGTAATTACCATCTTTATCAGAAAAGATTACTTCATTGTACTCCAGAAATTTATAACTATACTGGACTTAGATTAGGCTGAAAATACAGATTAACTAAAATTAGACACTTGTTACTAAAAGCTGAACAGTGTGGTTAGAAAAAACTGAAAAAGTAAATTCTTGCATTTATGACTTGTCGTTTGTAGGATTAGTAACTCCTTTAAATATTAGCTCGATTTAGCTGTAATAGTGCATTGATGTAAATACAATAGGACATTCCTAAGGGGAACTGCAATTTTATAAAAAAAATTCCATATTTACTGCAATAAATGTTATGCCAAGAAATTTTATAGCTACCAGAAACAGAAAATACTACACCCAAAGCTAGAAAACTGTTCCAGTACAAAGCATGCCTAATATATAGCATCCCAAATACACAGTATATCCCTAGTAAAGTTGTAAGTTATGGTTGCAAATGAGGCCACAAACAAAATTTTGCTCAAGGCATGAATCATAAATTCAAACAATAATAATCTCCTGCATGAGGCACAACTACTTTGTTTACTTCTTATACCCTGTTTCCTAAACATGAAGATGAAAGTAGGTCAAGTAAATTTAGCATCTTTTCACATGAAGTATGTTATGATAGCGGGTGGCATAGCCTAATTTACAATTACATGAGTTTACATGAATATTAAAATATGTGTTTTCACTGTGCTGTGTCATTACACATATTGACATTTTACCTCACAATGACACAGAATCCTAGAAAACACCCAAGATTTGGAGAAGGGAGGGAGCAGAAGGGGAGAGAATTATTCACCACAATTTCAGCCTGAATGAAATTTCAACACTTTCAGAAGGAGCTTCATATGATGTTGAATGACATTTTAAAAGCTGATTCTTAATATTTTTTGTGGGGTTTTATAGGTGTGTTCATACAGTGAGTTGCAAGGGGAGAAGAGGGAAACTTGGAGAAACCACTGGTTTCTTTTATTTCTAAAATGGATCGATTTTATTGTAACTGTCTATTGAAAGCTTTTCTGATAGAATTCCAAAATTTAACAGATGTGGACTTTCTTAAATTTGGATGGAAATTTAAAAGCAACTTTAAATCAGAGGCTAGAATCAGAAGTCTTGTGGTTTATCATCCTGCCATGAAGTTTTAAATATGATTCCCCCAGGAAACTTCCTTGAAATAAATGATAGATTTTATTATAATGGTTTTCTTTTATGTAAAGCAGAAGTATTTTGGTTTGCCCCTTTTCTGACAAACTGCTGTATATATAAGATTTTCAGTTAAACTTCCCAAAAATTCCATACATATAGTATGTAAGAACATTATTTGTACAACAAATAGGGTCAAAAACAGTTTCTCATCAGTTGAGGATAAATGTGTTGCTGAGAGACTAGTCTATCAAGACCAGAATCTGGCTTGTTTTCCTAAATGAAACCTGCTTATTTATCCATCTTTATTTAGTGAAACAAAAGTAACTTCAAGTAAAATAAATTCTGTTTTCAAAGAAGCATGCATGTCTGCATGTAGACTTGGATGAATACACATACAAAATTGACAAAGTAAAACAGAACAATAAGGGAAGTCCACATATCAGGCAGTAGTTCCTTCCGCATAAATCAGTAATCATACCACATCATTAACTGTAGAAAGTATTTAACAAAATGACAGGTTCTAGTATACATTCATACTGTCACAAGTCTAGTAGAAATTGGAAAAACACAGTGGATTTCATCTTGAGCTACAGAGCTTAAAGCTTCAACTCTACAAACTGCTTTGAAATTGACTCATGGCCCAGGGCCCAAGTAATATGTTTGAGGCAAGCATGTGTTTAAATGCTTTGCTGAGGTGCATTCTGGATGAGAGCAGAATTTGGCTTCTCATATTTCTTTTCAAGAGGTGAAAAATTACAAGATTACTTTAAACTGGGGCTTTGGATGTAGACTTTAACAGTTATTTATATTTAAAATAATATGGGCTAGACAGTCAGTAGTGACTGAATAGTTGAGTATTTTTAATTAAAGACAAGAAGCCAAAACTGGGGAAGTCAAGAATAGAAGGCAGAGCACTGCTCTGAGGCCGAGCACTTCTCCTCTTCTTTGAGGAGAATAGTTAAATCATCTGGTTACTTACTCTAAAATTTTACATTGCCTGTTGTGATGTTAGAAATTATATTTGCACTGTATGGTGAAAAATGGGAACATATCCACATGTGGAAAGAAATCTATCATGTTTATTACTGAATATATACAAATATACAGCTACCCACATTTATTCATGACCCAGTCATAGTAACTAAAAGTCAAAAAATAGTGAGGAATGAAAGAATCATAATGTGAAAGAGTTTATCCTTTTAAAGAGCTGAATAATCTTAGCTGTAAGGAGATTTGAAATAACAAGAGTACAAACAACAGACCAAAATAGAAATTAAATATAAATAAAATTATTTTGAAAAATGTTGACCAGAAATAGAGATTATGGGCATTGCTATTCAAAGGAAGTAGAATAGAAGAGAGCAGAATATTATTTGACACAATCTACTTGATTGCCAGCTGCAATCAAAACATAGAGGATTATCAGGATGAACAGTTTTAGACTGTTCAGGCTTCCATCCTCAAAAATTCTTTAGCCACATACTACCTTACTTACAAGAGGAGACTATACTCAAACAGATACAATTTTGGTATTAACCCCAGCAGGGAATAAATTTCCGCTGGCAAACAAAACCAGAGTTGACTGAAAGTTGGTATATAATTATGAAGCTGTCCAAAGACAGAATATGAACATAACTCCCAGAGCAAAAATTCTTGCTTTAACAGGAATGTACAACATGGATATGCTGTCAGGATGGAAGCAAAGAAAAAATGAGACAGAGACAACATACAGTTTTCAGCAGCATACAGATTCTAAAGTATGGCATAAAGGTCTAAGTTCAATTTCTTTGGCCCAATTAGTCTTTGTGTATGTTAGATGTGTATGTGCAGTACTCAGGTACAATTGTAACAAAGTATTAACTTTCAACAACATAATTAGTGCACCATAACAACTAGTTCTCAATATTACTGCCAGACACGAGTTTTGAAAGTCCGTTCATTCTTCTGATAAAGGAAACTTTATTATAATTAATATTTACTCTGTGTTTAGTAGATGTGAGATGAATCTTCATTATCTCAAATCCAAAGAAATCCTGTAGCAAACAAAAGTGTAAGCAAGTTTATAAACGATAGTATGCCTGCAACTAAAGTCAATGAGAGTTTTAATCTTTACTTTAGTAGAAAAGGTATTAGGGTTTTAAGTTCACAGAACCTCCTTTTTGACCAGGCAGTGGCAGCTTTTCGTACTAACTACCTCTTAAACTGTGCTAAATTCCTGAGGAAACTTGTCAGTATGAAGAGGCATCCCATTCTAACTAGGCTTCATTACGATTTACAGCATATTTGAATATGATACAGCTATCTATGTGTTTTGAAATTTGGAGTGAAATGTTTTCTCGCAGGCTGAGACCTTGTCTATAATTTCAGCCCAAAGCATTTTTTTCTAGTCAAAAGCTGAAAACATAGAATTATAATAAAAAAATGTAACTTTTTAAAAAAAAAAAAAGTGCCACACTTTTTTTCCCCTAGTTTAATCAGAATAATCACAAACAACTAATGAGAAATATAACCATATGTTTACTGTGTTTGTCACTGCAGATGCACCAACACAAATCAGAACCAAGGTAGTTTTTCCATCTTTAAGACCTACCCAAAGACCATGGGCCAAAATTTAGTGTTCGACTCAAGATATGAGTTGTAGTGAATGGGAAGAATAAAGAAGCTCTGCTACCAAGTTAAATAATATTACACAATTGTTTCAACTTGCTGGTGTCCAGGAAAACTTGGTTTTATAAAGGAAAAGTTGCTGAAATCAGACATGTAGTATTCTATAGTATTTATCTTAATCAAGAGATTATATGATGAGGTCTTTCCTTTTCCATTTGTAATTGCTTTACATGCCTGTGGCAATTTCAACAATTGCTTACTTAAAAAAATATGCACCATTAGAATCACGAATGCTGTATATCTACTTTTTCTTGCAATAAAGCAGCTGAAAACAAGGAGAAGCAACAACACAAGCTGAGCAGCCACTGCCTTTTTGGACAACATGTTCCTTGCAAATCACCATTTGAAATTCATAGACACCAGTGGTTTTAAAAAATCATCACAGAGTACACACAACATGTAAAACACTGGACTGGCAGAAATACATCATACTTTGTAAGTAGGGCAATGATATCACTAAACAGTGAATAAAGTAATTCTAAATAAGTTTACCAAAAGCTGCAGAACTCTGCGTTGAAAAATGATAGGGCATAGTTGTTCATCAGCTGCTTGTTATCCCAAGTTATTTGCAATTGAGGACTGACTCTGAGATTTTGAAATAAATTACAGTGTACTGTTATTTTCCAACATAAAGTTACATTGTATTCCCAGCATTACCTATTTGGTACCTTGGTAAAATAAACATTAGTAAAAACATTTATCCAAGTTACGAAAGTCAAAAGAATTGTGAAACATGTTGGCAATTTTAATGCTACTGACACTTGCTTTCTAGTTACTGACCAAGATACATATTTCAGCCTGACTGCTCAAAAGCTTTCAAGGGTGAACAACTTTCAGCCACAGTATGGAACTGTGGCTCTGCATTGTTGAAAGGTTACATTTCACCTCTGCACAGACACAGCTTTGCACTTTTTCTGATTTCTTCTCCTTCCAGGATTTTTCTAGCTTCACAGACATCTGCACTGAGAATGCAGCACACCAAAGTACCAAAGCTAGAAGGCAGAATAGCAAAGGTTCAGATCTTCTCTTATGGAAAACTGTAGCAATGGCTTTTTATCCTCAGAAAGCATTTGGCTCTCCTAGATGCAGTGGAGTTTTTTAACAATAGAGAGATGAACAAGTCTCAAGTTTCTTGACAGTATGTTGACATGTATATGTACTCTTCCAGGCAGTCTCAGTGTATTAAAGTGGATGTATTCATGCTAAGCACCTTGACAGCTAAATTCCTTTTGAGGTTTTGCATGCAACAGGACACTCAAATCTACAGCCAAACCTGGCCCCAGTCAGTAACCCAGGAAGACAATTCATTTGCCGCAAAAACCTGCTAGTCTGGGCTAAACTGCTGCCAATTACGGTGTAATTTCATTCTGGGAGAAGCGATGTATTCCTTCAGTCAGCCTGCAGATATTTAGAGAGCTTGATATCAGACCTAAGTAGGTTTGTGTACCAGAGGGATCCTTTCCCACTGGTAGAAATTCTCCTTTTTCCTCATTTAATCCACCAAAGGCAGTCAGGATCTAGTTCTGGGTCATTGAAAGCCAAACAACTTCAAGAAGACTTTTCTCCTGGCAGCAGACAAACTTTGGACAGTCAGCAGCAGACCCAAAACCCAGTGTCTGCAGTGTCAATTATAAAGAATATTTCAGTTTTTGTATATGAAATATAACCAACAAATTCCATATGGCTTTTTCCAAACAGGTAAATTTCTTCCCTAAGAATGAAATATGTAAGAACAGATTAATACTTGACACTTCCATAACACATTCCACTTAAGCATCTCAAAACACTTGCAAATTCCTTTTGTTAGAAATAGGTCTCAGGGCATGCATTCACCGTAGGTGCATGCTGTTTTTATGTTAGGGGATTTCCTGGCCAGGAAATTTCAAAACGTGAATTCGAAAGTTCCATCAAACACTGCTCTCTGCTGTCTTCCGCATATGCACGTTTTTTCGTAAAGTCCAGGGTCTCCCCATGCATTTTGTTGTAAAGGCCAGAGTCAAGTTATTGCTTTGCAGAGCTACTTAGGTGTAACTGGCAAGCAAACAGAGGAAGAATTAACAAGCAAATGGGACATACCCCATCTTTATTATTTCCAAGCAGAAGTTTTATTGATTTTAAACCAGAAGAACAGGTTATATTTTTTTTATGAATATGCTTAAACTCTTAGTACTTTCTGCATTTCTCATAAATAGAACACAGAAAAAAACTGCAAGTTCTTTCCAGCCAAACAGAAGGGTCAGGTAGATGGATATTCCCTGTGCCAGTGTGGTGACAGACCCAACTGGTACCTAGGCATTTTAAGATGGGATTATCAGAGAAAGTCAATGTTGTTCTATAGTTATTGAATAGTTTTGACTTTTTTTAAATAAAGCACGTCCTCAAAATCAGTATCTAAATCACTTCTTAATATGTGAGAAGTTATCGTTCAAGACTAGTACTTGGCTCCTATCTGAGTGTGTAAGAGTTGCCATGTCATGCTACTGAATAGCCATCGTAGCTTGATGAAGATAAATAATGAAAGGATAAAAGGAGAACAGAGAGGAAATGTAAAAAACTTGAGCCATGGCATATCTAAGGTTCTGTTAATTGTAAAAAAAAAAGGAGGTGCATTTTCAGAAGTGTTTAAGAGATATGGGTCAATTCAAAGTAATTTCTGAAAGAAGCATATTTAGAAATTTTCTGAGGACAGCTGTTTGCTAATGAACTATTGAATTTACACATTTTGAAAATAAAACAGTAGAGTCATCTAGCTCTTCTTCCCTCTTTAAACTGCTCAGCAAACTTTAAAAAAGAAGTGCAAAGTACTGCTTACTAATGTAAAATGCAATATTTGTAAAGTGCAAAGTCCCAATGCTACTCTTACTTAAGTTTTGAGCTTTGAAGGTTGCATTTGCTTAAACAATAACAAGTGAAACTTTGTAACACACTGAGAATTAAAAAGGATTTTGTAGCCCTACAGATTAAGACAGGAAATTGACCTTTAAAATGGCCAAGTGACCAAGTGCTTGAAATGACTCTGCAGAGGAGCACAAGCAGATTTTCCCACCAAAAAACCAGTTGGTATACACCAAGATCTTTAAAGCTAGTCTTTAAATCATTTTTACTCTTCCCTATTTTTGTAGAAAATCCTATGCATTCAGGGAATCTGATTGCAATGAAAACTGAAAATTGTCTGAAAATCACGTCTTTTAAATAACAGGTCAGGTTTTGTCACACATGAGTCATCTTCATTACCTGTGTCACCAGGAATTTACACATCTTTCACACACCTGAAGCATAATATACCAGACTTTTATTCATATGTGGTATCTTCTAATGCAAATCTGTCTGCAGTGTAAAACCAAGGCTTTTGTGCTGTAGGTGGAAGGAAGGGTGAAAAACACTCTACCAACAGATAACCATCTGGCAGATTCTCTCTCTGCTATCTCCATGTGATTTTTAGCACTTTACAAAATGTCATTAAGCAAACAGAGAAGACCACAAGCAAACCTCTAGTTTCACAAAATCATGTTTTATAAACTGTTGAGAAACACTGACATGTAATGAAACCCTGTTCCCTGTATGCCTTCCCCTCTGTAAATTATTTGCTTCCCTCCCTTCATGTATAAATAAACCGAAATGTGTCTGTGTATTTGCTGTTTTTCGTGGGTTTTTTTTCCTTTGGTCATCATAATCAAGGGCTATTACAGCAATAGATCTTATCTCTAGAATGGCAGTCCCCTTGCACCTTCAGTTCAGATTTTTGTTTATGCTTGGCTGCAATTGTGGCTGTTTCTGATAGTTTTAGGTCAGCCATGACAGACTATGGGTGACAATAAATAAACAAGCTGGGAGTCTGAGACCAGGAAGGAATGATACTGGTGCTTAGAGTTTGATTTTCTCTGGTTAATCAACATTTTTGTTCAGAATAATCCACTGTGTAAAATAACTGTTTGTCTGACTACACATATTACGCTGTAAAATTTTAAAAAAGGTTAAAAAACCCCCCACACCTCATATAGGCAAGCAGAACGAACAAATCATGCTCAATCTTCTTTTGGGCTATAGTAGGCTACAGAGATTTGTTTGTTTGTTTAATTTATGTTCAACTATTTCTTCCTGTCTCCTCCTTCCTCCTCTCCGTTAAATTCCATCGCAGTAAGTTGATCTGAGCGGTCTCACAGAGTAGCTAGGACACTTCCTTACAGCCTGCTCAAGGGGGATAAAAAATTCAATGACCAATTTACTAACTATACTCATGGCAGAAGTGGTACAATAAGAACCCACAAGAAGGGGTAAACTATCCCACTCAGGTGGGTACCTGTCCCAGCTCTCTTGATTTTGCTGTCAGTATTGAAAGATTTTATGCATTCCTTAAAACTCCTGTTTGTATAGTCATATCATTACGTCAGTGTCTAAACTCAGTGTGGCTTACTAAACTACCAACTAAACTATTTCTTAAGCTCATCTTAGTCATAGCAACGCATCCCGATGCAACATCTAGTAGCTACCTAAACTAAAGCACAGAAGCATATGGAAATACCAGTGTGAGCATGATCTCCTTGAGCTATACTATGCCTACTGCCAGAGACTATCCTGATCTCTCTGAAAACAAACTACCAGGTAATAAAAGTGTCCAAGTTTAACATTGCCTAGGGTTATTTTATTTTCAAATTGCTTCTAGATCCACCAAAATCATCTCAGCTAAGTCTATGACAATCCAGGCCTTTAGAATCAAACCTTCGCTGGCACTACTATGGTTTAATTAGCTGCGCATTTGCCTCCTGGCGAGATCCAATAAATATGCATGTATTGCCACAGCTGCATCTCAGCATGCATTCTTAAATTAAAAATGTTTCCTTTGATGCTCTGGCAATCTTGGCATTCATTCACTTTGCCACAAGCTGCATTAAATCACAAAATACTTGTCCAGTCACCATCACAATGTACAATCACAAAAACAAGCTACCAGATCAGCTCCTTACGTTACGGGTGTAGTAACCTAAAATGCATCATGCTTGCTCTGCAGTCACAGAGAAGGATGCCTCCATGCTCCTCATGACTGAAAAGTATTCCCACATGCCATATAAGCTGAATTTGATCAAAACAACATGTAAGTCTTCTATTGATATTAGTTGCACTACCCTGTATCTAAAGTACTATTTTCATAACTACAGCTGCATTTTTTATTTAAAAGTTGCAGAATGAGTTTGTTTTGTTTTCTCCACTGGAAATTAGCAGTTTTATGGAACAATGACTTCGCTAGTCACTGATCATTAATTATTAGCTATTTTTACCAAAATAAGGGAAATTTGAACGTTATACAGGCTTTCTAAAGGACACACTGAAAGGCTGAGAAAGAGCACACATTTTTTGCTTACTATTGACCTCTTCATGCTAAATTCCAGCCCAGTCAAAGGAGCAGAGGAGGGTATATGTATAGACAGACATGTATACTTGTCATACCAACAGGAGTTTCAAGCAACCTGAAATGCTTGAAAGAACAGAAGCCATGAAGATAGGACCCATATTTCTGTTTTACTGGTAGCCTGACCTACTAATTATTAACATCAAAGATAAGACTGACTGACTTCAGTAATCAATGGATCAATTGATTCTTTATCATGTTCATTTTTTAGACAGTAGGTTGGTAGATACTCATTCCCCATTAAAAAAAAGACAATTGTTTTTATAAGTGTTCAGATTTACCTCCGTAGTACCTCCACAGTACCAGATGATTAAAGATATGGTTCTTAAAAATACAGATTTACCAGAAGTGCCTCACCAGCAGAGATGCCTTGCTCCCAACAGAATCAGACTTTCCACCTCACATCTCAAGCCATATGATCCTCTGACAAGCTCCTCAGGACACAACCCTTTGTGTGAAATCCCTGAATCACTGAAGTCTGGCAAAATTTATGCTGACTTTACGGGACCAGAATGTCAAAGCATTGCTAGATTTCATGCACCAGACCATAAGATTTTAGTAAACATCATCTTTTACTGAATCATCTCTAGTAATGTAAGGAAGGATGGAAAGAATAGTGTCAGTAGAAATACAAACAGCACATGCTTATTTTGCTATGGAAAGTATCTTAGATTAAGAACATATATTTATTCATTTGTTTGTGAAAATGAATACAGAGAATCATAGTCAAAATAAGTGCTGGTGTATTGTGAAATCAGAAGGGCCAGTACTGGCAACAGGAACTGAACTCTGCTTTGAAGCAGTGATAATTACCAGTTCATGATGTCCGTTGGATCACTGGAAGAAGGCAAGCCTTCTCATTGTGATAGTTTTCTACTGCACATTAAGAAATGGCCAGATGGTTCTGTGACAGCTTCTTTCCTTGCTTTGCTGGACTTCTGTATTAAGCAACACGTCTAGGAATCTCACAGTGTGCATGGGTGGTGAGGGGTGAGCTGAGGAATATTAGGGAAAATGATCAGATCAGGTGTTGCTCTGGAATTCAAAGCACTTTCTTCTCTCCCTACTGAGATTCCCTGGGAATTCAAAACATGTCTCCTATAAATGACTGATTATGCCTGAAGTCTACGGTGGAAATCCACCAGCTGAAAAATCCTCACAACATGTGCTATCAGAAAGCACACTGAGTAACCAGATAAACAGTCATCCTTTCTGGAGATTGTTCAGGTATCCCGTTATTCCTTCTAACGTCTACAGGGGTGGGTTGGTCTGTGGTTATTCTGTTGGAAGAATTCAATTCCTCCTTTCTTTCACCTCCATCTAGTGTGAGCTATTTAGGAAAGATCTTCCCAGGGCAAATATAACTGATATTTCATTGCACCCTGAACCAGCCCCCTTTGCCCATCATGGCTTTCTTAAAATGAGGATTTGGGTTAATATTTTCAGAATCTGATTTTTCTTGTCAATTCTTTCATTTTACTGAACTCACAAAACTCTCTTCTACAAACATTTGCATAGCAGCACATCAGAATATGTACTTTTTCTAAACCAAATAGGGTGCTTTATGTTTATTTTTATGCAATCATCAAATGTAGACAAGTAGAATTCCTACAATGAGATTCATCATCATGATTATCAGGAATTCTGCTTGCAGATCAGGGAAAAAAAATCTTTATTGAAACCATTGGTGTTTGTTTTTGTTTTTTTTTTAATCAGAACACAAGCAGAAGAGAGAAATAAAATCTCTAATTTCATAGCAGAATTCTCAACCTATCAAGAAACAATCCCAGAGTTCACACTCATTTTATGAAGCAAGATCTTCTAAGGGAAAACCAGAACAAAGAAACACTTATTAGTCACTGTATTTGTTAGAAATTATAATCAGGACTTGTTCAAATATATTTAAAAAAATTCTGCTGTATCACTGTGAGACTACACTCTCTATTAAGTCACCTGTTTCGTAAATCCTGTGTGTCAACACAATGAATGGTTTGCTGTACTCTTAAACATCAGCTCTTTGAAAGTTAAAATTCCACTTGAAAGAAAATCTTTTACACTAAGATAACTAGAGATTTAGAAATATCAAAGATGGAATTGACAACACTGAATTTTCTCCTGAACATTAAAGGCTATTCTGAGGAAGAAAATGATTCATTCATGTATTGGCCAGAATATTATTTTCTGAGGAACACACTTGGATTAATGATTAAAGACTGAACTTTACTTTTCAGCATAGTTAGACTTTGGAAGTACCAATGCACTCTTCCATGTAACAGAATGAGAGTATTTCACAAGTCTTATATTTGCTGCATATAACTGTAAGCTTAGAACACATATTTTTTTCAATGTTAAATGCTCCTATACTGCGTGGTGAAATACTGAATTATGCTGGTGGAAGAATAAACTATCAGCTTCAAGGGAAACACCAGGATTTCATGGGTTTCTTTCTGGTCCAAATTTGAACCAAATTCCCCAATTTAAAAATTCTTATGGAAAATAAAATTCCAATTCAGGATCATTAAAACATTTTGTTGTGATAAAATTGTTTTTTCTCATTCATACAAAACCAATGTAATATTAAATTCTCAACAATGTTTTCTCTAATACACAGTAAACTTAAAATGGTTGAAATTGTCAAATAAATTGTTTTAAATAAAATAGTAAAAGAGAAAAATGTTGCCTTCTTCCCAAGAAAACTTATGTGAATGAGGTATGTTTCTCTGAAATTACTTGAAATTAGTTGAACTGCATTTTCTGATGGAAAACTTCCACAGAAAATTTCTCAACCAGGACTACAACAGTTACTTTCTCTGAACTATTCTTCCCCTGTTTGGTTTGATTTTGCTTGTTTGGTTTTTGTTCCTGAAACTACAAAATAATAGAAGTAATTATGCATTCTGCAGGAATCCTCAGGAGGTTATTAAATTAAACTTACAGCACTGATACTGCTATTCATGTTGAAATAATTAGCAATTCCAAGGCTATTAATGGTGTATTGTATCACTATTTTAGACTGGGTAGGATGAAAGTAAAAACCTTTTGGTGACTTTTGCTCCTACTAAAATTTAATTAGCCTTACTTACTGACCTCATGTTTTATGTAACAGTACACTCTAAATGACCTCATAAATGGCTAGTAATATAAAGGTAAACTCTTGCTTTTTTTAAAAAACTAGCATAGCATAGAAGTTTTTTTGTGTGTTTTTTAGCTACTTTTGCAAAGTATTCTTATAATTGCTAACATTATACATTTGAACATTACCTGTGGGACCAACTGACTCTGAATTTCATTGAAGCAAGAATGCCTCACTTTGACAAGGTCAATTTTTAAACTGTAGCATTGCAGAGGATTTTTGATTTTTCCTTTCTGAACTAGCTTTAACCTGTAAAATCATTGATAAAGAATTATATCTTTGACATCAAATACGAGTAAAGATTAAAAGTGAAAATGCTACCATTAATGGACATAAAATTTATGGATTATGATGATCTGTACTAAATCTGGAAGGCTGTACCTCATTAGTGAAAAAATGTAACTGTGGCCAATGAACATCAGTATTCAGATAATACTTCACATGAAGTGTTTAATTCTGCAAATTCAGACCCGTGGTGTCAAATTGACTCCTGATTTCACTGTAATCAGAATAGCTGAATGCATGCTGCTGGTTTACCTTCATGGAAGGAGTAGGGGAAACTAATCAGATTAAAAGATCTAATCAAATAATTTGAATTCAAAATTAAGATATGACATAGCATGGTTTGCCTTCATTTAATCACAACTAGGTACTGAAACCAAAAGATCTCAAGAAGGAAATGAGCAGCACATTTTTAACAACAAAGCATTTAGCTGTTCAAACATATTACCAAGGATGAAGTGAATTTTCATCACCTCAAACGAATATTACCAACATCTGATGAAAGTACAGCATCTGTGGGAAGTATCTTGCAGTCTCAAAAATTAGGAAAATAAAGCATTTTACATTAACATAAATGACTCTTCTAAAGAGCTTGTTTTGGAATGGAATCTGGAACAAC
This sequence comes from Opisthocomus hoazin, assembly GCF_030867145.1. Taxonomy (NCBI): domain Eukaryota; kingdom Metazoa; phylum Chordata; class Aves; order Opisthocomiformes; family Opisthocomidae; genus Opisthocomus; species Opisthocomus hoazin. Next base: position 40,202,218 of record NC_134420.1, read on the forward strand.
CTCCTCATCCAATACGTAAATGGAAGCTCAAAGATGTTCTGGGTTTTTTTGCATTTAATTTTTTCACAGCTCTATTTATATTACTTCTTTTGTTAATTTTGGCATTAGAAAGGAAAAGGATAAAAAACAAAGGAAAATAACTGGAAAAACATAAACCAAATTGAAAACTGCAGGGAGATGTTTTGAATACAAATACTTTTCTGAAAATGTGGCATAAAATGCCACATTTTTCAAAATAAGATTTTTAGTAGGATTTAAAAATAGAGTGATAATTCATAATTCCAGCGAATGACAAACACAGAAACAAATTTTCTAGCTGTTCTACTAGAAGAAACATCATGGAGAGATTTTAACCCTTTGGGAAGGTGTTTTCTTAAAGTCAAAGAAAAATCATAATATTTTTCCTTTTGAGGAGTTTATTTCACTTCATAAATGGAAACTGAAATGCAGTTTCTGAAAGCATGCAACTAACACCAATTGTTTGCTGATTCTTACATACAAAAATAGAAGAGCAACAAGGCAAACAATGCCATCAACAACAACAAACTTCAGTCTTTGAACACATCTCTGTGACATTTTTCATTTTTTCCAGGAGCGCAAGTCACATATATTTCAGTATAGCTCCTCTTCCACACATTTAAAACAGAGGAAGCATGACTAATGTTTTAACTAAAGGAAACTATTTTCTGTTGAAAGGTTGGAAATAGTAGACATCAGATATTCAAAACTTCCTTGGGCAAAATTTTTAACACTGGACCTTGTGTTATGTTTAGCACATCTCTGCGTGTTTCTGATGCATGCACGCATTTGTCAACAGGTCAAGAACCTTTTAAGGCAAACAAATCAGAGGATATAACTAGTTATTGACACACATTGCAAACTATTAAACAAATTCCAGCACACAACTTTTGTATTCATGAATCTGGCAGTCACATTTTCATAGACAAAACAACTGTATCTGATATTTTATGTGCATTAATACGTTTTGGGGCTAGGACCCACTAGTGTGTTTTGCCCTGGACAAAACTTTGGTGTGCATTGATACTCCTCTTGAGAAGAATTCGAGTGTCAATGTTTGCCTTATCTCTATGGAACAGCTATAATGACCAGAGTATATTCTGTGAAATATTATCTACAGACATTTTTTTCAGAATAAGCAAAAGTGTTTTTTTTATTTTTTACACGATTGCCCAAAGGCATTTCAATATTTTGAAGAGAAAACAACATAACAAACCTAAGTATTCCCACAATGAGCTATACAAAAAAAGGAGTCTCAAACTTTCCAAAGTATCTTAATGAGGGTTAAAGGTCACTGCTAAATAAAACTGAGAAACAGAAAGGGCCAGGATCCTGTTTCCATTTTAATGTGCTTCATGTTTATGTTTTGCTGTCAGCAGGGGAAAGGCTGAAACAATTCCACTTACAAGGAGGTTACAAACAGGCAGAGTATTGCAGCTGGCTGGAAGAAGAAGTTTGTGCTCCACAGGGCTAAGGTGAATACGAGTTCACACAGAACAGACACATGTTAAGCACAGGGCTTATAGTTGACATTTCTGTGCAAATCCTTTCCTAAAAATTACAATCTAGGCTGTGGCCTGAATTCCAGTACCTTTAAATTGTGTTCCACAGACCCAACCAATAATATTGACTTTTAATTTCAATTTCTTCACCACTATTAAAACCCAGATTTTATAAAAAAAGTTCCATTATAAAGATGTGTTGTGCCTGCAATTAGCATAACATTAAACAGAGGAAGATCTTAAATTCAAAGATCCCTGGAATAGGAAACAATTGCTAAGGCTACTCATCAAAGCAATATGGTGAACCCTAACCTTTGTTTAATCACTTCTGAATTCTGAGTCCTAAAAAAAAGTCTGTTACTTTTCTCAGTTTCATTTTAGTGGCTTGAAACCACTGTTATGATTCTAGGGAATTCTCTTCTTCTTAAAAATCTATATACTGCTCTGTTAAGCACATTCTGTTCCTACTCTATCCACACAAATACATAGGTAACTAAAAGAATGTGTTGCATATTAAATTGTGAAAGTTTGTTTTTAATCAACGTGTTCACCTTAAAAGCTATGAAAACCACCAAAATTTCTTATGTGGAATATAGGATGCTTTGGGATGCTAGTTCTCAGTAAAGAAATGTTCTTGGCTGAGATGTGGATAAATGAGTTTGAACTCAGCTTCTACAGTGATGGCCACCCTTAGTAATGAAATTCCAGATATTCCAATGAAATATACAATGATAAGTACATTATTTGACAGGATGGTTACATCTTCTTAAGATGAGAACAGCATAGACTTTCCTAAACTGACTGATACATGTCAATAACAGGTGGCATTTCAGTGATAACTTTTCCATGGCCAGAAGCTCTAAAATGGATTTCTAAGTGGAAGCGGTAAAACACAACACCACCCAACTGTAATTCTTATAGATATGACTCTTGAAACACCATATCCCCAAATACTCCATACCTATTTGTTCTTTAGTTCTAGTTAATGAACAAAAAAATGACTCCTTTTGAAGGACAGTGTAAAACTCTGTTTATGCAAGCAGGTTATCATCTTCAAAGCTTACCAAATAACATACCTTTGAATTTAGGAAATAATATTTTATTGGAGAGAGATCATCCTACCAACTATGAAAACCTAAATCTCAGTAGCAGTACTTTTGTCACCGATTGTGAATGCTTTCATTCATGTGAAAAAGATATTAATCAAGGGATACCCACGCCAAGTAGTTGATTTCTCATTACATTACTGAATGACATTTAGCAGTTTGTGGGAACTTTGGAATACTAATTTAGGATCAAGACTTTCCTTTAAATTTTTTTCCTGGTGAACCGTAAGTGAGACTAATGCGAGTCGCACTGCACTTGGTGTTCTGAAGTCATCATGAGAGAGGGATAGACACAACTACCTTGTCTGACATAAAATAAATTACTTTATAATCACAGAGGAAAAATTCAGTGGACCAGTGGATAAATAAGTCACCAGGATTTTGATTCACACAGACAATGCATCTCAAGAAGACGATAAACTCAGGTACCAAACCACCTACTTCTATAGAAAGGCACTCCTGTTCTTGGTACCTTGTTTCTGAGTTGTCTAGCCTAAATTTAAGTTGGTGTGTTCTTCTCACTATTCTACTGATATTTTCCAGGACAAACAAGTGTCTGTTAATAAACAGAATGGTCTTGAAGTGCTCTTCTTGGTAAAGTAACCTTTCAGTCTAGCAGATTGTCAGAGCCCAGAGCACACCGACCCTTCCAAGGAGTTTAACTGTGTGCACTCACAGCCATCTCCCTTAAAGATCTGTCTGAGAAGCACCAGCTGGCCTTGCAGATCTTTTAGAAAAAGCTGGAAGAAGCTGCAGCAGGAGTTCCTATGTCCCTTGGATGGGAGCTGGATTTAAGCAGAGGTTGTCATGCTTGGCTCAGAACAGGGCTGCCTTGCAGCTATTGGTCTGGACCCTGTGGATCTGGATTCTGACCCTGACCCATGGACTTACTTCCTGGCCTGGCTTTGGACGTGCCTCATTACAGTGGACTTATCTGGAGATCTGGACTCCTGTGTGAGCCTGCTTACTGTCACTGGGCTGCCCGCTTTGCCTTGCTCTGGTGCTGTGGGACAGGACCCTTGTCAGCGAGGCCACTGCCACCGCTGGCCTTGCGATCAAGATGGGCTGCTGGCCACCCTCCTTTAGGGAGCAGAACCTGCCCTGGGTGTTTCCTAGCACACATGTCCCTAATCAGAAATGTAGACTGATACTATAAGGGCTTAAGAAAAAAAAAAAAGATAAAATTCAGGACATGAACATACTGTTTGCACATTATATATTAAGATGAAAATCAGTTTTGACCTCTCCTTCCCTGTCATCTTTTCGAGGTGCAATAAGAAGGATCACAATCTGCAGTGCTTAAATTTGATCAAAATTTAACATCTCCACTGAATATAATTTGTGAACAAAGCGGCAGATGAAAATGTCTAATTAGTAATTTATTTTTTTTAAATGCAGTGGTAAAGGTAAAGCTCATGGAGATCTTTTGCTGCAGTGTCCATGTGAGAAAGAGTAAACATTTCCAGGCACCCTTAGGAACTTTTAAAGCCAGAACAAGTAACTCAGTGATGCTCTATAACAGAGGAGCTTGAAACTCTGCTTAGGAGATGAAGCATTTTTATAATCCTCTGGCCAGGCTGCCTCAGCTCTGTTCAGGCATTCAAACATAATAAATAGGCATGCCCCAGTGCAGGTCTTTTAAGAAATTACAGGCAACTCAGATTTAACAGATCGTTCCATTACCCTGAACTAAGAAATTACAGATGAACAATTACATTTCAAAATGTGGATTTGGCACTGGGAACTTAACTCAGATGCAAAATTATGTAGACAGGAAATGCAAATGAGACCATGCGTCTGTATTAGCTTCTGAGAGGGCACACTCAAGAACAGCTTTGCAGTTTGTTCAAACATTAGTCCAAGCTCAGCAAGTTGTACAGTGCTGCTATCTCTATGCTGTGTTTAGTATACCATCAAATACCATCCGGACAGGCTGCCTGCAGTATGCCAGTGACAGCTCTTGTGGAAGACAGAGAATAATGTAGACATATTCAGTGACACAGTTATTTAGTTGGTGTAAAACTGTCATAGTCATTGATTTCAACAAATCTTTGACATTAAACCCAATCCAGGAACTTCCCAGTGTTGTTTTTCGTATCCTGTTTTGTATTGCTCGGCTGTTCACGACAAAATCCTGTGAACACCCTGGAGATAATTTCACTTTTCTTCATCCAACTTGTCATTATTTGTTCCACAGTTTTCACAGTTCTCAATAAAAAAGAGAAAAAATGCCCTTTGAACCAAGTTCTAAACTCCTGAATAAATAACTAACAATGGAAAGGACCATAGTCACCACAGGGAAAAAGCACTTCTTCTATCACTCCTAAAAGTCCCTTTACCACGTACTCCTACTTACTTTGTAATGATTGCATGTTTTCCCTTCAGGCCCACTAAAGTATTTAATTGCAATTACACTCATTTACATAGCAGATGAGGCTAATTGCTGGTATTAGTTACCAAATGTGTGCTTGTATTGTGAGGGTAAAAAAATGCCCTACAGAAAAGAAAACGACTATGCCTCTAATTAAGGAGCTATGAGTCAAAGTGAGCTTGTTCAGAGATGTAAATATAGAATCAAGGGCTTTCAGAGTTCTACAGTGTATTTTATTATGCCACTAGTTCCCATATTCCAGAGATAACACTGGCAGACCTCATAGTACATACAATGAACTATTCTGATTTTCTCAGAAGCAGTGATGATGGGCACCACACAAAAGCTCTGACAGAGAGATCTAGATTTCTAAAATTTTTAATTAGAAATAAATTTAAATGTCATCTTAGGAAGGCTCTTTGTGTATAACAGATACACTGAAATTCTTATTTTAAGCAGTCCCACCACCTATTCTTTTGAGCTAATTCCCAGGAAAAGTCTTTTTTTACTTTATTCAGAGCTCAAACTGTTTTGCATCAATGGACTTCATTTTGCATGCAATTATACACAAGGACTTTTAAGATAATGTTGTACTAAATTGAATGTGAGAAGCATCAGGCCAAAGTGGAGATCCAGAAGAATAACAATGCCAGGATTTGGCCCTGGATAATGTTCCTGATATAAAAATTCTTGTAAGATTTGTATCCTTACATCTACATGTCTATCTATATATAGAGAGAGAGGTCTAGTCCCGGATGGTAGAATGAAGATTTTTTAATTTTAGTTAGCTTCGGGAGATCACAGTGAGAACAGAAGTGTGCCCATCAGTATCCCTTGGACAGGGTCGAACAGCTCCCCATAAACATTTAAAAATTAACACTTTATCAAACTGTGCCTTAAATTCTTCCTTTTCCTGGAAGTCTACCAAATCTTGACAGCAGTTAAGCTGTGGGTGTGCAGAAGCACTACATACCATATTTACTATTATCATCTTTTAGGTAGTTCCCGTTAGTCTACTATGTTTTGCCTATGTTCGAAATTGAAATTCTTTTGGTTTGGGGGTGGGTAGCAGGAAGCATCCTTTTCTTTCTGTTTATATATTACTAAAAAAGCTAGCAATTTGACTGGGCTCATGAAAAGGGTTCCCACATGTTCTGGTAATACAGATTAATATAAAAGTAAATGAACAAGGTGTGTTAAATCAACTTGGTTTCTTTCTAGCCTTTCTTGGATTTATATCTCAGTTTCCCCATCTAAATCTAGTAGTCATCACTGGTTGGAGACCAGTTTACCAGGTGAATGAGGGTTGTGAACTTCAAGAGACATCACAGAGCCACAACCATATAATTTTATAACACCCCTGATCTACACCTCAGCTACAGAAAGCACAACATACTATGGTATTTATAAAAGCAACATTTCTTTAGATTTCTGCTGATATTAGAAACAACAAAAATCAGCCTCTGAATTTGCCACTTCATCTCCCCATTTAATTACAAGTTGTTTCTGCCTTCCACCAAAAAATAATTGCCATTCCCATGCAAAAATTAATTCCAACCTTAAAACAGTAAACTTGATTTTCTGCTGCTTTTCATTTCATATAATGTAAATCCTGTGTAATGTGTTACCATTCTGATACAAATTAGTATCTATCCCTCTTGCTTTATTAGTTTTGTTATTCCTAGACGCTGCTTTATGCTAGTATTAGATTCATCAGTGTCTGGTTACCTACACAGGTCATTTCATAAAGGGAGACTGGCTGTGAGCCACATTATCAGCCACTCCCTATTTTCTTTCTGAAAAGAAGATGAAGAAAAGGTTTTAAACCACCCAAAATACATTCCATGGATGCCAAGGCCTCTCCCTTCTGAGTGCCTGTTCTTGTTAAATATATACCTTTGTAGGACTAATCCCAAATGGTTTGATGACAGGGGTCATGCAAGTGTCATTTTTCAAACTTGTGTGAAAATCCATTTGAAGCCATCTTCCCCTCTTATATTTCACCTCATTTCTGGAGCACTCATGCAGCATAATTACTTAGCTAGAGCACAAAATGTAAACAGGACATCCTCTCAGATAGGAGATCCCAACATGTTGAAAAGTATATGCTTTAGTTCTTAGTCAGTTCTGGAAAGTATCCCAAGACTTCCACAAAAAGATACTGTTTCTGTTAATGTGGAACATAAACTTAGCTCTCAACATAAAACAAAACCAAACAACATCTGTCCTTACAGTTTGATTGTTTGTTCCATCCTAGTATAATTATTCTTGCATGACAGCAGCCCCTGCAGGCTATAGCTTTGCTTACTTTGCCCTGAAAGCATGCCCAGCATTAAGAGATGAAGTCACTGCATCAGAACTGCTAGTGAACATTCATTTAGAAATGCTTAGTGCTACAGCACGGTCACATTTTTATAACTATCTGGGATATTTATTTTTTTTTTAAATAGCATTTTGCCAATCCAAGTTGACCAAGAAAGATTTGTGTTTCCCAAAATTACAGGTCTCTGAACAAGTCCCTGGAGCTTCCAAGGGGAAAAGTGGTCAAGAAGGGAGAGAGATCAATTTCTCATTCCTCTGTTCCTTTACAGGAGTAAGGATTTCTTCTTACCTTTGGTTATTTTTTTAAGGCTTGTTTTCAGTTTTTCTACCGAGTGGCAATAAAATCTTAAATGGGCATGAGAAAAAGGGAGGAGATGCTTTAGTCACTACCCCTGCAGATAGTGTGGGGACAATAGAATGCCAAAATTGTCTTGTCCTGACAGAAGCCACATACTTTCTGCCACTGTGACCAAAAGGAATCAAAGCAGCTGAGCTCCCCAAACTGAAAAATGGCTCAAGAGAGGAGGTTATACACTAGAGGAATGTTATATCCCCAATTCTAGTAACTTTTTCAATATTTTCCATAGATTTGGCACTAAAGCAATATGTACTTTAATCCTGTTCCTGAATTCGTATATCTCTGGCTGAACATCTAACTTCCTCTGGTCTCTGGATCTGCAGAACTCCCCCAGGGCAGTAGAACTTTGTCATAGCCACAAGGCTGTCTCTTTCTCTTGAGAGGTATGCAGTCTGCTTGGAAAATAGTCAGATCTAGTTGGGTATGAAAACGCCCTTTTTAAAACTTGCTGCCACAGGGATCATCATAATCTAATCTAATCAGAAACGCCTAAGACAAACACATACAGACTGTGCATTGTCTGCACCCTCTCAGTGACATAATTCAAATCCTAACTCTGATCACATAAGCCTTGGGTAAAGTTCACATCTAAACACCTGACTGTGGCTTGTCATCGCTGCCTGCTTTTCTGATCATGTAACTGCAAATATTTTCTGCTATAAACATCATTATGATAGTAGTTGCAGCCCTTTACTACCTTTTTCTGTATTATTCACACAACATGAAAAGAGTGACACCCTTTGGTTTCATGCTAAATATGAAAGTTCATGGCTCATAACATCAGTCTAGTTTACTGTTCAGAAGTTTGTCTTTTTTTGAGCACTATGTGGTTGGTGAAGCGGCTCTTTGAGTCAAGGTACTCCTCCCATTTTGTATAGCATTTTTAGTCTGAACTCTCCACACTTTCTGTGATCACAGAAGCTGTGATTTATTATTTCCTTTTAGAAATCAGTTGCACAAACATTTCAGGTGTAAAATTTAACGAGGTAAAATACAGTATTTTCAAAAAGAAAAAGAATAGTTGTTTTAGGACCAATAACCTATCCTAAATTTTGCTTAAGTTTAAGCAAGAAAAAAAAAAAAATCACTGAAACCACAGACAGATTCCCATACAGTCTGTGTGTCTAAGAAATTGTTTTAGAGTAGGACGGAGCTTTTGCTAAGGAACCATATCATCCACTTTCCTTATAAAAGTACACAATAGAAGACTTACCTTGTAAGATGTATGGCTCCTAGGCAGTTTCCTTACAGTCACACCGTTCCTTTAGTACAAGAGGCACTGCAAAGGGAACAGAAGCCACAGCTCGTAGTGAACACAGACAATAGCCCCAGAAGTCTTTGCCAAAATTATAGGTTCATCACCTAGTCACTACTTTTTTCCAGGAATGGCCAGAAAGTTAGCAATAAATGTTATTAATTCAAGTCCATGCTTTCTAAAAGAAGCATTGATTGTATCTGTATTTTTACCCTTGTAACAGAAAGAACGCTATTATGAGACAATGTTCCTCAGCTTTTTCTCTCCTCTGTTTGTCTATGCTCAAAAGCAGATCTTGGAATTTATAGGTCAGATGACCCACAAGCTGTAAATTGTAGCTCATTCACTTCTATATGAGCTCCAGCCTTATCCATTTAACATTGCTATAGTTGCTCTGTGATGTGGAATGAACAGAAAAAGAAAGAGCTAGAAGAAGGTAAAAGATTTGGCACTCTCACCTTGAAATTGGTTGGTAGTCTAAGTGTCACTGTGCTTTTCAATGAGGATTTATTTTTTGATCTTTAAAACTTGTTGCCTCCCAGTTGTAGTATTGCCAGAATTAGCTGAGTTGAAACATTCTTCTATGTATGTTATTGATAAGGCTATAACACCCCAAATAAGCTGCTGTTTTAAAAGTGCTACTTGTGAAAGAAAGAATAAAATAAAAGAGCAATTTGATTGATTGTTTGTTTAATCAAAGAGTCTGTTTTAAATTTTCATGTTTTTAAGTTCTTTACATATCTGTCAAGTCTTCATCAAGGGAATTATCCCCATCACATCTCTACTATGTTTTTGCTATCATTTTCATTCTTTGGTTCATCAAGAATTGGACAGACATAAACAACACTAATAATGCCTGAGCATCTGCTAATTAGCAGAGGAACCACATTCTTTTTGAGTCTATGCCAAACATCTGGGAGCTGGAAGTGAAAGGAGCTTTCCTTGAGTAGGCCTTCAGCAGCAGAAATCTTCTAAAACCAATAACACTAAAAGATCAGAAAGTGCTAGCACAGTCCCCTAAAGACCATAGCACTATGCGTAAAGCGATGTAGGCAGGGCAGCCAGGGGACACACTGTTTCAGACGTCCTTCTTGCTACTTCCACTTGTAGAACTTCTAAGGAATTCCCAGCGGTGATTAAACGTGCTTTTCAGTTGTGCACCCCCCCAGGAGGACAGCTGCGGAAATGTCCCCTCCCCTCTGTAAAATGAATCACCCCTGGATAGAGTGGGCGTCGCTGTTTGTACTTCTCTTATCATACTAAGGATGTGCTAATATCTTGACCAGCAAACCACAGTACCACCCAAATCTCTAGCAGCTAAACTGAAATGATACAGTTATGATTTATGTTTTGAGGTTTCCTCTGCAATATATTCATCCTTGAAGGAGATGAAGAAAACACATAAACTTGCCTATTTAATCTGGAAATGGAAGAAGAGAATCAAATATATTGTAAAAAGCTCTCAAAAATGAGTGTGATAGCTCAAGGCATAGTCTCCTAGATGCCATACTTAGACGAAGAATGAGAAGGAGACAGAATATGCATAGTCACTTGACCTGAAAGGAAGACTAAAGACTCAAAAATGGAAAGTAGAGAAAAGGCCACACATAGAGCCTGGGAAGAAAAATAAATTCTGGCAAGAGTGGTTTGTACGTCTAGACTGTTTCTCCCTGGTGCAATCTTGTAGACAAGCAAATTTTGTGGAGTCTAAATACTCTTCCTTGTCAAACAAAAATTTTCTCTTTGGAGATCAGTAAGCAAGTTGGACAAAAGCTTTATGCTTTGGCTGAAGGCATTGACATAACCTTGTGAAGACAAAATTGTTGGAAACCCTATTGTGAAAAATATCCTACAAAAAAAAAGTTAAAATTATTTCCATTTTGCTTTCCATTTACATGCCCATGGGGCTTGCTGTTCACAGCTAAGAGTGTTTCAAAAAGCCAGAACAGAATCACAAACTGTTTTACAAGTTCTGAAAAGTTTTCATCATACGTAATGTTTCTGTTTGAATCCAAGGATATAATAAACAAACCGTAGCTGCTTGCCAGAAGCAAACTGAACCTATTATTTAGGATATTACAGTAAAATATGTGCTCAGAAAGCAAAACTTTATTTACATCACAGCTAACAACAAGTATTTCTCTAAGATCTGGCAGATCACACAGTCAGCTAAAAGGAATATAATAAACTGGAGTAACCGATGTCTTCCGATGATTCCCAACAATACTAATTACATTGCTTCTTAGTACTGTTTTTTTACACCAATAGCTGAAAGATATATTTGATGTATACCACGTTACATTTGAAGGAAACCAGGTCTCTTTTTCCTTAATGAAATAAATTTAGAAGTCAGAAGTCCAAAGGGTCACTCCATATTCCCATTGCTACAGAATATGTGAGAACTATTAACATGAATTACATGATTCTAAAGGGAAATCAAAATTCATAAGGATTTTATATGTACCAAGCAGCATGACTTACAATTTGCCTGCTTATCAAAATGTTAAAAATATCCTGGTCTAATGTATCATGGGAGCAGGGTTTACAGAACTTTCAAGTACTCAGAGAGACAGTTAAAGTCAATACGAGCTATAGAGGTTCAGCTCCCTAAAAATCAGTCACTTACAATGTAAATGACTATCAGTCATGGATCAATAACAGTTTATCAGGCATTCAGCATAAACTCTCTTTGAGAAGATCACAAATTTAAACAAACACAGAATACGTAGGACCCTTTTTTTCTCCTTTAAATGAAAACTTTTTAACATACTTTTTCAAACAAAAATGCTTGTAGAAAGCCGTATCTTGCCAGGTATCCAGCAAAAGCTGGATATTTTCAACAAAGGCAGAGAACAGGTTCCAAATTAGAAGACAGCTCTTGGACAAAGCTGTACTGAAAACATATTATCTTGATTAGACAAAGGGGAATCTTTTACGTTGATAGCTCCCAAGAGATCAATAGGTTAGAGCACCCTCATGCTCGCTTTAAGAATACACAGCTACAACAGATTTTCCTTTTGGCTGCACCCATTTACATCTCACTATGAGTGAAACTTTTCAGAGCTTGAAAGTTCTGAAAACCCTGCTCCCATGACACATTGGGCTGCACCCAATCCACATTCAGTATGCATCAAGGTTTGTACTCACTAGGTGAGTGGTTGATAAAGCAAAATAGTCATCCATTTTACTGCCTGATGTTTGTCTTTGGCCTCCACTGAAAAACAGTTCACCGTTCCTCAACCCACTTAGAGCTGCCTGTGTACACCAGGAGAAAAAGGCTCAAAGCACATGAAGACGAGCTTCGACAGATAGGCTCTGGCAGATCTTTCTGCATTGGTACAAGATTTTACCCACAGATGATTGCTCTATTCTTTGCTATAGCTTACAGCCCCTAATGAAGAGTCAGCAAAATGCCGTATGTATCCACAGTTCAGCCTGTGTTCATCTTAACTGTTTTCTCTGGTGGACATGCTGAGGCAGGGACAATGTATCTTCTTTTCTTAACATCTTCAGTCCCTAACCTTCTGCAGCAATAGGAGACAGGCACCCAAGGCAATGACACACAAATTATCACAGCAAGAATGGCCGGAGCTTGTCTGAAAAAGCCCCAAGACTAAGTTCAGCTTCTGTATAATACCAGATACATTTGCTGTCTGGGGATTACAGCTATATCCTGCATTGGTAAAGGGACAGACATCTGTGATCTAGTAGTTGTTTTCCATGTCTTTTGCCACATTCATTGACTCAGTAAAGTAAATATGGTTACTGAGAGGGAAAGAGAGGGACAGGAATGAAGAGAGAAAGAGAGAGAGACATAGGGAGGAAGGGATGGAGCAAAAGAGAAAGACGGGGAACAGGGAGAAAGAGAGAGGCATATTGCATGAGTATATATAGCAATGCAAGATCATTTAATAGCTTAAATAACTTCCCTGCCCAGAACATCAGGAATGTTGTGATTGGTTTCCTAACCTGACAATATTTTACTTGAAAAAGGGAACAAAAACATTTTTTCAAAGTGGTCACAGGATTCTTAGGGGACATTGTCTTAAGTCATATGTATATCCATGCATCTATGTAAACTGCAATTTTAAAAATCATTCTGTTCCCCAGCACACTGGCGGACGGAAGGAAGGAAAGAGATCAGTGGAGAGGAATGTTTAAATAGCTTCTTGTTTTTCACTCACAGGGCAGATGGCGTGCAAACTAATGAAAAATAAAACCCCAACTGACATTGTATAGCAGCTGTGTAGAGTGTCAACTATAGGAAGAAATGTGGCCCGCTGGATAGACTGTTTTATTAGAAATGAGGGAACTTGGGTTCTAAGCCTGGTTTCCTATTCCCAAAATACCTATACTTTTGTAAAAGAAGTCTCTGTGCCTCAGTTTCTTCATCTGTGTAACAGGAACAATTAGATGGTTTACTTTATGACGAGAATGACAGAGAGAAATGATAAGAATTTCATCTTTGTGGGAAAGCCTGTTGAAAACAAAATATTTTACTTAACAAATAATTGATCACAGTGCTTATATGAAGAAAACTGGGCTCTTTCACTGCTCTTGAAGTTTTTTTTTTCAGTGATCAGAGTTAGTATGTTGTGATACTCTTAATAGGCCTAAGATTTTACTTGCAACTTCAAGCAAATGAAATTCATAAAGTTCAAGGTACAGCCCTGGAACAAGAAAAGTCCATGAGTTGTTACTCATTTCTTGGGGAGAGCTTCACATTTTTTTCCAGAAGTCCAAGCTTTTCCTATTTACATATTTTTGGTCTGCAAAAATTCCTTCTGTAATGTGGTTGACTTTCTTCTTTTTCAAGTTGCTGTGCTGGTACTGTTCTCTTCAGCCTTATTGTAGGACTCATTATGTGTCATTCTTTTCTGCCTTTAAGATGCTTTTATATTTTTTCTTTCTCTCTCCCCCCCCCCCCCCCCCCGCCCCGTCATTGTCTTGAAGCCATGGGAAGAGTTCACATAATCACTATGATCACATAGTGATCTTAGTGAACTTAGTCTGGGAAGACACAGTTGCCATTCTACTTAAGATAAGTCAGAACACAACAAAATTGATGTGATTTATGTCAGTTTCCAAAGGGTCAGGGCTGGCTGCAGGGGTTACCTTGATTTTGATCTGTTGCAATTTTTTCAGAACAGAGCAGGAAGAATCTCTCCCATAGCCATTACATTTTTTCCTATCAGGCCCTCATGAAAAAGCCACACTAAATTTTCAGAGTAGCAGTGAAGATAACATTGTGCCTCTCTCCAATGCTTTGGAGGCTATCAGCTTTAAAAGGAAGCATGTGCAAGTTTAAACTTGCAATGATTGTGTTTGACTGCTGCCTCTTTGATATAGCAGATCTGTTTATCCAGTGTATTTGTGAGGGTGGGGAGGAAATATGGCTGTGATACGATTCAAGATGGTAGATACAAAAGAGTGAGAGATTTCCCCCTGCATTCTCAAATTCTCCCTTTTCTCTAGAAATCTTCAGGACTCATTCTGTCTGTGGGGATTTACACCTGAGTGAAACAACACCTGTGCTATGGCATTCTCATAGACAGTATTGTGTATCTATTTGTGTATCTATTTCCTTTACTTAGTATAGCTTTTTCTGTCTATTAATCTAAGGAAACAGTTAATTTCCCCTGAATATAGCAGTTAAGTATGATCAGGTTTCGGGAATTCCTATGGTGTGAAGGACTTGTGCTGTAAATTAAATCTTTGTTAACTAGCTTGCCTAGTATGTTCGTGGCACAAAGGAACATGTTACCTTATTATAGTATTAATGATAAAACAGAACAACATAGATGTCTTCCTAATATTACTCTGTGAAATAATTCCATCACATATTATGTTATTAATATTTAAGACTGCCTAAGAATATAAATGATACTGGCCATATATATAACTGTAAAGTACATGTGACGTCAGTTTAGTTAATATAAAATAACTGACGAAAATTTGTTTATTGTTGCAGTAGTGGTAGAAGTGATGAAGTGGCGCAAATGCAACGTTTATCATTCTATACACATTAAAAGTTATGATTGCGCAGGAATGTTTCTCAGTTAAATGGTTCTTGTTGGAGAAAACACTGCACCAAACCACAAAGAAAGGAATATATTTTGTTCCTTCATCCTTCTCAGTTTTTTTCTTCTTTTGAACTAGATCCCCAGCGTAGCCCAGAGGATACTTTATTTATGTCCCTGCAGTTCAGGGCCTACAAACCAATTCATCATGTTCCTGCCTTGCCTCATCTGCTGTAAATGAATGAACCCTTCCTGCAACTTTCTGAAGTCTGTTTGCCATTATGTAGATTAATGCAATAAATACACATATGTGTGTACATGTGTGTGTGAAAAAGTACATTTATGGAGTACACTGTGTTATGTTGCACAGCCAGCTCCATCCAGAATCTGTAATTTAGCATTCAGTAAATACAAATGACTCTCCAATACCACAAAGAAATGTTGTATCTGTGTTCTATTAAGTCATATCAATTTTTCACATAAATGCTATAGAATAGATATTAGCTCACACTGTCTTTTGCATGCAATAATTCAAACCAGATTTATAGCTTCACGTTACATACATATTCCCACCATTCATACATGATGAGGTTAGAAAGTCTGAACAAAGTAGCAGACCTGGACTGCTTTGTGTGTTTTCTCTCATGATTTGCATTAGAAGCCAAGTCTGTACAATTCTGAATCTTTATATTTTATATCTGAACGTGTTTTGTCAATAGGTACACAAAACAAGACTAGAAGTTCTTGAAAAGGGTGAACAAAAGGACTGTGAAACAAATTCTGTAAAAAATCCTTTTCACAATTAAATTAATGTGGAGGGACAGTTTAATCACTTGACTTGCAGGTTGAATCACTTCAGGATATGATTTAGTAGGAATGGTGGTGTTGGGTGGATGGTTGGACTTGATGATCTTAGAGGTCTTTTCCAACCTATGATTCTATGATTCTATGAATCATACGACCTTTCCTGCAAGCATGGGAAAATTTTGACTAGCACAAATAACCTCTCTGGCCTGAGTGGAACGAGTTGAGTTTGTAAGTATTTAACATGGGACTGAACATTTCCAGGATCAGGCTCATATTCTGAAGCTTTTGTTGGCTGCTGAGCAGTATACTCGTCTCTTCAATACAAACAAGCAAATGGGGTAGATTCCTGCCAGTCTTCAATATCTTAACAGTTTTAGTTTAAAACAACCCCAAGAAACAACAACAGAAAGAGTCTTTCACATCCCTGCTTGGAACACAGACATTAAGTTTTGATTCTGTAGGTATTTTCTGATTCTGTAGGTATTTTCCATACCCAGTTTATCTGGTGAATAAAAAGCTGGCAGAAACTAATGAGTTTATAGAAAAGAACAACACAGCAGCCTAACTAAATTGAGTTGAAGAAATGAAAGAAGTACCCCTTAACAATTTCAACTGCTGATGTCTGGTCCAGAAATTCAGTTCTTTGCTATCAGTTTTGATAAGTAGTCTTCCTCACTGATGAGGCTATAAGATGATAATGTCATTCAATAACTCTCACACCCTTTCCTGCTATTTGTCCAGTGTAGGAAACTAAGGGTTTTCTTGTCGTGTGGACACAGAGGAAATATCCAGCAACCAAATACTGATCCTTGCACGCAAACAGGTCCATATCCTCTTTCCGCCTGACAACTTCCTTCCTGCCTGCTAGGAACAAATCTACTCTTCATTTTTCCGGAGTTCTTTATACAGGCTACTCAGAAAGCCCTTGGGTAGGGACAAACATTTTATTAATGTAAACTTCATCTACCAGCTGGATACTTAGGGCACCCAGGCCCAAATTTACAGTAGAGAATTGTTTGCTTCTTTTAACTATAGTGTTGCTGTAGCTGAGTCACTAAATGTTCTGTGCCAGGGACTAATATAAAGAGTTTACTGAGATGTCTAGCCCTGGCTTAATGAAGACATATTTGCATTTCTGACATTTTGTGAAAGCTAAACTTAGGTAAGATGAAGGTTATTTGGTCTTCCCATGGCATTTCTCTGCATTAACTAGAAAGTGAAAGCCTTTCTCTGGCTGTGAAGAATGGAGGCTTTATCTCCTGTCTGACTTCTCTAAAGACAGTCACTAAGACATAAACTCTCTCCTGAATGATGTTACTGATTAGATAACAAGCAACAAACTAGCCAACAAACAGCTGATAGTTGATAGCAGAGAACCAGTTTCACAGGGCTGTACCTTTTTTCTGGGATCTCCTATGTTATTTATTCTTCACATGAAATCTTGATTGATTCAGATCAAGATGTAAAAGGAAAGCCCAGGCCATGTTCTGTCTTATTCCCACTTCTCAATTACCTGGGAAGTGTCCTGTGCCACTACACAGACTTGTCATTCTGTGCCATTGGAAGAACCTCAGAAGTCAGTGATTAAGTTCTCAAGAAACTCTCCCTAATTCAGGTGATTAGCCCTTTGTGCGACTGTGACCAGGCTACTTTTAATTTTAAAGATAGTTCATTTATGCTTGGCTTTGGAATTGTTCATTATACCACAACACACTGTGTTGATATATCCCCATCAGAAAGCATCTTTTAGTGAAATTTGTACATTTGTATGTGAGTTCCTCTCATCAGAAGATCATAGAATCATAGAATGGTTTGGGTTGGAAGGGGCCTTTGAAGGTGGGACCAACTTCTTATGTATTCCCATTTATAATTTAAGAGTAACCAAGCAGTAGTCAGCAGAGTCACAAACTTCTGTGTATGGTCAGAATTGGGCCCCTTCTCTATGAGAAGATAGATAGTGGAGTCCGTCATCGTGCTGCAGCAGTGAGACATACAGCAGGGCAGCTGTGAGCAATCTCTACCACA
The DNA here is from genome assembly GCF_030867145.1 of Opisthocomus hoazin. Lineage (NCBI taxonomy): Eukaryota > Metazoa > Chordata > Aves > Opisthocomiformes > Opisthocomidae > Opisthocomus > Opisthocomus hoazin. The sequence continues at coordinate 40,220,002 of NC_134420.1, forward strand.
AGGAATTTCTGCAGTGTGCCGTGAAGTCTCTGAGAATATGTCCTTGTTTGGTATGAGTATAGGACCACCCATCTGAAAGAAACCCAAATCATCACTGATAAACATCAGGGGAGTTGGAGGGGGGGAAGAGCAAAAGAGAGAGAAGGAGCAAAAGAGAGGGGGAAATGCCATCTACAGAAGTGAAGACCATTCATTCGTATTGAAAGTCATCATTACTCTTTTACAAATGTGAATGGTGTACTACATAGAATATTAAAACAATATCAATAAATACATTTTATGTGATGATAAATAATTCTTAGAAACATCTTATTTAGTTGTATTTAGTGAGCATTTACAATTGTTTCAATTTCATAATTTAGATTAATCATATTTCTTCTTCTAGAAATATTTACAAATGGAACCTTAGTATAAAGTTTGGTCTCAATTTTAAAGGATAGCAGCAAACTTTTATAAGCGTATCCTTCTGGTACTCACTGTCAATGTCTCCTACAGTTTAATCTAAATTTAGAAGACCTTATTCTGTACTGAATTATGACCAAATTATCAGATAAAAAATACCGAAAAGTTATATATTGACATCCATAAGTCAGTTATCAATAAGATGACCGATTGGTATTAGAAGTTAAATTGAAAAAGTATTATATGTTAATTACTTGTATCAAGGATTATTACTAAGTCTCAGTAGTCTCAGACATTTCAAAGTGAAACATATGAGCAGTTTTGCATACTGGAGTTACCCAGAGGAAGGATTATTTTCTTATCCTTTTAAAAATGTTTAATATTACAGGTACCTGACAGCTGGATACTTCAGCTGGTTTCTGTCCTACTGTCTGCATGCCTATACCAAAGATCAGATGGGCTGTGTGTCAGCGAAACGTAAAAGCTGAATTTGTCGTAACGTGGCAAGCATTTGAATGTTTCACTTTCCTTTACGCTGCCTGACGTTTCACAGAAAGCGAACGAGCAGTGGTCGGTTGGGCCCCGGAGCGGAGCAGCAGGCCGCAGCAGGGCCTCTCCCCCACAGCCATGCCGCGGAGCCTAGCAGCAGCCCGCTGGAGCTCGGGCCTGCACCCACTCCTGGCCTGCCTTCAGCTCTATCTCCTGGGTGGACTCCTCAGACCCCGGCAGTGGCCCTGTCTCTCCTTTTGCTCCTGACTGGAGCCCAGGGTTGGACCCTGGACCTGGCTGATCACCTCACAGCACTGGGATCTGTTAATGGGCCCCACTGCTCACAAAGCCTATGGGACAGAACCCATGGGCGAGGGCACGGCCCGCGCCAGGGTCGCTCATGGCTCCATATCCCTGACAGTGGCATTCGAACTAGAGTGGTTCAGCTTGTAAGTGAATGGAGGCAGAGACGGAAAAACAATGTAATTTGGTGAATGAGATGATCCAGCACAACTAGAGCACGGCAAAATTGAAAACCAGTATGTTTCACTGACATCTGTACAGCTAGGTTGGGGAAATCACTGTCAGAAGAAACCGCTGGATTAAAAAAGGAGAGGACTTTTCTACAGAGAATAAGAATATATGTCTATATAGTTGTTAAAAAAAAAAAAGCAAAACCATTGTGCAGCATTTAAAGCAATTCTTCAGGGTTTAAACCAGCTTCTGTATGACATCTTAAGTCCTCCAGCTGCATAAAGTTCTTCTTCTTTTGTAAGACAAAACAATGCAAATAGCTTCTTGGACTGAACAGGCTCCAAGTCTGAGCTAGTTCAGCAACCACTGCGTCCAATGTTTTTTGATAGATGCTTTCCTAACAAGAACGTTATGTAGGCTAAATTGCTTTCTTCAGTTATGGCTGAATAATTTGAAATAGCCTCCCAGACTAAAACACTACCCTTGCACCACATTCCTTAGCGCAACAGCTATGGTGTCAAGTTCTGCATCATGACCACTAGTACTACAAGTAAAGTAATTCTAATAATTCATGGTAGGCATTGTTGAACCTGAGAAGTTGCACATTAGATTTTGCTTGCAGTTGCTTTCCAGGTTCAAATTTTCCTAAAGATAATGGAAACATGTTTGCCCATGTTTCCCTGCTCTATGTAGAATTTGCAAAGAAAAGCCCGTCTTTGATTTTGATACAGGATGGAGGCACGTAGCATTTTTTAGTATTGGATTGTCTCGTTCAGCCTTGTTCTTCTTTAAGAAACATGGCAGGTCTGAACTTTGGAAGCTCTGAAATATCAACAAAAAGAAGTAATTTCTGAAGTGCCAAGTCCTTATTTCAAACACGCTTATATATCCACAAAGAATTTCAGAAAGAACACTGTATATCAACATCGTTTTCTTCAAGAGACTGAGATGAATTCAAGTTTGCAAGCTATATTGACTATTCAGAGAAGACATAATAGTTCTTCCCTTCCTCCTGCATTTAATTATGCCCTGAGTAACTCACAAGTTACTGTGTTGCTGCAGTATGATTCGGAGTAATGAACTAGGCAGAATTATGGCTGAAAAACAGACTAAGGGCACATCTACCCAGGCATCACAGAGAAAAGATCTGTTAATCATCATATTGCAAGTACCAGGGATTTAATCCTGACACTGTTGAACCCAGTGGAATTGTTTTCATCAATAGGGTGAGGATTTCTCCTGAGTTTTTTATGCGTTACTGCTTATGTGAATGTCACCAAAAGACAGGCTGGACACATTTAAACTGTGGTGGTTTTTTTTTTTTGTTGTTCCTTTATAATACATGAACAAAAGCCATGTGGCTTTGGAGTCTAACTTAAAAACTAACACTTTTAATGCAACTTGGATTGTCCTCCAAAACACTCCTTTGAAACTATTAAAAAAAGGCTCCAAAAAGCAACACTGCTCATATATTGCTTAATAGCACTTCATTTTTTTCTATATGTATTTTCCGTTTTCTGATCTTGCTCTTCGTGTTCTATAAGATGGTATTGTTACTGATGCAGATGTCAACTTTATGCCACTGCCAAACTACTGGCCACAGTCAGACCTGTTGGAATTAAAATTATGAAATCAAAATTACTTTTTTTGTTTAAAAGGAATCTAAATATGTTAGTATTTTTGCAGTTATATCTATACAACTAAAGCTTCCTATTTTTCTTTTGCTTGTGTAAGCCATAAAATGAAAACAATTTCAGAGGGAATTCAGACTGACATTTGTTCAAGTATTTTTCAAAAAGCAATAGCAACAAACCAAAAAAAATCACCTCCTTATCCAAATATGTGTATAATCAAATTACTAAGTAATAAAATTTTTGTAGTTTTATTGCAAGATTGTATATATAAAGTGCAATTGATAAGCAGAGACATAGCTATTTAAAAATACTATCCTGTCTCTGGGTCAAGCTGATATGAAGTTAATTATTGCCAAGAGCCTTTTTCCTTTCATGTCTACAAAGGGAAAAGCACAATGGCAACAAAACCTAATAGTTATCATTTTTTTGCTAGAACAGAATAGTGCCATTGATTGGCCTGTAGTTCTACCTACTCTTTCAGTTGCATATAACAATCTTCAATTCCTGTTTAAACTCTTTTCACGTTTAAACAGCTGTTGACTCACCATTGAGGTGGTTGCACTTCAGCGTTAAACTCTGGGGACTTCCAAGCAGAATGCAATGTGTATATACATCTATTACTGCTCATCACTATCACTTTATCACTTATGTGCAGTAATAACAGTTAATATTTATGTTGGGGTTGTGCCTAGAGGAATCAGTCAGATGATGGCAACAGTAAAATAATATAGATAGTAAGTACATAACTGTTACTCGAACAAAGTGCAAGTCAATAACATTCAGAAATCTGTTGTTTTCATGATACCTCTATGCACTTTGTGACAGTAAAAGAAGAGAATTAACATGTATTTTGCTATTTATAAAGTAAAGCACTACAGTGGATAGAACAGAGATGCAATTATCTCTTCTGACAAGTTTAAGAGTATGCTCACAACTGTCAAAAGGCAACATGCTTTGGGATTTAGTGTTGTTCAGGAGAAAATTTGTGATTTTTTTGCAGTAGGTTTTATTTGTGCTCTTGGAAAAAAAAATCAAAGAGCAAGCTCCAGTTCTTAACTTAGACTTAAAACTGCACTACAACATCACTACATTTTAATGTTACATAAATGGCATTTAATGGAAAGAGATACATGACAGAAGAATTCTTTTCTGCAGTCTATATTATGTTGTAATTCTAACTGTTATTATGAGCTTTGAAAACAAAATTATAAAGCACTAAGTCTTATACAAGGATGAATCCATTTATAAGTGAAAATATTGCTAAAATAAATTGCTGCCTTGAAATAAAAATAAAATTCCCTTTGTAATTTTGTGTTTCAAATCTTTCCTAGAACTGAAGATTGATAAGTCACAATTTAACTTTGTCATTCTGAAACTATAATTGTCGCTGGTTTTAATACACTTTGCATTGGCATACACCCCAAGTTAGGACAGTGCATTTACAGGAGTTTGCTGTCTGTCTATTTGATCAAGCCACAGTTGTCATCATAATTCTACCCACACCTACATATTGTCTATACATTTTTAAAATCTAATTTCTTAATTCAGACTCATTATTTCATCTTAAACAATTTCTTCTTTATGGCCTTCTTCACATCCATACTTGTCTCATGAATCAATACAGAACATTGATATTAAACATTTCACTTACTCTGGCTATCTCGCTGATTTTAATACATCTGCAGGCTGCCACATGACGTTGTATTAGGCTAAAAGCTTTCTTGTTTTCAAGAACTTTCACGCTTCAACATCCCTCGTCTTTTATCCACTGCAGATGTCCAAGACTGTTACTGAACTTCTGCAGTTCTTTCCGAAGAACTTGTTTTCCTTCATACACATTTAAGAAATTGGCCATAAGATGTAGACTGATTAGAAGCTGGAAACAAATTGTCTAAAGAAATTATTTCTTCAGCTGATAGCAGAAGAATTTTAAACTGAATAAAATTATTTCCCTTTCCCTCATCTTTATTTGACAGTTATCTTCACCTGGGTATTTTTACTGGGTATGTAAAGTGATATTAACACAAACAACCAGCTATGAGAAGTGTTAAGGTTTATAAATGTACTCAGAATTTCAGATCCCTTAACAAAATACTAATTATTTAGTGGTGAAGATAGCTATTTTTACACTTCTAGAACTTTATTTTGCTCCATATTATTCAAGCATGTCAGTGATGGGACTTCTCATTCTCCTCTCCTATTCTCTTGTTAAAAAAAATTGAGAACTAAAAAATACAGATCTTACATCCAGGCTGTCAAATAACATTAATTCTGTAGTTTTTACTTCGAGTGAAACCATCAGGACAGACAGGTCTATCTGTATTAGCGTAAAAAGAAGTGTCTCCCAAACCAACTGAGGTATTAAGAATGAGCATTTATGTGTAAAAGTTTGCCCATTTCTGCCCTGTACATAAATAAAGGATGCATTTCTGTTACTAGATGTATTAACCTGATTTATTTCAAACAAATATTCCCTTTTACAGGGAAAAGGGGAGTGGGAAAAATTTTTTTATAATATTAAAATATTTTCACTGTACAGGGGTATATAACACTGACTGAAGTTTTTGTGTACAATGATTGCATAACAATAAATATCAGTAACATTTTTCCTAAAAGTATCAAGCATATTGTGTCTATAATAAGCTTCTCCTGTAAACCAAACAACTCATACTAGCAGTGAATTAGGGCCACAGAATGAGTCATACAGTAGAATTTTCCAGGAGTGTGCAAAAATAATAATAAAGAATAAAATAAAGAATATTTTTAAAAATTCTCATGGGCAAACAGATACATTTCTTTGAGAAAGACAATTTTTTTTTAATTCAGCTTACTGAAATTTGATAAACATGAATTTCCGCATTGATTTGGCTTCTAATGATCAGTAAGCAATCTTTATTCCTCTCGACCTGAAAGAAAATAAAGCTCCGAATTGCACTGATAAAAAACTGATTTCTGGCATACATGCAAAATTGTTTATTTTTATGGATGACATAATGAGACTCAACACCCACAAACAATGAGAAAACATTTCAATACATTCTCTGTACTGCTTAGGTCATGAAGTCAATCATAAACATTAACTGAAACAAAACATTCCTTGGGTAAATCAAAGGAAGTACCAGTGAAATAACATAAGCAGCAGAAGAAAGCTTGGAGTCTTTCCACACTATTGTCTGATTATGTGGAACAACGTCAAGAACTCAGCAGAATACTTGCCCAACTAGTGTTTCTGGCCAATTTTTTTCTTTCAAAAATATTTAAATCTAACTGCAACAATAAACATTTAAGAAAATTCAGCCCTTTATGAGATTGAGTCCTTTACTCATTGTAGAGTTTAGAGAGCTTTTAGAGACTATCAGAGATGACAGAAAATTCCATACAGTTATTATTAACACGGTATTATGTGGTGATATAACATATTGAACTGCTAGAAAAGAATAGCAGACCTATAGGGTTTGTCAGGAACATTACAGGGCTGAAGGCCTGCCATTGGTAGCTGTGCAGAAAATGGTACTGGCACCCCATTGTTTCTTTCCAGCTCTGGAAGCTGGGATGAAAGGCCTGTCTGTCTTTTTGTTCAATCAGCACGTTAACTGTATGTCCTCAACTGCTATCATCAGCTCTAGGGCATGACATTCCACTGGTTGGTCTCTTACCAGAATCAGTTTTTCACAGAGGTTGCTATTGCTTACTTCTACTTTCTGGTAGTGAGAAGAGATGGTTTGGAATCACAATGGATATGATTACAGTTCACTTTTGGTGGCACAGACCACCTTTGTATGAACTATTATCAGATATGCATAAAAGAAGTGGCAGAAGCCATGAAGGTGACACAATCGATCATCCAATCATCCATTAGTTCCTGCTAATTTAATGGTATGAATACGATGGAACCTGATCGGCATGAGAAGATCTGCACTTCCATCTGTCACTTCATTCCTGGATGTTGGGACATCTTATTCACAATAAGTGTAAGCTCTGGAAGGAATCTTGTCCACTAAATATATTTGTTTTAATTTTTGATGAAACTGTCTCCAACTGCTTCAACAGCCTGACGTTAACCATTCATGACTGACTACTATTCTAGCTGTCAAGAGCAGGGGTAGCGTGCAGTGCCATTATAGAAACCCACAAAGGTAAATCCTGTGTTCTTAAGCTTGTAAGTGAACATGGCTGGCTGAAATGTTTTTAGACGTAGGGTAGAATGCAGTCAGAAATAAAGTGACCTATGTCTGCTCACCCTTCACATCAGCATCTTTCAGAAGGGGTTTGTGGATCACTAGGAGGATTCTTCAGATGAACTACACTTTCAGGCATGCGATTTATAACCTAGTAGGAGTCTTCTATATGCGAAGATGTCTTTCACCTACACTCCTGCCCAAGGACATCTGATGAAGGAATGACCATTTAAATCTGCTATAAGCATTTCAAAGGAATCAAAGAGAAAGGATGTGTCAATGGGAAATGGCTAAAGTAATGTCTCTGCAGCTTTTAGAAAGGTAATGTTTACCAGATGCATGTCCCAGAAAAAGAAGTAAAGTTTGGGTTTTGTCCTTTTGTGAATGACTTGCATCATCTACAGAGGTTTGAATGAATCTGGTCCCTTGTATTTGAAACATATCAATTCGTCCTTCGCATGCAGTGTTTAAGCAACTTACTCTAACAGTTTGTTTCTTTGACAATACCTTTAATACATTATATAATAAAAATGAATTTTTAGCTTAGTTTGTCAGAGGTTTCCAGAAAAAGCTTGAAAAATCAGTAGTGTAAAAGCACTAGGATTTTTCTTTAGAAAGTGTATTTCTTTTGTGGTTTTTTGTAGAGAAAAAAAAATCAGTATGATTTGTTCTCCTGAGAGTCCTACATGCATGATAAACACTTCCTTTGCTAATACATCAAGTTGCTTCTCCTTCAGCATGATAAGAGACACAGCTTATTTTTGCTAACTCTGTTAAACCTATGAATCTAAAATAACTACTGCGGAAACTGAACTGCTGCGATAGCTTTTGTTTAGCTGCCAGTGAGGCAGCTGCTGCCCTTGCAGCCATCCTGCAGTACCACTGTAAGGCAGATGTATGAGTTTCCAAGAGAACCTGGAATGTTCATTGGGACCGTGCAAGTTCAAGCTTCAGAAATCAACTGCATAGATCCTTTCTTGAGCTTTCTGAGAGTGCAGAGATGCACAATGTTTCAAAAGACACTGAGAACTGAGTTCTTTGGAACTGATTTTTGTGTGGTCACTATTTATTCTTTCTCAATGAAAGTCATTACTTGTTCGTATACACATAGACAAATCCATGATAACAGAGATTGACTCAAATGCACAGCGAAATAAATGATTGTCCTAAGTTAAAATTGGGTATTCAGGATTTCAATTTCTAGAATAAATAAATAATCTCATTTATGTTTAAAATAATATATAAATTCATGACCAATGAAATTTTTACATGCAAAACAATAACAGAATGTTATTTCTAATTAATTTTATGTTTAAACACAGCAAGTTTTTTTCAAGTAAACATTTAATAAGAACCTTTCAAGCATACACTAAAGTACATGCCATAGCTGGACTAACATAATAGAGTGTTAGCAGCTATTAAATTAAGGAGTCATGTACCGAGGAATATGTACATCAAAGGCTAACACACTTTCTGATATGCAGGCATGCATTACTGTGTTTACTTTAGATGCTCTGGCACATGGAAAGACAAAATCTGCATGAACAGTCCTTGTTTGCAACATACTTGTCTCTGGGCACGGAAGGACTGACACCTACATCACTAGAATTTCTGTTTCGGTCTCAAAGTTGATATTAATGATGAATAAACTTAACCACCAGGGAGTAGGTCTGAAGAGTTGAATGATAATAGAAGTTATTCTAGCTTTCATGCTTAAAGGAGAAGAGTGATGGAGTTGTGGAAGGAGAAGAAACTAACAGGAAGAGTATAAAAATAAATAAAGCTGAGGACCCTGACTTATTATATGTCGTGCTGTTTATTTTACTACACGCATATCCTTCTGGTTCCATGAAACCCAAACTACGTTAGTTACCATTCATTTCCATTGATTTATTGATGAGCTAATTACAGCATCACTTTCATTTTCTCTGTATAAGGCCAGAGATACATAACCCTCTTTGCAATACGAATAACTGATGTCTGATCCTCAAATTTATTTACTGAGACAGTGACAACAGTCTTGATTCTTACTGATGAGTTTATTTTCACTAAGGTCATGAGATAACTAGAGCCAAGTATGGGCAAGTTTGGGATCACCCACAATAGTTTGTTCACACCCAGGCTGACTTGAAGTAATAAATGAATGGATAAATAGATGTTGGATAAAGGAATAACAACACATACACAAAGTATTTGTAATCTTACCTTACAGAACCGAAAATTTCTAGGAATTGTTGTGATCTGCCACATACATAGTGCACTTAAAATATTTTCATCTCTGCATTTCTCAATGCTATATTTTCCTACTGCTAATATATGCTATGGCAGACTTGTATAGTGCAAAGAACAAAAAAAGATACAAATACTGAAGAGTCTGTAATCTAGCTAATCACAGCTCAGTTGTTCATCTGTAAGGCATCACTGTTGAGAAGGGTGATGAAGGAAGGATTCATGTGTTAAGACACGTTATTGGGAATCTGAGGATCTGGCTTCTCTTCCTATTTCTTCAAAAGATTTCATGCTCAGTCTTCAGCACATTATTTTGGGTTTGACTCAATGCCAAAGATAATGACGATCTTTATTTCTCGGTGATAGAAGTTCTGTGTAATGGAGGTGGGTAATTGTGATGAAATTGTACCAAGGAGCTGTTACACATTTGTTGCGATGTGCTTTGATATCTCCAGATGTCAGAAAGCATAGAGATGAAATGTATTTGTTACTGGTGTTTTGTTTCCCAGTTTTTCATCTGCTAATGGACATAGTATGCTTTGAGAAAGGCTTTGAAGGATTACAATGAGAATATTTGTAGAAAAAAAAATAATGCTGTCTCTCTGCAAATTTCTGATTCCTGAAAAATTTCTTAGACACAAAAGAGTATTTATCATTCCAATATTTAAATTTTATGGAGGAATTTTGACAAATTAGAAATATTGATACTTTCTTTCACTTTCAGTTTTTGGTAGAAACACCTTGGTGTGATAAACTGCATAAACACCTAACATCAAATAGGTAGTTGAAACTTATCAGCTATATGGTAGCATTCATCCTCTATCTTCCTACATGCATAGGAAACAATATGATGAACATTCATGGCGTAGAAGAAAGTGGATAATGTCTGTAATGTTTCCACTCTTTCTATTTTGAAACTTTTTCAGCTTAAGAAAATATCTGGAGTGGTTTAAAGAATCCTTAAATATACTACTCCAAAACATTCCAAACTCTTTTCCATTCTCTAGAGCAGGCAAAGCAGAATCCTTTAGTTCTATGGTGCTGCATCAAAGAACAAACCAAGAAAAAAACTTATAGATGGAAACACATCATCACCCCTCTCATAAGGTTTCATACACAGTTGCATTTGTAAAACAAAAGAAAGAAAAGAAAACCGTATAAGAAGGATGAATTCATACCTCTTAAAATTTAAAAAAGACATTTTCAATATAAATAATGAAACACGTATTGCAATTAAGATTAAATACATTCTTTTAGAATGTCACCAAAGCCAAATTCTCTCAAGAAAAATTGCTTTAAAGCAAAGATGCTTTTTTTTGGTAAAAAAACTGGAGAAACTGTTCACATATACTTAAGATATGACATTTTCAAAAGTGCTTTTCTGTTACTGCAGTCAGTAGAAACATTTACTTTAATGAGAACCATCAACATTAGACAAGTATTAAATGCTTCAGAAGTCCCATTCTTATTATCTGTCTCCATTCTCACTTATAAATATTGTTGTGGAGAATCTAGCTTTCCATCCACATAAATTAGGCTGAGGTAATTATAATTTCCCAATCTTCTGTGAGAAATAAACAACTAAAAATACTCTTAAATACATGAAAGGAATATTGTGAAAGACATGCACAGCTACGGTTGACTTGCTGCGTAAAACTATCTTGCACGTGGGTTTTCCATGCATATAACTGCAGCATAAAAGACAACATTATGAGAAACCTTCTGACAAATTGATTAATAATCTTGAGCTGCTGAAGTTCAGCTGAGTGAGCAATTAAACATTCCAAATAGCAATGAACCTTCAGAGATAATTTATGATAATTTTATGCACAAGAGCTCAGTGGCTTTTTAATTTGATAGAATGTTAGTAGCATAGATTTCTAACAAGGGAGTTTCAGTGCTCCATACATCACTGAGATTGCTTAAACATTTCAAATGTCGTTGATGAATGAAGTTTCCTGAGATGTGAGGAGATACAGAAGGTGTCAGAAGGTTGAGATTATTCATCATAACAATTATTGAAAGTGGATGCATTGACATCATACTCCCAGCTCATATTTTATAGCCATTATAAAGACAGAACAGAAATAACAGACTTGGTGGACTGCAGAACTGTCAGGATATCCGACTTCTTCCCTCTCTTATTCCAGCATTGTTCTGTCACAGCACAATGTTAGCACTTCCAGGTGTTTCTTTGAAAGTCATTCATAATATACAGCAGAACAAGACCCTTTGGATATCATCAGCTAATACCTGGGAAACATCCCATGCAGATCAAGAGAGAAAAAGGAGGTTAGCTAAAATAACATGAGTCTAAACTCAGTTTGCCAGAAATGCAAATACTGTGTCATTTTTTCCTGAGGGAGACCAGGTTTCCCTACATTCTTCCACATAATTTTTTGCCTCTTTGTTGGTTTCAAAAAACTGCATAGGGTAGTACATTCAAACAAGTCAAATATTCTTAATTCCTAGAATATTTCCCTTCATTCTTTTATTTCTTGTTTTGGCAAGTAAAATACAATGTTTTAAGCTTGGATTTCTGACATACTCATGACAGTTTGAAATACACTAAGCTAAACTAAAGTAAATAATGTAAACGGGCCTTCTTTATTACATGAACAAAGATAAAAGTCTCTGCCTTGAACAGAACACTGAAGCACTCAGATACCACATGTTTAAGAGAACAGCCTGTTGGTGAGATTTTATTTGTTTTTAACACTACTATGATGATCCTGACAAAAAATCATCATTTCACATATCCAAACAGTTATCCTTTCATGCATGCAAAGAATAGAATGCTGGAAAATGGAGGCTAAAGAAGGGCAAAAAAATGTTTCTAGAAGCAGGACAGCAGCCTGTTACCTAAACTCCTTCAAGTAAGAGATCACTTGATTCATGTAAAGCACTATTAGCCAGTATACTCCTCAAAGCTCAGGAACTATGCGGGCAGCTTGAAGAGTCATGGGTAGGAAAGTGGGAGTGTTTGCACAGACCTTGTGGCCTCAAATCTTACTTCAGACTAGAACTATTAGTCTTAGGTTAGTGAAAAGGGTTGTCTGACCCTTTTTGTGTCTTCAACATGACTGTTTCAAGAGCTGACTCCTGCACAGCTCCAAACAGCTATCAACACCTATTGACATCACTGAAAGTCTCTCACCCTTGAAGAATGGAGTCAACATTAGCAGAAGAATCACAGAAACTGATAAAGAAGTTCCCTAAACATGATGACACTGGATCTCCCACTAGACAGTACTGAAGAAACGCAACAGAGCTGGCACGCAGCTTCCGTATTTGCCTAAAGACAAGTAGGTCCGAACTTGTGGCACTGATGTTCTCTTTCTTGAAAAGCTTACGTCAGCTGAGTCAGGATTTAGTTTCACTCCCATCTAAATAAAGAGAATCCTTTTCCCAAAAGGATATCAAAATTCGTCCAAATGTTGGTCATGGAGGAAAATTCCCCGGAGAGAAAAAGAAAGAACTCCAAATTGTGTGAGCAAAAATAAATTGTTAAAAAGTCCCACAACTTAGAAAACTTGACCTAATTAAAAGGTTAAAAAAGTGTGTTTGTTTCACCTAGAGAATGGATTGAAACTGTCCTCAAACACAAAAAGTTGGTATAAATAGAATGATATTATTGCAACCTCTAGTACATTGTTGCAAAATGAATAGTAAAAAGCAAACAAAAACATTCTAACTATGATGTGAACTTACTGCTGGGACAAGGTATCTGGAAGCAAGCTGTTGAGAAATTCATATAACTAGAATATTTTACCAAAAAAGTTACTCAGACAACTTTCATAAATGCTAAGAATATCTTCAACCCTCTCTCAGAACTGGGTACTGGTCTAGGTAACTTTTCATGGTCTGTGTCTCTGCGTCTCTGTATCTCTGTGTCTCAATTTAATGGCACATAACACATAGCTAAAGCTGAGAATAGGAAGTAGTATATAATTTCAAATGAGACACCGAAAGGCTAAACCATTTATTGTTTTATGCAGCGTTAATCATTCTGCTGGCTTGCACAGTCTTGTAGCCTCAGCTCTTCTGGATTACCAAAACAGCACTTGCCTGAATCCCTGGGAGCTTCCTCAGGAAGTGGCCAGACTGCTGGGCAGGAAGGAAGCAAAAGTCGAGGCAACCTAAATGTCCTCCTTTCTAGGGATCTCTGGTTCTTCTGAGTCTTTCTTCTGAAATAGTCTTTGATTATTTTTTTTCCACTCAAAAGGGTCAAATTGGGTAAGAAGACTGGACACTGACGTAAAACACTCCTGTCTACAAAGTTATATACGACAGGTGTAGTTCATGTCCTCCTCAGTCCCATGCTCACAACTCTCCGTGACAATGCCTCCTGGAATGCAAAACAGCCAAAACAGCAGTAAGTCCAGAATCTGTAGATGGCTTGCACCTTTCATTTTAATGCACTCAAATAATAATACCTGGGAGAAAAAATGGTTCATCTGACAGCCTGCTGCCACAGGGACATTAGGACAACATTTTTAGTCAAATTCCACCACTTCAGTTGGTTAGTCTTGATGAAATTTCTCTCAGTAACCCAGAAAAAGCTTCCAAATTGGTCTCACTTCAAAACATTAGACAAGAATGGGTATCTGTAAGACTTTCTGTGTGTTAAATTAAGGAAAACTTGGTTTTTTTCCTTGCCTTTTTTTTTTTTAACTAAAATATTATGTATGGAGAAAGAGCACTTAAAATCTTTTTTCTTCAAAATTAATTAAAACAAAGTTATTTAAAAAATTATAGGGAAAGTGCATTTATAATCTGAAAATGTGTCCTGACAAATCTGGAGAATAAATTAAATCTCTAATAGAGAAATGTTAGTCCTGCTTTTAGTGGAAGCATCAATGCAGCCTTACCTACAGGCACTCTTCTGATGCTTCCATAATGTGCCAATCCATGTTCAAAAGTACAATTATTTGTTTTTATTCTTGAAGAGAGATATACAAAACAATTCTGAAATCCCATTTTACCAATACATGGTAATGAAAATGAAATGCTAATAATTTAGTCAACTGCACTGCAGATATGAAAAGCAGTGCATACCTAAAACTTGTACCTATAATACTCTTTTGACACTAATATTGCAGTTCATTTTTGGCAGCAACCTTTGTTATTTTTCAGGCAAAGTTGGCAACATCTCAAAGGCATGGAAACACTGGGCAAACTCCAGCAGCCCTTTCTTAGGCAAGATGTCTATTTAAATCCAAGATTTAACCTATCTTTTAATAGGATAAAAATGGATCACCTGGGCGAATGGAGCGTCTTAAACTTCCTGCAAAATAGGTTAGTCTTCTTGTTTGCACTATTTAATGTTCTGATTTCCCATTCATTGCTGAGGCTGTAATGAGCATCAGTTATTGCATGGTGGCTCAGCTCCAACATAAATCATTTAACCTCCCCCTCTTTATTGATTTATATTAGCATTTATAGATGGCACTCATTGTCTTTATGGAGCCTGGGATCTCACAGTAATTAAGTTCAAATTTAAAATAAACAATGACATCCACTATGGGTTGTTGAAATATCCTGCAAGGTTGCTTGCCTAATGCCTCCATTCGGTTTAGACCTCATCTCATTGCCATTCTAAAAATTCTAACTAGACAAAGCAAATGAAACCAAACAAACAATCACAGCAAAAAAAGAACAGCAGGAAAGGCATGTATTCAGTCTTTAAATGACTATGGGATGGGTTTGTCAAAATTACAGTGTCAATATTGTGTCAGATGTCACTCTTTTTTGTTTACAGCAGTATTGTATGTAAGCCTATCTAGCTCAGTGGTATCTTTCTCCTGAAAATATTTTAATCACAACTGCAGAACAGTATATTATATCGTATTATCTCCCAAGTCCTCCAATGCCTTTGGATGCATGGTAAATTATTCTTTTCTGTTGCTCTCAGGAGACAAATTTATACCTTACTTACAGTGCGTTCATGTAAATCTCAATTAATTCTGTTGACTTAAGACCACAACTATGTTTAATAGTAAACGATAAGCATTGTGTACAGTAGTATAAATATGGACTGCTATGAGAAAAGTTTTTTCCAGGCCATGAATGGCGATCTTCACATGCTGCAGGAGCAGAAACCAGGAAAACAGTTCTTTGTTAATTGGTTCTTTGCTAAATTATTTTTCTTCTTTCATAACTACAATCAAGATAAAAGTATCATAAATGTTATTCAAAATATTATAAACATTTCAGAACTATTCTAAACATTACTTTTAAAATGGTCCTCAAGAGCATTTTTCTAACTCACACAGAACATTCAAAAGTTAATTCAAATTGGAAGCGCTCACATCACTGAGGCCTTTCAATCAACACTTTCTAATTTAAATTGAAAAGCTCACCTGGATGTATTCCAACAATTTAAAAAAATGCAGGAAGTAACCACTAACTGTGCAGCTAAGCCTTAAAACACTTGTCTAAAAACGATATGTTATCTGACTCTCCTGCCCATCTATCTAGCCTGAGCCCTAAGCCTGGGCAGAGATTTCTGTCAAGGGACATGCTGAAGCCACAGTTGGAAATATTAAGTGGGAAAGAGTTCCCGTATCAGCCCACAGTGCTGCTCTGGCTTGGCAGCCTCTTTGCAGCCCCACTCTTTTCATGGGTCTCATAACTTTTGCTCTAACCCTATGCCTAATCCTAAATATGGATGGACACTTTTGCAGTGGGACATGCTGCAGCTTATTGTGAAAAGAACGTGAGTGGGAGAATTCTCACAGGAGTCCCCACTTTTCTTCCTCAATCTTTTCGCAGCACCGCTCTTCCTATGGGTCTCATATCTCTGTCGGGGAACAATAAAGGCAGCTGCTGCTTAACAGGGAAAGGAGAATTTGGGAGCCAAGCATCACAGCACTCACACAGAAGCCATGGCCTCACCCACACGAGGTCTTAGTCCTGTCATATGTGAACAAGCCAGGAAGGCAGCCCACAGGTCAGGGTCAGAGTCCAGACCAACAGGGTACAAGCCCAGGCACAGATATGGATGGCTACAAAGCAGCTGCAATGCAGTCCAGGCATGAGCCCAGCGTGAGAGTCGCGGCTTAACGCAGCTGCAAGCAAAGCAGGTAGGGACCCACGCTGTGGCTTCTTCCAGCTCTTCCTTGGAGAACTCCAAAGCCAGGTGAGGCTTCTCAAGCAGGTCTCACCTGTCAGAGCTGTCCTCCCAGGAGGAGGGAGGATGGTTCTCCTAACTGACCTTAAGCCTTGCAGGAAACTTCTGCCACGGGATATACTGGAGCCCCAGGGGAAAGTCTGAGTAGGGGAGATTTCTCACAGCAGCCCATGCTTTGCTTTGGCAGCCTCTTAGGAGCCCTGGCCTTTCCAAAGGCACCAGCTTCCTCCCTCTCCCTACCCTAATCCTAGAATTAACCCTAAACCTGGTCTCAGAGGTTTTAGTACACTTTTTATTGAGTTTTTCTGCTAGTCTTCAAAATGTAACTGTGCTTTTGAAAAACATAACTACATGAAAGACTCTTGTTTTCCTTAGCTACACTATCTTTTATTATTGTATGTACAGACCATATTGTGGCATATGTGTGTCACGTGTGAGCTTTATTTCCTGGTTGGTTATGCTGTACTTCCATCATTTTTTTTCCCTAGGAGTGATCTGTAGAGTGTTTTTATTGACATCTCAGTTTTCAGAATAATACAGATTTCCTCCTGTGATTCAGTAGTTTGATGTAAAGAGCATAATATTGATCTGATTATTTTTAACTGCTTCTGCACAATAACAAGATACTGTAAAATAGTTGTATAATTGTATAAACCAAAGCTACATTTCTAATCTGAATTTTGCAACCTCTATTTACACTTTATTTAAGGTTTATATGTTTGTCTTTATGATGATGCTTCTTTAATCATCTAATTATTTTACCATTGTAAATCATTTCCAACCAAAACGTTATTGTGCTTTTTACTCCTGGAAGAGGTGACATAATAAATCTGATTGAAAGCCATGGAAGCTAAATGAAAAATGCAGCATTAGAATTGATTAGAAATGATCATTTAGCTTCATCAGTACTTTTGTAATGCTGCAGATTGTTCCCAAATCATTCTCTTGGACGTTTTTGATACTCCATGTAAAGCTGAATGTAAATTGAATTGTGCTGTCTAACTGCTGTTGGTTTACTCAGTGACAAGACATTGTTTCTGTGATAAGTATTCTGACAGAATAAAACTGTTAACACATTTCTTCTGAATTTTATAATTAATTTCAGAAAACATTAATGCCAGCGAAGCTTGATTGCCTCACTGTCTGCAGAAATAAACACAAAAGAACTGTGAATATTTCTGATTCCAGCTTGTTTTAAAACTAACATGAATAAAGTACAGATAGCTTTTTTCTACTACCAATCTATCTCTAAATATTATGATTTTTTTTCTCAGTAAGAACTGGCACCCGGCTACAGATTTACAGACTCAAGCCACATCACTTCTATTTTGAAATTGTGCGTAAATACCCTAAACACCTGAGTAGTCTTGCTCAGATTGGTAATTCAACTGACCTGACTTTGAACTCAGAAGGACCACTCTTCTGAGTAAAGTTGCTCAAGTATTAAGCACTTGCAAGACTGAGCCTTGTATCTGTTGTTCTGAAATAGTTTAATTCCTGATTTTACCTTATAAATGCTAAAGGAAAATTTAGTGAAGATAATGCAGCTACAATCAACAGATTAAGAAAATTACTTCATTCTTTCTTTTAACAAATAGAGGTATTTTATATAGAAAATTTTATATACAATATACTGACTATAACAGTTCTGTAATTGCTAAGATTACTGAGTAGAGAATGACATAAATCTTCAAAGCGTCTTATTGAAAGTGCCAGGTGAATGCATGGAACAAAGCATATGATTATGTATGGCATATTCCTGATGCGAGGGAAAAGAAAAATACACAGATATCAGTAACACAACTTCTATTAAGCTAACTTGTTTCAAGATCAAGTCCTAAATAGCAAAAGTTTAATTAGAAAAAGAAGTGGAAGAGGGTTTTTTTCTTCATTTGAGATGCATGACAGAGCAGTCAAGAAGAAAAAAGTGGCAGAAAGAAGAGGAAAAAAAAGCTCGAACTGTTTCTCATATGTTAGTAAACAGAGTGATTTCAGAATGGACGTTGTTGAGGATGAAGGGAGAATTTGTATGATGGACTTACAGAAAGAAAAAAACAAACAGTAAAGACACATTAAGGACAACTTCCTTCAGTCCCTGCTATGAGAATCTGAGACACGGACTGAAGTTCACAGACACATTTCAAAAATATTTAACTACCACACACATACCCAGACCTCACTTTGAGAGAAGATAGTGACACCAGCAGTACACATACATATAAACCCACAACTCTTAGTAATACACTAATTATTTTTCATATTGTGTTTCTACTGCTGGACCCTTATTGCCTGCATTCTGTTGACATCTCAGTGTGAGATGCACAAGCTGAGAGCCAGATCCCAAAAAGGTACCTGTTCGGAAGACAGACATACAGTGGTTACCTTGGCAACAGACACACGTGAAAGCTCTCAGAAGAGCTTTTTTCTCATGTCTTCATTTTTTTCTGCTCAGAGCGTTGGTTCGTATGTATATGTAGGTTCAGGCTACAAACTTTATCAATCAAAGTACAGCTGCAGAATTTCAACTCTGACTTCTATTCTTTTCTGCTTTCCAGCATCTTATGATGAACATTTGCTGCTGAGTGGAGAGATTGGTATATGGCAGAGCATGCTGCTCCACTAGAAATATACAAATCTCTGCTGAAACTTTACAGATCATTTACATGAACTTTTGAAGCAGGGAAAAGTTTATATCACTAGTGAAGAGATGCCTACATACAATTGCACATGGAGAACTGCCCAAATAAGAAATTCTACACTGAATCTTCCCAAACTTTTTGACTTAATACACAAGTACATGCACACTCCATACTGGAACTCACATTATTTTTAGTTAGAGTTGAAGTCTTTATAATTGTTCAATATTAGCATCCCTGTTTCACAGGCACAGAGAAAGACCCCAAACATGTAATATAAGTCACATTACTTGAAGTCTCCTCATTTTGGAATCAGCCTCCTTTGGAATCAGTTTTGAATGTTATAGATAGCTGCCTTATTACAGCAAAATTATATAGCTCATCTGCAAAAATCATATAAGTAGTCTGTTTTAAGCACTGGATTGTATATCTTATTATGTATTAATATTAGTATAATCATAAATTACGAGATAGAAGAAATGTGTTCATTACACACCATCAACAGTCCCGTTACGTACAAGTTTGGAAGGCCACTTTTTTCATTAGGCACCTCACTGTTCTTCTTCCCACTTAGCTAATGGCAGATTGGTTGGACATGATTACGATCTTCTTCACATTTTACACAGACATAGCTATTTCATTTTCACTGGTATAATAATTGGTCTAGGAGCAAATCTAAAGGCCATTGCATTTATTTGGTGATCTTAACAGTGTCCTCAGTGAGTGAAGAATCAGATTTACATGATACCTATTCCCTCTGTTTCATCCCCTTAACAGAAATAATACCTTGAGACACCAGTGGACTTTTCAGCTTTGGAAAGCACTTGTATTTGTATTTCAGAAACAGATTCAGGAGCTTTTCGTGTGCCTTCACCTCTGGGCTGCTGATACTGGTAGCTGATGGTGCTAGTAGACCGTATCCTGTGTGGGACAAAAAAACATTGTCTCCCACCAATTCTTACAGAAGACCACTGAGGGTGTAAACCAGGACCTGTTGTACTAATGGAACAGTTCCTGCATTTTAGCTAGCTTTGACATAGGCTTTCTACTTCTGCAATTTCTACTGATTCATTACACTAACCAGAATGCGTTTTTTTTTCTGTCAGTACGGGTGAAAAGACAGAAAAAGGAATACTGTCTTCCTTATAAGTGAGCATCATTTGTAATGGAAAATGGCAGAAATGAAAAACTGTTTTCAAAGTTATATTGCAAAGCTTAAAATAACAAGTATTTGATAGGGCTATTCTGCAATTATTCACTTTGTTTTGTATTCTTAGCTCTCTCCCTGTCTCCTACTGTATCAAATTTTTTAAAGGATTCATGACTATCTTGTAAACCTGGCCTCTACAGTGTTTCTGCTCTGTTTCATTTTCCATCACAATAACAATGCTACTGTACAGTTAGGCTAAATGTGAAGGATAGGTAATAATTTGTCAGTGTTTCAAGCAGAATTCAGGGACATTTCAAAATGTTTTTTGTGATTTGGGATTCCAACTTTAAAATGTGATGTATAATTGACATTTTGATACTTCGAGGCCATGGTGTATTCTCACACTTCCATGAAAAAAAACCCAACTTGCTGACACAATCAGGAAACAGATGGTGACAAAGATCTTGTATTTAATATGTCAATCATTATGCTTTACTCGCATATTATCATCTCATTCATAAGGCCACTATATGAAGGAATTTTGCTATGCCTCTGCAAATCAATCAAGAAGTCTTTTAATATTTTTTTAAATATAATTTAGGTCTTTCTTATCCTTTTTATGTTTCATTATATTTGGGGTGGAGTGTTTATGCAAATTTATTACACATAAAAAAATGCTTTGACAATCCTATGGCTAGAATAGATGTCAGCAATGAAATATTCACTACAGATAGCTTCATTAAAGAGACCAAGAAATGACTTGGCAACTGAAGTGTCCACATTTTCCATACTTTGCTGTGGTCCTTAATCCACAGGCAGTGACACAGTCGAGTAGGAGGATGGATTTTGTAATGTGGCCTCATATCTAACTAAGACCTGGACTTCAGTCAAAATTTCTGCTGAAGAAAACCACAGATGGCAGATTACCAATATATTTCAGTTAGAGCTAGCACTGGATTTGAAATCACTGAGTATCTGAGCCAAGCAAATCTCTTCTTCTGCTCTGAAAATAGGCATTTTCCTTGGAAAGTGTCTGACTCAGACTCCCATCGTATAGGAGTGAGTTCATCCACTCACAAACTGAGCCAGAACCCTCCTTGGACAGCCTGAGGTCCTCTGAAGATGTTTTAGCCCATTATTGCAAGTGGAGAGATAAGGCTGGTTCTTTCTTGTTTATTTCTATCCTGTAACATTCACAGAAAGCTTCTTCCTTCATAAGTGCCAAACGTTCATGTTTAGAGGGAGTTGGGGTATAGTTAGTATCATTTTTTTTCTGTCTCACTCCTACTCTCTATCTGTAGGTTGCCCAGTTTCTACAATGTATATCTTTCCATTTAAAGAAGTAAAAACTATTTCTAGTTCTCTGCAAAAGAAACAACACAAGCCAGAGGACACCGCATGCAGTCTGACTACTTACAAGTGCTTTGTTACCTGGAATAGAATATGCCTCTGACCTGGGTATAGTTAGAGAGTTATTTAAAAACTTCTATATTTCTCTGAAGTGGGTGGAAATATACATGTGCTTTCAGATTGTACAGGATGTGGGGAGAGGAGGGAGAATGGCTTTGTCTGAAACATAGAGAAGAAGCTATTTCTGGAGGAGAAAAAAAGAACTTTATGCCATTGTTCAACACAACGCAATGCCATTCCAGGCGCAGTACACTTCAGTAGCTATTTTCATGAGACGAGTCTTGTAAGAGGCAAGGTGGTCCTAAATGCAAGAAAAGTTAGCTTATGTTTCTTTCATACATGCCACAACACAGAGTTTATTGGTAGCCTTTCAGCATATCATTGTTTCTTTCCCCCTCTAATTCCTCTTTTCTAATCTCCAGCCATTTCAGACTACTCACAATGTGTTCTATTAGACCAGATCTTCACTGACTCGTAACTGGGAGTTCTGTGGCATCCCTATTTTATTCTGTTCCCTTCATTGTGTGGCAGTCTTCATTTACCTTGTCCAAGCAGGTTTGTGGTTTACAAAACCAGAAATCCTCAAAGTTGCAATTCTGTGTTCCTTTTAATTGGTTAAGGAAAAAAACCAACAAACCCAGAATCCACCAAGCCCAACACAGCACTGTGTAACAGTTGAGTTGTTCTTAAACACAGGGTCAGATTTATTGTTTGTTTCATTACTTATCAAAGACAATGGCTTACACACCTTGCTCTATCTAGACAGCAGTCTCTTGGGATGCCAGAAGCCAAGGTTACATCAGCTCTTGACTTTATCCAGGCTCTATGATGTACAATGTCACTGTAACAGAGCACTTCCTCTTTGTTCTGGGGGAACTTGATTCATAACAAGCCCATCTAGGGTGTACTCAGATTGTGATGAAGAGCTCTACACAGAGGCTCCTGTTTCAGAGAAACAGGTGTTGGCTTTGATTAGAGAAAAATGATATCATCATCCAAGGGAGAGGAGAAAAAAAAGCACAGGGAAAGGAAGGCAAAAATAGAAAAAAGTGGCAACCAGACACAAATACATTTGCACATATAAAGCTGTTCTAATGAGAGCCAAATTGATTTGACATTCAGTGGCAGTTTGAAGCCAAAAAAAGCAAAGCAGCCTACAAAAGGCCCAGCTCATTGTTTATGGAGTGTCGTACTTCATCATCTGTGAGACCAATAACAGTGATGGGAAGACCTTTAAAAGCAGGGAGTTTGCACAGAATGGCTGCATGGACACCACTGATGTCAGATCCAATAGAATGATTGTGAGCTATTTCCTGAATTGAAATCACGTTCGTCAGATGAAGTAGATGCTCTCTATAGATTATATCTTTGAGAAGAGGATTTGGTACATTGTTAGAATTCTTGGCTGATTTCTCCTAGGCAGACACAGCCACAATACTTGCCCTGTGATGGGTACAGATCATCAAACTGCCCTGAAGAAAAAACACAGAAGAGAAAAAAATTACATAACAAGCTTCCAGTACGTGAAGATTAATCTCTTTATGAAAAAGAACTTTGCACAAAATCATGTAAATTAATGTAGGCACCCTTTTCATCATCCTTATTTTATAGATAACTTTGTAAATATTTTTACAAACAAAATTTTTAACATTTTCATTACAATAGTGGACCCCTGTCATTAGTAGACTGTAGAATACATTTCGTCCATCTCTGCTTTCAGTTAGAACACCTGGTAAGGAGTGACATGTTTATCAATTGTTGGTGAATGCCAACATGAATTAAATAAGCCTTCAAAAAAACCGTGAGATGCTACAGCCTTGTACAGGAAAGGATACGTGTAGAAAGCAGTCTCTCTCTTTCTGCCTTCTAGCTATGAGCTCAATCTAGATATCACAATATTGATATTAAATTCTGATACTAATATTTCTGTTTAGAATTCACTACAAAATCTGTTTCTTTCTTGGGGGAAAAATCAGGCATTTCAGCCTCATGGGTCTCAATTCTCAGTGGAATACAAATAGGCAGTGATCTCAAATTAGCAAGTCCTTAATCACATTTTACATATAGTATCTAGTGTGGCTTCATAACTGAAAAAGCACTATCAGGGTGACCAAACTTATAATGGATAGCACAACTACAGACAAAAAAATTAAGAGAGACAAGACACATGGAATTATGTCTAAGTGAATAAATGAAAGATTTTCTTTCATTCACATTAAAAACAAAGATCAGTTTAACCTTTTTTTGCCAGCCTTCCATTCTGTTTCCTGTAAATATTTGAGTCTGTGAGTTTATTACCATGACCACCCACCAAAATAAATAGATCAGTAGGTCCAAATGTTTAAATGTTCACGAAAAGACAACATTACATCTATATTAAATATTATATTCTGTGACATATGAAGACAGTTTACATTGGTTATGAATTATGTATGCAGATATAACTCCTGCTGTGTTAGCTTTATGTTGTAAATCATAGGATCGAGTTTCTTTTGTCAGATTTAGGAGAATTATAAACCACACTGGAATAAATTACAAGTTTGGAATACTGCAAGATGGGTTTCTAAATTCACTCTGTGATAGCACCTAGAGATTCAAGGCCATATCTATTCTACCACAGCCTTGACTTCAGTTTTTAGGAGAAATGGGGTTGCTTTGTGTCTAACACCCACTGGTTTAGTAGTCAGTCTGAAGTCCTGCAGTCACGGCATTTAATTCAATAGAATTAATAATTAAAATGCAGTCAGCATGATAAGCCCTTCAACAAGTGGATTTCACTTTTCTCAGGCTGTAAGTGTTCTCATGGATAATTGTGTTGTAGAAAAAGTAAACAAGAAAACGGTTACTGAAGACTGAAGAAATGCATTGCTACCAAATTTTATTAAAACATTTGAAATGTTACCTTGTAGGATTCAGTGTCAGAATTATAACACCACAGAAGTGAATGTGAGCAATTTACATTTCCCTTAGAGCTATTGTTTCACACTGTCTGAAGATTCAGGCTGTGTCTTTCACTGCTGAGAAACGATGTATTTTACATCAAGCAATGTAAACTTTTATAAATTAGTGACAACAAGGAAAAGACAAATTTCACTTTAACATAGCTAGTCAAGGTTAATCTCAGGCCCACATCTGCCATTATATTGACAAAATATAAAAAGAAATCTCATGATGTTAACAATGAAATATAGACTTTGCAAGACAACACAGTATTCATTACCTGCTGCTCACATTGGGGTCTTCCCTCCGTAGTTCTACACTCACAAAGTCTGAAAATACCTTGCATTTTGGCTTTGTGTTTCTTTCCACATCTGCGTAAAGTGGTAGTTTTTATGTGAAATTCTTCTGAAAAAAGACAGAATCAAAGTAAGTAGGCTCAATGTATAAACTTTTGCACATATATTAAAAAGTATATATAATTTATTGGTACAAATTACAATTAACTATTTATATTAGTTACAGTAAAAATATGTTTTTTTCACTCAGTCACTGGCTGCTCTGTGCTATATCAAGACCAAATATTATTTGCAGAAAAAAATTAATAAATTATCTTGAACAGTGAATATGTCAAGTTTCTAGTCTGGTCATGGACAACTTACATATCAAAAAAGTGACATTCACAAAATAGTTTTTCAGTTTGATTTTTCCTAGCAGACAACCAGGTGTCATTAAGCTGGAAAATTGTTTTCAAGTAGTAGATTTAGGCAGCTGATTCTGCTTAGTTCATCAGAAGGATTGAGGACACGTGATTTGGATGTGTAATTACCAGGTATGAAACAGCTGTTTCATCCAGCAGAAGGAGCAGACCAAGTCACTAAAAGCTAAAGACAAGCTAAGAAATAAAGATTTTCATTTTATTTCGTTTTCCTAACACTGAGGGTGATTAACTCCTGGAACAAATTAACTCAGCAAATGGTAATTTCTCTGTTGCCTGTAATATCTGCAGCAGAAACGGATTATTTTTTTCTCTGAAGGACATGCTTAACTAATCCAAAGCTGGCACAAAACTTGTTCCCAGAGATAAAGGTGTGGGAACTCTCCTCCTCTGATAACTCACACTAAATGTGTAACTTTGCCTAGCACTTCCTTGCCGGTAGGGTTTGGATAGTTTAGATAGATGGCTCCCGAGTGGTGCCTGACGCAAGTTACTTGGCTCAGAAAAAAGACATAAGATAAAATTTTATGTGCTTGCATCATATGAAGGTCTAATAGTTTGGATAACCTAGGGATTTCTGTAGCCTTAAAATTGACAAGTTTCTTTTGGTAACTCTAGGACATATAAGTACGCACAAGGAACAGAATGAAACCCTACAGGAGTGAAAATATTCCTCTGATATATTCCAAAAGTGGTTCTTTAAATTTTTAGCCCCTCAACATGTTCAGTTTTATCTGCAATATTGTAGTGAAAATAATTTTATTTGCATTCTTTTTACTTCCAGTATCCACAA
This sequence comes from Opisthocomus hoazin, assembly GCF_030867145.1. Classification (NCBI taxonomy): domain Eukaryota; kingdom Metazoa; phylum Chordata; class Aves; order Opisthocomiformes; family Opisthocomidae; genus Opisthocomus; species Opisthocomus hoazin. The sequence continues at coordinate 40,246,184 of NC_134420.1, forward strand.
CATGTTTACTTACATTCCATACAGCTAAATCTGAATGTATCATATTATATTTCATTTATCTAGCTTAATAGACTCCAGCCTGCTACTCCTTTCACAGCTCAATAGAGTCACCGAGCCTGTACAGGCACTGCTAAGCACATTCTGACGAAGATTGGGTTAAACAGCTATACTGAAAGCCTCATTGACACAGGTAATCTTTACTGCTGCTGGCATTAAAAAAAGCCAAGGTAGTATTTACACTTTGGTAACTAGGAGAATTAGTGCTGGACTTTTGAATAGGACAGGCTAAATACAGACACTAAGATAACAGCAAGTAGTTATACACATTTTCAGCATAAACCTTCAGTGTAAAAAAATCTCGCCAACAAAGTGTGCCTACTGACTACAAGCTGTACGCCTTAGACACTAGTTATTTTTTAAAGAGAAAATTTTCTCCTGCTTGGGAATCTAGTAAGAAATTATTTCCAAGAGGAGGGAAAGACAGACAATAGGAGTTATCCTTGAAGGAAACTAAAAAAGTCCCTCTTTTCCTTGTCTTTCCTACCACTCTGTGTGGCACTCCCTTGTTACAGTGGGATGTTTGGACTCATATTTTTTAAAACATTTCCCAGCCAGATAACCTTCACTCATGACAAACTGTTCATTTTAAAGCTGTGAGTTTCCTAATTGAGGCTAGACTTAGCCATCCTTGCACAAAACTACGGGAGATTCCAAGATGTCTCCTATATGTCATTAAACCCACTTGCTCTCTCAAAAGGCTCTTTCTGAGTAATGATACCAAGTCTAACTGTTCAGCTGGACATGACTGGAGATCAAACTGTGCTGCAGCAACTTGCAGGAGTTGAAAATGAGTAGTTCCTAGGAAGTCGTGTTGCAAGGATTTCAGACGACATCTGTTTCCAAGAGACACACGGGCACAGGTCATGCACCATTACAAGCCCATCAACTCCTTGCAAGGAAACGCATGCCTACAGTGTAGCACATACATCTTCTGTGCAGGCTTTCACTAACGGAAAGTGGTTTGCATACACGTCTCCAAAACTATGGTTTTAACATGATGTCTTAAGGTGTTTAACTACAATGTAAGAACGGAATGCTGTTCAGTGGCTATTCTTTGTAGTTCAGAGTGGAAACCTAACTTAGATGTTCTGAAACAGCTCATATTTCTGGATATGTCTGAAGTTGGATAAGCGTGTCTACCTTTTTGAGTAAAAAAATGGGGTAAAACAATGAAGACAATGGGAGAAAAAATATTTTCATTTCAAAATTATTAATTGCATGCCATCCTTTGCATATTGCAGAATTTTTCTTGCTCTGAAAACCAAGTGATTTTTAGTTGGTAGTCATCCTGAACATGCCTGTTAGAAGAAAAAGCTTAAAACCAGACATGTCAAAGCCCTTTTCATAAGGAACCTGCAGCACAGAAAACTTTGCATTGTATGTATTAAAGAATGAATATGCAAAGTGTAATATCTAGCAAGATACCTGAATGATAATAAAACTGATATCTACAAGAAAATGTTCCACTGACAGTAGGGACCAGTGAAAAGACGTATTTTATTACTGGACCTGCCTGTGCAAAGATGAGTAGTACTGTCAGATCTAAGAAAGCACAAAAAAAGAAAACAACTCTGCACTTTTAACCAAATCTGCTTCTTGTATTTTATCAGCAGCAATAGCTATTCGACAATTAGGTTTTAGTTAATCATTTCATTAGTAAACAGAAACCCCAAATACCATGAAACTAGATAAAGATAGATTGCTCTTTATGGAGCTGTTTCTGGTCCTAATAAAAGTAAAACAGTGTGGGTTTACTTTACAACACCCTCCCTCATCTTCTTGCCTCCAATGTTTTATTTCAGCCTCTGAAGTAAGAGGATGTGAACAGGAATATATGTGAAAAGAGACTGGTTCAGTTAGAAGCTGTTTTTTTATGCAGCTACTATTTTGTCATAGGACTACATTAAAAAACTGAACTGGAAAAAAAGGCAGTTTTGCAGCAGGTATTGTGTAAGCAAACTTACCTTTATTTTCCACATACTATGTGAAAGCAAATTGAGTGTCTTTTGGTCAACTGTGAAACGCCATTCGTAAATGGAAGCAACTTAGATGCATTAGGGTTTATTTTCCCCTCTAATTCATTGCAAGTTTGCTTTTGTTTATGAAAATCGATTTGATCAGCTAATCAGAGTGTAGAGGTAGTGTTCACTCATTCAGCGATATTCGGCAGTTTTTATTCACTTTTATACTTCATTGCATTTTCACTCTTGGAAACTCATTTACATAATCTCCGTATGGTCATTTCACAGTAACTGTATGTGACTCTGGATATGCCAGCTAATAATTACCCTAAGCTATCTGAGAATATCTAACTACATCATGACTATACAGTTATTTCTTCATACTCAAACTCTAGATTGAAAGCCCTCTGACTGGTCCAATACTCTGAAATGCCAAGCTGTTTACCAACAACAAAGACTGTGCCTCTGCTTCTCAGCCACTGAAGCAGAAAATGCCAGTGTTTACTTAAAGAAGAAGGGGAGAAAAAAACCCTCTCCTTCCTCTATGCTTGGTCCTGTGGCTGTTGGAGTGAATAGTAGTTTTTGTCATTGATGTCAATGGGAATTGAATCTGGCTCTCTTTCTCATCCTTTTTATGCCTCGTCCTCTTGCACTTCAGGAAAACACTTAATTTACACAATAATTGTCATAAAACTATAATTTCTGTAGATGAGATTCTGCCGTATTTCCTCATCTACTGGCTTAGTGCAGTTTTCCCATTATCTCTTACACAGAGCCATGATATGCGTGTCTGTATATCTGAATATGTAATTTCACTAGAGGAATAAGAGAAGAAGCAAGATTTTTCCCTTGGAGATTTTGTAGGCCAAAATCTGCAGGCATTTTTACCATAGCATCCCAGCTTCCCCAGGCTTTGGCCACTACTTGCCAACATTACTGTGTCAACAAGATGGCTTATCACGAGACTGCTTCCTTTCTGTCAGAGTGGAGATTGGACTAAATGAGTATGGAAAGGGGCAAAGGCATATTATGAAAGGCAGGACTTTTCTTCCCCTTCCTCCTTAGCAATTGAATTAAAAAGTGCCACTGGATTTAATCACCAGTTACAGGGTATTGAATTATCTACGGTTTTAGAATTTGGCAGAAGAGATGAAAAATTTCTGAATGGGGATTAAAGAAAACACAGAAGAGCCTATATAAAAATGCAGGGAGGGGAAAAAAAAGCTGTTTTCTTTGCTATTTTACAGAATACACAGAAATAGCATTTGGATAATGATTAAATAATACTGAAAAAGTCTACTGTGCAAACAAGGAATTTCTCAGGGTTGTGTATGTGCGTGCTATTTAATTGTTTTGGATTTTTGGTTGAGAATTCTTTTCTTTTCAGAAAGAATGATGTGATCTAAAAAGAGAGGACAAGCTTGGTTCAGTTATAGCTTTCATATAATTACTACAAACTAATGCAAATTAGACTGTAGGTCTGCTCAATGTACATTTCTGTGCTTGCCAAATTATGTTTGGCAGTGTGGTCAAGCAATAACAGATGCACACTGTGCCTAGTTTTCTCGGGCTGTTCAATAATTAGGAGGGCCATGTATTATAATAAACCACATCCCCTTGGCTGAGATTTGGATGCAAATTGCACACTAATTCACTTCCAAGTTTTTTGGAAGCATACCAAAAGACATGAAAATTAGGGAAATATACTATTTACTTCGGGAAATGTGTTTAAAACTAAATAAGGCTCATTTGTAAGCAGTGTTCATCTATTACATCCTTGTAAAAAAAATTAACAGTAAGTTCCCTTTCCTTTACACTATTTAGTTCAGCTCTAGCACAGAGCAGCTAATGTGACACCTCTGCAATGTTCATGGCATCTCTATTATTCTCGTACTGAGAGAGTACAATATAAAAGACAGTTACTGTGCTTTGTATTTCTCTAAGGTATTGCTGAGGTTGAGTGGACGATATCAGTTCAATGAAAGACTTGAATCACACTGCAATCCAAATTCTTTGCAATCAGTTGAGTTGTAATGGCACGCTGTTTATAGCAGAAAATTCGTCTTTTGAAAAGGCTGAAGATTCTTTACCCTTAGCTATTATACAAAGGCTGAATGGACAGATTTAATGAAAAAAATAACACTTAATGAAGGAAATTCTAGAAAATCCAGAAATGTAATGTAGTTATGTGCATAAAGGTAACTACACCTGTCTCCAAATTCTGGAGAAACAGAAAATTAAAATAATTTAACTCATTGCTACACATATTAACAGGTAGTTACGTTGTCCTGAAAATCCTTAAACAGTGAGCTGCCTTGTAGTAACAGTTAACACTCTTAAACAGAGAAATATAATGCAACCTAAAAGTGGTGTAACAAGAGATAGGTCTCTTGTGTTTATTGCCTACTAATTGTATTGCGATTGCACCAAAGAGACATCCTAACGGATTAGGACTCCTGTGTACACACTCTAGGCAAATACAGAAAAAAATGGCAGAAATCAGAATTCGCTCCTCTACTATTAAGTTTTGTGATTTAAGAAGAGGTGTCATGGAACATAATTTTGTAAATCCTTGCAAGTATTTTAAATTTTACAGTGATGTTCAAGCAGTTCTTTGCAAGAAGACAATAAGGCAAAACGATGCTTACCAAAAATATAAAAACCCCTTTCAATATATGCTACACAACCAGCACAATTTTAGTGACTATAGTGTAGTTTTGACATGGGTGACTGAGTTGTAAACTAAATCATATGGGCACCAGCAGAAATCTCTATAGTAAAGTAAAAGTGGATTACTGAAAAAGGCTTAACTATGAAATATTTGATAATACAGAAATACAGGCATAATGACAGTAGGTAAGTGTCCGAGGGTTAAGACTGTTTTTAGGAGGATAAATCAATGCTGTTGCATGCAAATATGGCTAGACTGCTATGTATGTCAGGTTTACAGAGTATTATAGTAGGTGGTTTTCAGGTGTTTCTTAGGTGTTTACCCTATTTGCTGGTTGTTGGTGTTGTGACTGTATCATCATAGACTAACAGAACAGCAACAAAATTCTTGTTTCCAGCGTGATGAACACAGAGTTAACTACATAAAAGCAGTTTTGGCAAAAGTACTGTTCACTCTGTATGTTGAAATTGAAAACAGGCTGAAGATTAAATGTGGAAAAGCAGCTGAAATTGTAAACTCATTTGAACCATTTAAATTAAGAGACTATGAAGAGCTTTAGGTGAATTTTGCAAAAATAACTGGTTGAACAACTTAGTAGCAGATAAGCCTCCACACAGATAAGACCTCCCTAAAACACATTACTGGAAACAGTCTAAAGTATTTATACATAATGACGTCTCCTGAATTAGTCGTAACCTCTCAGGAAAAAAAGATCTAGGCATTACTGTAGACAGCTCAATGAAGAGACTTGTTCAGTGGTGATTAAAAAAGCAAATAAGATGTTAAATTGTGTTAAGAAGGGAATAGAGAACAGAAAAGAGAAGATTACAATTCCATTATATAAATCGATGGCACATTGATTACTGTATTCAGTTAGACATCTTATTTTAAAAAGACACAAATGAGAAGGTGAAATGAAGTACAATGAAAATGACAAAGGTGTTACTTTCACAGTCACTAAATTATGTCAGCCTCTCCAGAAGCATAAGGGACTAAGTGGAAAATGTTAATCCAAATTTGATAGAATCATCCCCAGAAAGCTATCCCTTTTTCTAACATTTATCAGATGCAAACCAACCCATTTTTTAACATTTATGAGAGACTGCTTCAGCATCCTGCCAGTGTCAGATTCAGAACACAACGATGGCATAGAGGTGTTTTTGGAGTCCAATCATTTTGTTGTGTGTTTACTCATCGTAGATGTGAAGTATGTGTAAATCCAAATTAACACTTGAGTAATAATATAATCACCATTTTTAATGAAGAATCTTTCTCCAACATTAGTCTTTCCACTTAAACTTCTGGGTATCCCTAGCTTGTTGCATTTTCTTGCAAAGCGGGCTTAGGCGGGAATCTGAGGTTTTTGGGCTTTGGGGGTGGTGGGAGTTATTAGTGCTTTTACAAGGACTTTGCTATTCTTTTTATAGAAACAAATTCACTGAGGTCAGTTAGAATTTATTAATAATTATTATATTGTTGTGAAGTGATGAGGGTTGTTACATCTTGCCTGAACTGTTCAAGACAGCAGGATATATATGTAGTAGCTTCCCAGACTTGGAGAAGACCTCTGAAAACATCAAGTTTGTGCATAGCTATGTCTGGAGAAACAATATGTGTGCATGTTAAACATTGAAAATAGTCCAAGAGCTGCCATTAATTTGAATTGATCTGAAATCATTATCTGGAACTGCCAGGAAATTGAATGAATTATTTCCACAACTCTTATCTAAGATACTCCATATCTTTCGAGAAATGTACAAGAAAGAAATAAAGCACCAAAGACAGGGTGCCTCTCCACTCAGAAGAGACTTTGGTAATACACCCATATCCAGCTATGCTCCTTCTCTGTATGTGGTGAATGCAAAACATGAAGAAGTCTCTCTGGACTGTTATTGAGAAAAACAGTCTTCTAATAACATTAAGTAAACTATGCATCACGTTGTGTAAACCTATATAATGATTAATGTCTAACAAAACTTTAGATATGGAGCAGGACAAACACATTGTCAACTGTCTTGATCTTGCCAGCTATGTTCCTTCAGCAGTTGACAGCTTTTGTGATTTTTTCAGTCTATTGTACTAGAGGTGATTGGGTTACACTGGCATGTATTCCGTATCTATTAGATAGCTGTCTGCACTTAAAGCTCAATGATCTCTGCAGATTCCTTCTAGTCAGTACTCCTACGTTCCTTATCAGAATTTTCCTAAAATAACCTCACCTCTACTGTAGTGTCAGGTGAAAGCCAAGGTAAACAACTGAATTTCTGTAAATTTTATTAATTGTATGACATGTTGACACCATTAAAAAGAACATTATGACTTACTGTTTTCCTTATCAGTCACCCTTAATAGCTCTGGCAAGTTAGACAGAACCGCAACCAAGCAATAATTTTTAATTAATTGACTATAGGAAATCTTTTCAAAATTCATATCATTCAAAATTTTCAAAGAAAGATGGGAACATTTATTTTCAATCATTTTCAGTAGAAAATAACCCATTTTCCCATTAGTCCACTGAAAATTTTGGATTATAAAGTGTTCTGCTGAAAAAAAGGAGATACGATTTATTATTATTGTTATTAACATGCATATGTATATTCCTGCTCACTTTTGTGTTCATGTATTTCTAAAGCTAGAGCTCAAATTTGTAAGGGTAAGTAGTTCAGTTAGGTGCCTAAATACCTCCATGCATGTGACAGTAAACCTTAGTCAGATCAAGGTTTAAAACCTGTTTTCTGCTGCAGAATAATATTTTTGGGAATAACATCTGTAGATTATTCTGCTTTCATCACTCATTTTTTATTGTTTTTTAAAAGACTTTGGGAAACTCAGAATCTGTATTTGCTAAGATGGTGGATACTATGCTTTGTTCAAACCTGGGAATGCTCTACGAATGCTATAGCGACTAAGCATAAATAGTTCTCTTGCAAGACTTGATGTCAGCAGTGTGATCTGTTTAAGCTGAGAAAAAATCTACAATATTACTCAGGAAACCCCTTCAGTCTAGTGGCCCTTATTTGTCATCTTCATATTACAGAAACCATAGCGGTAGCCTTTTTTGCTCAGATATGAAATATAATTTCTGTATTTACCAGAGTGTTACATACTACTGTTTCTTATCATGTTGCTCAGACTCCCCCTTGTTGCAGTTGTCCTGCAGTTCCCTGGAAGAACCAAAATCTAGCCTCTAAGACTGTCGCCTGATAGTTGTGGAACCAGCTGAAAAAGAGTTTCTCATTTATATCAGTTCTTCCTGGATAATACAAACTGTGGGGCAAGGTCACAGCCAAGTGGCAGTGAAATCTAAATATAAGTTACTCACTGGAGGAATGGTGTGACATTTGTGAAGAAACTGAAACAATTACCGTGAGACACAGGCTGGTTCTCTTTCGATGTTTCACAGAGTAAAAAGACCAGCAACCGTACATGCACCGTTCAAAGCCTCACAAATAAAAGCTCATATTTGATGCCAGTGGAATGGTCTTGCACTGTTCTTTGTAAAGTGGCATTTTATCACTGGCATTTTCAAGACATGATGTCTCCCTTTTTCTCTCCGGCATAATGAGTTTAATTGCTCCATACCAGGAGTACTGTTTTACAAGGAAGTGTGAGTGACTGCTCCAGGCTGTCCCACAGCTGAGAAGCCACAACATTTATCTGGAAGAAACACGTTCAAACTGTCATTAGGCAGAAGAAGTGGTGGGACCCACGTCTGCCATACCCTCTGCCTATGTTGTAGCAAATAATCTACCTAGGATGGGATGGAAAGAAGATGGTACTTCACTCCATAGTGTTACTTCACATTTCCTCTGTGAAAAAGACTACTTTCAGGAGCTGTTTAAGGGTAATGAATCTTATTGTCCTAGGTTGTCTCCCTGCAACCTAGACATGTAAATATCACCCCTCAGAGGAAATCTCTCTTTTCAGTATTTCCCATGAGCTATTTTAGGTAACTTTTGGTCTGTGTTACATTTTTATGGATCCCGTTGTCAGCTTTCTCTCCCCACAGACTTTGTGTAGAGAAACAAAGCACCTGAATTCCAATAAAAGGCAGGTTTGCTGCTGCAACAATCAGTCAATGTTTTGATGCCCAAAAGTGTTTTGCAGTAAAGTTTTATATCCTCAAGATTTTGACAACCTTTGCAATTTTCAAGTGGGATAAAACTATCTCAGAAGTGGTTATGAAAGCTAGGGACACTTTTGTTAACTGAGTTGTCATTTTGGCATGGCACCAAGTCCATGGCAGACTCACTGAAAAAATATTGCATCATAAAATGGACCCTGTTACAGAATCTTAGCATGGAATATACCTAAGAACATGAGGTCAATCTGTGCTTGTTATCTCATAGAGATTAAAAAACCCCCAAACAACCAAAACCCCCAACCTAGCAGAGGGTTAATTTAAAACTAAGAAGATTCTACTTCAGGCAGTAACATTTTTTAAACCTTCCTCTGTAATTTTTGCTTATCAAGGAGTGCCCTTCTGGTATATCAACTGAGCCAAGACTGAGTTCTCAAATACTATGATGGCTTCTGTTAATTAGATAGTTTATCTGTGATGAGTTGTTGACACTGAGATGATTTGTGTTAAATAATTTTAAAATATTCTGTGGGGCACTAACTTAGATGCATTGTTTGTTCATATTCCAGGCCCCGGCTTCAATCTTTCTTTACAGCCCTCGACAGAAATGAAGCTGATGCTTCAGCGAACTTCTTTAAGTCAGAACAAGTAACATTGCAAAGACATTTTTGAATAACTGGAAATCTCTGTAATAATTTTGTCCTTTTTATACTCTGGCCTCTAGTTTAATGCCATAAAATTTGAAGACCATTTTTGGTAATATTATTTAAATACATTAAGTTTTGCTAGTTGGGCATTTCTTAAATATTTCTTTTGTGATGTTTTCCAGCTCATAAATCCATCTTCAGTCCCCCAGTTCAGGGCAAAATGCAGGAAGACTGGCAGAATGTGACACTTCTTTCTACTAGCGTGCTATATTTTTATACATGCGCTATCTTTCGTTGGGCTTTACTTTCACAGGAAAGGTGGATGGGCTGAGTTTTAACTGTGAAATACACTATTTGTTCCAAAAATCCACGCCTTGTACTTCAGCGATTCTTACAAAGTATTACACCGTTTGAAATGAAAAAATATTTAAGGCTGCATGTGGATTAACCAACAGTAAACACTTACGAGTAGGAAGTAATCTGGCACCATAATAACAGAAGCACATCACTGTTTGTTCTTCTTGTTCTTCTACTCCATAAATTAGTCCTCCCCTCCTATCTTGCTTCTCTGTTCTTATGCCTTTCCACCTTCCCATTTCTTCTATTGTTTTCTTTCCTATTTCCCTTTGCAACAAAAATTACACCCTTCCTCCTGACTGTTTTTATCCACTTTTCTCTTGTTTCCCTCCACTCTCTCTCTAGTCTTTAAGCCCCAAATGCTCCCTTTTCCTTCTCAACGCCCCATCCTCCTGAGTGGGAGTGCTGCCCATGCTGCTATAACACCTCAGACTCTGTTGTGATCTCCATTCTGCATTTGCACATGGATACAGTCCCCTAATTGAGAGACTTTTTTTTTTATTAAAAGCATTAGACATTTATATGTAGGAATAACACTTGCAGAGACATTCTCTAGGTTAAAAGTTAAAAGGGATGTCAATCATCATACTTCAGAACATAAACAGATTGCCAGCGTGGGTTGAAAAGGAATTTTCCCCACATAAAATCATAGAAGTTTGCAATAGAAAAGAACTAATAGGTCAGCTAATCCATCTACCTGCCAATTCAAGCTTCTTCCCCACCATGCAATTTGCTGTTCCTTTGGCCTCTCAAAAATCTCAAGCAATTGGACTGTTAACGCTTCCCCATAGAGATTACATAGTCGTTCAGTGCAACTAGTTTGGTCTCCAGACTTTTTCAGGTAGTCAGTCTAAACTTTATTACCTTCATTCTACTAGTCTTAATGGCACTCCCATCTATCATATTAAATAACTTTTCTCTCCTGCCTTAGTTTTTACACCTTTCCAGTAAATACAAACTGCTGCCATGGCCTGTTTGATGATTCTTACCTGACCTATTAGTTGCCTTTAGCTAAACAAACAATTCTTTTCAGTATCATCTCCGCTTAAAATTATACTTAACTATAATGCACATGACAAGAATCACCTACACCACAATTGCAGGCAAACTAGAGCTTCTGAATATATATACAAATACACATAAATAGACTTGACAACAAGAATATCCAAATATGTGTTACGCTTACACCCATGCAAAATGAGCGTGCAGCTAACTCCATTATAATTCCTTGTAAGACAGCTCTTTCAGCTATGTGAACGTTTCTGTGGTACTCTGTTTTGTCCTGAAATTCTTTGCTCAGGAAGGAAGATAAATTTCCAAATCAGGTCTCTGTCCCTTCAGTGGTAAAAATTTTGTTTGGGGATTCAGAAAAATGATGAATTTTTCATAAAATGAAAAAAATACAGAGAAAAGCTTTAAAGCTTCACAGGGAGGTTAAACAGGTAAAAGAGTGCTGTATGTCCCCTCCTGGGCGACTTATAAATCATCCCACAGACCACTAAAATTAGTCAATCCAGAATGATTCAGCAGGTTTTAAATTTCTCATATTCTTAGCTTGTAAACAAAGGAAAAATAAAAAGAGCACAGGTAACCCAGAAACAGGCATGGGAATACTGTGCGTGAGTCTTAAAGAGACACATCCTCTTGCAGATGTGACAGAGGTCAGGGTGAGGAAGCACTGCATTGCTGTCCAAAGGGATCACAAGTGAGCCTTCTGTTACTTGTGGGACTAGTAACATGCCAGAACAAATAGGAAGGTATAACTCTTCTTGTGCTTTGTGTTCTTGTTATAGTACCTAAGAGTCAAAACACCAACAGAAAGAATGTCAAGCCTTGCCACAAACAGCTTTCAGCTGCTATCTCCAGTTTCTGTTTTCCAACACGTAACTCTCCACTCTTCTAAACATTGTATCATCATTTTTCTACAGCTTTTGCAAGTGTAAGGTTTTACTATGGAGATATTTCAAAAGTCTTGTGGTCAAATTCTAAGCAGCTGTTACCAGATGAAAGTGACTAGTGACGTTCACTGCACTCCCTAGCCGTCAAGATACTTTCAAACTTCATTGGCCTTAGGACAACAGTGGTCTAGGCTGTTCACATAGCAAAAGCAGATTGCAGTGGTCCTCCTGTAAAAGTATGCTGAAAAGTACAATATAGAAATTTCTGTTGTAAGTCAATTTCTATAATAATTCTAGCAAGCAAGCAGGTAATATATTTAAAACACAGGTGATGAAATGGTTACTCTAAAGTATCCTAACTAGACACATTTCTGTAACTGTATTTTTGTATTTCTTTACATCCTTTGTAGATTAGTGTAAACACAATTAATTAATCATGAAAAGCAACTCCTACAGAGTAGAAGCAGGATTTTAGCTTCCAAAGCAACTTCCCTGCCAGACCTGAAAAATTTTATTCATTGTCAAGCAGTGTCACTCTTAGCCAGCCTTTGATACCATGAGGTGCAGCAACCAAGAATTGCAGCAGTCTGCCTGTTTTTTGACATGGATACAGGATCGAAATATACTGGGCTATTTGCACCATCTGGTACATGCATTTCAGTTGAATGAAAGCAGATGAACTCCTGGGCACTTTGGTGATGAAACACCAGGAGAAAAGGAAACAAAACCCAAGAGACAAAAAAATGTTAGTGAGGAAAAGAAAGCTGAATTGATCTCGTTTCTGGACCACGGAAGGCCATCTTCTAGGCTTCCTCACACTCGACGTGGGACTACATATTTGACTCCTTGCACGTTAGGAATAGGAATGCGTTAGATTAAGCTGAATGTTCTAATGATCCTTTTCAGTTTTGAAATCTAGGGACCTATAAATATGTATATATCAATGTTGCTGTGACTATGATTTGCAGCTGTCAATCAGTTTGCCTTTATGGCTGTAAATCTTCATTTCACTAGATTTTTTTGTGTAGTCTTCTTAAAAGAATAAAAGTCTACTCCACATCTCCACATTTTAGACAGAAGAGTAATGCATGATTAACAGTATGGTGAGAGGTGTCACATTCACATTAACACTGATGTGTGAACCAGTGGTCAAATGGCAGATTACATGTCTGTCACAACACATCAGGGCAGTGTTCCAGTCTGCCAGCTTTACCCTGCCCAGCTTCTTCAAACAAAGAGTTCTTCCGAAAATTGTAGCACAAAAAGAATGTTGAGCCTTTGGGGGAAAAAGCAGTCTGTCTCACGGTCAAGCTTTTTGAAGGCTTAGTAACATCAAATGGCAGAAGGGGTTACTCACAGCCACATAACCTTGCAGGTTCGTGGAAGTCTATAACGCAAATGTTGCATATCTGGCCTTATCAAAGATTTTCTGCATGATAACTATATTACTGAAAAAGTACTACGGCTGGCATATTTTGATTTGGAGAAAGGATGCCAACTCTATCAAGGCTAGAAAAACTCTGACCCAGTTCCAAGAGACAAAGCAAGTATTTGGAATATCGTTTGAAGCAGGAAGTTCCAGTTCATTGGAAATGTCATGAAAAGTGTCCTTCTTTTGTCTTATGGACAGAGTTTTATATTTAAAATGGATAATTAACTAGCTGCTTGATTTCTTGTATAGCAAATAGTCACACCTGGAACTGAAGTGACTTTTAGTGGGTAATGATGTCTGAAGCCAATACATATAATGAAGCGGAAAATATTTTCAGTCCCTTGGGATGTTTTCATATACTAAAAGCAAAATTTTAGACAATAATTATAATATTGTTTGCAAAATCAAAACCGCTTTCTCAGGGTTTAAAAATGCTTTCTAGGGGGTTGTGAATATCATGCTCACTTGACCGGTGCCTTACTTCTGATGTGCTGCAAGTCCCAAAAGATATGCTGAACTTTCCTGGAAGTTACATTGTTGTTCCAGCAGTACTCTCACTGCACTGGAAGCACAAAATGGAAGATATCAAGGCTAAAACGTTGAAAACAGTTAAATAACACAAAAGTTAGGTTCTGTTTTCAAGAACATCCAAGTTCTACAGGTCTTCTTTAGAACATAAAAATATGTCTGCTGAAGAATATTATCAAAATACTATACTTGTGAGTAGTTCGCATATGAGCCAGTATTTGGACACAGCCCAAAATGAGTAGTTAAGTATTGTCTTGGCTCATCTCTTAAATGTTAATATGTGTTTACTATATGTAATGGACTTGATGATAACCTCTTACAACATTTTAAGCACTGACTTTATCGGAATCACTCCTGATTTACACAAAAACAAGAACTGGGAGATGGAATCTATGTACAGATAGGATATGGAAATATATATAATGTGTGCTTCTTCAATATGCTATGTATACTCTCTCTATATAATAATACAGAATATGTATTCTACATTCTATAAACTATTGCATATTAACACATAGAAATACAGTACTCCTTATATAGTGATTATTTGGATTTTTTCATCAATTCTGCATGGATACACATTTCCATACAAATTATTGCAAAGTTCAGTCCTTCTTATCATTGCTTAGCTTTTACTAAAATCCTCTTCTCTGCTCTCAATTTAAAATACTGAAGACTACCTATATATACTTGCCAAGATCTACGAATTTATATAGTGCATACATATTTATTTTAAAACCAGTACATTATCGTGATAGGAAAGAACTTTTATAATTTTCCTTTTTTTAAAAGCAAATTATTATTTCATGAACAAAAAATACCACGGCTTTGTTAGTGAAGCGAGGTTCAACAACATTCAGATGAGCCACAATTCAGTTTGTCAGGCTTGGCTTCCTTTCATCATTTTTTTTCTTCCTGACACTATGAACCTGCTGCTACTGTCATAAGATGTAAAGTTTATTTCTGCACACATTTTGCTTCTCATTTCTGTATGAATGGCTCCTATGTCTTGAGGCATACAAATGTTATTTTCTGTGGATTGAATTTGGGCTTCTCAGGAATAACATAGGTATGGCATGTAACAAGCAGAAAGAGTAGCTAGAGGGTCTGAATTTCATCTTTAGGTATCTTCTTTCTAATTCACTTAAAGTCACTTAAATAATTATTCTTAAGAAAAAGTCTCACTGCATGTTACAGCACTATACATAAAAAGCAACTATAGTTGTGCAGAACAGCATGGTGTTGCATATGATAGAGCAGTATAATATTTTACATTCAGAAAGTAGATAAAAAACCGTGCACAACATAAATGAAATGTTTTCATTGATATTCATTAATTTTATTCTCATATTCACAGACACATAATCTTAATGAAATGTATTTTAAGCTTTCATAAATGCACACTTGAGCAATGCAAAAGAAGTATTAGAAAAGTATCTAATATTAATCTGGTAGGAAGAAAACAGGTATACTTGTATGAAAATATTCTCAAGAAAATTGGAGCTGATCCATGGAGTTTATTACCTGTGACAAACTTTAGTAAAAATAGTAATAAAACAGTACTTACAAGTGGAATTTTCATAAGCATTTATTACTGGTCAACTCTGTTGCTTTTAAATTTCATTGACATTCTTAATAATTTCTGCAGAAGTAGAGTTTCCTGAACTGTAGGATGAGATTCATGGGGAGAATTGTGTTCTTTAAGTAGCAGTTAGGTATCTAAACAAAGCAACAATATTTTATTTTGTAGCGTTCACAAAATCCTTACTGAACTGATGCCTGTGTCTACAGCTGCTCAGCATCTCCATTTGTGGCAAATAGTATTCCTGTAATGTCTTGTTAGACACATGCTGAATAACCTATACTTTCAAAACACCAGAAGTATGAGCTAACACTCTAAGCCCAGTGTAATTCACAGATTAATTTCACAATCCTGTCTGTGGGTCCTGAAAGTACTGCCTATACTTGGCTGTCAGTTACAGACTGAAGAGATTTAAACTATCCTTGTTAGATGTTTGGTTTGCTTCTATAGTTCATTTCAAAATCTATTTACACACATGGTATTATTTTAATATAATGAGTCATCTGTTAATTATTTTTGACACCCAGGATAATAAAAATATGCTAATGTTCCAGTTATTAATACAATTGGTCTATCTTTATGAAACTCAAATATACCAAACTGTCATGATTGCTGGGAAAATTGGCACCAACTCACACGTTCATCTTTAAAACAGCGCAGGTAATTTTTGCATCTAACTTCTGTGAAGACGAGTACAACCTGCAAGTCTGTCTTTACATAGCTGCAGATAAGCAGTGTTTAACCTACCTTAGTCTAAAATCCTTTCAGCAAAATGCATGATGAGTACACACACTATCAAAAATAATCTTCGACCAACCACATGCTGTGTAAGAGTACCACTGAAATACTTCATAAACAGACAGAATGCAAACATACACAAACACACAAACCACTAATGCCATAAACAACTCAAACACAGTACAAACAAAATGCATGCCAAGAAACCTGCTTAAATATTACAGAAAAATACACTTTCAATGTCTGAATATTTATTTGACTACTTATTGTACAATAAGCAAAACTATGCGAAGTCCATGATGGCCCCTGAATGAATCTTCTGCCAAGCTCCAGAGAATATGTAATATTCACTGTCCCTTGACAGATATGTGTTATGCATGATCTTTAGGGTAGCTCCTCTTGTTCTCCATCCACAAGTCACTCAATAAAAATAGGCAACATATATACAATATGTGATTGTGTGTCCCTATATGCTTATCACATTTATAAAAAATCAGTAATTATTAAGTAAGGATTTGGGTACTCAGCAAATATATCAATCTAAATCACAAAACCAATTTACTCCTAATATAAATCCACTTACTTCAAGACCACTTTGCATCTGTAGGTAAATTCACCTCTACATAGAATTTAGAGTTTTGTTCTTACTGGGCTGATTACAGTGCCTATGAGGACCACAACCATGCTTTTGAAAACACCTAAGGCCTCACAATGGCGTCACAAGGCCAAGCACTTCAGTATCCAACCTGGCACTCTGCTGCCAAGGGTTTCACTTGCTGCTAAGGGTTGCACTTAGCCCACACTTGACAGGCAGACTGGTGGCAGACAAATCTGAGCAGGATTTATGTTAGTGAAAAACAGAGAAAGCTGCTGTTAGATAGGAAATACAGAGAAGAAAGTTAGAGCCCAGAACATGTCCATCAGAAGGAGTTAGGTCTGTAAGTTTAGTCTGTATGCTAGAAATTAGTCTGCGGTTCCTCCCCTGCAATCTTTTCTGGGGGAGGTTGTGAGTTAGGACCGATTTAGCACCCAGGTTTAAGAAAGGAATGACAGAAGAATGAACTTCTTGAAAATTACTCCCAGATTCTTCCTATATTCTTTTACTACTGATCTGACAAACAGCTGGATAGTATTGTGGCAGGCTCTGCACTGCATGTTTAATGGATGGCCAAACACATATCTACTAACTTTATAGCCTTTTCCTTGCTGGAGCTTTGCCTAGCCAATGGGATCCTGGGGTGCATCAAGAAGAGTGTGGCCAGCAGGACAAGGGAGGTTCTCCTTCCCCTCTACACTACCCTGGTGAGGCCTCATCTGGAGTACTGTGTCCAGTTCTGGGCTCCCCAGTTCAAGAAGGATGAAGAGCTACTGGAGAGAGTCCAGCGGAGGGCTACAAGGATGGTGAGGGGACTGGAGCATCTCCACTACGAGGAGAGGTTGAGGGAACTGGGCTTGTTCAGCCTGAAGAAGAGAAGGCTGCAAGGGGACCTTATAAATGCCTACAAATATCTGAAGGGTGGGTGTCAGGAGGATGGGGCCAAGCTCTTTTCAGTGGTGCCCAGTGACAGGACAAGGGGTAATGGGCACAAACTGAGGCACAGGAAGTTCCGTCTGAACATGAGGAGGAACTTCTTCTCTCTGAGGGTGACGGAGCACTGGAACAGGCTGCCCAGGGAGGTTGTGGAGTCTCCTTCTCTGGAGATATTCAAGACCCGCCTGGACAAGGTCCTGTGCAGCCTGCTGTAGGTGACCCTGCTTCGGCGGGGGGGTTGGACTAGATGACCCACAGAGGTCCCTTCCAACCCCTACTATTCTGTGATTCTGTGATTCTGTGATTCTGTGATTCTGTGACTTTGATTTTTTTTCCTTCTCGGATATTTACGTTCACAAAACCTGTACGAATGTTGTGATCTTCAGTCCTTTGAAAAATTCAGTTACATTGACCAAATGCTTACAGAAAAAATGGTGGCAGAGAAGGGCAGATAAAAAGATGGACTAGTAGCACATTGTCTTAAGGCTAAACCCATTCTATGCCAATAGTTACAATAATTAGCTGGACACAGGACATGCAGGTTGGAGTTCATGGAGAATCAGCAGAGAACGAGAGAGTGAGCTGAGCGGTAAGAGGTGCTGAGGAGAGTCCAGGTGCAACACAAATCTGAGCATAGCTTCGCCGTGCTTCCTAATCGATGGCTACTAAGAGTCACAGAATCATAGAATCATACAATCATTAAGGTTGCAAAAGACATCTAAGATAATCAAGTCCAACCACCAATGCAACACCACCATGCCTGCTAAACAATGTCCTGAAAAGAAATATCGAGGTAAAAAATCTTTCAGGGCATGTCTAAGCTGCCATCTTAGGTGGCTGTGCTAAATGGCACCTTAACACAAGACATTTTAAGGAGCACAGTGAAAAAATGTGAATGGTCTCAAAGTAAGCCAGTATCAAAAAAATGACTAATTTAAACTAAACAAAATTAAAACTAATTTATCAGATCTGATGACTCACACTGGAGCAATTTAACCAGCTGTCCATCCACTATCCCCATGGCAGAGACAGGATGGTCATTCCCCAGATGCTGCGGTTTATAACTAAGCATATGAAAAAAACCTGCAATTAGGGGTCTCGCAAAGCAGTACAGAATTTCACATCCTAGATTGGCTGAAAGGTGATCTGTCACCTCTTCATCCATACTGTTCAGCAGATGCCCCAGGAGAATTATCATGTAAATTCAACAAATATCATGAATCTTCATTACCAGATTGCACTGATTAAACTAGTTAAATTCTAAATGAATTCAATTAAATGTATATAACCTTTGCACTCTGGCGTAGTCCTCACAAAATAACCTCTTGTTAATTAGATTATTTACTGTTCTTCATTTTTATTAACACTTGTTTAATTTGAAACTGAATAAACAGTAAGAAGTAAAGACCTTTTATGAATTTTCGTTAAAGAAATCAGCCTGTGCTAAAAACACGTTTCTGAATACTTTTCAGGAGTAGGAAAGTCTTCAGGAGAAGACGGCAAACCAAGCTATCGCTGATATTTCAGAATTTAGGGATAAGCACAAAAGACCATTTTTAACCAGGTAGACATGGAAAGAAGTGGGAGTTCCTAAGGCTTTTTTCAGACCATTTCCTAAATCAAACTTAATTAAGAAAATAGTTCTTTTACTTTTCCTTATCCTTCAGATCTTGCTTGTATACAGCTTTAAACATTCTCCTTTATTATCTATGCATCCATATTATCCACGTGTCTTTTCCCCGGTGACTGTCTGCTTCTGAAGAATACTGAGTAAGATGAACTCTGTATGCCTGCCCATTCTCAGCAGCAGCAACTGTTTCTCAAATTTTTCACTCCAACTAAAGATCAACTTGGGACAATCAACACTACCACATGTTTTCAAATTGAGAATTGAGAATTTTCCGGCTAGTACAAAATGTAACATTATGCTTTTGTAAATTTAAAAAGGACTTTCTCCTCTTGGTAGTAGAATTCTGACACACAGTTTCTGTGGCTTTTTTTTCCTCAGATATAACATAAGGAAGATGCTGGAGATATGGTTACTGCATTCCTTGTTTTTTTAAGTGGTTACCTACTTGACCATATTTTTTTGTAGCAACAATCCTCTCTTGTTGCAGCGAAATAACTTGAGTTTATATTAAAAAAATAGAGCAGCTAAAGCCTTGGCTTTGGCATGGGTATTACCATTCTTGATTTGGAAAGTTTTGGCTATGGTGGTGTAAATCCCTTGACACATCCTCAGACTTTAAGTCAGTAGGGGATATTCAAGTTCCCTTGTGATAACTGAGCATGGCCCAGTGATTAAAGATGTCAGGTGACCTGACATCTCTGGAGCTCTGCTACAGAAAATAAAGTCGTGGTCAGAAGCCTTTAAATCCATATACTTGCCTCTGTGTTTATTAATGTCATCGCTAGTGGCAAATGCAATATATATTTTAAAAAAATAATGCTCTATTTTTTTAAACTGGATTTATAAAGTCCAAATGTTTACTTAGAAATTAAACATTTTGGTACTGGGGCCTCTAGGATATATTGGCAGTGGAAAAACTAACCTACACCAGATGGCAGAGGTTAAAGAAATACTATAAAATATGGCTTCTATTCATACAGTTCTCAGACAAACAGAACCCCAAGCAGAAAAAAACTGTGAAAGTGGAAAACCTTTTCATTTGCTTACATTTCTCTTTGCTACTCAGCAAACCTGAGAGGTATTGTATCATCACGTATCAAGAAAGTAATATGCCAGATTGTTGTAACAGGTGGAATATGTTTGTTTGTAACACGTTGAATCTGAAATAAAGAAAGGACCAAAGTTACTAAAGGTTCTACAAAAACATTTACAAAATGTAAGTAGCTCAGTTTTGTACCTGCAAAGCTTACTGCATAAATGAGAATTTCACATAAAAGCTGCATTTTGCACACAAAATATAAAGATTAAACTCTAAAATTTTTACCGGTTAATTTGGCTAGGTGAACATGTAAGCTAAGGAGATAATTCTGCATTAGCATTTTTAATTAACTATTTCATAAATATAAAAGAAAGCAATTTTATCTAGACTTCATCCCATTTTACCTGAACTATACAATCTTTAAACTTCATCCTTAGTTTTTGCATTTGTTTCTAAAGCTTCTTAAAATCACAACCGTTTTGTAACTTCAAGGTGCTTGACTTAGATGGCATTTGATAAATCTATTATTTTTTATAATATGAATGCATCCTTATAATAGAAATACCTCTTGTATATTTTTTGTCACTTCAAAAAATCTGAACCCCAATCTGTAAAGCAAAATCTGTGATGTAACCATTTTCTTATATATGTAGTTGTGTGATGTTTAAAAAAAAAAAGGAAAAAAACTTATGTGAACTTGGGCACAATGGACCATGCTGTCAAAAATACTCAGTTGTCAAAAATGCAGATGGCATAAAAGCACAGAAACAGATCAGTTATTGGAGGGTTTTTTTCTAATGGGAGCTATTGTGTGGATTTTTAAAATTGATTAGGTGTATAAAAATGTGGGTGGGTAGCCAGTAAGGTCTTCAAGGATACCTAACTATTTCTTGAAAATCCTGCTTATCTGAACAGATAGGTAGTTAATACATTGAGAGACACAGTCCAATGTCCGAGAAGGAAATAAATGTTCTCCCATATAAACAGAGTTTAAAAAGGAAAACACAATGTCTGAGGAGGGAAAGGCTCCCTGAAGTCTTGTCCTTCCACCCCTTTCCCCCCCCCAAAGAAAAAAAAAAATCCAAAATAACCCCAAACCTGAAGCAAATGGAAAGCTCTGCACAATGAAAACAATGACTGAGCAGTTCTTGAGAACATTCAGTAAAGATTTAATGCATTTGGAGTTTCTGAGCTACAGGCACATAACTAATGAAACGGCACTACTAAGGGCATTCAAAACGACGTCCAAGCTACCTGGCCAACCTCAAGACTCCAGCTAGGGGCAGGCTCTGCCTTTTCCTTCCCAAGGGACAGAGAGGAATCTTGAAATTCAGAAAGTGCTTACAATTACTATGACTGTTTCCTCCTTCTGCTCACTATTTTTGCCCCTTTTGCCTGTAAGAGTATTGGCATTTTGGTGTGAATACAAAGCCCCTTTGCGACGGATAGAGTCAGTGTTCATAATAAACTCATCTCTTATTGCTAGGCAACACTGAGCAATGTGAATTTGTCACTTCTGTTTGGTGCAACTTTCGATTTCACCTCCAACTGTAACAATATAGCCTGCTATATTTTAGATGCCACTGCGGTTGGATGCCATCCCAGGAAAGATGTGAACTACTACTGACAGGGAGTGAATGACTGGCAATGGGCATAAGCGGTTTTTTGATTCTTAAGACTTGACATATAATTAATTGTTATTCTTCTATGAAACTCATACTTCATGATTCCTACTGACTGACTGCCTTTTAGAAAAAGGCAAATGGAACATACAAATGTCCAGTGAGGCAAAGTTTTGTCTGCCTGTTTATCTTTTTTCATGTAGTATTTGATCTGTTCATATTTTTCTGCATTGGCTGTCTTTTTGAGGGGTGACTATATGTAAAATTCAGATCTTAAGTGCCCTCAATCAAGCGAACATCCTTATTTCTAAGGCATATCCAACTATTTGTTTGAATAAATATGTGCCTCACCTTAAGAAATTAAGGTTCAGATTACAATAGATGCTGAGCAATTCTTCTGCACTGCCGAATACCCCTAGCATCCAACACCACCAGTTGCCAAGAAGCTCAGATTATTGCAGAAAGAATACTGTAGTCACAATTTTTTCAATCTGAAAATAAACCCCCCATTCAGGATAAGATTAATGCTATTACATGCTATCTAGGCTTTTTTGATTAGAGGACTGATACTTATGTTTTTAAAATTTGTGTGTGACTGTCTAACCTGGCTACCAGGTCTCTGCTCTTTGATCTTTGAAGAATTAGGTCTGTTTGGGGGCAAAAAAGGGAAAACTGAAAACTGATATTGTTTCACCCCCTTTGGCTGAGACATAGCTAGAAAGAGGGACAAATTTATACTTCAAATAAAATACACATCTTCTAAAAAATCATCATCACCAGTCATGCTTCTAAATGTCTAGAAACATTTCACAACTTCATTAACTATAGAAGTATGTCAAACTGAGAATCTTAGTAATATTTTAATCTTTGCATATTTTCACTGACTCACTGAAAACAAAAGGAGTTTCTGTAACCGTATGAATGAACCATGGCATGTGCGTGTTCTTTTAAGAAAGGCCAAGGGTGCAGTTCTATTTTCTTAGCTCTGCTTTCATATTTATGTGTCTCATTTCCAGCTCATTGCTGATGCCTTAGTTGCACTATCCATCAACACTTTTATCCTCCTTGTTCCTCAAAAAGAACATAAAATCCTTTTTTATGTGGTGGTAATATTATTG
Organism: Opisthocomus hoazin; assembly: GCF_030867145.1. Classification (NCBI taxonomy): domain Eukaryota; kingdom Metazoa; phylum Chordata; class Aves; order Opisthocomiformes; family Opisthocomidae; genus Opisthocomus; species Opisthocomus hoazin. The sequence goes on from NC_134420.1 coordinate 40,269,079, forward strand.
CAAATAAAAGCAAATACCAAAATCTTTATTAGTCTGCCAAAATAATAAACTATTTAATAAAAGCATGCTGTAAAAATAAGGTCATTTGCATCACTCAAGTTTCTTGCAGGAAATACAGAGAATTATTGGTCAAAAAGTACAAACTGACAGCAATTATTTCTGTTGTTGATCTAATACTGCCTGAAAACGGGTTAAAAAATGCACTAAGGTTTTGCAAGTTTGCTGTCTTTAAATGTTTGTTTTTAATGCTGCTGTATACAGAGGAGCCTGGGAGAATCAAATTTTTCAAAGCTCTGCTTTTTACCAACCTTCTCCACAATGGAAGGAGACTGCATAGAACCTATGAAAAATCTTTGCTGCAAAGCTCATAGTAACCTTCTGACTCCCACACTGCCACAAGATTTATCATCCAAATATTCACCATTTTTATATTCCATATTAATTGTATTTGGTTATGATTTGTGTCAACTTTAGCTATATGATTTTTTACACCCTTTTGTCATTCTTGCAGACATATCAATGCAAAGCTTTTATTTAAGAAGTTTGCTAAATGTTTAAATTTAGCCAAAATATGCTTTTAAAATCATGTATCTGATGTCTGATCCTTTTTTCCTGTTGTACAACAAACCTGACCATTATTTTCTCACTGCAGTTTCTCTCCCCATCTGGCAGTTCTGCAAATATGTGTGATAGAGCACAGAAAAATCAGTTGCCGTGGTGAGATTTAAACACTGCTTGTGATGTCCCTGCATACTTCCCCAAAAGAACCTGCATACAAACATTAAAAATAAGCTAATCTTATAAATTTGTAAGATTATAAATAACCTTATTAATCAGACGCAAAGTATTTACCTTAATTGCCATACTCTAAATGTTAGGCACTGATCTTTCGAACAACTGAGTCAAAAGGTTTCTGAAAAGACTCTTTTTTTCTTTATACTTATTTCAATGATGTTTTTGTAACTTATGTAGTTGTAAACCCCTACAAATCTCGAAACCCTCTGCAAGGTATAGCTATGCCCACTTTACAGACAAAGAAACTGAAATAAAGAGCAACTGAAGTCACATGGAGGATCAAGCAATGATCAACAAGTTATTGACCGGCAAATAACATTAAAAGATTCAGATCACTGGTGATGTCCCAGTGTTTTGGGGCTCTGCTGCCTCTGCTTCTTAACCGCAACAGGGATGCTCCACTTACTTCGAGGATGAGACCTGCATAGAGAGGAAATATTTAAAAAATACATTATATATACTGAAATGAGTACTTCATGGAGCCCTGTTAGTATATTCAATCATGCTTTAAACCATGAACCAGCCAGGAGTTATTCTCCTTGCTTCACAGACTGCAGATTGCTGAAAGCTGAATTAACTCTTCTATGAAATAATGTTTAGGATGTCATGTGTTATGTGCAGGGTACATAAAAAGTATGTATGTTAGGAACAGCACTTTTGTTTGTTCTGAAGGTGTGGAAATTTGGTGTTTGCATATATTAATAGGTTCAGTAACTGTAATATTTTGTCTTGCAAACACCTGAGCTGGGTCACACCTCCTGGTAAAGTCATTCATATGTAGCTACCTCAGTAGTTTTTAAAGCTGACTTGTTTGGATACTGCACACAGTAACGGCAGTTGCTGGAGTAACAGCTCCCACATATATGCAAGACTGTGTACTTCAGCAGGAACATGTTCAAGTCTTAAGACAACTGTACAATTGAAATATAGAACATGCACAGCAGTTTCAATTTTTAGTTTCAACTCCATCATTAATCAGCGGTATGGTTCAAATTAAAAGCACTTGCATTGTATGTGCTTGCTATTTATTGGGATTGCTATGTTATGTATACATCATTAAGACAAACTGTACAGATGGGATTTTAAAAGACTTAGATAATTGTATGAATGTTAATTAGAGCTTTGTCTATTCAGGCTAAGATATGTAATAAAGATATCACCAAATCACATTTTTCAGAATATTATATCTTGTATTGCCTGTAAAACTCAGCAGATTTGCAAAGCTCTTTTAAGCATTATTTCTGAGCTGGGTTGCTTAGGTACAAGAGAATAAAGTAAATTGTCAACAGTGAAACAAATCAGTGGAAGATTCCTGTAGATAATAATTTGTGACTGAAAAGACTACAGATTATTAAAATTCCCTTCAGCTTTTACAACCCCACCCCCCCAACCAACCAACCAAATAAACAATCCAAACTAGTCAATGGCAACTAGCAAATTGATATTAATGTCCATGCAGCAAAAGCAGGGATAGCTGTCCCTCTGGGTTAATGGCATAGGTGATGATAGCCAGATAATCTGTGAAATGAACCCATGGTTCACAACCTGGCCTTTCAGGTAATTACCTGCAGATGGATGGTAAACTTCTGCTTTTGTCTCAGCTCTTATTCCTGAAGTTGTAACGATTCTGTAATGTTATGGCAGTAACACAATGACTGCAAAACTGTATGTTTTTGAAAATCATAATGCTTACACTAAGACCAGAGACCAAGGGCCCTGATTTTTGTCTTTGCCCAGTTTCTCAGGCATTATAGAAACAATCGGACAACTAGAAGAGATCTTTTTGTTCAAAAACAGTCCTTATCGATACAGTAATCAGAAGCGTCTTTCAGACTCTTGCAAAGTGCATCTTTACTTTAAAGCTTAAACAACATCAAAGAAAGCATACAGACAAAGCAGTGTTGGAAAGGAAGTAACACGCCCTTATTTTTAGCACTTGCCCACTTGTCACTCTTAAACTCTCATCTGCCTTTCAAATGTAGTGTAATCTAATTTTTATGCATGCTGTATGCTCGTACAGACAATTTCCTAATTTCAGAGCATGCTGAGTTTGGTAAAGGCTTTTGTGCTTTTCCTTAACCTGTTTCAGAAATAGCACTGTCATTATTTGTCTCAGTAATATACAGGATGATGGAAATTGACATTTTTCTATATAGAAGTGAAAAGAATATTAGTTTTATCAAAGACTAGATCCCCTCTTCCCCTCCAGTTAGATTTTGTCACTTCAGGGCTTACTGTGTAGGATGATTTTAAGCAATGGTCCCTGTGGTTGCAGGCTCTATCACGTAATAATTGACCATGACAGGAATTATACATCCAGAGCCAAGGGGTAGAGTGAATAGCATATGTCAGGGTCAATTATAAGGTGGAAGACCTTGCAACAAAGAAGACCGCACTGATTAGAGCATGATGTTGACATGGGAGCTGATGCTTCAATGTTATTTCAAAGGGCGCTGTCACAGCCACCTCTCCTTGAGGTCTCAAAATCAGAGGTGGATGATGTCAGTGGCTTATAGTAGACATAATGTAACTAAGTTCAATGGGACATTGAAAGTTACAATTGATTTGTTGCTTCTTTGCAGAGATAAAATGTTTTCTCTGCATCACTCAAAATTAAGCTCGCTACTTTGCTAATTAGGTCAAAACAGCTCCATACTCACTAGATTAATTCTCTCTTGAAAAATCTGTGAGATGAAAAGAGCATTAAATGTGACACAGTTAAAAACTGTTCTGATTATTAGTTATTAACGTTATTTGTACTGGCAAAATTGAACAGAATAGGAACAGTGGAATAGAAAGTAAACAGTCCTTTTTATTACTTAAAGCTATGTTATAAATATTTTATGGTATGGGAAGATTTTTGCAGTGAAACAAATGGGCCAAAAAAACTGCTGTTTCCTTATTCCTCTGAAACTTCCGCAGCTTTAACCTACTTAAATGTTCTTAATCAGTGACAAACTCCAGAACCATTTAGTGAGTGAGTAATCATCCCAAATTATATACCACCACAGTAAGATACTATAGTTCATTTTTAGATTTGCATTGCAGCAGTCCAATTTTCTCTTCTCTTTGAAAGCTCTTTCTCTAAATTCCTGCATCTCTGTAAAAATATCCCAGTCACTTCTGCCTACAAGATCCCAGTGGTTTAGCTCACGATGATGGAGAAGATACTCTAGCTTAACCTCATTAGCTAAATAGCTAATTTTTCTCTGTTCTCATGGGTTATTATCCATGACCACATTTTTCCTGGGTGTTTTGCAGCCATCAAGTAGATGGCAAACTCCCAATAAATTAAAGTCTATAGTGTTAGACTCAAAGTTGCTGCATGATGAACACATTATAAGGATTATTGAGTTTAAAAGATCTTTTTCTTCTCTTCTAGAATGGTTAATAGGAGACCATAGTCTCTATCATACAGAAATGTTCCAAAATTTCCATCTTAAAAGTCTTCATCAGCAGTTAATATAGCTTCACAGGAAATGTCATGTTAGATAATAGGGACTTGGTCTTAAGTCTTGCACATGTACTTCTTTACAATAAAGTCATATCTGACCTACATTTGTTTCAATGTAACATTAGCATAGCTCTCACGTTTGTTTTGTATTTAAAACGTGCAAATTTTAAAATTAAAATGTTGATTTCTAAAAAATTCATTTTTTTCTTTATAAGTGAGAAAAAGACAGGAGGATATAAAAGTTCTTTAACCTGTAAATACAACAGCCATGCTTAACTTTTCCATTGTGATCAAAATAGATATATGTAGAAGAGAAGCTCCTTTGGTGCTACAGGCTTTCTGGTGAGCTAGAGGTGCTCAGACTTTTATTTTTTTCCCCCCTGGAAAGTACTGAAGGACTTCATATGGAAAAAAATATATTAAAATCACATGGATGAAGCTGAACAGAAAAAAGGTAAATGAAGGATTTTGCCAGTCCAACTTGACAGTTTCTCGTGGTGGTAATAACTGTTAGTGCTTTTACTAATAGAGTAAAAATGTCAAACATTGAAAACAGATCTAGTCAAGTGAAAAAACTGTCCAGCTGCCAGTCAATATTAATTTTAGCTTGCACTAATGCCTGCTGGAAATAGAAATAGACTGATCATTTTGATGGAGGCGTGACCTTATAAGGTTAATTTTATACTTCTGACTCGCTGAAGATTGGTAGACTGATTAATGAAAATTAAGTTCAATAAAAGCTTAGAAAAACTGGCATCATACAAGGACCATTACCCAGGAGTCAAGAACATACATCATGCTATCTTAGGATAAATTCTTTTTCTGTTGTGGTGCTTAATGAACACAGGTCTACGAGTCTTCTTGAATGCCAAACAGAGGACAAAGTAAAGTTGCTGGATTTCATAGTTTTGTAGAAACAAGTCAAATCACCTATGGAAATGACAAGCTTTGTCTTATCAGAACTAGGAACTAGAGGATTAGCTGCATATATTTTTAGTAGTGTTTATACGGAGCACTTCAGAACAAGAAGCCCACAGGCATGGTAAGTCAGCTTTCATGTACACAGCTGATCATCGGGGCCATATCTGCGGCTGGAGATAGACCTGAAGTCACTGCGTGCCTACTTCTGTCTAAAAAGAGGTGAACAGTGCGACAAGGTGTTTGAGATAATCTTCGCAGGCTGCATTGTCTCGGGCATAATGCACTGTAAGCATGATTATGCAGCACTTGGAGCAAAGCTCTTTGTATCTAGTGAGCCTGAAACGTAGACAGAATAACCCTGAGCCTTCTACACCCAGGTGGGTAAATATGCCTCCTGAGAAATTCCATTAATTCAGATTTTAGTAGTATATTAATACATCTCATGCTTCCAAACCAGAAGTTTTTTCACAAAATTTAATTCCAGTATATCTCGTGGAAGAGTTGATAATACCCTGTTTACTCTGAAGTAAGTGAATATTCGGGGAAGTTGTCAATGACAGGCAGCTAAAGGAACTCTGCAGCCAGTTTCTTAGTTAAAAAGACAGAAGTATCCTCCTGTAAAATCTCAAATAGTTTTTCTGTATTACATAAACAGCTTCAGGTATTAACAGCAGCAAAAATTCTGCCACCTGTTAGATGAGGGAAACACCTCTGACTGCAGGAGCGTCAGAGCAGGACACCCTCCTGAGGGGCAATGGTGGCACGTGGCTAGCTACAACCACTAAACCTGGAACATTCCCGTTTCGGACTTGGCATGGTACGCAAAGGAGGAGATTTTCAAAATCTTTGTTTCAAAATGGAAGTATTCTTCTAACATTACATCTGCTTTATATATGCAGTATTCCATTACTTGCTGGTGATTATAATAGGAAATCTTTTAATTAAGAACTTCAGCAGTTCACCTTTAACTGCCAATCACCGGATAATTGGCCCTTTTCCAATAGGCACTGCAGCTCAGGTATGCTAAAGTGACTGTCTCTCAGAATAACTTACTGAAAGTAAGTTATTTTTGGAACTCATTTATAAGAGAACTTAATTAACTATTCCAGATCATTAGGGATACTGCATTGCGTTTTTTAATCCTCTGACAGGTTCCCCCAGTTATATTAATTCATTATAATTATTTTCAACTTTCTCAGCAGAAAAGGGCAAGAAAGAAGCACTGAGCAATTGCTGGATTTCTGTACAAACTGGCCAGTACTTCCCCAACAAAGGCAGCTTTGGTGAATTTTATTGTTTCAGCTGCTGCAGCAGAATGTCTTGGGGCAATCAGCGTGAGAGATGATGCACTGCCTTTCGTCCATTGTCATACGGCAGAACCTTTTAAGAGCAGTGAAATTACACCAGAGCTATTTCATCAGGTGAGTGAGAGAGAACAGATTTTCTCACTGAATATATTCCAAGTAATTTGAAAACAACACCTTTTTGGGTAAAATACGTATCTGTTTTGAAACTCCACTTTATTAATTCAATGTTGACGTATTTCACAAATTCTGGGAGCCAAAGTGTACTTAGTCATTTGTGCAAATAACTACTATGTCTTCATCAAATGGAAACAAAAATTCCAGTCTCACCAGCAAATGTAGCAGACTTTGGTCCTGCAGTGTCATATGTATCTTCTTCTTCAAACAAGTCTGACTTGCAAGTGGAAATTTGTTTTTTGAAAGCTGTAAAACTGAACGCAACAGAACCATCTGCTGAAAAAACAGCAACATTGTATCAGAATAGATTAATAATTTCAGACCTTTGAGAAAATAGGGGACTTCAGAATTACTCTCTTCTCTAGATCTTCTAGCAATGCTACTTAGAAAAGAGCTTTACAAGTCCTTGAATATTTGTTATAAAGCTGTGTGATTAAAGCTATTGATTTTATGGCCTCTACATTTTCCAAAACAACAGAATAACTTATGTAAGTGATTTTTAGACTTTCCATGTATCACTGCTAAGTATTATAAATGAGCATCTTTTAAGTGTTCACAACTACTAGCTGAATTATTCTTTCTTGTGATAATAATAACAAACTTCATTCAAATCCAGAAAAGATAGAGGTGAAGTATAATAAAACCCTCCCCTCCACCTTTTTTTTTTCAATAAATCAAATACCTTTGTTCTGGTTTTTTACAGTTCCTCAGAGGTGTGGTTATGTCTTGGTTTTGGTTATTTTGTACCAGTTCAGGTACTATGTAGCATTGCTTCATTGAATTTAGTGAACTGCTAAAATCTCTGAGTACACTGGATTTACAGTTTTAATTCAGAACACGTCTCCATTGTCTTTCCGAGCCAAAAAAATAAGCCTCAACACCCTATCAAAATCCTTCCCCTTTCACCAGAATTTCACATCTAAGTAACCCTCTTTCTGATCATCTAAGATATTTTGAAGAGCAGAAAAAGCTTTCTAAGAGTTATATATTAAGACATCATCACTAAACTAGAAGGAAAACCAACTGCCCTGCAAGTAATTCCAGTCTAAGTCAAATGTTTCGTCTCGTAACTGCTGGCCTGTAACGGCCAAAGCATGAACTGAGGATTTACTTTTTAAAACATGTGCTTTTTGTAATTATTCCTATGCAGAAAAATCCATGCTGTGATTATTAACCCTTCACAACTACTTATGAAATAAATTTTATACTGATGGTCACTTCTTAACTTTTCAGAAGTGTATGTAGGAAGGCATCATCACCTTTGTATCTGCCCATAATTATCCACTCCCATTTTACACGTTCCCGTGACTTACTGCACAAATCACGTGTAGACTCAAATCACCTAAAAAAAAAGTGCTCTTTCAAACTCTTTCATGAGCTGTAAATAAAAAATCTTATAATTTGTCTCACTAGGCATTTATTTTGGCACATTTATTGCTATAAACAAAATGTTTTTTCTTATAATATTTTCTTCTCTATTTTCTTCATCTTTTCTCTTCCTGGGAACTTCAGACCCAACAATTAGTGTGCAAGGATCTTGTTTTTCAAAGACTTGCACAAAGTCTGATTGGTACAGATTGTTATAAAGCATCCTATGATATCATGTAACAGGGGACTGATAAGTTAGCACTCACAATGCATAAGGCATACCCTTCATCCCCGCCCTGATGAACACAGCCTTTTATTCTAGCTGCACCGGTTCCTCCAGCCGAATTCAATAGGAACAATGAACTGGTGTTCCTGGTCACTGCCAATTTACAGGTTGGGTCATAGACACCAGCAGTGGCAGGGCAGAAGACACTGAGAGGGGCAGCACCGAGGCTCACGCCGAGGCACCACGCTCGTCCCTGCTGACCCCACACGTCAGGCTCCAGCAAGGGTGCGCAATCAACAGCAACCAGTGGTTTCTCGTCCCCATTTTGGACCCACAGGCCCTTTGAATGGAAGCCTGGAAAGCAACACCTCAGATCGCTGCTCTAAACACCGCCACGATACCCCCCCCAGTGGTTTTGTCTGGTGGCATGACTCTTTAAGGTTAGCCTAGTGGTACAGTTTCATTGGCAGATCTAACCCACAGGTTCTCCTTGTGACTTAGGAGAAACAGAATTGTGTCTGGGCACCTGGGTAAGTTATTTGTTGACTGAGCCTGCAAACCTCATGTGGTGACAAGACGACCGCTCACAAAATTGACCCACACCAGAGATCACAGAAGATCGGATTTTCGGTCTGCAGAAGCTGAGCCCGAGGGCGCAGGTGGACATTTTGTGCTCTCGGGCAAGCGCCGAGGCCTTCAGCTAAGCAGCCAGGAGGTCTGTCCTCCTCTGCCTCCTGCTCGCCTCCCGCTCCGGCCCCCGACACGGGCTGCTGCGACTCGGAAAGGGCCCCCTTCATTGGCGCCACAGCGCGACGAGGGCAGGGGCTGAGGGAGCGCCGCGCTCCCGCCCAGCGCTCCGCAGCCGGCCGGCGGGCCACACGCTCGCCCGGTCCCTGTCCTCTCCGCCCGGCCGCCAAGCAGCTTCCCAGGGCGGCTGGGAGCACCCGCGCCGGGCTCCGGCTCCCGCAGCCGCGATTATGACTGGCCCGCGGCGACTTCTGAAGCCCCGCGGCGGTTCCTCCCCTCACGGCGGGCCCTCCCGGCCTCCCTCCCCCGGGCCGCGACTGCGCCCCGCAGTCCCCCGCGGCGGCCACCGCAGGGTAAGGACTGGCCACCACCTCACTCGGTCGCCCCTACTGCCTACACAGCAGTCGCTCAGAACAGGTCCGTCGCTGTGACAGGAAGGCAAAGGCGCGCAGGGGCATGCAGCAGGAACGCCGCGGCCAGCCCACGGCAGCCCGCCCGGGCCTACCCGCGCGACCGCCCTCCCCGCCATAGGCGTCCCGCGCGCTGCCTCCGCGGCCGCGCTCTCCACCCCGCCCTTATCTGGGCTGCGCCCGGCCCCCGCGGCCCGGGCAGGTCCGCGGGGCCGGGGCCAGGGCAGCCTGTCTCTGCCGGGCACGGGGAGGAGGCTGCGGCCTGCGGTGCCTCCCGGTTGCTCAGGCAGTCTCCCGGCCTGCCCGCGGAGGAGGGCCCGCTGAGGGGAGGCGGCGGCGGCGTGCGCGGCCCGGGGCAGCCGGGCTCCTTCCCGCCTGCGTTTGTCAGCCGCCACGCACCTCCCCGTTAGCGTTACCGCCCCCCGGGCCCTCGAGCACCATGAGAGTAGTGGCTCTGACCAGGTAACGGCCTGAGGGAGCGCCCATGGGGCCGAGCCGGGGGCGCTGGCAGCCGGGGGGGCGGCGCGGGGGGGGCCGAGCCCGCCCGGGGGCAGCGCAGGGGTCGCGCTTCACCGAGCGCCGCCTGGGAGCCCCCTGCCGCCCCGGCTCCCCCCACCCGTTCGCTTCCTGCCGCCCCCCAACCCCGGCGCGGAGCGAGCGGGTTGAGCCGGCTGCCGCCTTCTCCCCGCCCGGGCCGGGCGGCGTCTGCGCGGCGGGGTGAGGCGATCCGCGCCCGTGGGCAGGGTGAGGCCGTGACAGTGTCTCTTCTGCTTCCCCCTCATGTCCCGGGACGCGCAAGAACTGCTGGTGTCTGTTTAAAAAGAATAACAAACAAAAAAAACCCCAAAGAAAAAACACCCAAAAAAACCCAACAAAAATAAGACCCAGAATTACTTTCCCCGATCGCCTGCGCCCCGTCACGCTCGTCTCCCGCGTCCGCCCGTCTGCGGCGCGGAGGGGCCTGGGCTGGCCGGGCGGGAGGGCCCGGGCCGCGCCGCGGCCGGCTGCGTTCCCGTTCGAGGGCATTGTGCTCGTCTGTCGTTGGGTTTCCAGGTGCTTTTCCTTTCCAGATACCTTCAGCTCTTTCGGGATAAATTTTCTGAACCGCTAGCGATGGATTTTTCCAGCGCATCTTTCGAGAGGGATTTCATTTTGCTCGTTGTTAAAGAGGTGACGCTCGCTCACACAAACAGTTGCGGCTGGGCACAGGCCTGTCTGTCAGGAGCGGCTGTGTTTGCGGCCCCCCCCCCCCCCCCCATTTTTTGTCAGTTTCTGCAGTTCTTGTACTGTAAATGGCTTTTTTGTATTTTTGTTCTGAAGGATTAACATTTTCTGACAAGGACAGGTGTGTTCTTTTCTTGAGAAATAATAGTTAATTAGAAAACAACAAGCTGAGAAGCCTGTAAATGGAAAAGGAGTGTGCGGATGCGCGCAGTGTGTTGCTGAGTGCAGTAACTATTTATTGAAGTCTTAACACTTAATGTATTAAATTCTCTCAGGCAATGTGCAATACCAAACCTTGTTGAAATTGGGGTTTGGCCGCAATGGTTGCAGATCATTCCAAACATCATCCAGAGAGGAAAAAATACAGCAAATGTTATTTACGTTTTTAAAGATCTGTTTAAGGGTAGGAAAATCCACTTTGGTACTTTTTCTTGTTTTATAGACAAGATTTTGTCTTCCAGGTTTATTTATTTTGATATTCCCTAAGCAGAAGAATGTGTTAAAAGGCAGGATGAAACAAAATCCTAAAACCAGGTTTCTAACACAATTGCTATTTTAATGGGCATTTTTACAAGGAAGGATTTAGTTTCAGTAGTAGTTTTGAGAAGAGTTTTAAAGAGACATCAAAGTGTCTGAAATACTTGTAACAGAGCTAGCCTCAAAGATCAGAGGGGGGAAAAAAAGTATTTGAAAACTGCTTCTTGGTTTTGAAAAGGTCAGGATTATGTATAAAACTACTTTAACCCATTTCTTTTTCTTCTGAAATGTTGTCCACACTTAAAGTTGATGGTCTTGCTTTAAGGTGATGTTTACCAGGTAAACCATCTATTGTGTTTTGTGCTAAATCATGACATTTTAAAGCCTGTCTTCTACCTGAAATACGATGTTTTTCAGTTCTTTAATTCTTCTAGAATTTTCTTCCTCTAAATAGTTTCACTTGTCAATAGAAAGGAGTTTTGCTCAGAAGTCTTTTATGGACCTGGATGTTTATGGTTACCATATTTTCTTTTTCTTCCGCTATTTTGTTTGTTCATAAGCCTACCTGTTAACACACCTGCAACATTGTCAAAGCTAACCCTGACTGTGGTCCGACTTCATACAGTTTTCTACAAAAAGGCCTTGTGATCTTTTTTTTTCTGTGATGAGAACTGAGAGGAGCCCCCAGGCTATGTCGGTACCTGCCTTCATGTCTCTTATCAAAGCTTTTTTTCTTCTTTTTATTTTGTTACAATCTATTAGACAACAGCCAGGCTGGGACTGTGCTGAGTTCACCTTCCTCCCACAGCACGGACTGTCTGGCTCTATTGGTCTTAACTGGTCTTAACAGCCAGGTGTTACACCTAGGTTAGAAGGCCTTGTAGGAAGGCACCATTTTGTTGTGTTTTGTGGTATGCTTAGTTTTTAGGGCCATGGTAACAGTAATATAGAAAATAAATAACAGTAGAGTAGCATGTGATCCAGTGACCAGTCTACAAATTTTGATCAAGTAATTGGTGGTCAAATGTGGGAAATCTGAATATAGCCTCATCTTAACATGTCTTTTCTTAATATAAATTAACGGAAAAGATCAATTGATTTATCTTAATGTCCTTGTAATTTTTTTATTTTTAACAAAATATAATATTGAAATGCTGTAAACAGCATAGGCAATTATCTACTGTCATTATTTTTCTGATGTAGTGTTTGGAGTTGAAATCAGAACTAGTGGAAGGCTTTTATTTTTCAGAATGAAGTCATTCAGAAAGAAAAGAGCCTTTGTCTCATTATGATTCTGTTAAGCCTGAAATTTCACATTATGAAGTGAATACTAACTACGTTTTCAAGCTGTTGAGCACAGTATCCAGAATTAATGAACATATGATTTTTTAAATTTTTTTTGGTGCATATATAGGTTAAAAGAAAGTTGTGGAATAAGGTCATAGAATAATTGTGAGAATGTCAGATGGAGATGGAACCTCAAATTAGGAATATGTGTATGATCATATATATGTATTTACTTTTATAGCACTGATACATAAGCAACTGCTTTACAAAAATCTGTTAAGTATGAAGCGGTGCCATGTTATTTGTGCTATTTCTACTTTAGGTTTGAGTTACAGAGCAAATTAAGGTCAGCATACAGAGTTTTAGCACGCATAAAAGCATAAATTGAGAGAATGGCTATATGGTTGCAGTCCTGTAACACATTTTCAAGCTCTTGCATGGAGGGCTAGATCAAACTGAGAACTTTATGTTGGAAATGTTGAAGAAGTTTGTTAGTAATAGTGTGGTTACGAGGAAAATGATGGTCTGTTGTAGCAAGGACTGTTTGTACCATCTGTTCTCTGGTCCGTGTCTTGGTGACTCTAAGGTAAGATGCAGTTTCACAGAGCTGGTCTAGATCTCTGTTCCTTTCCTGCCCTGGACTGGTTTTTGTGCCTTGGCATTTAAAGCGGCTGCACAGAATCTGTACCTGTAGTTGTAGTTTGAAGGCTGTGAGTCTGAATGTGGATTTTGTAAACGATGTGTATTCTGGAGCACTCTTAGTTTTATTGTTAGGCTGTAGTATTTCTTTTGATAGTGATTAAAATCCATGAAAAATATTATACTTCTGTTACACCAGGAGAACAGGATTCTCTCCTCAATGGTAGTGGAAAAGGTTCCAATAGATCTTGAATGAGTGTCAAAATTAATTGTATTTTCTGTGTTAGAGTATCGTCTCTTGGCCTCAGAGAAGAACATTGTTCTGTTTTTTCCATTTTTTTAATTTTGTTTTCAGTTATATGCAGTAAAAAATTTGTATGTTCAATGCAGCGTCAACTGAACCTACTGCCTATAGTAAGTATAGCTTTTGGAATGGGAAGTACGTTTAAAATGTTGAAACTTGAGTCAAAGTATCCCATGAAGGATAAATGTTATTCTCAACATGATGGTCTTCATTTAAAAAGATTGCTAATGCTGGCAACTCTCTGGAGCAGATACTGTTTTTTTTAATCCAAGTTATCTAGTAATGGATACGGAGTAATTAGTTTCTGGAGTAGAAGGCAGCCCTTGTTCTGAAGCGGATTCCAGTGTAAGTGGCCATTCTTCATGAAACATCTCAGATTAGTAAGAAGGCAGAGAACTGCCTATGTGCTTTATGGATACTGTATGTAGGCACTGTACATAAACAGGCAACATCGTACAGTGAAATCATCCTTTTTCTACTGCTAATATTTTACAACCTTCTTTTTGTTTCCAAACTTTATAATCACCTCTGATGATATTAATTTTTAAGTAGTTAGGCAGAAGTCACAAGGGGTAAAATGTTTAGCAGTACTTTTAATTGCCGCTATTTCCTTTTTCTTACAGTGGTGGGAAGGACAGCTGTTACAGTATGATGCAGTGTGTTGCTGCTGGGCATCAGGTCGTTGCTCTAGCCAATTTAAGACCTGCTGAAAACACAGGTATGAAAGCCACATTTCTTATAGGAGGTTTTTGTTTTTTTAGTAGAAACAATGGAGGCAAGCTGTGCCCGAATTAAGTTCCTTTATATGTTTGTATATAGTTTTGCGTATTGAAGGGCAATCTAGAAATCGTAAAAGAGGTAAAAAAAAAAAGAAAATGCTGTGGAGATGTATTAAATGTATTTTTCCTCGAAGGGGAAAAAAACACAAGAAGATGAAGATCAGTAAAAGAAAGGCGTACACAATTTGAAAGAGGAAAAATACGTATATTCCTGGTGGTAGACAAAGGGATTGTGTGAGTTCAGTAGCACAAGTAGTAAGAGGTGGTAGAGGATATCATCAAACAAAACAAACACTGTATATCGAGAAATGCTTTAAACTGGCATAAACCATTCCAGCTGCCAAAAATATACAGTTTTGCTGCTGCTTATTTTTTTTTTAACTTGGTGTGTCTTCATTACTCTAGCCCAGCATTTGTGAACTGGATTGAGGACCTGATCTGGTTTGGAATTGACCTTGATACACTTCTTTTTCCTGCCTTTTTCCTTCCCTTTAGCTTCGACCAGTTTTCTGATCAGTTCCTCACAGGCTGCACCTAAGCTTATTTCTGTGAAAGAGAATAGGAGAAACTTAGGTAGTCGAAGTCAGTGGTGAGATGAGAGGGTGAGCCGAGTCCTTCTGTGTTGGACTAGAGCATAAATTGAACTCACAAGGAGACTTGAAAAGGAAGTGAGTTGTTTGCCAGTGCTAGGGGAGAATGTTGAAGTATGTTAACATAGGTTAACTGTTCAACGTATGTTAAACGATTAAGTATGATATCTGGTAACTGTATTGTGGGAAGACACACGGAGAAAGTGAAGGAAAAGGGGAGCTGCCATCACAAATGAATCATGGACGGATCTGGCAAATGCTAGGGAGTACAGGAATAATTTATTTTCTGGCTAGCTAGGATATAATAATCTCTAATCTTGTTGAAATATGTTGTCTTTAAACTAATTTATCCACATCGCAAATGTAGAATATTGTCATTAAAATCATAAAATGCTCTCTTCAAGTGTGTAGTTGGAAATTTTGTGGAAAGTTAATTGAGGTGCTTCAGGCAATAGCGGATTCTATGCCATTCATTTTATTTTATCTTGTACCACTGTTGCCTGGAGAGTCTCAATTAATAAAGAAACTGTGTATTCTGAACTGAATATCAGTTTAAAGACCTTGTCATATTCATGTATGTTGAAAAACACTGAGTTTTCTTTTAAAGCAACTCTTCTGGTCTAGGTTGGTTAGTTGTGTTCATGGGTTTAGATTTGCCGATTTTGAGCAAAAGTGTATCTGTTGTGTGGCATCAAATGTGACATGATCTAACTGTTACATCACAAATTAGTTAGCTTGACAATGTTACAGACCTTTCTCTCTGCAAGATGTGCTATATAGTTATACAGCAGATATGCTTGATGTGTCTGTGTAAATTAAGAGAAGTTCCAGTATTACAAATTAGCATTAAAATAGAGCACTGTGTTAGCTTTTAGTAAGTGAGGTGGAGATTTCACCAATAATGATGTATTACTTTATCAATCTGATTGAAAAATTACCTAAAAGATTATATACGTGAACGATTTATCAGATAGTTTTAGATTTAGTTCTAATCCATGATGTCTGCATTTTAGCTGTTTTTTTTCTTATCTGCTAGCTACAAAGTGCTTGTAAGAAAATTCAGTTAAATATTTCACCTGGCTAAGGAAATACTGGCTGTCATTTCAAGCTTATTTTGTAAAAGGAGTGAAGGTAAAAAGGATCTGGATATTACAACAAATTTCCTTTACTGTTTGTATATTAAACAATGTCAAAACATTATAGTGGTCTACTTTATTCCTCTTAAGCTAGAATAATATCATTTTTTTTCTTGATGACCATGATAACAATTTTAACAGTAAAGTTTTGGGAAATTTTGACAACCTATTGCTTATTCTCAGTTTTGCAGTGCATTCCGAATTTCTTGCTCTGAGTATGTTGAAATGCTTCTGAATCTGTGCCTCCAAACTGTGTTTCTGTTGAAATTACCATATAAATAGGAGCAGAATTGGACCGTTATGAGACTTTTGGATGAAGCAGGGAGTAATACTAAAGAAGAAGTAGGGAGCACAATTTTCAAACAGGCAGCATGTTTGTGACAGATGTCTTCCTCTCCATATGTCTGTTGGGTGGAGAAATCTTTTTTTTTTTCTTTCCATGTTTATAGAGGTATTGTCACCAAACATCTGTTTGCGAACTGAAAACTATTAACATTTAGATTTTCTCAGTGCTTTGTAGTATTATGATTATCTTTATTGGTTGAAATAATGTACCTAATATGATTGTTTCTTAATTGTGGCAGGGCAGACTGATGAATTGGACAGCTATATGTATCAGACAGTAGGACACCATGCCATTGACCTATATGCTGATGCGTTGGATTTGCCACTCTATCGTGGTTTCATAAAGGGCACCAGTGTAAACACTGGACGAGTGTATACCGCATGTCAGGAAGATGAAGTTGAAGACCTTTACCGCCTCTTAAAACTTGTTAAGGTATGCTGAATGAGAGGAATGAAATACTTGGGGGCAATTGTATTGCTAACTCATTTATGAATGTAAGTAAATGATCCACTTAGGTGTTTAAGGAAAGCTTTGAGAAAAAAATTTGAACACTTTTACAAGTTTTATTTCTATTCTTTTGTTCTTCCTGACACTGTAAATATATAGTGTAACTTTATTCCTTTTTCTCCAATGTAAATCAGAACTTCTTAATCCCCATTTCAAGCCAAAACCTTGTTTCTATTTAACAATAATACCTGTAACAGGTACTCACATATACTACAGAAAACGTAATTGGAAAAATTATTGATAAATAAAATGTTTATGTTGTTTCATATTTGAAATAATGCATTGCTTGATTACTGGAATAAGAGATCTTTTGGGTTTTGTGCATTTATCATTGTGTGGAAAGTAATGTCTAGACATTTCCATTTGTGTACACTTAGGCTCTGTAAACCAGAATCTGTTACTTGTTTGTATGTTGCAGATCATTCACAAAGTATTGCAGAATATTTTACAATGATAGTTTTGATTCTGGTAGCCCTGTAAATATATTCCAATATAACACATAAAAGCAAAAAAAAGTACATCAGTCCTTTTTAGTTATAAAACTGATTAAAGGGGGATAATGAGCTTATTTCCTAAAACACTTGAAATTTATTCTCTGTTTTTCAAAATGTTTCATGCGGTACTTTATTTTCCACTGGAATTAAATCAGATCTCATTGAAATAAACAGAAAACCTCCCACTGACTCCAGAGGTTTTACAGAAAGTTTGAGTGAGCATGCTATGTCTACTCCTGTTAATTGTGTTGGTGACTGTGGTGCACAATACTAAAACAATACCATATTCAG
Source organism: Opisthocomus hoazin (assembly GCF_030867145.1). NCBI lineage: Eukaryota > Metazoa > Chordata > Aves > Opisthocomiformes > Opisthocomidae > Opisthocomus > Opisthocomus hoazin. The sequence continues at coordinate 40,286,555 of NC_134420.1, forward strand.
AAAATCATATTTATTGCTTTTAAAAAAAAAATAACTACGCATTTAATTTATTGATCAAACTGCTAGACTACTTTCTGAAACTTCAGCTAAAAATATTTCTAGTTGTCAGTTCAGGTATTGGACATTTTCTAGCCACCTTTCCTCCATTGAAATGAGAATTGAGATTCACAAACCTGAAAGCTTCAGCCTGATTCTCTGTTCAGTTTAAAAAAAAATAACTTGCAGATAAGAGCTAAGAATGTGGTTTGAGTGCAGAGTGCTTCCTGAACTACGCTGGAGTCGAATCTTACATCTTCTAAACATTTTTGTCAGGAAAATCATGTTCCTGTGAAGTAGAACCAAGATCGTACGCCTGTGTTGGAGTATGAGACTACGAAACAGGAGAACAGTACACGTAGGCTGTACAGCTTCAAGCTATGTAAGAGGAGGTTTAGACTGGATAGTAGGAAAAATTTCTTCACTGAAAGGGTTATCAAGCAGTGGAATAGGCTGGCCGGGGAAGTGGTTGAGTCACCATCCCTGGAGGTATTTAAAAGGTGCGTAGATGTGGGAGTTAGGGACATGGTTTAGTGGTGGACTTGGCAGTGGTAGGTTTACGGTTGGAGTTGATGATCTTAAGTGTCTTTTCCAACCTAAACGATTCTGCGATTATGCTCTAAAGTGCTTCACAGAGGTTTTAAATGGAACGTGCACATCATGCAGTTACAGGAATTGAAAGAAATTATTTAAATTATTTTTGAATCATGATAGTATTAGAAGTTAGAAGGACTAGTTATATGCTGTCTCTTAAAGCTGCATGCTAACAGCTTTCTGCCACTGGGTAAGATAATAAATTGCTGATCAATTTAATTAAAAATGGGTAGATTAGTGGCAGTTAAGATGATACTTCGTTTTCGGTTCTTGCTGTCTTTGGAGAAATGGATGCCTGACATAAATTAATGTTAGTGTTAAATCTTGACAAATTCTGCTTTGGAAGTTGTACATGATAATTATAACTATAGTTGAAAGAGATGTTATCAAGTCGTCTGCAACTAAATAACTATTTCTTTCCTGTGTGAAAATATTGATTCTATTAAATTATATTTTCAAGTTATAAAGATTAACAATATACTGCCTTTATGTTAGACTTTGGATAACCGTGCTTTTGTAGTCAAACCTATTCTGGTGCAAAAGTTTCAGTAGAAGTCTTGCATGTTCTGATGAATAATTGCAAAATTATCAGGGGAATGAAAACTACAGGAGCTGTAAGTCTTTGGGTTTTTAGTTTTAAGAAAAAGATAAGGAAATTTTTCTTTTGTGTGTTAGCAATAACTTTGAAATCTTTCTATTTTTATTTTTTTTATATTTATTTATAAATGCAGTTTTGTAGCTTGACTATGTAAGTCTTAATCACTGAGGATTTTGCTTTAGGATTTTTTTTCCCCCAAATGTTAGTAGTTTTAAACAGAGGGTTCGATCTGCATTCTGTTGAAGGGAAGAGAGGAATTCTGTAGAAGCTGCGGAAGCCTTGTGAAAATGCATCCTTGAGTGGATGTAATTTCAAAACACTGGTCAAACTAACATAGCTCTTGTTTTTCTGTCGAATGGTTTGGGCCTAAGAATACAGGAAAGGTGTGTCTAAATCGAAATCACATAGCATGCCTCACTTTCAGTTTGTAAAGAATGCTTGTATTGCAAGTACTTCTTTAGTAGAAAATGAAAACAAAACACATTTGAAAAACTAGTATGAATTCAAAAGTATTTGATGTTTTTAATAACAATGTTATGAGGACGACATTTCTAAAATATTAAATATTCCCTTGCTGTGCTTGGAAACCCAGGACAACAGTCCTGTTCTAGTTCACGGGACTCAAAGTGATACTGACTTCCGATTACTGTAAACCTGCAAAGTCTATTGTCATAAACCCAGATGTTTGATAGATATGAAGGAAATTTATATTTATTTTTTAGTTGCCTAATGCCCTGTTTTAGATTCCATATTCAATATATATTGTGAAACATACTGGAGTATTTACATGATGTCTGAATGTGTCTTGCTATGCAGTCCTCACCTGGTAGTAATTATTTATTTTGTGATACATGTAAATCCTGAACTCTAAGGAATAATTTAATCTACTCTCCATGTTACTGAGTAGAGGTTACCGATACCCTTGCTTGTCCAAGTTTGTGGCTTTGCATATTGGTGCTTTTTCCAGCAAAGCATGTAAGCACTAGAGTTTCTTACTTATCTGAATTACCCTTTAGGGTTTTATCATGGCGCTGTCTTTGAAACCAGGAAATGTGTGGGTAAACTGTGTTTCTTTCCCTTTAATGGTTGGAAGGGCTGGAGCACGGAGGCATTTGTATGAAACTTTGCTACAACGTACTCCTCAATATAGGCGTATTTGACTGCTTTCTCCCCTTTTCAATATATTTATGATCTTGTCCAAATAATACATTAATGGTTTATGCAAGCACATACAGAAGTGGTGTTAGATGGGTTGAGTGTTGGATTGTTTTCTGTATCTCATGGAATTATGGCTAAAGTTTTGTTTAGGGTGGTGGTTGTGGCAGCTTCCAGACTACACAAACCAATGAAAGATAATTTGTGTCAGTTCTGGGTTGCAGTAGACAGTTCTGTCATCTTCCAAGTTTCTTGCCTTACCTCCTCTGCTCTGTGAAGGCTTTGCCTTTATTCGGTAAGTTTCCACTGCTGGAGTAGTTTGTAGAATTCTTGAACTTGATAAAAATGTTTTTTATTCTAGCTTTTTTTTACTCTTTTTTCAATAACATTTTTCGTTACTTGAGTTTTTTTAAATTAGTATTGCAAAAATTGATTCTATTTGTAGTTTCTTTGTAATATATTTCCCCGTGTTTATTATAAAAGCATGCAAGTTGATTTTCAGTGCATTTTCAGTTTAAACATGTGATTTAGGTCAGAGTTCTTTTTGTGGTGCACTTGGTGGGTTCAGAACTTGCAAGCTTACAATAAGCAAAGAGTACACTTGAAATAAATTAATATATTGGATCTCAGGACTGAAGGATTATTAATTATGATATCATCCATTGATCATCAGCTGAAAAACAAGAATTCACGTTAGATATATTGGATGTATAAAACGTGAATAACAATAGCCTTTGCTTGTAGCACTGTTTCATTTTATCAGCAACATGGAAGGAGAAAGAAAATTTATTTTCTAAAATACTGTCACATTCTGGAGCACTGATCTTATAACTCAGTCAATCACTAAGAATAAGTAACATGGTTTTTAGTTACAAGAACAAAGAACTTATTAATACAGTGCAACTCCTGTATTTAATAGTTGTTTTTTAAGGTCAGGATAATGATTTTTGAAATTAACCCAGACTGATGTTTACTGAAGACAGGAAGTATTCCTGTCTGAGACTTAAAATTGCAATAGCTGTGTAATTTTATATGTTATTTAAGATGATATTTTGTCTCAGACAAAGTACTTTGGCTGTGCAGGTTCAGGTGAAACAGGGGTAACTTAGGTCCTATCATTATTCAGTGAAACTCCCCAAGACTTGGAGTTCTTCAGGATTTGAGATGAATGGATGAAATACAAGATTATTCTGTGACCTTTGGTCAGGGATCAATTCCCTCACAGAAGATAAAGCTTTCAGTTCCTCATTATGGCTAACAGTGTCCCATGCTAAGGAAACAGTCTTCCTTTCACCCTTCTCCAGAATTTAGCTGCTGTGGCCAATGGGTAAAAGGAGTTGTGAAATTCAGTCTGATGACTGACTTTCTGTGCTTTTTGAACAACCAAATGCCTAGATGCTCCCATCAGGAAAAATACATGAATAAATGTAACGTGGTATTCTGCTGCAGGCATTGCTTCAGTGCCCTGACTGTTATAAAATGTGTTTAAAAGAAACAGTAAAGTATTTCTAAATAGTAATTTGGATTTTAAGTTTCCATTTTAATCAGCTCTTGGTGGTCCCCGTTACTTCAGTGGTAATATTTACATGATAAAGACCAGTAGCGTACCCTTAACTCATACAAAGAAGTTTTGCAGATTTTCTTAGGAATCTTAAAGCTCTAAATATTGTTAGTTATGGAATCTCAACTGACTTCAAGAATCTGTAATCTGAAGACCTCAGCATGCTGTTTTTGCAGTGTATAAATTCAGACAAAGTGGGTAGCTTCCCCCTCTCACTGATGGGGTTTGGAGAGTTCAGAAGTGCACAGAACAGTTCTGTTCTAGTCATCATTTCCCATATTTTCAGTGGAAGAAAATCTGACATTTTCCCTGTTACAATTTGAATTATTTGTAGACGTATAGACTTAATTCCTCAAAGGTATATTTCTCAACATTTTTGAAAAAGATTAAATTATAGGAAAAAGTATTTGTCTTTATGCTGAATTTCCAAAATAATCACTCCTCCTTAATTTTTCCTTATATTTTAAGATTATTACAAATCAAGAACACTGTGTCCTTGATATTTTGAAAGATTAACTTTATATATAGTTCAGTAATTGAAACGTAGAATTTATATACAGCAAGTGAAATTACAACATCAATATTGAAAAAACATCCTAAACAATCTTCAGTGCCTAGTGAGGGGGAACAGTGACAGATGAAACAATGGGATTTATTTTTGGGGCCCTCTGCCACTCCTGTTGATTACATGAACGTTTGGAGACCATATGCCTTAGCACATTTCCTTTTGCCTTTAGACATGAAAGTTAAATGTGAACTTCTAGAAATTGCATGACCAGAAATAAATAACTGTGCTTCTTTATAAAGTGAGATTTTTTTTTTTTTTTGAGACAAAATATTTGCTGTGGTTTTTCAAGTGACATTGACGAAGTTCCTCTACCTTTTATAATGTCTGGATTTTTATCTGTGAGAATTTGAATTTTCCCTTTGCAGACATAAAGATCAATGATTTTTTTTTTTAATTGACTTGTTATTTTTTTCTTTTCATTAATTCTCGAGCTTCCTCCAGCTAGGGGATGACCATTGTCATCAGTGGTGAATAAGAGTGAATGAAGGGAAGAGGCTGAGAAGTAATTGTATAGTTGGTAGTGCTTTAAGCAGTGTAAAAATAATTATATATCTTGTTCCATTTACAAGACAGGGTTTGTTTAGGTTGTTTTTTTAGTTTGAATTTAAAATGAGATGGGAACAAGGAAATTTTTTAGTCAACAGGATGCCTCTCATTCTCTATGTCTCATCTGAGCTGTTCAAGAAGGGTCACTTTTTTTTTTTTTTCCCAGAAGGGAATCTTGAACAACATCTTTGAGGTAGTTTCTTACCGTGAGAAACGTTGAGCTTCATGTAAACAAAAAAGTCACTGTATTACTCCCTGTTAGGTGTGTGGAGTTGTTTTCACTCAGTCTCAGTCTTGTTGTGTTAATATTGAATAAGCAGAGACAGTCAGGCTGCTGGTGAAAGATGGTAAGCAAGCCCCAGGGCTTGTTCTGGTCAGCTTTAAACCTCTGATTGCCAGGTTTTCCTAATTTCCCATTTCCAGGGCATCTCTAGTGTGACCTTGCCTGCTGAATATGATGTTCTGGGTTGCAGGATTCTCACATGCATTTGGAAATGGACAGCCAGGCATTGTTTACAGGACGCCAAATGAACCATGCACTCACAGCAAGTTTGATAAACACACATTTCCTCCTTTTATCAGTGAGATTGCAGAATGTGAAGTATGAGTTTCCAGTTTTACTCATTCCCTTCAAACCTTTTCCTGTTTAAAAACTGAATCTCACTAATTGGATGATGATACATCCTTAGATTTTGTTTTACTTTTTTGTTGTTTTGAATTCAACTTACCAGTCACTGACACTTTATTTCAGTGCCTACCTTGACCAGGTTTGGCAGACTTTCAGATAAAAGCTTTCCATTTGTTCAGCACAGAAAAGGTTCATCCCTATCAATGTAAAGTGAATGCTAATTAGCAGTAATGACTTATAATCACTTTGCTTTTATAATCCTTTAGGAGCACTGCTATTATCCAGTGTAGTTAAGTGAAATGCTTGTATATGAATCAACAATGCTGTATTTCTTCTCACAGCTATTGCTCATAATCAAGCTTTGAATAAATTATGATAGTAAAATTGGTTTAATGTGCTGTATTGCATGGGGAGAAAGAAACCTCAAATATCTTCTTAAATATCTTGAATATTTAGAGTTATCTATTAACATTTTGGCATTCAGTATTGTAGTTAAATGGAAAAATACATTAAGATGTTTAAGTAAATTTTGTAAATGTTATCAAAACTTTTTTCATGGTTTGAATCTTGTTTAAGTGACATGGATAGACTCAACAGCCTCAGTAACAGCCCCATTTGGATCCAATTGCATGTCTGTAGGAATGAACTACAACATTTCTGAGTTAAAATGCAGTTAAGTTTTACATAGAACAAACATGTACCTTAACTTGACAACTTCACCTGTTTTAGCCTAGTGTCGTATATTTAGTAGGTTAATAAGCATTTCTTTTATTAATACTGTCTAACAAACTGATAGTTTTGTTTACATGCATGCAACCTACCTGCCTGCAATCATATACACTTCAAAAGGAGTGTATCAGTAATCCTACTGAAATTCTATTAATATCTGGAAACAATAAAATAAGATGAAACTTTAGTTTAGCAGAACTAGACTGCTGGGAGCACTACTAATAAAAAACAAGAGCTAAACAGATTACTAGACTGGTAATATGTTAAACAATTTTAAAATTACTCTGGTTTAGAAGCAGAATTAAACTAAAGACAGCATATGTACAAATTTGAAAATTACCAAACTTTTCCACTTAACGCTGCACATACAGGCCCTGTTTGGAAGCCAAAGATGCTAAAACCTAGATGAAACCCATTTCTGAAATGCATGTTAGTTTTTGTTTTTATTTGTCTTTTATTAACAAGTTGCTTGAAACAATTACTTAAATCACTCTGAAGGAATTCTAGGTCTCAGTGTCTGTGAAGGAGCTGGGGTCTTGCTGGGTAAATATATTAGTGTTGTCTGGTTTTGCAATCTAAAAAAAAATACTGTTTTTTCATTTTCTGTGTCAGTTCCCTTTCATGTAGTACCTCTGTTTTTGCATGCTTAGAGACACATTTTCTTCACAGTTACCATCACAGTTCTTGTGCATGTGGATGTCAGTGGATATCCACAGGCACCGTCTGTGGTTTTGATTTTGTTTGTTTTGTTCATTCATTCACATAGCTGTAGACAATTTTCTGGTACATGTTTTGTTTGCTTGAGCATCTTCTCTGATAACATTTATTCTTGGTTTATTATGAAATTATTGCCTAACTTAATTTGAAAATACTTTCTGTGTAGCCTTTCCTCTTTAAATGTGAATTCGAGTCAATATTCATAAGTCCTGTGTTTTTTGTTGTAGTATTGTAAAACATGCTACTTGTGGGTTTTGCCACCACATTGTTGAAAAAGAGCAAGACCTCTCTTCTCTACAATTTCATTTAATTGAATGATACTGTCCATATCATATTTCAGTACTGTGGTTTCTTTCTTGGTGTCATCATCTTGATTTTTAAGAATAAAAATGAAAAATGTAAAAAATGAATTATCTTATTCCGTGCTGAGGTAACTGGCTGCTTTATATTATTTACACTTCTCATTAGGCAGCAGTAATATATGTTTTAAAATTTAGTAGTGTTTAATGAAATGTAATTGCGGTTAGTTCTAATAAAATACAATCAAGGACAGGCGAACTTTCATATAAATGAACAGTAAAACATTTATCAAATTTGTCTTCATAAATATTTTTCTGTGAAGCTCATTCTTTGTGTAAAAATCATTTTGCTTTCTTATACAATTACTAAGTTATTTAAGCTGACTTATTGACCACCACCACCACCCCCTTTGATATGAATGTCATATGTATAGCAATTATATGGTTACATTATTTTCAGCTGGACACTTACTTTCTGGTCAGTGTATTTAAAGGTAATTCTTCTGGAAAGGCTGGGATTTCATTTGGTTTATATTGCACCAATGTTACCATTTTCAAGATAGAAATGATTGATTTGTAACTGTGTTTATGAAAAGGAATAAAACAGAAACTGGCCTTTTACACTGTACAGTATGGAGATACTTTTTCTGTTGATAAATTCTGCCTGTGGAAGAATTGCATAACAGTCATCACTCATTTTCATATTGATTATGAGTGGAATTCCAGTAATAGGTTGCTGTTTGCAAAGGATAAGGCGGCGCTATGATTAGTTACCTTTTCCGTGGAAATTACTACAAAGAAAAATGCCAAATGCATGCACTGCAGTATTCCTATCAGCCTGGCAGTCTGTTACGTGAACTTTTTTTTCAGTCCGTTTTCCTTCAGAAATATAGCTTCAGTCTTTTTGCCTTATTATTGTTTTAGGTTTAGTGCATTTGCATGCTCTCCTAACTCCGGATTCTTTCTTTAGTTAGTTATTCATTTCCGTGACAGTCTGCTGTTCTCGAGCCGTGTCACCATTGTAGCTCTTGAAAACTGATACAACAGTGCCCTCTGTAGTTTCTCGCTGCATGGTTGCTACCTACAGCTGGTTCTGAGCATTCAGGTAAAGAGCAGGATGTTTAGACTTATTTTTAGCTCAGACAAAAGCCCCTTTTTTTTAATTAAGGAAACATTTTTTGGTTTTCATTGACTGTTTTACATGCAACAAAGCGAACAAAAGAGACCGTTCTGAGTCACCTTCTAGGTTTATAAGCTCTCTTGTCATTATCTAATGAAAATCTGAAATTTCATCAGGCATTCAGGGCAGTCTTTAAAACTAGATGGTTTTTTTTGAGTTGTGTAGGCTTTCCTGAAGTTTTTACTTGAAGTGGACTTCAAAACAAAATAATTTTAAGCTTACTTCCTTTGTGCTTTCTGCTTCTCCTAAACTAGGTCTTGCATGACCTACTAGTTACTGAAGACACGCTCACCAGCGGAACACTTAAGCTCTACTAATGATGTTGTTTTAATTCACACAGTGACTGAAGTAATTGTTGTTCATTAGCATTGATCTGTATCCAAAACTCATTTATATTTCAGATTTCTCTTTTACTTTATCATAGCTTAATGTGGAAATAACTTCCAGTTCTCTGTTTTCTGCAAAACTTGTTGGATGGGTTCAATATTTAACACATATGTTCCCTGGATTCACATACATGCACATTCACACTCATGTGCTGCCATTTAAATATTGTAAACTTCAGTAAAAAAGCATGACCTTTTAAAAAATAAATGCTTTAAGTACAATTAGTTTCTTCTGTAACAGCATCGTAAAAGTCACTCTGTGAAAAGTTAAATGGCTTTATTTTATGATGGGGAGTGTTAATGTATGCGTGGAACACACTCTTAATGCACTTCTATGAAATGAAAATCGTAAGTAATTGCAGTAAATTATAGTTAATGATGTAACCATTGATGGCTATTCAAAACATTCCTGTATCTCTAATGATTTGTGTAAAACACATGACTGCCCGCGTGCCTTAGTTCGTTTGGAGCACTAGATAGAGAAATGCACCAGCTTTCTACTTCTGAAGACCATTTTTTCTGTGTAACAAGTGATAAGAATTTTGGTGAAGTAAATAGTACATCACAAACCACTTCTTGCAGTATTTGAGATCTGGTAATAAATGATGATGAAGACTAATTTAAAATGAAATTAAGAAGTGAGATGCTTTAGGAGTGTTGCATGTAGAAGATTTGATTTTTGTCTGCCTCTTTTGTGGGTAATCTCTAGCCTCCAGTCATATGACATGTTTAATTTTTTCCGTGAGATTTTATATACTGAAATGTTGCTGGAGGGAGGAACTGTTATAGCATAATGTGCACGGACTAATCCAGAAAATACCTCATGTTTACTGTCCATTAGCATAAAACGATTACGGAAGTTTAAGAGGTGACACATGTTTTTTTGAATAAAGCAACTGTTATTCTACTGGCAAAAAAGTAGTGTTAAATTTGGTCAAAATTACTTTACTTCACTCCAAATTTAACTGAAAATCTAAATTAAGCTTAATTCTTGCACTGATTGTGTAATTATTAATAAATATTGGAGGGGGTGGTTGGTGTTTCATTTTTGTTAGTGAGCTTCTTCATGCATGTGGGTGTTTATATGGTAAAGCAAGTTGGTTGTTTTGGGTTTTTTTCCTACAATATGGACAAGCTGTGGATTGTTACAATTTTTAAAGTGATATTGAAAGTTTACTTCATGAAGAAGTGGTAGAAATTGAGTGTTAGAAAAAAGAGGTTATATAAATTTCTACTTTAAAGAGCTACTTTAGATATGTTTTTAATCTTTTCAGTGCAACTTCATCACAGTTCACTCTCTTTAGACGAATCTGTCAGATCGGTGGGAATTTTGCTTAGAAAATTATTTCTTAATTGAAATAATATTTAAATGAAGAAAACAAATAGAGGAGACTTGTTATAAGTGTGATCTGTTTGGCAATGAGAGAAGTTTTAATTTTTAAACTGCAAAATTTGAGACAGATATAATGCTATTTGGAAAAATGAAGAAGGTGTATTTTCTTGCAATGAAACTAGCAAATTAAGTTTCAACATAATTAAAACAGTGATGAATGTAGATTACATTATTGGAGGCGATGAATTACAGCTTTTCTGTCTACTGAGAGCTGGTGTAATTTACCAAGATCGGACAAAGAAGTGACAGAGCAGCCGCTGCAGATGCTTATAGGAAATGTCCTGTTTAGTCCACATGCTTTTCTTTTTTTAGTTAAAATGTGAATGATGACATTTTAACTAAAAAAATCCCCATAATACCACACTTCTTTCCATGTAGTTGAATTATGTGATCCCTGTGTGATATATTTAATGAAGGAAAATATATGCTTAAGGTAAATCTATAGTTGAAATCACTTATTTTCAAAAAAACTTGCTTAAGAATGATCAGTAAATAGTTTTCAAATGTCCTTTTATAAAATCTGACCTGATGTGGAGTAGTTAAGGGTATTTCTGAAGGTCGTCTTAATTTAATTTACAGTATTTCTTGGACTCTGAAATACCAATAGATGTGGAGACTGGATGCTGGGAGTCTCTTTTGTATAGAAAATATAAATATCTGTTTTGATTTATTTGGTGAACAGTTGCCTATGCTATAACACTAGTCATAAGAAGAAAAGTAAATATTGCAATCTAAAATGGTACTTTATTTGACATAACAAAAGAAATACAGACTTTTCTTACTGGGAATGTTTTATAAGAATCTCTGTTGATGACCCCAGGGTAGTCTTTATGAATATATTCAAGTTTTAAGACCTTCTTTTTTAGGATATTCGGTTAAAGACATTTTTTCGTCTACTTTTAAGACATTCTTTCTATGGAACTTGATCGCATGACACAGAATCTTTGACAGCGTAATATTTTTTACAAAAAAAATTAGTATTTAGGTTTTACTTGGTTACTTGATGGCCAGTCTGTTTTTATAACTATAGGAAATACAGATAATATTCTCAAAAAGACCGTGAAGTGTCTGATACTGAGGAGTTAGGGACTAAAACCAAGTGAACACTCTTCATTTGAAGCATTTTCTTATGGACATGTTTCTTCTATATTCCTTAGGCATCTTGTTGTACTGTCCTCTGTGCTATCCACAACACCTGTTTTTTTCTTTTGTTCTGTTCATCTGCTTACACAGTGACTTGATAAGTTGTATTGCATGCTATATTTGATGGGTTTTGGCCTTTTTTTTTGTAAAGTACTTTTAGTATCCAAAATAGTGATACTATTGTATTTCAGGAAGGCACATTTTATTACAGAATATGTCATCCAAGTAGGTGCATTAAACTACCTGTTTAGCTTTGTCTTCTTGGCTTTTGTCAGCTTCTGTGTTCCCTGGCCAATGTACCAGCACAAAGAAAGGATTAATCTGGGTAGATATATAAAATATTTTGTAGAACTTGAGTTTAACCTGTAATGTTTGTGATTTTACAGAGCTAGATAACTGTTGGTTTATAATTGCTGGGATTAGTTTATTAGTCTTTCTTGTTCATGTAGTCATGTTACATTCTGCTACAGTTTATCTTGTAAAATCCAGTAATTCTTTTTTCTTTCACATTTCTTAACTTTCTTTAGGCCACTACAGATTTCCAGTAATTTTTATGTTTTTGTGCTACAGTAACCTTTTTTGCCACCTTTAGGATTATCCTTGTCCTTTGGAGACCAGTCATGTGTTCTTAGGGAAAGTCTGTCAGTCATTATTTATTACCCACTTTTCATTGTGACTTATTTATTGCTTACATCACCATTCTCAAAAGTATTGCTTTACAGAAATGGTGAACAGTGCTGTGAAGGAAAGATCAAAAAATGCTTTCAAAGGAAGATTTACCCTGAGACCTAGATCTTCTTTTTAATACAAAATCTGTGCTATTAGTTATGAGATTTTTAAAATATTTTGACATCAAATACCCTGTTTCTCAAAATGAAAAGATGCTGTTGCATTAACTAACTTTTGTGGAGCAGCGTGACTGTGGCAGTTAAGTTGCGTAACGTCCAGTTTTCAATACTTAGTGCGTTTTGCCGAATGCTTATCTTCTGAGCTGAAAATACACAGTTTCATTCCATAAGAAAAAGTGATAAGTCATAAGGCTACGACTTGGTCGCCATCACAGAAACGTGGTGGGACAACTCGCATGACTGGCATACTGTCATAGATGGCTACAGACTCTTTAGGAAAGACAGACCAACAAGGAGAGGTGGGGGAGTTGCTCTATATGTGAGGGAGCAACTGGAATGCATTGAGCTTGGCCCGGGGGCAAATGAGGAACAAGTTGAAAGCTTGTGGGTTAGAATTAAGGGACAGGCTCACACGGGTGACATTACGGTGGGTGTATACTACAGGCCACCTGACCAGGAGGAGGAGGTTGATGAGGCCTTCTACAGGCAGCTGCAAGCAGCCTCACAGTCACAGGCCCTGGTTCTCATGGGGGACTTCAACCACCCTGACATCAGCTGGGAAGACCATAAAGCTAGGCAGGCGCAATCCAGGAGGTTCCTACAGAGCATCGATGATAACTTTCTGATGCAAGTGGTGGAGGAACCAACAAGGAAAGGTGTGCTGCTGGACCTTGTGTTAACAAACAAGGAGGGACTGGTGGAGGATGTGAAGGTTGGAGGTAGACTCGGCTGCAGTGACCATGAAATGGTCGAGTTCAGGATCCTGCATGGTGTGGATAGTTAGGGCCTGGCGGTCGGAAGATGTCGTGCTGTACGGAAAGGTAGGCCCCCCCCTCCTCTCCTGATAACCAGTAGCGTTTAGCCCATAGGTGTAAGCAGACGGAAGTGACGCTGTAAACCTAAGCTATATAATACTGTGCTACCTGTCAATAAACGCCATTTGCCGTCCACCACATTGGTGTCTGCGAGCTGATGGCCCGAGCGGCCTGGGGTTGGTCGCCGTGCCGTTCCTGAACCAGGTCGCCACGCCAACAAAGGCAACACATGGAGGAAGCAGGGCGATAAGCAGGATCAAAACCCTGGACCTCAGGAGGGCTGACTTTGCCCTCTTCAAGGAGCTACTGGGAGGAATCCCGTGGGCCAGGGCTCTCGAAGGCAGGGGGGTCCATGAGTGCTGGTTAAACAACACTTCTTCCATGCACAGGAGCAATGCATGCCCTTGAGAAAGAAATTTAGCAAAGGAGGCAGGAGACCTGCATGGTTAAACAAGGAGCTTCTAGCGGAGATCAGGCAGAAGAGAAAGGTCCATGGAATGTGGAAAGAGGGACAGGCCACTTGGGAATAGTACAGAAACGTGGTGAGAGCATGCAGGGATGCGACGAGGAAGGCCAAGGCTCACCTGGAATTGAAGCTGGCAAGGGATGTCAAAAACAACAAGAAGGGCTTCTTCAACTACATCAGCAGCAAAAGGAAGGCTAGGGACAACGTGGGGGCGCTGCTGAATGAGGCGGGTGTCCTGGTGACGGAGGATGCGGAGAAGGCAGAGCTAATGAATACCTTCTTTGCTTCAGTCTTCAGTGCTAAGACTGGCCCTCAGGAATCCCAGGCCCCGGAGGTAAGAGAAGAAGCCTACAAAGAGGACGACTTTCCCTTGGTCGAGGAGGACTGTGTGAGGGATCGCTTAAGTGATCTGGATGTCCACAAATCCATGGGCCCCGATGGAATGCACCCACGAGTGCTGAGGGAGCTGGCGGATGTCATTGCTGAGCCACTCTGCATCATCTTTGAGAGGTCCTGGAGGACAGGAGAGGTGCCCGAGGACTGGAGAAAGGCCAATGTCACTCCAATCTTCAAAAAGGGCAAGAAGGAGGACCCAGGGAACTACAGGCCGGTCAGCCTCACCTCCATCCTGGGAAAGGTGATGGAGCAGCTTATCCTGGAGGCCATCATGAAGCAAGTGGAAGAAAAGAATGTTATCAGGAGTAGTCAGCATGGATTCACCAAGGGGAAATCATGCCTGACCAATCTGATAGCTTTCTACGATGACATGACTGGCTGGGTAGACGAAGGGAGAGCCGTGAATGTTGTCTACGTTGACTTCGGCAAGGCTTTCGACACAGTCTCCCATGATGTCCTCCTAGGGAAGCTGAGGAAGTGTGGGCTGGATGAGTGGTCGGTGAAGTGGATAGAGAACTGGCTGAATGGCAGAACTCAGAGGGTTGTCATCAGCGGCGCTGAGTCTAGTTGGAGGCTGGTGACAAGTGGTGTCCCCCAGGGGTCAGTACTGGGCCCAGTCTTGTTTAACTTCTTCATCAACGACCTGGATGAAGAGTTAGAATGTACCCTCAGCAAGTTTGCTGACGACACCAAACTGGGAGGTGTGGTAGATACACCAGAAGGCTGTGCTGCCATTCAGCGTGACCTGGATAGGCTGGAAAGCTGGGCAGAGAGGAACCTGATGAGGTTCAACAAGGGCAAGTGCAGGGTCCTGCACCTGGGGAGGAACAACCTCATGCACCAGTACAGGCTTGGGGTGGACCTGCTGGAGAGCAGCTCTGCGGAGAGGGACCTGGGTGTCCTGGTGGACGACAGGTTAACCATGAGCCAGCAGTGTGCCCTGGCTGCCAAGAAAACCAATGGTATCCTGGGGTGCATCAAGAAGAGTGTGGCCAGCAGGTCGAGGGAGGTTCTCCTTCCCCTCTACACTGCCCTAGTGAGGCCCCATCTAGAGTACTGTGTCCAGTTCTGGGCTCCCCAGTTCAAGCAAGATGAGGAGCTACTGGAGAGAGTCCAGCGGAGGGCTATGAGGATGATGAGGGGACTGGAGCATCTCTCCTACGAGGAGAGACTGAGGGAGCTGGGTTTGTTCAGCCTGAAGAAGAGAAGGCTGTAAGGGACCTAATAAATACTTACAAATATCTGAAGGGTGGGTGTCAGGAGGATGGGGCCAGACTCTTTTCAGTAGTGCCCAGCGACAGGACAAGGGGCAATGGGCACAAACTGAAGCACAGGAAGTTCCGTCTGAACATGAGGAAGAACTTCTTCCCTCTGAGGGTGACGGAGCACTGGAACAGGCTGCCCAGGGAGGTTGTGGAGTCTCCTTCTCTGGAGATATTCAAGACCCGCCTGGACAAGATCCTGTGCAGCCTACTGTAGGTGACCCTGCTTTGGCAGGGGGGTGGGACTAGATGACCCACAGAGGTCCCTTCCAACCCCTACTATTCTGTGATTCTGTGATTTATATAATAAAAATTTGGAAAAAATTCTTCAAATTTTTGTTATACTGTCACGTGCAAGTGCCCAAAGAGAGGAGAGTGCTTGTTTGAAAGCATCAGTTGGAAAAAAAAGAAAAGATTCTGCTTCTACCCATGCCTATTTAAATTGCTTTGAGAGCTTGATGACCCATGCTATCTTTCCAGAGCATCCAATTCCACGTGATATGGTGACTATTCACACCTTTTGAAAGGTGGTTGCTCTAGAAAGCTAAGTGACTATAATATTAAATGTATTGTATTAGTTGCAAATTCAGGCAGCTGAGAATTTGAAAATGGCAAATGAATAGTCTCATCCTCGCCTTTATATTATCTTGTACTTCAAATAAGCTGGAAAAGCAGATTGTAATCGTACCGTATTAAAGATTAGATCATGAAATCCACTGGAAAGAGACGAAACAGAAAGGTTGCTTGCATTTGTGGTATTTCCTAATTTTTTATTTTTTGATTCTGCAATGTTAATTTCTTCCATTATTTTTGAAGTGAAGATAAAAAGATGTAAAACAGATGTGCGTGCACAAGCATACTTTGGACCAGGTACATGAAAAAGCTGGGAACCTAGAGTCTACTTTGCAGGCTAAACTTCTGCGTCATGAAATAAGGGACTACCATGTCTAGTTGGCAGTCTGCTGCTGTTTCATAGGTAGGAAACAGGTTTCATGAGCTAGATTTTTGTATTCGTGAGATGATTGGAGGTTTCACTGGGAATTTTTGTTTCGTCGATTCATTTGTTCTTTTACCTTATAGGTGCTGCTCCATCAGTTGGTAGGTATTCTTAGTGCTGTGTTATCATCAGCTGCTCCCAATACGGTTATATAAGTGTCATTCCAGCCTTGGAATATTCATGTTCTTAGGAATTATTTTGCCAGGCTGTCAGAATTTTGGCTGCCAGAATATTCCTGAGAAATACAAACTAAAGCGAGGGTTTGCCAAGTTATAGAATACGCATATAGTGCATTGTAGAATAGGAACGACTCTTTCCTTGGCTGTTGCTGCAGTAGAAATGCAAAATAGTGTAGTTAAGTACTTTCGGAGATGTGCATAGCCCTCTCCAGTGTTATAAGTATGCTGTAGGCAATGCTGTAGATAGTGTCATATACTGTATGTTAGCAGACTATTAGAGTAGCCTGCTCTATTATTTCTCTTTTCTGGATCAGCAATTAACCTACTTCAAACTTAAGTGTGAAGTCAAATTTGCGAAAACATAAGAAGTCTTCTAGGTATTAGACATTCTGTATTTTGATCAAAGCAATATGTCATGTTAACAACAACAACAAAATCCTTAAATCTATAAGAAATTCAAAAGCAGGAGGATCCTGGCTTCCAGGCATGTTTTCGGTCAGTGGTCTGGCATGCTGGTTTGTAGCAAGTGTTGTTCAATTCCTAGTTCCTGGGAAGTTTCCTTTCCATCACTTCTGAAGTCTCTCAGAATTTTTTACCTGCTCCATTTAGCAATCTCTGACTATGTATTTGTGATATACTAAGAGGACAGCAGAATTGCAACCTGTTTGTAAAAGACCATACCTGAAGAAATGAGAAGTAAACTATGTTTAAGTGATAAGGAGACCTGGAGAGGTGGGCCTGTGTGAACCTCATGAGGTTCAACAAGGCCAAGTGCAAGGTCCTACACCTGGGTCGGGGTAATCCCCGCTATCAGTACAGGCTGGGGGATGAAAGGATCGAGAGCAGCCCTGCTGAGAGGGACGTGGGGGTACTGATAGACGAAAGGCTGGACATGAGCCGGCAATGTGCGCTGGCAGCCCAGAGGGCCAACCATATCCTGGGCTGCATCAAGAGAAGCGTGGCCAGCAGGTCGAGAGAGGTGATTCTGCCCCTCTACTCTGCTCTGGTGAGACCTCACCTGGAGTACTGCGTTCAGCTCTGGAGCCCTCAGCACAAGAAGGACATGGAACTGTTGGAGTGGGTCCAAAGGAGGACTACAAAAATGATCCGAGGGCTGGGGCACCTCTCCTATGAGGACAGGCTGAGAGAGTTGGGCTTATTCAGCCTGGAGAAGAGAAGGCTGCGGGGAGACCTGATTGCAGCCTTTCAGTACTTAAAGGGAGCCTATAGGAAAGATGGGGACAATCTTTTTAGTAGAGACAACAGTGACAGGGTAATGGTTTTAAACTGAGACAGGGTAGGTTTAGGCTGGATATAAGGAAGAAATTCTTTACAATGAGGGTTGTGAAACACTGGAACGGGTTGCTCAGAGAGGTAGTGGAGGCCCCATCCCTGGAAACATTCAAGACCAGGTTGGACAGGGCTCTGAGCAACCTGATCTAGTTAGTGGTGTCCCTGCTCGCTGCGGGGGGGTTGGACTAGATGACCTCTAGGGGTCCCTTCCGACGCAAAACTTTCTATGATTCTATGATTTATGCTAAGATTGCAGAAGACATTGTTTTTCCTCACCCTGCTTGCCATTCTCTCATTCAGCTAACTCGCAGTTTTCTGATAAGGTGGCAGTCAGGTTTTCAGCTTTCATACATACGATATGCCTTAGGTTGAATTTTTTTGAGGAAACTTCTGCTGAAGAACTGAGACCTTCCTATACAGAATTTTTTATGAAGTTTATCATTAGGTTTTAAGTTGTCTTGATTCCTTTTGGGTGGAAAGTATTATCATTTATGGTGTCCCCTTTCAACTGAAATCACACAGAATCCATCCAGATTTAGTTTTCTGCCCAAGCCTTTTGTTGTTCCTTGTTCAGAAGATGCTCTGTCTGTACTTAATTAGAAGTTTTCACTTCCTTAATTATGCAATTTTATCTTTATTAGGCAAGGGTCGTGTCTAATGCTTAACTTCTTATTTCAGCAAAAGGTAGAACTCATCCTTCTTCTTGGTCACTTGTTATGTTTTAGTAGTTGGCATGTTTGACAGGATGTTGCATTCTTGTCATAGAATTATCATAGAATCATAGAATTGTTTGAGGGAAGGGACCTTAAAGATCATCTAATTCCAGCCCCCCTGCCACAGGCAGGGACACCTTCCACTAGACCAGGTTGCTCAAAGCCCCATCCAGCCTGGCCTTGAACACTTCCAGGGAGGGGGCATCCACATCTTCTCTGGGCAACCTGTTCCAGTGCCTCACCACCCCCATAGTAAAGAATTGTTTTCTTATATCCAATCTAAATCTACCCGCTTTAATTTAAAACCATTATCCTGTGTCGTATCACTACATGCCTTTAGAAAAAGTCCCCGTCCAGCTTTCTTGTAGGTCCCTTCAGGTACTGGAAGGCTGCTATAAGGTGTCCCTGGAGCCTTCTCTTCTCCGGACTGAACAACCCCAACTCCCTCAGTTTGATGCAGGCCAGGATATAGTTGGCAGTATGTACTTTTAAAACATATGAAGTACATTCAACCTAATTTGTTAATTGTAACTTGTTAACAACTCTTGACTGAGACCACAGTTGCGAGTTTCGTGTTACTTTAGTACTTCAAATGAAAATAGATTTGGTATCCGTGACCTCTTCCTCCCAAGCATACAATCACAGTGCAACTGTATGATAATATGCAGTGTGAACAGGAGACACTGGTTTGAAAACTGAGACCATGAAAACTTCTGTTTAAAAACTGACATCTCTCAATAAAACACTAGCAATTCATGTTGAAAGCCTGATATAAATATTTCACTTGTCTTAAATGAGCTAAAAGTATTTGTGGGAAGGCCATGCTTACTTTCTTCTTTGTAGTGGGTAAGAAAACTCATTGGTGGCCACCCCATTGTGCAAATGTCTGCTCTGGTGTTGAAACCTTAATGAATTTGAATGGCCCTGAACTTCCACCGTCTATAAACATTTCTAGTGTCCTTGTCCCTGTCTGGCTGATTTTTAATTTTATTTTTTTTAAACAGTCTTTGTGTCACACAGCCAGTTTGTGTTGGACTAGACTCAGAGACTGTTCCTTGGCTGGTATATTCTTTGGTGAACAAAATGCTTCTGCTCTTAGTGAAAAGCTGTTTTCCTTTTGCTTTTATCTTGTTACTAAAGTCCACAGTCACTTATGCCAAGGGCACAGGCTGTGATAAGTACATCTTTACAATTTTAGATGTCTCAGTCCTCTGAAACTTCGATTTCTGCATAGAAAAAGGTTCGTAAATAATTGTAGCACCTTGATGAGAGAAGAGGTGTATGATAGAGAACCCATAGTATAAAATTCATGCATATACTTTTCAACAAGAAAGCATTCTTGAGATGCTTTTTTAGTTTGGGCAACAAACAATTAGGGAAATTCTGATTTAAGCATTATTGTCTTCTAAATTTAAGTGGTCAGTTTGTTTTTAATCTTGAAGAATACCATAACAATCTGCACTTGAGGAGTGAGTGACGAGGGATGGTAAAGGAAGATGTACGTTCTCTTCTCTGTGATGCAGTTACCTACTGGTAATACCAGAGAACTTAAAGTTCAGCTTGCTTTGATACACAGTTTTAAATATGTGGAACCTGGATGGTACAAGGAAAATACTGTTGGCTTTAAGCAGAGAAGGTTCCAAAGGGATCTGTGATGCTGTACGTAGGTGATTTTATCTTTCTTGCTATCAGTTTCATATTAAAGTAGCACATACAGTAATACTTCAACAAAATATTGTTTGGATTGTACTGTAAGTAATGTTTTGCATTTTATTAAATCTTACTCAAAAAGAAGGGGAAAAGAGCTGAATGGAGGAACAGTGATCAAATACATAACATTTTTTGCATATTCCTTTTTTTTTTTTAATTTTTGCTTAAGGCTAGGATGGATTATAGGAATGAAAGAACTGAAAGAAATGTTGGAGTTTGAAAATAAAAAGCATGCGTTGAAAGATACTGGGAAGAAGAGGAGAAGCAGTATATGCTCCGCAGCTTGACCCTACATCACCCATTTTCCTTTGCCTTTGGAGTAGGTTCAGGATCAATTTAGTTGACAGTTTTCTCTTTGGCAGAGTTTTTCTGATTTTTCTTTGCAAAGTTTTCTGGCCTATGCCTTTTCATGATATTATTTTTCTGCATACTTTTCTCTATTTTTACTCTCAAATTCCTCTCCTTGCTTTGTCTCTCTATTGCTAAACATTTGCGTGCATTTAGTTTTGGTGTCACCCCAGCGAGCTGTATTTTTTCTTATTCTTTAAAACATTGCTACCCTGCCAACCTGTCTCTCTCATTCACCATGCCTTCATTTTCATGTAGCCTTTCTGGCACTCTTGTGATGACTAAGGACATGTCTTCCTTTGGGTAGGAAAGCCTCATGTTCACCCAGTTGGAAGAAATAGAAAGTAATTTTCTTCTCCCCCGTATTCAGACACGCATTTGCTTTCAGATTTTAAGGGGGGACTTAAAATGTGGCTGCCACTTTGAGGGCAACCTGAGGCTACAGCCCTGTTGACAATATGAGATGTCGGAACTTCATAAGACTGAAAATAAATTTCAGATTTATGCAAGCTAATAAAGTAAAGCAGGATGGAGCAGATTTTAGAAGAGATTTTGGCATTTCATAACAATTTTTTTATGCTAAGCTTTAGAGAAAAGTGTCTTTTCTGTATTTTTGTCATCATTACTCCATGACAAAAAAGTCCTGTGAAAGTTTAACCTTGCTATATATTTATCTTGATTTTGCTTTTTATGTGCTGATATTTTCTTGGTTTATCTTTTGTTATTTCTTTGGCACTTTCTCGTCTGCCTTTCCTTTCAATTTCTTCCAATCTCCTTCTAAATGTCCTTCTTTTCAGTTTCTTCCACAAGGCAGATCCTCAAGCCACCTTTTCTTTCTGCTGCCCAAATACTCTCTGCCTTGTAGAAATAAACTGATAATTATATCATTCCTAAGGTGTGGTCTTGTCAGGCTGGGTTGGGGCAGTGTTGCTTTGCCTATGTTGGAATTTCCTGAAGGTTTTCCACTTACAGCTTTACCTGGATTTAGGGCAAGTTTGACTTCATGTGAATCTCATGTTTTAGGACCTAGTTCATACTTTTTTGTTTTTGGTATAAGGAATATCGTATTTCATTTCAGAAGCATTAAGCCTGTGTAAAATGGGAAATTTGGACCAGATTTCTGTAGAATACTCATGCGAGTATAATTGGTCTCCATTGGCAGTGTGCAAACCTTAATGAAGTTTTCAGGCTGTGGCCAGCTGTTTTTATAGAAAGTACCTTACTAGGGCCTTATTGTGAAGCTGATTTGCAACCGACTGAAATGCAGAATCTCTATTTTGCAGGAAAAAGATTTCCAGGTGTTTGATGAGAATCTGGAGAAAAATTAGATATTGAAATTTCCTGTGAGACAAACAAAACCAGAAAAATTGAAATTTTTCTCTCTTCCTAAACTCGAACAGCTAGTTCTCCTGAGAAAAGAGCTTTGGGTGTTTTCTGCTTTTCAGGATCCCATCTGCAGGCTGGACAGGGCAGAACGATGTTGTCAGGTTGTAGCTAAGCGGACAGGAAATGTCAGTTCAAGACAATTCACCTGGGGAAGCTTTATTCAGGGCTGTGGGCCGTACAAACACAAACTGCAGTGTGGCCTATTAGGTAAACTGACAGGAACCTGGGAAGAAAACTCCTATATTAACTGGAAACTTGCTAAAACCAATGTCTTCTTATAAAACACTTCAGCTTTAATGGACTGGAATTTCCAATGAAAAACTATTCTGTTGGAAAATCCCAGGCATATTTTAGCCTTCAAGTGCTCCTATATTACTATTACTAAATAATGGTAATAACAACTTTACCCTCTTCTGCCTATTAGGGGCAAGAACACAAATAAAGCTAATATGAAAAAATCTGAGATTGCTTATAAATGAAGTTAGTGTATTTTCTCATCTATGTATCCTGAATTTTAAGGAAATCTTTTAAGGTAATGTTGATTGTAAGAAGCTGAGGAAGCCTGCTGGAGGTGGGTGGCAAAAGTGTGGTGATGAATTGCACATTTTAAAATTATTTTTGTATTTATGCTTATTATTCTTAAGTCTTTACATCACAACTCTTTTTCCAGTTCTTTACTAATAACAGACTGTATTACTGTTATATAATCTGCTGACACCTTGGGTTGCCGAACGTCAGTTAGAGTCTGCATTTGTTAGACTGGAAAGGCGGTGGATTAGGCATAAACTGTACACGAAGCTAAGACCCTGTCCACTGTTAGAGTAACCGAAAGGAGGAGTGGATTCCCTCCTATGCACATCAAGACTGATAGAGGAGACAGGCAAAGTACTGTCTTGAGTACAAACTCGAGAAGTGGGCCCGTATGAACCTCATGAGGTTCAGGAAGGCCAAGTGCAAGGTCCTGCACCTGAGTCAAGGCAACAGTCAGTACAGGCTGGGGCATGAAAGGATTGAGAACAGCCCTGAGGAGAAGGACTTGGGGGTACTGGTGGATGAAAAGCTGGACATGTGCCAGCAATGTGTGCTTGCAGCCCGAAAGGCCAGCTGTGTTCTGGGCTGCTCTGGTGAGACCCCAGCTGGAGTCCTGCATCCAGCTGTGGAGCCCTCAGCGCAGGAAAGACATGGACCTGTTGGAGCAGGTCCAGAGGAGGCCGCAAAAATGATCAGAGGGCTGGAACACCTCTCCTGTGAGGAAAGGCTGAGAGAGTTGGGACTGTTCAGCCTGGAGAAGAGAAGGCTCAAGGGACACCTTATAGTGGCCTTGCAGTACCTGAAGGGGACCTACAAGAAAGCTGGAGAGGCACTTTTTACAAGGACATGTAGTGATAGGACAAGGGGTAATGGTTTTAAACTAAAAGGGTAGAGTCAGTATAGATATAAGATAAAAATTATGTGCCATCGGAAGGTACAGAAAATTCAGGTCACACTAAGAAAAAAGCAGGGACATCTTATGCCTGTACGTTGTTGAAGCTTGGTTTTCTTGAAGTGCCTTTTTGTTTCATTTCAATGCAAGAGGAGACAAGGCTGCATCAAACAGATTAAAAATAAAAGAAACAATATTCAGTCATATCAATTAGTGGTTGCCTACATTGCAATTTGTATAGGTTTCCTTTAAAGTAGAATTCAAACCGACTTTCAAAGTCTCAGCAGAAGTTGCAAACTACTTTTTAGATGTCATTGTTCCAGGCATGTACACTTCATGCAAGGCAAATCATTAGGAGTTGGAGCATCTGCTTTAAAATAGATTTTCCGGTTAAACTTAGAATGGAACATAAATTAAAAGCAGTAGGCCCTTCATTTTTAATTTCACTTAATTTGCTGAGCTCTTTTGTAATGGATTAATATCTATTTTTGTATTTTAATTTCCAAAGTGCATATAGTGGTTACAGTATTAACCATCATGTGTAACTGTGTCTAGTTTTATGCTTACTAATTGTCTTTCAAAGTTTGTTTCCTTATGCATTGGGGTTATTGAAGTATCTGCTATCTTCAAAGAATTTTCTTAAGCACCTGTTTAATCTTTCTAACAGGAAGCTTGCAAAAAATCTTTTAGGCGGAGTAGTTAGAGGAATCTGTGGATGAGAATCCCCTTTTAATCGAAAATGGATTCTTATTATTACTGTTTTACCTGCTGAGATTTGATTTCTGGTGTGACTGACCATGATACTGAATACAAAATCAGCTCAAATTTCTCTTTTTGAAGCCTTGCCAATGCATCTCATTAAGTGGGATTCTTTGGTGGGGTGTGGGGCAGGGGTGGTGCTTGCAGTGCTCATCCAAGCCGTTACCACCTGTTACCAATCTTGCTGAGCTTCTCTTCTTCTGCCGTTGAAAATATAGAAGTTTCTGGTTAGAAAATGGTGAATAAGTTTGCCCGTGTTTGAGTATAGCTGCTTTCTGGTTTGCCTGAGAGGATTGCCATAATTTAGCCTTGCATTTCTAGAATGAAGTGCTGCAAAGTATCAAGACTGTTTTACAAGTGAACTTCCTTTTCCCATGGAGCTTTTAAAGATCCCAGTGATGCAAAATCAGGGTTGATTAACTGAACAGCAAATGAAGGCAGAGAATAAGAAAGTGTAGCTGTGAACTCACATATTATGAAAGAATAATGATAAAATTACTAATATAGTCAGATAAATTAACTGCTGTGCCATTGGTACTGTGGTTTGATGGTGGCACTCTGCAGGGAAAGGAAGGAGAGGAGAGTGGTTGTGTTTACATTCTGCTTTTTATTCATACCTGACAGAACAGTAAATATTAGCTCTAATGATGAAGTCGTCTGTATTGTAACACTAAATAATTAGCATAGCACTGATTTCACAATGACTTTTTAAGTATTGACATACCATTGGTTATTCAATTTAATTAGCATTTACAATTAATGAACTCAGTCTTCTATTAGAGACACAGATCTAGTAGTCATTGCAATTGATGACATCTTCCAAAATTCATCCCATAATTCATGTGCAGCATGGATGCTAGCAGTGATTACTTAGTACATTCAATGAAGTCTGATTTTTTTTTTTTTTTTAATTTTATGGCAATACTGTTATTTTCAATAAAGCATGTGATACCCGAGTAATCTGAACACTATTCCTGCTGTTTTATTGTATTGTAATATAAACATAAATGCAGTGTTAAAAGCTATACCAATGGTGTCAGACTCCTTAAGGACTTGAGAAAACTGTCATAACTTCTGAAATAACTGATAATCGTTTGTAGGTCAAAAAGAGCAACATGCTGTATTGCTTAGCTTTCTGCTTTCTTTTTCTCAAGGTTTGTCTGAGATTTAATTTTATGTGAAGTACACAAAACACTGTCAGTGAAACATTAGCACTTTGTAAAAGCTGTTTAGAATATGGTCTGGCACAAGATGTGCAGAAAATTAAAGAAGAATACTCCCAACTTTTTGCATAGAGCAGACCTGTATATATTAGTTGAAATTGTGGCCAAAACCAGTATATGTAAATGTGACTGCATCTTGATATTTGAAAAATAAGCCTAGAGCTACAAATGTATCTTTTAAAATTTTATACATGAATATATATGTGTGGAAATAAATAGAAAAAAATGTATGAATAAAAATATCTGTGGTTTTGTGTGTGTACATGTATATGTGTGTGTGTACATATGTATGTAGTTCTTTACAGTGCTGAAGGTTTTTTCTGTTTATGCTATCTATTTCACAATATTTCTGTTTAAATGCATATTTTGATATTTCTTCTGGGACTAGGTGGAATGTCTTTCCATTACACTACTAAAAGCATAATCCACTTTAACACAATATTTCTCCCTAAATGAATGGTTTTTCCTAATCATATGATACTGTTTTTCACAGAATGATATTAACATTCATGATCTAGTGATTTTATCTTGATTCAAAAGATGTTTTGTTCTGGTACTAAAAAGATTAAGGAGAGTCTTTTGTATACTACTGCTAAAATATGCCTCAAAATCAAGGAAATCTGAAAACCTCCCAAACCCAAAACTATGTGCATGTTCTTTGTTAAAGATGAGGTATTAGTAAAATTCACAGTACAAAATTTAGAGGGGATAAAAATGCATGGCACATTTGTAAAGCTTAAAAGAAAAAAGAAGAAAAACATTCCAAGTGAATTAAATAGGAAATCAAATAATCCTTTAAATTTGAATTTATAAACACCCTTGTATACAAACGTATCTTTCAAAAAGATGCACTGAAGGAAAGGTACATATTAGTGTTTCTATTGATGTGATTCCTTGGCATTTAAACCCAGAAATTTTTAGTATGCAGTTCTCAGAAGAAGTTTATGCAAGATGCAGTGATAATATACAATGATGGAGTTGCTAATTTTTGATCAGAATGCTACATCTTTTAAGCTTGTTTAAATTTTAAGATGTTGAGAGATCAAATTAAATTATGTTGCAATTTCAAAGGATGGGAGGAAAAGTGAAATCAGGTGCAGGTTTTTCCGGCTGGTTGTGCTGTGTCCTGCAGTGCATAATATAGTAGATGGGTAAGAAAGAGCATGGTGGCACCCTCTTCAGATGCATGTGCCGTGCCCCTGAATCCATTGTCATTCATCTGGCGTACCAGTTCGCTGAGGGATTCGTCCTACATGCTTAAGCTTTTACAGTTGGCCCTGTCTTCTATCCTAAGAAGGGGATTTGATACCTTGGAAATAAAAAGAAAAGTTGTGTCTTTCTAAAATCAATTATAGGAACAATCATGTCCTTTTCCAGAAGTGATCAGGTATTCATTATGTTGCACAAACAAATTGTTTTTTCAAGTGTAGCCATCTTTCCCTACCATCTATATTACATGAGCGATACTTTATCAGCTTTTTTAAAAGGTTAATCAATTAATCATATTATACTCATTAGCTTTTTAATAAATAGTTGTGTCTTTTTTTTCAGAATTGTGGTTAGGTGAAACCTTTAATTGAATTTAATGAATAATTGTAGCACATATTCTTATACTCAGATAGATTTCAATTTTTCTTTGGCTAGATGTTTTCACAATATTAACACTAGTTTTCTTCCTCTTTTGCCCAAGTATTTTTAGTATCCATAAATTTGTTTTGTAGTTGAGAGTGTAAGATAACTGAAATGTGCAAAAACTTACCACATCCAGATTTATCAGAGCCATTTATACTCACAAAGGCCATGTTTTTATTGTGTATCAAACTGGTTTATATTAGGAATGAATTAAAAAATATTGATGAGCTGAACAGAGTTTTAAGTAACAAAATGCTTGATCTTTAATTCTACTATATGAGAGAAGATCTTGGAATTTATTCTCAGATTAAGCATGTTTTTATTCACTTTTTTATACTATATTAGTGGTAGGCTTGATGTTCAACAATTTTATTTAAAGGCAGATTTTATCTCTGTTAGTGCTGGATGGGTTTGCTATTGTGGAAAGAAAATTTAAGCCACTGAAACTGCCAGATCCTGACATTTATAAAATAAATGTCTAATTTTATGTGTTTGGGTCTGATGCTTTTAGGCACATGGTTCAGGTGGAGTGCTTTGAACATAGCAGGCTTCCTTCAGAGACTTCCCTGAAATTACAAAGGGCATCCGATGGGTGACTGTCCTTTGTAAAATGCTGATGTAAGGCCTCAAGGTAGTTACGTTGATCGCAGCTGCACAGCTTACATGAGATAAGATACTCAGATACTTGTTTTCATTACAGTAGGTTGACATCTGTATGTTACGTATTTATATTACTACATTGAAACTATTACTATTGAAACTACATTATTAATTTTTTTGTAAATTATTTTAAAGGTATGTTTTAAAATGTGGTATTTCTATAATTGTGATTTAGAACATACAAAAGAACAAAGATAGAAGATAGAAAAGAAAAAGTTTGGGTTTTTTTCAAAGTGTACTACACTTCATTACAGACCATGTGTTGCAAAATAAAAAAAAAATCAATATTTTTCAATAAAATATTGTTTTGTGGTAAAGGAAAGCTCAGCCACCCTTAAACAGCTGTTGCTTTTAGTCATTTTAGTTCATTACGTAACGGCCTTGTGCATTGTAGAGACTTTCTTTATAAACACATTTCTTGTGGCTGTGTACCAAAACTGCAATGAAGTTATCAGTAGTTTTCCATCAGTGAGAAGAAATCCTGTGGTCCAGCATTAGTTCTGTATTTCTTATTAGTGCAAGGACATGTAAAGTTACTGTTTAGCAATTGGGTTTGGTCAGGTTTTTGAGGGGGGTGTGTGTGTTTGTTTTTAACTCGGAAAACCGCCAGTGTGAAATACAGGCATCATGTTACACGATTGTATTTAGAAGTGCCTGAGGAGTAAGGAATCTTTATATGGCTTCCTAGTAGGGTCACATTTGCACCTTGGGGGGGGGGGGAGGGGGGGGGGGCATAGTCTTTGTGTTCATGGCAGGATTTTCCACAACTGGAAAATAAGTTGTTAATGACTGGACAGAAGTGGGTCAAAATTTTGAATCACACATCAGAATTTTGCTTTGGCAAACGCTCTATTTATTTTCCATATGTCTGAGGCTTCCCAGAGATTTATTTTTTCAATCTGAGTTGCATGGAATACAGCAGTTATACCTGTATGGTGTCCTGGGGGACGACAGGTTGACTATGAGCCAGCAGTGTGCCCTGGCTGCCAAGAAAGCTAATGGGATCCTGGGATGCATTAGGAGGAGTGTGGCCAGCAGGTCGAGGGAGGTTCTCCTTCCCCTCTACACTGCCCTAGTGAGGCCCCATCTAGAGTACTGTGTCCAGTTCTGGGCTCCCCAGTTCAAGAAAGATGAGGAGCTACTGGAGAGAGTCCAGCGGAGGGCTATGAGGATGATGAGGGGACTGGAGCATCTCTCCTACGAGGAGAGACTGAGGGAGCTGGGTTTGTTCAGCCTGAAGAAGAGAAGGTTGTAAGGGACCTAATAAATGCTTATAAATATCTGAAGGGTGGGTGTCAGGAGGATGGGGCCAGACTCTTTTCAGTAGTGCCCAGCGACAGGACAAGGGGCAATGGGCACAAACTGAAGCACAGGAAGTTCTGTCTGAACATGAGGAAGAACTTCTTCCCTCTGAGGGTGACGGAGCACTGGAACAGGCTGCCCAGGGAGGTTGTGGAGTCTCCTTCTCTGGAGATGTTCAAGACCCGCCTGGACAAGGTCCTGTGCAGCCTGCTGTAGGTGACCCTGCTTTGGCAGGGGGGTGGGACTAGATGACCCACAGAGGTCCCTTCCAACCCCATAGCATTCTGTGATTTTGTGATTTTACTGCAATCTGATTCTATGCTGTGTGATACTCCATTGTTTCCTTTTGATAGACAATCACCATATAGCTCATGAATTGAACTGATTTTTTGGATAGACTTAAGCAAAAACATGGACCTGTTTTGAGGCACTAGATATTCTTTAGTGGTAAGTGAACTCAATCACTGATAATTTTGATTCTTTTAAAAAAGAAATAGAAAAAAAATCAGGAGAAGGAACAGAAGCTTAGGTAGATTCCTCTTTTTTTTTTAAATCCTAATATAAGTAATACACCCTTTTCAGTGCTGCTGCTGCTTATCCAACGCAGCATGATTTGGCAGCCAGCATGTTGCACGCTGGAGTCTTGCGTCCTGACACCCTTGCCCTTATATGTGATCTGTGTGACAGGGAATGGGAACTTTCCCTGTTCCAAGGCTCCAGCAGAAAACTCAGGCTGGATTGAATTGTTCTGTGGTCCAGCCTGTTTGCACTTCTTCAATTGTATTTGCACCCTTCTAGTAAAATGATTGCATTCTTCATTTGCCTGAGCTCTGTCTTGTATACAGGCCTGTGTTTAGGATTTTTCAGACTACTTGGTCTACTTCTGTTGTATTAGAAAAATCCTATGTTTAGGATTTTTTCAGACTACTTGGTCTACTTCTGTTGTATTAGAAAAACTTGTTGCTATCAACAGATTGCTTTGATCTAGAACAGCCAGGCAGGGGTGTATTCCCAGAATACCTGTTAGTTACAATGATACACAAGTGATTTAGAAATTAAAAGGCAATGTTCTGGAAAGGAAATGAGGATCTGTCAGTGGGAAATAGCCCCATGTCTTGTAATTAAAATGAGTGGCTTATTTGATGGATTACATAAACTCTTATTATAGGAGGAGACAGGGCTTGGAATAAGTGAACTGCTGCCATGTTGCAGAAACCGACTATGAATTACTACATTTTACGTATTAGAAACAAAAGGGTGAAATTAATGCAAACTTATTCTCTGCTGTCCTTTAATACAGTGAAACCAGTAATCATAACTTAGTCAGGCTCTTCCAGGCATTAACAGTTCAAATAAATCATCGATAAAGCAACTTTTTAGATAATGTTGAAAACTTTATTGAAAGTGTAATCACCGCTCAACCAGATGACCAGGTTTGTTACCAGCCTTAGTTTGGATGGTTCCTAATGTAGGCAATTCTGTGAAAGTGCTGAAAGGAAGAAGCCGTGATGTAAACTGGATACTAAATTTATTTGTATATCTGCTATTGCTGCTCTTTTTTCATTTATGCTGATGACTTTCTGTGCATGTCTTGTGCGCATCTTACCAACCTGAAAGAGGTACTTAAAGAGGTACTGAGTAGTGCTTAGTTTATCTACCAAATGATTTTTGTACATGCTTTAGAATTTTTGTTTATTTGTTAATTTTTAGTTATGTGTCTGTCTGAATTTGGATTACGTTGAGATGGTTGTAAGGGAAGTCTATCGGCTTTGGTGATTTTTTTTCGTTGATTTGAGGACACTATGCTGGGATTAATGCAACTAGCTGTGAACGCAACTTGGACATTCTGTCTGTACCATAGTTGTGCTGTGCCTGCTCTGTGCTGTAATACTAGATGAAAATAAGGTTGTCCTCGCTCATTTCGAAAAGTAAGGAATTCTCCCTTTTAATTTAATCACAAACACTTTGCAAGGGCATCAGAAGATGAGGCAGCAAACAAAAATAGTGGATACAGGCAGCTAAACTTAGAGAGGAGATTCAGTCTCCTCAGAGCTGTCAGTAGATACTGTGTGATCCCTAAAGTACTAAGTGCCTCCGCGGGATACTCAAACACACAATAGAATGGACTGCATTGAAGTTAAATCCTGCGGTTCTGTAGATGCCTAGTCACAGTCTCAACGTGGAATCGTTACAAAAGCAAACAAAGGAGTTTCAAGTATAGGAATAAAGGAGATTGTAAGCCCTGCTGAAAACTTCTCTAGGCTGTTTGTCATCGTTCCTAATGGAATGAGTTTGTTCCAAAGAATGAATGGTGTTAATTTGCAGAGCTTGCAGAAAGTATCTGACCATTATTATTAGGGGCAAGTGAGAGTTATGTCATCTTTGACTTTAATAGGGGGTGTCAATAAAGGTGCTAAGAGATAGGAGAGAGAGAGAATCCAACACAGCATTAATTTCAAGAATATACTTCCTGCTGGTCACAAGATGTAACAACAGAGACACTTTTTCTGTGGCTCTATTAAGTCAAGCTTTATCAAACTGCATTCTGAAGAATGATCTAAAAATGTTATAGAGAGAGGCTACCTGACCAAGTTCGCTACAGAGTGAGAATCTCTTTGCATCAGATTAACCACTCAGACCACTCTGAGAAAATGAAATTTCTCAATTCATTTCATGAAGTGGCAGGCATGTGCTGTTGCTGAAGAATTCCACACTGCAAGTAATGGATACACATCAGTTCAGTCACCGCTGCGAACATGGGATTTTTTTTTTCCTTTTTTTCTTAAATTCAGTAATGCTACTTCTTGACCAGTCAGAGACCTATAAAAATTGTTTGATATTAAAAAGGTAGAATGCTTTCCTGGTATGGATGCTTACATCGAAGTACTTACTAGTCTGCCAGATATTGTGAAAGATGGCAATTTTAGTCTTCTTTCATTAAAATAAAACAGAAGCCATTAATACGAGTGCAGTTAAGTGGATGTTTTGAAGATTGGATCAGACTGGGAGTTTTTGAGACTTCTTTCAGAAATTAAAGGAATTCAGTCTAGTTGTACGTACCTGTAGCTGCAAGGACTGATGTCAGAGAATTGTGTTGTAAATTGTTCTCTCCTCAAAGACCTGAAATTCAGTCAATTTCTGCTCTGTAAAGTCTTGTGTATTGCAGTGCAGTCTTTGAGTATAAGGTATAAAATGGGAATCTGGAGGCAATGTGGATCTACTGTACTGAGTGTAACAATCTTGTAACACATCTAACATGCTTTTACTAAGAGAGAGTATTGCGTTACTTGTATGGGGTGTATTTTTCGTTCCTTATTTGTATTAAAAGTTTATTTTTTAATTGATTCTAATTATTAATCTCTAAATATCTAATGTAGAAATATTTTCATTGTAAATGGGAGAATGCTATCCTTAAGAATGTATTATTAAGCTATCATTCTGCCAAGTTACCATAGCTAAACTAAGGTAGACGTAGACAACTGTAAAAGATTTGTGACTTCGTGTGGCTGCAGTAGCTGAAGCATCTGAAATGTATTCATTCAGCATATATATCTGGAACTGAGATTATGTAGAAAAATATTTGTTTCTATTGTGATAAGAAAGTGGGAAGAACCGTTGAATCTTGCTGCTAAGCAGTCCAGTGAAGAGGAAGATTTGATTCTTCATGTAAACTTTCTAAAGCTTGTCAAAGAGTGCATTTTGATACTGTTTTGGAACATTTCTCTTAAGACTTGGAATCATTGCTATAATTTCAGTAATACTAGGTGACCCTGTCTTTTTTTCAAACACAGTGATGAAAAAATAATCCAAACAAAGGCACTTTATAAGACGCTCAAACCTGAAAATCATAGTGTGACATTTTGTGCTTCATTGCAGTCTGGGAAAGACTTTGTTGAAAGTTGCAATATTTTCATCAAGAAGAGTAAATGATGTCATAGATGAGGAGCATAAAATAACAGTGTTTTCAAAAAGCGTGTGCAGATTTCTCTTTGTTTTGCTCAAGGTGTTTGAATCCTCGGTGAATTTTTTAACTATGAGAAGTGCAGTGCAGACGCTGCAGTTTTGGAATAGTAATTATTGGGCAAAAAGAACTATGTGAATGCTTAAATACGAAGAGGATTGTTGTACTAAAAATTAGCAGAAAATGTATACTATTATAAAAAGTGATGGTTTTGTTTTTTAAGGAATATTTTATCAGGATTGCTTTAAGTTTGCATAGGCTATAGAAGAATTTGACAATCGCGAGTGTGCTTTTAATTCATTTTTGTTTGGTGGTATTCTCTCATTATTTGGGCATAATGATTTCCAGGATTGGTGATATTTAGACAAAGATAAACAGCCGAGACATAGTAACTTCATGTGATGATACAAACTTCTGGTGTTGTATTGTTGATATTCCTAACAGATTTAAATCACTTCCAAACCCTGTTGACTTCTGGAGAAGTAACAAAATTTCTGTTGAAGATTAGAGGAAGGTTCACGAGATTTCTGTTCCAAGAGGCCTTTCTTTTAGACCTGTGTTCCACATAGATTGTTTTCCTCCAGCTTTATGATTTAGAAGGTCCTGTGTTCTGCTTTTATGCAAGGAGGAATGATGATAAGATCGGAACAGCTGATTATTCACACTGCCGATAATGAGAATATTTCTGAGTTAATCTAAAATACGTTGTCACTGGAAAAAATTGAAATTTGGAATATTTATTAGAGATTTTGTATGATATTTTGTATATGGTACTTCAGAGTCTATTCCAAGCTGATCTGCTCATAGGAATAATAGTAAGTTAATGATTTAGTAATTTGAAAATGTGTATATGAAATTCTGAAGAAATTGTTACAGAATAATACAAGCTGCAAACAAATGTGCAGGTTAGCAAAACAAGTGACATTGTTTCATGCAGAAAAGATTAAATACTTACATGCTTACACAATGGGGTGGTTTCCTAGCGACAGCAAAGGATCAGTATAATGTAAACATTGCCTTTAACTCTCTTGCATCTCTGTGGTTGAAGGATAATCTTACTAAAGTCGATGAAGTTGTACTATTAGTATCACCATAGGCCTGAGCTGCCTTACTCCATTGCATTATGCAAGTAGAATTAAATAGAGGCCAGGTTTCGGTTTCTCAAGGCTCTTTAAGTAGCAAGAAAGATGAAATTTGTCAAAAAACCTTTAGAGAAAATTATCTTTTATTTTGAATATAATGTGTTATGACTTTTATATGTATAAGCATATGCTCCTAGAAAGTTTTCAGGTGAAAATTGTGCGGCTTTCCTGCCAGCTGACAAGTGGCCTATAGTTTCCTATTAGAGTAATACTAAATGAGGTAAGGTAAATCTGGCATCCTCAAGCATGCCTTTCTTCTTATACATTCATTATTGGATAACTTTGTATTTCAGTAACTCATGCCACTACAAATATCTTCGATACAATACCTGTTTTATATTAAAAATCGAGACTTTGACAGTCTGAGAGAAGATACAGTTTGGAATTTAAAAAAACTGTGAAGAATATAAAAGCAACAGGGTTTTTAGTAAATTGTCCGTCAACAGTTAAAAATTTTGAATTTATTAATTACATGTACTTCGGTATTACAGTTTTTATGACAA
The DNA here is from genome assembly GCF_030867145.1 of Opisthocomus hoazin. NCBI lineage: Eukaryota > Metazoa > Chordata > Aves > Opisthocomiformes > Opisthocomidae > Opisthocomus > Opisthocomus hoazin. The sequence continues at coordinate 40,321,106 of NC_134420.1, forward strand.
TTCAGGAATGATTGCAAATATTTTGAATTTGCGCATTGTCCATTAGTTATATAAATCACATTCATGTTATCAGATGGCATCACTCACCAGTGATGCAGATGTTAGTTGTTTGTAAAAGTTGAAGTTAAGAATCTTCAGATTTACTGATGAGATTTCAGCGTTGTGTTCAAGGGAGTGTCAGGTTAAAACTTTGTTTTTCTTGTCTATCATATTAGATATTTTTTATTCAAGTAGTCCGAATTACTGAATGTGATCAACATTTCGAGCAAGTAGTACTGAACACTTCTGACAATGTTTGCACAACTAGTTGAAATATTTCTTTGAATAATTTTATATGTTGGTCAACCTTAAGTGAAAGTTCATTTCCTCTTACAGAGTGTAGTATTTTGCTTGGGTATAGTATGCTCCAGATGCTATTTCTTCAAGGCTAGTTGCTGTAATGCTGAGTTCGACAGTTAAATTTTGATGAAGTGTGTGATTTATAAATATTTCTTATAGCTCTTTCCTACAAATACTGGAAGTTACAGAGCTCTGAGCATTTAGTATTATAAAAAGGTATTCTCTAAGAGGTAGAGATTTTGTACATTTATTTGGAATTGAAGTCATAAGAAAAATATAAACAAATTGCTGTATTCTTAAGTCTTTTTTTCCATTTAAAGTAACTAGAGTTCACTGGTGATGTGAGAGTGCATGTATATCTGTGTGTGTGTATAGGTGCACATTAAATAGATTTCATAAATATGAAGTGCAGTTTTGAAAGATGTTCTCAGCTGTAGTACATGGGAGAATGAGTTATCTAAGTGTACGTAAACATAGCTACTTGTCATAGTTGTTAATGACAATAAAATTGACGTTTCATCTGAAATTCTTGTATGATTTAGAATGTGTTAAAATAAGCAGGCAACTACTTTAATGTCGCATTATGGCATATAAGAGTTAATTTTAGAAAAATAGACAATTTTTTTTTTCAAATTTCTTTGCTGTCAGAAAGCTATATTCTTTAAAAGGAAACATAAGGGAACAGAAGAAGATTCCTCTCTGGCTGCAGTTGCTGTTGCGTAGCAGCTTTTTCCCGTTCTTAACCATGTTATCCCAGAGGTGCGACCACCATTGCTGGTGGGCTCAGCGTTGGCCAGCAGTGGGTCTGACTTGGAGCCAGCTGGCACTGGCTCCATCAGACATGGAGGAAGCTTCCAGCAGCTTCTCACAGAAGCCACCTCTGTAAACCCTCTGCTGCCAAAACCTTGCCATGCACACCCAATACACTCAACTTGCTTGTATTGTATGAAAATAGTTAATATGTGAGATAACATTAAAAAAAATTGTTCATTAGTGAATGATTTGTGATTTCTAAGACTAATTGTTCACTTTGTAAATGCAGCTAAATGGAGAATCAGTGTATCAGGCAAAACCTACATTTATGGTGTGATGTGTGGTTATAGTGGTAGATTTTCTGGTTTTCTGTTTCTGCTGTTTAGAATTTAATTCTAGCCTTTTGAACTGCAGTATTTCAATATACTTTGATACTAGACTTTGAGAAGGATATTTCTGTCTCTCTCATGCTCTCTCTCCTTTTTCATTTGCAGTGGTGTGTGCATGTGCTCATGGGTATGCAAACGTACCCCTGCACCCTCTCCCTGAATCTTTGGCGCTTCCAGGTTGCGAGAGGACCATATAGTAATTAAAAGTGGTTATTATGAGACTGCGATTAGATACTGAAAGCTGTGACTGAGGGCTGATGAATACCCCCCTGCAGTGAATTAATAGGTTCTGTGTGTGTGTGTGTGCGCACGCATGCAGTATTTCAATAATTGCATTTGTAAAACTCTTGAAGTTAGGCCATCAGGTGTGCTCAAAGGTGGTGATGTGTCTGTCTCTGCCCTATGCAGGGCATTCATAAAATGAATCTAATTAGCTTTGAAAGTGGATTAGTTACATAGTATTATCTCTTTGTGGAGATACTGTTATTCAAAAGTAATTCGCTTTTAAAGTGAGTTAAGCTAAGCCCACTGAAAACTACTGAAGTTCTTAACGAGAGTGTTCACACAGGGATTTCATGTGAATCCACACTGAATTAATTTCCACCCCTGTTTATGGAACTACTTCTTCCTAAGGAATGAAGACATGAGATATACGTGCTTTGAGGTCCCCAAGTGGAAGACAGGAAAGTCCCAGATGATGTGTAGTGATCCACAAGACGATGCGATTCATGGCTAGTCTGCAGAACCTTACCATACAGTGGTTTTTCAATTTGAAGTAGAGTTGTTATATCCCTGTGTCTCAGGGATATTTCCGTACTGTCTCTGATTACTTGCAGCTGCCTCTGCCAGCCATATCAAAGCTTAGTAAAATCACATACTCTGTTTGAAGTCCATATGATCTGTGATTTTAGAATGCTTCACAGATTATAAGGCAAAACTCATATTTAAGAATTTTCCACTCAAATAGTTGCAGGAGCCTAAAAGTCCTGTTACTAATGTGTATATTGTCAATCCCACACCTGCAAATATGTTGTGCTTTAATTTGAAATTTTGCAAATGACTAGTAATCGTTACTTAGACACAAATGACCTTAAGCTTTAATTTAAGCATGTGTAACAGTTTTCCGTTACTCGTGCAAGCTTCAAGGAGGATATTAATTGGAAAGACAATTTCATTTAGAGATAATCTATTTTATATCTTGGTCATAAAATGAACTGTATTGTGGCAAAGCTGTGAAGCAAATGTTAAAAATTAAACCTACTTTAACCACTCTTCAGCTATTTATACTTCAGTTTCTTACATAGATCTGTTCTAAACAGTAAATATTTAGGGATATTCTGCATTTTTCTGAATGGGAATGTTCAAATTTCCTTGCAATACACATGAACAGGCGTATATAGGCACAGGTCTAGCACTTCCTTTTTCTTTCTTTGATATTATTTTGGCTGTTGTAGGCAATATTTCATTTAAGATACACATTATTAAGGTGGAAAATAGTTCTGTGCAGTGATATGCTTAGCAGTAACCTTTACTTATAATGTGATATTGTCTGCACATCTTATTTTGTTCAGCTTTCTCTGGCACTGATGAAGCCTAAGGCTGCTGTTTCTCTGAGTTGCTGATAATTTTTTATCTGATTAACTGACACATTTAGTTGAAATCAGACACAGCCCTTAGGCTGGGCATGGATTTAATTTAAAAAGTATCAAAGGTTTGCACTGTGTGCTGTTTAATCATCATGTTTATCAGGCAAAGAAAAATTACCAGAAGGACCATGGGGAGAGGGTTATCTTAAGGAGCAGTAACTTGGGAAATTGATAATAGCTCTGAGGTAATTTACAGCTAACTTTTACATTCATTAATATAACATTTCCCATTAATAATTACAGTGCATGTAATATACTAATTAAATTGAAAACATTAGCACTGATTTTCTTTTTGCTGAACTCTGAGAGGGTCAGGTAAAGACACTGAAATGTGGAATTAAAGAAAACCTCTGTACTAATACTAGTGCAATGAATATTTTACTTACTGGTAGAATACTTCTACTAGTACTGTGTGCTGCAATGTATATGTAGACCGTTCCTCAAATTACTGGCACTATGCTCAATTGAATTTCAGTCACTGAAATAAAAAGCACAATTGAAATCACAGTGTGCTAGCATTACTCTTACATGTCTGTTTATATTTTACTTCAGCTGTGAACCAGTATGTCAGTATTGTACGTGGATATTACAGAGCCACCTTAACAACAGCATAACAGTAAGCATACTCAACGGTGCTGATGTTTTGGAGCTTTCACAAAACTATTTAATTTTTTATGCTATTTTCTGATAGAAAATACAGCTAAAAGTAGTTTATGATACACGGAGAGCAGCAATTTTGAATTTTTATTCATTAAACTGTTTAAAAATGCATATATATAACTTGAGAACTATGAAACTTTAAACATAACTTGTACATTTTAGTAGAGTTACAATTGCGAAGATCAATTTGCTGCTATAACACAATTGTTTATGAAGATTATTCTTCACTGATGTTATGGATAGGGATAAATTAATGGTTATAACAAAACAAGTAATAGTGATGTAATTTCACTTGCAGTTAAAACATAGCTAATAACTATGTACAGAAAAAAGCTGTATACTGCTGTTAAAATTTTGTTATTTAGATGCTTTTTATAAGTTGATTTTTATACCTGCCTTTTAAAATTAGTAATTTTGGTAGTTTTGAAGGGGGAAAAAGAAGTTTTAAAAAGTCATATGGAAAAAAATTGTTAGCATCTGTATACATCTATGTGTAGCATCTGGTTTTTTGTATGCATTATCTGCTTTGTGATGTAATACTTCGTGACAGAGTATACTGTACTGAATTGAAGTGCTGTCTGCATTATCTGATTTCAGAGAAGCAATTTATTTTTACTTTAGACTAACCTATTGCACTAGCGACATATTAGTAAAGTTTTGCATAGTTTAAATAATCTCTTAAATTAATAGTACTCGATGTTTTCTTTAATAGTAACAAAATACCACCCCAACCCAAGAAAAGAAACACCCTTCCATATTAACTTTCCTGAACATTTTTCTGTTCTCTGTTGCTTTTTATATGGTGCAGCACCTAACATCTTTCTTCCAGATTTTTCCTAAATTTGCTTCCTTGGCTTCCGTGAAGATCCCTAATCTTTAGCCTGTAGATGTCAGCCTGCTCTACCCATGCTGAGACTGAAGTTTTGTGAACATGCTTCTATCAAATCAGATCAGATTCCACATTCAAAGCTGAAGTGTGGAACCCGAGATTTTGGCACCACTGATCCTGGGATTGATTCTCTGCTAACCACGATCAGCTCTGAATGGAACAAAATCCTATCTGTTTGCAAAATGTCCAATAACTCTTTCAATACCAAACAGTGAATCCAGTGAAGAACTAGTTTTCAATTACTGCTCTTTGCATGCTTCGAGTGCTCAGCTGAATACACTGTGCAGCAAGGGTTTATGTAAACTTTGTCCAGTTGAGGAGTTTATGAAGGTTGTTAGACCTGTGTAGTTTTTTTTTTTCTGTTGTACCTCGTACTCCATCCTTCTTCCCTTCAAATCTCCTTACTTTTTGAATTTGTGCCACTCCAACCTTGCTTGGTTGAACCATACAGAATAGGGGGATTGAATTTATTCCATTTCATGGTATGTAAGTATATTAACTAGTTCTCCCATTTCAAAGCATGTATTAAGTATAATGATGTTTCTCCTTGTGGAAGCTGCTGTCTGGTCAGTGATGGAAGTTTCTGTTTGCTCTTTGCCATCAGACGAACTAAATGAAAAGTGATGGTGGTGAATAACTCCCTGTCAAAAGTCTTTAAACGTGAATGCTAACGACAACTGAAAAATGACGTGATGTACTGCCATTTCAAAAGATGATTAAAACCTATGTATCTTGAAAGGAAATTAACCAGAATAAGTGCAGAACATCTCGTATATAATTATTTAAATCAGATTTCATGTAGCTTGTAAACAAGCAGCCAGTGATAGTCTTCTGTTCTTTTGTTTCTAACTTCAAGATCTATTGTATACATATGTGTATATAGAATCATAGAATCATAGAAAGTTTTGGGTCGGTGTTTTGGTTTTGGCTGCCGCCGGCAACAAAAGCGCCACGCAGCCGCCCCTCCCCCCGCCGGCGTGTGGAGGAGAATGAAAAAAAAGAGGCAGAAACCGGTGGGTCGGGATAAGGGCAGTTTAACAGAACAGCAAACAGAGGGAACAGGAACAACAACGGTACAAATAAGGAGAAAACACAACAACGAACCATAAAACCCAGACAGCTGCTCTCCCGAACAGCACTGGCGCCGCGCCCCCCCAAGCCGCGAGTGTGTTCCCGCCGTGCCGCCCCCCCCCCACTGGAACCCAGCGTGAGGTCACATGGTATGGAATACCGGGCTCTGTTTGGCCAGGTGGGGTCAGCCCCCACCCCCCGGCTATGCCCCTTCCTGGAGTCCGGTGAAAATTAACCCTGTCCTGGCCAAACCCAGGATATTATCCACCCCTTATTCCATGCCATCTACGTCATGCCCAGGTCCCCCATTGTCCAGTTGATCACCACCACTTCTCCTTTCTCCAGATATCATTCCCTTAGTCTATGGATCATCACTCTAAAGTGTCCGTTGAGTTCATTTAAGCCATGACTTCAGGCTCCATCTGTCGTTGTGGTCTTCCGTGGCAGGGGAGGTGATGTGTGGTGATGGGCGGTCACTTGCTGCATCCGGAGCTCACGGCTGACGTATCTGGTGCGGCCCATGCCCACAGTCTGCAGGAGATGTTGATCTTGATGAAGTTGCTGGATGCCAGTTGTTGAAAACCAGGTCCAGTTCCATCATCGCTGTGCTCTGCTAGGTTTTCATCAAAAAAGTCCATCCTTCTTTAATCTGGATGATTCTTACTATGCTACTACTGGTACAACATATAACAATTATGACAGTGATAACAGACAGTGACAGGGTTATTTAACAATTAACTTTGTACAATTTATTTATGGACTATTCTCGCCCAAAATCAAATCCCCATGAGGTATACATCGGACTTCCCCATCCTTCCGCATTACGCACCAGGTACACCCAGGTCCTTGAGCAAAAGCAATCCCGCGGACGGGCTTGCCTTTGCCCGAGGCAGGATTAACCCAAACCGTCTTCCCTAACATGTTCCGCATGTGCACTACAGGGACTTTATCCCCTTCTACGGGGCGCTGAGGTTTTGACTGGGCAGGACCAGCCCGGTGGGTGGACCCTCTGGTGTTAACCAACCAGGTGGCCTTTGCTAAATGGGTATCCCAATTTTTGAAAGTCCCACCCCCCATTGCCCTCAAAGTGGTTTTTAGCAGCCCATTGTAACGTTCGATCTTTCCAGAGGCTGGTGCATGGTAGGGGATGTGATACACCCACTCAATACCGTGTTCTTTGGCCCAGGTGTCTATGAGGCTGTTGCGAAAGTGAGTCCCGTTGTCCGACTCAATTCTTTCGGGAGTGCCATGTCACCACAGGACTTGTTTTTCCAGGCCCAGGATGGTATTCTGGGTGGTGGCATGGGGCACAGGGTAGGTTTCCAGCCATCCGGTGGTGGCCTCCACCATTGTGAGCACATAGCGCTTGCCTTGGCGGGTTTGTGGCAGTGTGATATAGTCAATCTGCCAAGCCTCCCCATATTTATATTTTAGCCATCGTCCTCCAAACCACTGAGGCTTTACCCGCTTGGCTTGCTTGATTCCAGCGCGTGTTTCACATTCATGGATAACCTGTGCAATAGTGTCCATGGTCAAGTCCACCCCTCGGTCACGAGCCCATCTGTATGTCGCGTCTCTTCCTTGGTGGCCCGAGGTGTCATGGGCCCACCGAGCTATAAAGAGTTCACCCTTATGTTGCCAGTCCAGATCCACCTGAGCCACTCCAGTCTTAGCAGCCTGATCCACCTGGTGGTTGTTTTGATGTTCCTCAGTGGCCCGACTCTTAGGGACGTGGGCGTCCACGTGACGGACTTTTACAACCAACTGCTCCAGCCGGGCAGCAATATCTTGCCACAATGGGGCAGCCCAGATAGGTTTGCCTCTTCGCTGCCAGTTGTTCTTCTTCCATTGCTGCAGCCACCCCCACAAGGCATTGGCCACCATCCAAGAGTCGGTGTAAAGATAGAGCACTGGCCACTTCTCTCGACTGACAATGTCTAAAGCCAGCTGGATGGCTTTCACCTCTGCAAACTGGCTGGACTCACCTTCTCCCTCGGCCGTTTCCGCGACTTGTCGTGTAGGGCTCCATACAGCAGCCTTCCACCTCCGCTGTTTCCCCACAATGCGACAGGACCCATCCGTGAACAGGGCATACGTTTTCTTATCTTCTGGCAGCTGGTTATACAGTGGGGCCTCTTCAGCACATGTCACCTCCTCCTGTGGCGATGCTCCAAAATCTTTGCCTTCTGGCCAGTCCATGATTACCTCCAGAATTCCTGGGCAACTGGGGTTTCCCATTCGGGCGCGCTGGGTGATCAGAGCGACCCACTTACTCCACGTAGCATCGGTGGCATGATGCGTAGAGGGGACTCTTTCTTTGAACATCCAGCCCAGGACCGGCAACCGTGGTGCTAGGAGGAGCTGTGCTTCAGTGCCGACCACTTCTGAAGCAGCTCGAACGCCTTCATATGCTGCCAGAATCTCTTTTTCAGTGGGAATATAGCGTGCCTCGGATCCTTTGTATCCCCGGCTCCAGAACCCCAGGGGTCGACCTCGAGTCTCCCCTGGTGCTTTCTGCCAGAGACTCCAGGTTGGGCCATTCTCCCCGGCTGTGGTGTAGAGCACGTTTTTAACATCTTGCCCTGACCGGACTGGACCAAGGGCTACGGCATGAACTATCTCCCGTTTAATCTGTTCAAATGCCTGTCGTTGCTCAGGGCCCCATTCAAAATCATTCTTCTTCCGGGTCATGTGGTACAGAGGACTTACAATCTGGCTGTAATTTGGGATGTGCATCCTCCAAAAACCCACAACACCTAAGAAGGCCTGTGCTTCCTTTTTGCTGGTTGGTGGAGACATAGCTGCTATTTTGTTGATGACATCCATTGGGATTTGACGGCGCCCATCCTGCCATTTTATTCCCAAAAACTGGATCTCTTGCGCAGGTCCCTTGACTTTACTTCGCTTAATGGTGAAACCAGCTTTCAGAAGGATCTGAACTATTTTCTCCCCTTTCTCAAAAACTTCCTCCGCTGTGTCACCCCATACAATGATGTCATCGATGTACTGCAGATGTTCTGGGGCTTCACCCTTTTCCAGTGCAGTCTGGATTAGTCCATGGCAAATGGTGGGACTGTGTTTCCACCCCTGGGGCAGTCGATTCCAGGTGTACTGGATGCCCCTCCAGGTCAAAGCAAACTGTGGCCTGCACTCTGCTGCCCAAGGGATGGAGAAGAATGCATTAGCGATGTCAATTGTAGCGTACCACTTGGCTGCCTTTGACTCCAGCTGATATTGAAGTTCTAGCATGTCTGGCACGGCAGCACTCAGTGGTGGTGTGACTTCATTCAGGCCACGGTAGTCTATTGTCAGTCTCCACTCTCCAGTAGATTTTCTCACTGGCCATATGGGACTATTAAAGGGTGAGTGAGTTTTGGTGATCACTCCTTGACTCTCCAGCTGGCGGATCAGCTGATGAATGGGGAGAAGGGAGTCTCTGTTGGTACAATACTGTCGCCAGTGCACCGTTGTGGTTGCGATTGGCACCTGTTGTTCTTCAACCCTCAGCAACCCCACAACGGAAGGATCCTCCGAGAGACCAGGCAAAATGGACAGCTGTTTAATTTCTTCCGTCTCCACAGCAGCTATGCCAAAAGCCCACTGATACCCCTTTGGGTCCTTGAAATAGCCTCTCCTAAGATAGTCTGTACCAAGTATGCACGGAGCCTCGGGGCCAGTTACAATAGGGTGCTTCTGCCAGTCCTGCCCAGTGAGGCTCACTTCAGCCTCCAGTAAACTCAGCTCTTGGGACCCCCCTGTCACTCCCGAAATGCAAATGGACTCTGACCCTTTGAACTCTGATGGCATTAAAGTACACTGTGCACCAGTGTCCACTAGAGCTTTATACTGTTGTGGATCTGATGTGCCAGGCCACCGAATCCACACCGTCCAATAAACACGGTTGTCCCTTTCCTCCACCTGGCTGGAGGCAGGGCCCCTCTAATCCTCGTCAGAGAATTTGCTGCTCACCTGCTGTAAAAATGACTTGGAGGTCCCCTCCAGAGGATCGGAATCAAGGTCAAACTGTCTACGTGGTCTGGAGAGCTGGCTGCTGGAAACTGGAGCAGCATTTTTCCTAACAGAATCCCCTTTTGTGATTGTTTTACCTCGCAACTCACGCACTCGTGCCTCTAGACTTGAGGTGGGTTTTCCATCCCACTTCCTCATGTCCTCTCCGTGGTCACGCAAGTAGAACCACAGGGTGCCCCGGGGTGTATAGCCTCTGTATTCCCTCTCCTGAGCAGAGAAACGCCTGCCCCTAATAGCTGAGACACTGGCCCGTACAGGTGGGGAGTAGGACATATTCCTGTCTAGTCGCTTGACCAGTTTCTCCACAGCTGAGACAAGGGAGGAAGAGAGACTTTCCTTGTATTGGCGGAGTCTGACAGCCACCTCATCCACTGTTGGTGCGTCTTTACCTTTCCAGTTTACAACTGCCAGTGAGTTGGCATGTGAGGAGGGTGCGCTCCGCACAAACTTTCTCCACATGGATTGTGAGCACTGGAGTTCATCTGGGTCTGTGGGTACCTGCTCATCGTCTGTGTCACAGTAAACCAGCTCCCGCACAGCTAATTCCCTCAAGTACTGAATACCCCTTTCCATATTCGTCCACTTGCCAGGGTAGCATACAAAATCCTCACTGAAGGGGTACCTCTCCCTCACGCCTGACAGAAGTCTCCTCCAGAGGCTGAGGATTTGTTCCTTTTTCCCAATGGCCTTGTCAATGCCCCCGTCCCTGGCCAGGGATCCCAGCTGCTTGGCTTCCTTGCCCTCTAACTCCAAGCTGCTGGCCCCGTTATCCCAGCACCGCAGCAGCCAGGTGGCAATGTGCTCGCCTGGCTGGTGGCTGAAATCTTTCCACATGTCTCGCAGCTCGCCCAGGGACAGGGACCGGGTGATGATCTCTGTCTCAATGTCCCGTGATGACCCTGGCTCATCGTCATCCCTCCCGGAGCGATCTGCTCTCTTTGCATCTTTCTTTAGTTTTACAGGGGCGACTGCTACCGGCACAGGTTGGTCATTGGGCTCAGCCGCGCTGCCTGCAGCTGGAGCTGGGGCTGGAGCAGCTGCTGTGCCTGCCGGGGAAACCGAGGCAGACCCTGCAGCGGTGGCAGCGGCAGTGCCAGTCAGGGGGGCTGTGACTGCCTGCTGGGCTGGAGGGGCTGCAGGGCCGGCTGGGGGGGCAGCGCCAGTCGCAGTGCCTGCCACTTCGATTCCCCCCCTTTCCCCTTTAAGGCACTGAACAGTGTTGAACAAGGCAGCTGGATAGGCATGGGCCAGACCCCAGCACGTTGCGGTGATTTGTGTCTCTCTGGAGTTCCCCGGGTGGCAGCACACTTTTTGCAGATATTTTACTAGACTGTCTGGATTCTGTATTTGTTCAGGGGTGAGTTTAAAAAACACCGGAGGTGCCCACTGCCCTAGGTACTTGCCCATGCTGTCCCACACACCCAGCCACTCACAGCTATCCGGCCCCGGGGCAGGTCTCTGCACGATGTTCTTAACGACTTGTTTAACCCTAAACAAAAGCTGAAACCCATTCAGGAGGCAGAACAAAAGGAGAGTGCTGGCCTGAGCATCCCACGGGTACTCAAAATTCTCGAAAGAAAGCTGTAAGGACCAGGCTGAAGGAGAGGGGGGGGGGGCAAAAGAGTGGGGGAAGGTATCCCCTCCGGTTTTCCCCACAGACTGGGTTTGATTACTAACAAATTCTAAGACATAGGATCCGAGGTACGGAAATGACTGCAGTGCCGCATGCAAATACAAGCCTAATTTCATGCACAGTGATGTTATCATATCATAAGTCAATATCATACAGTACAGCAAAATCATTATCCTGATCTTTTTTCCCGAGGTAACAAACAGCACGGCCGCAAACACATACAGCAAGTAAGGATTTACGTAGCAGAGATATTTGATCAAAGTCAGAAACATTTTTACCGGTGACTTAACTAACACAGTAAATGCGTATAATAAATTTTAACAAAATCTATGAAAGCAGTTTTAACACCCGCTGCTCAGCCCTGCCGTTATCCCTGCCCCACGTTGGGCGCCAATTTAATGTTTTGGTTTCGGCTGCCGCCGGCAACAAAAGCGCCACGCGGCCGCCCCTCCCCCCGCCGGCGTGTGGAGGAGAATGAAAAGAAAGAGGCAGAAACCGGTGGGTTGGGATAAGGGCAGTTTAACAGAACAGCAAACAGAGGGAACAGGAACAACAACGGTACAAATAAGGAGAAAACACAACAATGAACCATACAACCCAGACAGCTGCTCTCCCGAACAGCACTGGCGCCGCGCCCCCCCAAGCCGCGAGTGCGTTCCCGCCGTGCCGCCCCCCCCCCACTGGAACCCAGCGTGAGGTCACATGGTATGGAATACTGGGCTCTGTTTGGCCAGGTGGGGTCAGCCCCCACCCCCCGGCTGTGCCCCTTCCTGGATTCCGGTGAAAATTAACCCTGTCCTGGCCAAACCCAGGACAGTCGGAACGGACCCCTAGAGGTCATCTAGTCCAACCCCCCCCGCAGTGAGCAGGGACACCACTAACTAGATCAGGTTGCTCAGAGCCCTGTCCAACCTGGTCTTGAATGTTTCCAGGGATGGGGCCTCCACTACCTCTCTGGGCAACCCGTTCCAGTGTTTCACAACCCTCATTGTAAAGAATTTCTTCCTTATATCCAAACTAAACTTACCCTGTCTCAGTTTAAAACCATTACCCCTCGTCCTGTCACTGTTGTCTCTACTAAAAAGATTGTCCCCATCTTTCCTATAGGCTCCCTTTAAGTACTGAAAGGCTGCAATCAGGTCTCCCCGCAGCCTTCTCTTCTCCAGGCTGAACAAGCCCAACTCTCTCAGCCTGTCCTCATAGGAGAGGTGCTCCAGCCCTCGGATCATTTTTGTAGCCCTCACATACATGCATATTTATGTGTTTGTGTGTCTATATATGTATGCAGTCATAGATATGCACATCCACCCTCTATATGTGTTACAGGTATGCGTAACTGGAAAAAAACGAACTCCCAAAACAAAACCTGTGAGTAATTTGCTTGCTATTTAAATTTCAAGTTTGGGCCATTTTTCCAGCAGTTGCTTAATAGAAGTTCTGTGACCTTAAAGATTATAATGTCTTTTTTAACTCCTTTAGCATAGTATGATTTTGAAAGATCCTAGTATTCAGGACTAGAATTTTTTAAATTCCAAATAGGTCTGCGAAGCAGTTCATTATAGTATAGAAGTAGTATTGTGTTTGTATAAGAACAGGAAACCAAAGTCTCTACTTCCAGGCACTTTTCTCTTGAATTTTGTGGAGTCTTCTTATTGTGTGTCTTTGCCGATGTCTCTATTTTGTGACAGCTTAAAAAACAGAATGAATTAAAAAAGCCACCATGTTTATTGCTCTGTGAGCTTGTGAAGAAATGTATCGGGCAAGTCAGTTGCCATCTTCATGGATGAACAGGCGATTCTGTGAACTTGTGTATTTGGATAATCATGAAAGGAAGTCCTACTGGTATTCGTTTGTCAGCGTATTTGTTTATTATGAGAATCACATCTTTTTTTGAAATTTCTGATACAGTTACTGTCATCTTATCTGATACAACTATTTGTTTCTCATTCTTAGAGAAAGAATAGTATGTATAAATTGGAAACTGTTGTGGTAACAACAGATTTGCAGTGCACTGTAATAAAGATGATGATGATAACAGTAAATATATTATTTGTTTTGGTGAGAAAAGAGAAGTGTATGTGTTATGGAACAGGTTGCCCAGAGAAGTTGTGGATGTCTCATCACTGGAAGTGCTCAAGGTCATGTTGGATGGGTCTTTGAGCAACCTGATCCAGTGGAAAGTAGCCCTGCCCATCACAAGGGGCTTGGACTAGATGATCTTTAAAATTCCCTTCCAACTCAAACCATTCTATGATTCTATGATAAAAGAATGTGGACATTGTGTATGATATTTGTATTTATGTAGCCATGGAGATTAATCTAGTGGTGAGACAACAGTTGTACAGCCTTGTGTATGTTTGTGTCAGACACTTCAAAAATGTTATTTACTGAACTTAGGTGATGGGGTAGTTTGTCTCTGGTAACTTAGAACTGAACAATGAAAGTTGTTATTAAATGGTCTTTAGTGACTGGTTTTCCAGAATATCTGAGCACACATTTTTTTAATCAAGAAATAGATAGAAAAAAACTCTGTGATAGGACATTGGATGAGAACTTTCCCCAAGTGTTTGGAAAACATATACTGAATTTTTTTTCCGAAATACCATTCCGTATCCAGCCACTATGGCCGAACACTTTTAATTACGTATAACTTTTCAGCAGAAAGAGCCAGGAAAAGCCCTGAATGTTTCAAGTGAACTTGTTAGCAAAAAAACAAAACAAAACAAAACAAAACCTCCTATTGTGTGTAAGAACTGCAGGAAATACAATTTTATGCTGAAAAAGTTTTTAAACTTAACTGTTGAAAATTAGAGTAAGAATAAATATTCAGAATAACTTCAAATTGTATTGTATTTGTTTTGCTTTGCAGCATAATGATATTACACACAATAGACAGATGCATAAAATAAATCCAGTGCTGTTAAGTAGTGACAGTGTTGGGATTCTGTGCTTAAACGGTGAGCTCCAAGCTCTCCTGCTTTTAAAAATTGTTGCTGCTAATACTCAATAAAAGCTTAAAAACGTGTGCATTCAAACAGTATTTTTAAATTGATATTTTTGATGCCGAGTCCTTAAATGGAAGTAGATTATAAGTGTGGTCACCTCTGTTTATTATCTGTGAGACTATAAGATCTCAGAGTTTAGTTCCATGGTAGTGACTGTCGTTTGCCAAAGGGTAAAATTCAGAGTTTAAGATAGGAAAACCAGGGCCACTGCAGGCGTTATTTGCATTGCTGCATTCTGTTTCCAGAAGATCAGTTATGTCTCAGTCTTTGAATTTGTGGCAGGGAAGAGTCCCTTTTTTAAAACAGTATTTTAAAAATGTAGTTGGTTTTAATTATTTATTGTTAATCATTTTTTTCTTAAAAAAGATCTATTAATAAAAGATAATTGTACATCTCATTCTTACAAGGACTTTAGAAAAATTACTTAAACATATCCTCTCTACCTTTTAATGTGAATATTATGTCCAGTAGATTATTTTGTACCAGTTCTTTCTGAAATATCTCACTATTAGAATCATTAAAGCTTTTTTATAGCTGATCTTGTGCATGGACCTGCTATCAGAAAAGTACTGTAATGTTAAGTGGTGTGATTTGATTCCTTTGACTGCTGTTATTCTTCCAGTAGATGGTAGTACTAATTGCAGCTGTGATGGCAGTCTGAGAGATGAGATTTGCATGGATCAGAAAAGAGTGCTTCTCTTTGCATCACAGTGAAATGAGGTTTTTAAAAAAGTTCAAAATTATTTTCTGGATGTTAACGGTTAAGGACTATGCTTTGCAAGACTGTGTATTGTGTATCTTCCAACTACACAAAAAGAAAGCTATCAAGTAAGCATAAAGAAGGATGTCTTTAAGATCTGTAGGATGAAATATGTAATATACACATATAGTTGAATATAGTTAAAATTATTTACTGTGTGACCATAAAATACTTTTTTTACCTGGCGAAGTCCTGTAAATTGGAGCATGCAGAATGTAGTTGCAAAATGTTCCTGAAATCTAAAGGAATGGTCACAGTCTTATCATTAAGCGTGTCTTGATGTCAACATACTGTGGTTGGATTCAGCCACAAAGGTCAACTGTACTGTTATTGTATGTGTATAAGGTCTTAAAAAATGCAGTGTGTTTAGTGGTTGGTATTCTATCAGTTAGTGACTTTCTATTGCACATGGTTATTCATAAGAACAAACTGATTTGTGTCTTAATGGAATCTGAAAAAAGGAAAGACTGGATTAGAGTCAGCTCTGTTTAGTAGAATGTAACACTAATGTATTCACCTGCCATTAATTTAATGAACAACTCTGATAATCTGAAAATTTGAATAATTATTTATTTTGCCTTTTCCCAGGTTTTGCTTGTTTTTATTGTAATCATTGAACTTAGTGTATTCCATGAAGTAATAAATACTTACTGTTTGAACAGATTTCTAGCGTAGCTCTAATGCCAGTTGTTGTGGTTTAACCTGGCAACCAGCAACTAAGCACCAGTGTGTAGCTTTAGAAACCTCACGTATATCCCGCAGTTCTTGATATATTAGACGTGGCATATCATTTGTGTTGTTACGCTACCTTGCATGAAGAAGTCATCATCAAAAAAAAAAATTTGAACGTTCAGTGTCTCTAACACCGGGAAGCTATTGAGGTGATTGTAAAAGCTCTGGGGTTTTGGTTTTGTTGTTGTTCCTTGGTTCATAGGCTAAATCTGTTTTACTCTTCCCTGAAGCCCCTGTTTGCTTTATGATCGCATAAATGCGGGTGTTTTTCTGCAGTGTTTTTCTGTTTTTGTCTTCCCATGTTCCTTTATGTAGTTGAATACTTCTCTCCCTATAAAGACGTTCAGTTTTATTACCATATGTTGTCCTAGTCTCTGGTAGTCTGGATGCACTTTACAGCAGGAATCCCAAGTTTCTTTGCAAAATTGAGAAGCTTCAGCCGTTCTGATTCTGTGATTCCATTACAAATATATTACAGTGAGGCTGCTTCATTCCTTCACACAGAAAGATGTGTGGTGACTTGGAAGCACAGACAGCTAATATTTGATTTATTAATTGTTTAATAGTATCGGTTCATGATGCCAGATCCTCTGCATGGACCACTTCATGATTATTATCTTTGAGAACACGTTGCCTGTTCACATAATTAATTGTTCACATAAGCAGAAATACAGGTAATGTTTCTGGACCTGTTGGATGATGTCTGAACGTTGTGATGGAGCACATTTTAAAGGAATTGTTAGTGTTACTCTTTTACATAAAAATACAAACAAACAATACTTGGCTGTCATGTTTTCCAAGACTGTTGCGTGACAACTTTATAATTTTTATAAAAAGAACTTTGAAGAATGCAATTTAAGTGCAATTGTAGCAGTACAGGTAAACTGCAGATGAAAATTGCATGAAACAAAAGAATATGGGGAAAACATTGAAATGTACTTGAAGGTCCAAGAAGGCTTCATGCACAATTTTAACAAATTTATTTAAAGAAAACTCTACTTAAGTAACTGTGTTAATTTTTTTTTAAGAAATTCAATTCTAGATGAAAGAGTTGAGTAAATTGAAATGTCTGTGATTTATCTTTATTCTGAAAAGAACTTTGAAACATTGTTGCACAGAGCTCAAAGAGAAGCAAAACTAATATTGTCTAGATAATAGAAACAATAATGATAATACTGGTAGTGGGTAATGAACAAGTGACAGATAAGCTAAAATTAATTTTTATCAGTACTATTACTTCTGGATAGGTGAGAAGCATCAACATGAATTCTGTATGATTTGGCATTAAGTTTCATATTAAATGATAAATCCATTAATGATGTGTAGAAGTACGTAAATTGAACAGTGATAAAATTTTAGGATTTTTATAGCTAGGAATTTTGATAAATACAGTGACTCAAATTAGAAGTATACGTGGATATGAATAACTTAGAACTTTGATTTGGCAAATATGAGATGAGAACTGAAGAAGAAGAGGATAGATTGAGGAAAGAATATCCCAGACAGACATAAACCAGGAAATTTTTCCCTAATGATGAATAAAACACCTTCTGCATAGTTTTATTGATAAGAAACCGAAAATTAATTTTAATTCAAGTACCGTGGCAGGCAAAGACTGATTTGATTTTGAAATTCATACCTAGGTATACAGTTGAAAATTTTATGGTAAAATCTTACTGCAAACTTCACAGGATTACTGTCTAACTGAGCAGGTCCAGAAGGTAAGTCATGCTGTGTAGTTAAGATCAACCTTGGTTAAACAGCAAAACAACTTTAACTGAAGTCTAGCTGGAGCAATTTTAGGAAAAGAAATTAAATTCAGGATATTTATTGGGACTCAAGCAACTTTAAAATGCTAGAGCTCATGAATATTGTTAAGTATGTGTATTTTCAAATGTTACATTCTCAGTGTGTTTACAAGAAAAAGTGAAGAATTATTGGCTTAGGTAATTGAAATGAAACAGAAAATATGTCTTGGAAAACCTGTTTTTATAGCAGAATTTTTAGAAGGTGGCATTGAGTATGTTGCCTGCGAGTTTTCTTGTTCTGATTTTAGGATAAGAAGGGTAATCTCACACCCTCTTGTGCTGCATATTGTGACAAATGCTAACAGTTTAATTAATCCTCATGATTGTATATTGCTGATACTTATTTGTAGCTAGTGTCTCAGTTACAGTGAAGAGCTGGAAGTAATTTTCAGGATGTCAGGAAAACTTCAGGATAAGCTGTTAAATTTGGTACTTTTCAGTTACCGTGGTTATTTCTCCTGTAGAATGGTACTTGAGTCGAGTAGTCGAGTGCTGTTTTAAGAATAATAACCACATAGTAGGTCAGCTGTGCTGCTCTCTTCTGTGCAAGATCTGCGTTCCAGTCTGTTCAGTTCCATGTACTGGGCACAGGGATAAAGATTTATTCTTGGTTGATTCTGCTGGTAGAGGCACTGAATCTCTGTTGCTTAGGCCAGCATATACTGCTATCTTTAGTATTCCTTGTCTTTTTTCAGGACAAAGAAGGAGTGGAGGGTGTATCTGTGGGAGCCATTCTTTCTGACTACCAGAGAGTTCGAGTTGAAGATGTGTAAGAAAATATTAATCTTTATTAATATCCACGTTCTGGAAAGTGCTTTACTTGTTTGTTTTGTAACTCAAGTTCTGGAGTGGAGACAGTTGCTTTCTGTGTTACCCAATTAATTCGATTTGTTAATATAAGTACCTTGTTTTTCTTTCTTTCTTTTTTTTTTTTTTTCGCTTTCTGGAACTATGTGTTCATTAGTAAAAACCCAGTAGAGACTATACTGGATTGCTTTTCAGGTCTCTTGTGGATCTGTTAGAGTTTTGATATGAAAATGTTGAGTAAGTTGAGTAAGTTCAGATCTTTGATTTCAACTGAAAGCTCACTCAATTCCAGTGACTGTGGTGCTGGGGTCAGGTATCTCTGTTTTTCAACAGGTTTTTAATATAGAGGAACATTCTGTGACTTGTTATCAGGAATTAAATACAAGAGAATCCTTATGTGCATATCTTCCCTTCTTTAAAATCTAACATCTGTTGTCATTAATCAGGAGCTTTCATTTGTCATTTCTTCTGTGCACACTCTTTAAGTCTAGATGGATCATGATACTTTAAGAGTCCAGATGTAATGGGAATTGTGTGTGTTATATAGGTCAAGATTTGATTTGGGTCTGGAAGAAAATTTTCACTATATATGTCTGATGAAATGCAAAACCACCTTGAGTTCATTAGTTATTTGTTGCTGATAAAAGCAAGTATCTGGAATACCTTATGAACTGTAAGAATGATGAAGTTAATGCTGTGCCAGCTAGACTCACATCAGCGAGTTACACAGCATGGGTGTTTTCTTTATACTTTACATAGGTAAATTGCAGTCAGAAATAGCTCCTTTCTTCTTTTTTTCCCTTACACTTAAAACATTTTAATGACTGCCTGATCATGTTATTAGATATGTTAAAAAAGATTTCTTTTGTTGATTGTGGGTTTCAGGCCTTTTAGTACAGCCAGAAGATTGACAGGACATCACAGTATTTCAAACAGACCTGATTAATTTCAAGGCTGTTCAGTGGTAAAAAAATTTTACACTGATCTGTAGGTTTACCCCTTACCATGAAGTCATTTCACATAAACCATCCCAGGTACTTGGAGTCAGCCAATTCGATAGCTAAAGTTAGGCACCTAAATGAACTACTTCACATTCTGAATTGCTAAGTATGTCTGTTAATTTCACAATTTAGTGGTCTGCTAAAATATATGAAAGTAATAACAAAACCAATCAGATTATGAGGCTGCTAACTACGGATTTACATGTCAACATTAAACATCCATTTAAATATGAAGTCTTGATACTAATGGGTCTAGCTTAACATATGGAAGAAAGCCCATATATTAGATAAACAATGATAACTGACAAAGAAATGTGATTTTTGAGTGCTCTGAGCTAGTGCATAGTTAAATGTTTTTAAGTTTTTCAGGAACTAGTCATTACGCATTTTATCACCAACTGATGGTACCTGATGATTTGCAGAAGGGTTACCTATCAATAGTGCAAATTAGTGGTTCTCTAATTTGATAAACAATCAAATGCTGTATATCAAATGCTGACTAAATATGATATGTATCAAAACAAATAATTAAATTTACTTTAACAAATCGTTACTTTGTGTCACAAGCTATATACGTTTTGCTGAATGTTTCTTTTCCTTGGCTGTTGATCCAAATCACAGGTTTGAACGTAACAAATTCAGCGTATTGTACTAGCGACATGGGCTGCAAGTATCATAGAGCAGTAACTCTTGCCTTAGTTGTGTTCATAAAAAATGATAACTTCCCAAGGTGTTAATGTTTTTGTATCCCTGAATGTTCAGGAATGTGTTTTCTCATGGTTTTACTTATGTTCAGATGCAAATCTGTTTATATTTGTGAGTTACATCTTTCTTACATAGATGAATTATTGTCGGAACAGGCTTATTTATTTATTAATATTAGAATATATATATATATACTGAAATCTAGGTATAGATTGTATTGTCATTGAAGTTGTAGAAGAAATTATTTAAAGCTAGGAAATCAGAGAAATTAATTTTCTTTAATTTTACATGAATCATGCTGTGTAAAAGAATAATGCTTGGCTTTATCCAGTTTTTTGTTTGTTTTTAAGATGCAGAAGAGTTAATCTTCAGCCTTTAGCTTACCTGTGGCGTCGGAACCAGGAAATACTGCTTAAAGAAATGATATCATCCAACATTCAAGCCATAATCATAAAAGTGGCAGCTTTTGGTATGTATTCAGGTGCTGAGCAATATTGTCTACTGAAACTTCCCATGGACAAATTTTTAGTATTTATGTAACAACATAACGAGAAAAATAGAAATTTTGTTCTATATTTTAGGATAAGAAATGTTAATATGAAGAAAATTTTTAATAATTACATGGCTGAATAACAGTCATGATGTCTGAATTAATTTACCTGTTTGCAGTGCATTCTTACAGTAGACGTGGAAAAGATGGAAAGTAATGCTTCCTAGCGTACTCATTGAATTCCTTTTGTAATTTTTTTGTTCTACTTTGGTTTTGATTTGCAGTAAAGATGCATGCATAATTCAGTGGTTCACAGTATTGTCATTTATAAATGATGCAGACTGGTGGCTAGACACCCGTGAAAGTTTTAATAGAAATACAGCAAATTAACATCAAACAAGATGTGATTATGAGGCCAAAACATTTTGTGTAACAACAGTCTTTGAGTTGGTAAAGCATATAGCAAACAGAAATAGTTCATCATTGCCTTTAAATAAATGATACTTACAATGTAGTTGTTTACTACACCAGAAAATTAACATGTCTTTTCATTGTCAAATATGTAAAATGAGGTTTGTGTAATGAAGCAAATCAGTCTGAGAGATAACCTGTCTCTTTATTGTTTGAATGTAAAGATAAGGTCAAATGACGTTCTATAGGAAGTCTTATGGAATGACATGCTCTGTAACCGTAAAAAGTACATAAGAAACGTACTAATGGTACAATATGTTCATTGCAGGCCTCTGCAGTTTTTCATTTAAGAGTATCAAATGAGGTCTTAAGCATAAAGTGTGACCAAAGGACCTTTTCTTTTTGGGTTGACTGTAGGTTTGCAGTCCATTGGACCGAAGAATGGCTAGTATAGTACGAGACGATCAGTGGCATTGGTGGCTAAAGATGTATGTTTGAAAAATTGTGTTGTATAACCTTGCATTAGAAGTCCAATGACTTGTTTATCTGGGTGACTTTCACATCAAATTCCTAATGTCTGCCCTTTAAAGAATGCTTTATAATAAAGTAATTTCTCCTAAATATTAACCAAGAATTGAATTCTAATCCCTTTAGATTAATTCTATGAGATTTTTTTTTTAATTAATTAGTTATTTTTTTAATTTATTTGTTCCTCTTTAGCTGGTATAGTTCCTAACTCATTTTTACGTTATCACTATGATGGTCTCACTGTATTGTTCTCTAAGATCTGCTAGTGTTCATAGTGAGATTAGAATGATTAGCAATACCCCATTCCCTTCTTCACTTATAGGTAACAAGCAATGTAATTTAGTAGCCATTTTCCTGAACTTTGGAAGCCTAGTTACAAATACATAGTTGAATGCTGTATTTTCTGCTATAAAACACTTCTTTTTTGAATTGGAAAAAAAAAATAATGAAGGAATAGTTTTAAGGCCATGTAAAGTACATTTTTATATTTATGCTATTTTTCCATAAAATAGAATGCTTTCATTGCTTATGCTGACATAAAGAAAAAAATTAAAATCCACAATGACTATTAATATGCTTTTTCACATCAGAATTATTCATCAAGTTTAGGTTGTTTTCACTAAATTTTGTACAATTGAAGGAAACTAATTCTGAAAAGGAAAACAAAAAAACCACAAAATGAAACAAGCAAATGATATTTAAAATTTATTTGAAAAATGTTAAAGAAAATACATCGTTTAAATAATAGAGAAAGCTGTTTCACAAGAAGATATCATTGATGATCTGTCTTACGCCTGAAGCAAGATAAGCTTGTCTTTTCTATTCTACAGTCTTAAAAAAACCTGAAAATGCACTAGTTACTATACAAAGAGTGCTTTGTGGGCTATTCATTGAAGGAGTGAATACCATAAATGCTTGTAGATAGCAGTTAGATAGAAAATCACTACGAGATTTTTTTCCTTTTTATATTTTTGGCTACAGGTAAAAGAAAGATCTTATCAGAGTCAATTTCTCACCTGCCTCAGGCAGATATAATTAGATGTAAGCAAGTTTAATGGAGCTTGTGTGCTCTGGGGCCATTCCATAATGCTTTAATAATTGCATGCCTTATTAAAGTGGATTTAAGGTATGAAGGCTGTTTAACATATCAAGTGGCAAAGGAGATAAGATACAATTTAACTTTTTGCCTTAGATTAATAATCAAAGTTAAATTGCAATGAAAATATTTAAAATAACGGATTTAAGAGTCTGAAGGGTGATGCATTAGATAGTACATTGTACAGGTGTTAATGCAAGGAACAAATCTGTTACTTAGCTTGACATTTATCAGTGCTGGTACACTGTACACCCGCCTTGTCCTGTTTTCCATTGACTCAGTGCCAGTATAGGCAAGGTAAAAGCCTGTCGTTCCTCGTAGAAAACACATAATTATGCAACTAAATGAGCATTAGTTTAGTACATTTCCCTAAATCCACCACTACAAATTAATACCATAAACTTTGCCAGTGGCAAGAGTTTTCTGTCTCAGCGTAGTGTGCTTTTCCAGATGGGATACCAATTGCTTTCACTTACATGCAAAAGAGGTATTGTTAGCAAGCCTTCTTCACATGCCTTCTGTTGATCTGTAAGTAGATCAGCTTTCTTTCCTTCAAAGTGTATTTCAGAGACTTTAATGATAAGAGAAAAACATTCCATGATCTAGCAGCAAACCTGGGCAATAAAAAAAAAAAAAAAATTTGTGCTTACGCATGTTCATCTTCGGTGCCATTTTCTTGTTGCTAAAGATACCTGCATCGTGCGTGATACTTTTATATTTTAAATACACCCCTGTTCAGTGGAAATCCCAGAAAGTCAAAATGAGGTTACTCAGTAATAGCTAAAATAGAAGCAGGTATTGGTTGTTTTTAACATGTGTATGCCTGAAATTCTAGTAATATCCATTGTTTATATGAGACAATGTAATATAGGACAATCATAAAATGCTTTTTTGGTGTCCTTGCGCTCTGGACACATTTTACAGATTAAAATGCTAATTAACTTGCAAAGTATGCATGTAACAGATTCAACTTTTAGTCTCGGTGACTTTATGTACTAGTCTTAACCTGTGCCATGTTCTAAAGCAAATTGCTTCTACCGCAGCACAAGGTGTAATACTGAGGTGGCAGCGAGAGAAGGAGGCAGGTTATATTTGGAAGGAATCTTTGGGTTCCTCACTGTGTGATCCTCAGTAAAAACTGAGCATTGAGTTTTATTTGTTTTTACTTTACTTATGTAGTTATCTATACCTAAATCTTGTTAAGAATTAACACTAAAATTTAAGCTCAATTATACATTTTAAAATATGACAACCTTCAGTTCTCATATATATGAGAATATAGTTGAAATTGTTTTTGTCATGCAGTTAAAGCAATTTGTCCTCAGTGATTCTAGTTTTTCCTGAAGTTTTAAGAGTAATGTTCGCTTTCAGTAAGTATTGTGAATGCATATTGTTAGCCTGAGAATCTGGGGAAACAAAATTGCTTCTTCAATGTTTTGGTCAACATCAGAATTTAAGCTCAAATTTCTGTCTTTTAAGGGATTAATATGCATTATTTATTTCATACGTTACAGCTTCTTCCCAGTTTGGTTATAGTAAAGTAATGATTTATTATTCAATTAAATACTTGGAAAGACATTGTAATTAGGAGATGAAATAACAGGAATACTAAGTTGAAAAAAACTCTTTCATGGTTAAATTACATTTCTAACTTCTAACTGTTCTTTGGACCAGAGGAGAGAAGTGATACCATAACGCTGTTCAACTGTTGGACTATAATAAGAGCTGAAAGTTTGTATCAGGGCTGATCAGCTTGTGGTCCTCAGCCTACATTTGAAATGGGGCTCTTATGCCATGGCTGCATCCTTTATCATGTGGATCCGGCTACTATAAGTGCTTCTGGACAATCTGCATGCTCAGCCATGGGTAAAGTTGAAATCACAGGGGCTGTGGAAGCCTAAATTTTGAGATGGTGTGGGCCCTAGTTGCTTACCCAGGCTATTTGCCTCTGACAGTGGAGTAACGAGTCCTTGGGGAGCCATTGCTGTCTTGTCTGTCTGTCAACAAATCCTTAAGTTCCTTTTCTGAAAGGAGCTGTCCAAAGTACGTATATTTAACTAGAGTCTCCCTTGCTGTGAGAAGATCTTGATGCTTGCTGCACAAGGTCAAGAAAATTGGTATACTCCTGCTGTACATAGAATGCTCTGAAAAGCTGGTAGTTTAGGGATGCCTGTGTTTTTGTATGTCAGCTTTTTGTTTAAAAAGAGAGAGTGTTACTTCTCAGTATAATGAGATCAGTACCTTTAGCTTTTATTATTTATATTTAACCACTAGGTGTATGCATTATTGTTTATTATTTGCATGCCATTAGCATACAGAAGTGAAATCCTTATTGACTGAAATTGATAGCCAGACTCCCATTAATTTTAATGGAGGTAAGATTTCTGTATGAAGTCATACGTTAAAAAAGAACTAGCGCCACACATTTCCTGGTTAAGCTCCTGAGGGTCTAATTTAGTGTTACAGATAAACTGCTCTAATAGTGAGTTGCTGCCAAAAGGTTCTTCTTTCCTTCCCCGTTCTAGCTGACTCTTCCAAACCACAAGTCTCTACTTGCTTCTGCCTCTGTAAAAGCTCTCATGGTTGTGTGACTGCAGCTGGGTGATCCGGCAGAGAACTACTACGCAGAAGGGAACTTGCTGTGTAGATGCCATGGCTGCATGGAGGACCCAACTCTCTCTTTCAGTAGAAAGCTTACCCCTAAATTGACTTGGCTCTAATGTCAGATCATATCCTGAAAGTAAAATCGGTGGTTGTGTGAGTTTTGTCTGAGCATGTCATCTGTGCAATGGGAAGGGACTGTGTTCTTTGAAGATGTGTCTCTGGTTTTTAGTACGGAGCAATTTTAAAGTCATTCATGGGGAAACCAAAGAAAACTGTTATATCATCATCACAGGGGAACATACTTGCTTCCTGTAAGTATTTTTAAAAAATTCTTGGTTCACAAACTTAGAAGAAGAAAGTGAGGAACATTTTGTTTAAAAATCCATAAAAGATCCCAGTTCTTTTCTTCTATATTGTATTGCAAGGATTTGTTTACTTACTTATTACTAAATAAACTAAACATTGGCATTATTCTTAGCTAGTTCAGCTTATTTAGCGCAGATTGTTCCATTGCTTTTTCCTTAGGCAGTTACCAGACACCGGAGCTGTAATGGAATCTGTGACAGTCTTTACAAGCTTTACTCTTGATAACGTCTGATTTTATTAATATGAAAAAGACTTCTGTTTATCATAATTTGAAGTGGAACATAAAATGACTGATAATATTTTTCCCAGTACTGTCAAAATTTAATGATTTTCTATTCTGCTGGGAATAATGTATTCTGAAAAGTAGCCTTAAAGTATTAAAGAGTGTTAAAATATTATCTTGTATACACAGATGATAGCTTTTATTTACTATTTATTGTAATTTTTTTCAGCTTATAGATTTTCTAAATTTGTGCGTATAGTGTACTTTAGGAAAGATATTCTTAGTAGTCTTTTCCCCCTTCAATCCTTGTTTCTTAGCTAGCACATATTACAATCACTGAATTTTCAAACAAAGCTTCCAAAGCTTAGTTGGTCCTTTAGAGTTTAAGTGTATTTGACACTTTTGCCTTAGACTTATTCCCTAATACATTTGTCTACTGCCTCATTTATCTACATCATTCATGTTATTTACGATCGAAGAAAAGGTACCACACCTGTTTGTTCACCAGATGTTGTATGAAAAGATTTGGGAACTATTATGAAACCACAGGTGCCATTAGCTCAGGCCCTTTTTTTTTTTTCCTGAGGGAAAAGATTCACATGGGAAAGATCAACATGTAAAAATGGGAATTGTAATGCAAGACCAGAAATTGATCAAAATTAGCTTGGAATTTAAGAAGAGTGTGATGCAAAAGAGATGAGTAAGCGAAAAGACAACTGGGATTGGACTTTAAGTGAAGAAAAATTTTGATTCAGAGCATAGCTGAAAGGTTAGAAAAATAAGATAAGAAAATAATCTTTACATTTGCAGTGTTATTTACCTGATGCTTGTATACGAATGAGAGATACTTTGTTACCAGCGTAAGATGAGGTTTTGGATAGAGCTTTTAGCATATGGGTATAAAGAAACCTTTGAAAATAAAGTGTGTTACAGAAAAAGAAGAAATGAGATTTTGTAACAGTTTGCATAAGTGGATCTAGAAACAGGTTACAGAGATAAATGATTCTCTCTTTGTTATCTCTTGAGCCTATAGATTGGAGATTGCGAAGGATGTCAATACTTTCAGTAGTAACAGATGACAGGAGTTGGAAGAGTGGGAGAGTGAATGTACCTGAAAACAGAAGAGTAATTGAAGTTGATGTTACTGAGTGCAGTGCTTCTTAAGATGTCAAAGACAGGCAAAATTGGAGAGAGATGACTCAAGAGTGGGAAGATCGCTTTTCAATTTGGGGAGATCAGATCGTATAAAGAAAAAGTGAAATGGAAGCAGCAGGCTGAGAGTGGACTATTAGGTACTTAAAGTGAAAGAGAAAAGGAAGTAAGGGTTCTAGTGAAGGAGACAGAAGAGTAGAGAACTTAGAGTTGAAGAACAGTGGAAAAAAAAGACCTTAGATGTCAAAAGCAAAAATAATCTTAACAGAATAAAAGAGGGTGAAGTTATCTTGTTAATACTAGACTATTACTTGCTGCTCTTTAATGCTTGGTTAGATGTAAGTTCTGGAGGCACATACACTGTGCAGACTTCTGTGCTGAAACAGAGCTTAAACTCAAACCTTAAAACCTTTAAACCTTTAGCCTTGTCTTTGTAGTTAGAACCACAGATGCTTGCTTTCTAGGTCTCTCTGAGTTGAAGTTTTAGGAGACTGCTTGCTCTAATCTGATCCTTTATTTCTTCCCTGGCCTTTACCCTTTTGCAGGTGATTTGCTTATTTCGCCTGTCAGAAGTCTCTGTTATCCATTTAGGAACTGACCTTTTAAGGGTTTATAACTCGTCTGCATGGGAGTGGATTTAACGAAAGTGACACAGATTTTACCACTTGCACCATGCCCCTTTCTCTGCCACTGAATCAAATTTCAATCGTTTTCTGCAAAGCTTAATAGCATTAGAACTGTTCAAAGCATGGAAACATCAGTGTTCTTTAACAGGGACAAAACAGGACATCCTTTTTTAGCCAAACTCTGGTGCTAGAATGGTTGAACTCTTTGAATTAAATAGATTAATAAACAAGTAATGCTATTAATTCTACTCCAAACATTTCAGTATGCCAAAGTTAAAACCACTGAAAAGAGATTTATATCAGGAAAGTCATATATATGTGGCTGTATGAACCAAACCTGTAATAATTTTTGTTTTAAGTCTCTGAAGTCCATTGAAAGTCCCGAGAGGAAGTTGACTGGGGCAGTATTTTCAATAAGCTGAACCATTTGCTGTGTAAAGTCTTGGCTTTTATTAAAATCAGTTTAATGCTGTTATTAAACAATTCTTTCACAATCTCTTTTGAAACTATGAACATTTTAGAGTAATAACAGTGTGTGAAAATACAGCCTCGTTATTTGATAAAACAATACAGAATTCCTTCAAAGACTTATTGAAGTTTCTGTTCCTGAAATGACAGAGCTAAGTTGCTTTGAATCCTAGATGTAACTAGAACACAAATAACTTTGATGTTAAAAAAAAAAAAAAATCACAAGAGATTACAGATAAAATTAACATTGCTAGTATTAAGAGTTTTAGAGCCTTTTACCTCTTAGAATTCTAAAATTTGATGACATCAGACTAACCTAGTTTAGAAAATATTTGATGAACTTCCAAGAAAGGAGTTTAACTGTAATCCTAAACAAACTGCACTGGAAACATGGGCTAGAACCACTTTGGGATTAACATTTTATAAGTTTGCCACTTCGCTTGCAAAGAGTTACTGTATATTCAGATTCCATCCTTATACTATTCCTACACTGGATAAAATACCCCATACAAAAAAGAAAAAAAAGGGGGAGGGGGGAAGAAAAAATAAGTAGGCACATAATCAAGTTGCATGAATTTTGTTCTTTTATACAATAAATTAGAAGTATATTCACCTCAAATATTTTAGAGGTGGGCTAATATCCAGTATTTACTGCACTTTCCTTCATTTTTATATGAAAAGTAAGCAGCTTTTACAAGTTTTTTTATGTTTTGGAAAAGGAAGTTCGAGGAAATCGTCCAGTTCACCATGGTTATACAGCCTTTCATGTGTGAAAGTTGTGAGGAAGTTAAGAATCAACTATGAACCTGTCAAGTTATGCTACCAGACAAAAAGTTTGCTTCCTAACTCTTTGTAGAAATGAAAACTAAATATGACACCAGGAGTAATTTACCTCAAGGCAATTTAAGGTATATATTTACAGTGCATTAACATCTCTATGGCAGGTGCACTTCTACATTATGAAGGGTATCTGACAATCCTTCACGCCTGCAGAATAAACCTGCTTTGATAACTCATACTTTTTTGTATGAGCTTTTGCTGGGCTGTTAGAAGCATAGTCTTTGATTCTGTAGCATTTAAAGAATAGTGCTTGATCCTGCTTCATGAAAATCCATGGCTTCATATTGTTTACTTAGAAAGAAAGAAAAAGACGCCTTTAAAGTGGAGGATTTTACCTTCAAAAATAGTCCTATTTTCTCTGTTCCAATTCTAAGATGGGTGGCTGCATCAGTCCTTCATACTCTTTTCCTTTCTCTGTGTATTTCTGTACCTTGAAATTCCCATCCCCTTGTTAACCCTGTTTTCTTCCTGAAAAATAAATTTGAGAGAGGGAGAGACAAGTTTTGGTTCCAGAAAATTTAAGTCTTTCATTGCCTCTTTTCTTATTTAAAGTTCTAAATAATTCTGCTTTTGGTAAGCAACTGATTAGGATCTTTGCAGAAACCTTATTGTGTGTTATACTGCCCTCCATCATCGGAACTTAAGTCTTGGTCCCTTACATCCGTAATGATGGCAGTTACTAATCTTCTCAACAATACTTCTCAAGAAGTCAGGAAGAAGAAGGGAACTTTAAGTTACTGTGAACTTTAAAACAATTTCCAATTTTTTCTCCAAAAGTCTATGCTAATTCTATGTATATCAGATTTCAAGAAGATTGATAATAGATAGTGATTTTGGATATTTGTTTTTAACCTTATTTTACGGAAGAAGTCAGAGAGGAATAAGATATACTTTTTGAATGGCTGAGGTGGATAGAGAACTGGCTGAATGGCAGAGGGTTGTCGTCAGCGGCGCTGAGTCTAGTTGGAGGCTGGTAACTAGTGGTGTCCCCCAGGGATCAGTACTCAGCCCAGACTTGTTTAACTTCTTCATCAACGACCTGGATGAAGAGTCAGAATGTACCCTCAGCAAGTTTTCTGACGACACAAAACTGGGAGGAGTGGTAGATACACCAGAAGGCTGTGCTGCCGTTCAGCGTGACCTGGACAGGCTGGAAAGCTGGGCAGAGAGGAACCTGATGAGGTTCAACAAAGGCAAATGCAGGGTCCTGCACCTGGGGAGGAACAACCCCATGCACCAGTACAGGCTTGGGGCGGACCTGCTGGAGAGCAGCTGTGTGGAGAGAGACCTGGGTGTCCTGGTGGACGACAGGTTGACCATGAGCCAGCAGTGTGCCCTGGCTGCCAAGAAAGCTAATGGGATCCTGGGATGCATCAGGAGGAGTGTGGCCAGCAGGTCGAGGGAGGTTCTCCTTCCCCTCTACACTGCCCTAATGAGGCCTCATCTGGAGTACTGTGTCCAGTTCTGGGCTCCCCAGTTCAAGAAAGATGAGGAGCTACTGGAGAGAGTCCAGCAGAGGACTACGAGGATGGTAAGGGGACTGGAGCATCTCTCCTACGAGGAGAGGCTGAGTGAGCTGGGCTTGTTCAGCCTGAAGAAGAGAAGGCTGTGAGGGGACCTAATATATACTTACAAATATCTGAAGGGTGGGTGTCAGGAGGATGGGGCCAGACTCTTTTCAGTGGTGCCCAGCGACAGGACAAGGGGCAACGGGCACAAACTGAAGCAGAGGAAGTTCCGTCTGAACATGAGGAAGAACTTCTTCCCTCTGAGGGTGACGGAGCACTGGAACAGGCTGCCCAGGGAGGTTGTGGAGTCTCCTTCTCTGGAGATGTTCAAGACCCGCCTGGACAAGGTCCTGTGCAGCCTGCTGTAGGTGACCCTGCTTTGGCAGGAGGGTTGGACTAGATGACCCACAGAGGTCCCTTCCAACCCCTACCATTCTGTGATTCTGTAATGGTAAGGTTGGTTAGTCAGGAAAGGACCGAGGTTTTTCCTTCTTATTAACAGATAATGGTTAACTCGTATTTTATTGATGTGTGTGCAGTAGTGATTCTTTCACAATATGGTCATGTATTATGGGTTAGAGTTTTGTTCAGTGTAGCTTTCAGAAGAAAGTTATGTGCAACCACTTCTTAAAACCAATAATTATGATTGATTTATTCAGCATTTTACTAAGAGGTAAAACTAGAATTTTTTGTTAAAAGACTTTCTTAAAAATCAAGACTATTTTAGAATTCTGAACATATGTAAAACATGTTCTTGTTAGTATGATGAGGCTTTAGAATGTGGATTTTATTAGCTGAATATAATGCCATGAAAATGGAACTTGATTTTCTAATGATCTTGATAAATCGAAGTAATATCAGGTAGTTACCCCTCAGGTGAGAGCTTTATTCTACACTAATACATGTGTACAAAGTGAACCATTTAAAATACGGGTCTTTTGCATAGCTTTATACTAGCACACTTAACACCAGTGAAATGCCTTTTAGTAATGTTCTTCAGTACATTTTTTTTGCTGCAGAATAAAGCCCTGAATTTCTGCCCCAGTCTCTTGACATTGCTGCAGTTATCTACAGCACTTGTCTTGTGGCTGTGCATAAGAGGGCTCTGCAACCATTGTTGATATCTGCAGGAAGGAGTTCTGCTCGTATCAGTGGATTTATTAGGAATTACAGATGGGGTAGAAATTACTTTGAAGTGATTATACCATTTGTGCTATCACATACTGATTTTACAGTAAAACTAGGCCGCAAAACTGGAGGTGAGAGCACAATTTGTTTTACTGACCACTGTTAAAAACAGCATTTTCAAAGCTTTCAAGATGTTTCTGTTGTCATGCACTGGTCTATCTCAAAGAAATAAAGCCCCACTTGCTCTCTTGACTGCATAATAAATTGACTGATGTAGTTCACTTGGGGAGTTAAAAATGCATTGAAAATAATGGGGCATAACATTCTGGGGTTAACATTTATTCATAGATGATGCAATTAAATAAAACAGGCATTAACTTTAAGGTCAGTCAGTAAAGTAATAAAAGTGAATATTGTAATTGAATTATAATTGCTTCCCTTTGATACATGCAAGTTAAGTGAAATAGATGTCAGTGCTGCAAATTATAGTTCCCTTCCTAATTAATTTCTTAATTCTACATACAGTCATCCAGGCCCTGGACCTTGTTGTTGGTTTATCCACCCATCCGGCTTTCTTCACATCTAGTTTCTTGGAGGAAAAATCTGGAGGATGTGGTTAAATGGAATGCACTAAGGATTTTCAATATGTTGGGTTTTTTTAGTCTAAGTCATTTTAAGAATCTGAATCAATTTACTCCTTAGTTTAAAGAAAAACATTCCAAATAGAAGTATAGATCTATATTAACTGTTTTGTAAGTATGGTTATAGATACTCGTAACAGCAGTAGACATACAGCTTCATCTGTATGTGCATACCATTAGACATCGGAGATTTGGATTACTGGTTCTGCAAATTACAGGTTACGCTGGTTCTTGATGCCTTTAGCAGACAGTCTTTATTCACTCACAATACAAACCTGTTGGAAAGTAAAGGAAATAATATTTTTCAAAAGAAAGACAAGCTATCTGAAAATAGAATTCTCCTGAGAAACAGAAAATATACATTGCACTTCCACAGATTTTCATGTAGGTGTGCGATATTACTAAAAGGTTTACCATGTGTATACATAGGCAATTTATTTGTATTTTGTATACTGTTTGTTTAACAGTTTATTTTAACTTACTGTTATGTGTTCATTAGGGGGCAGAACAGTAGGTATATCCTTCTTAATATCAAAAAGGAGTTGTGAAAGAAATGATATGTTAGCGTGTCTAGTTCTTTTTCCCTTCTCATATGTTTGTAATGTATCCCTTGGTTTAAATTTAAAGGAAACCAATTTGTTTTTATCAAGGAGAGGAGTTGCTTTTCTTAGAAAAGTAATTATGTTAATGTAAATGTGTGAAATGGGTAGTGTAATATGGTACTTATTCATTTATTTTAAGAGAAAATGCTTTCTTAGCCTCACATCTGTCCCATTAAAATCCAGCACATAATGCTAAGCTGGTATAAGTAGGAAGACATCACCAGAATCATTGCAACTATTGAAATGAAATTAAGATGTTTCAAAATTATTTCCACAAGCATTAATTATCAGTGTCTTCCATCTAGCAACACACATTTTCAGTCTGATAATAAAGAGCAGTAAACCAGTACCAGAAAAGAGTAGAGTGAGGAAAAAAATCTCAGTCCTCTTTCATTTAAATTATTAAGCAGTTTTTAAATGTTCCCCTAGATAGTAAGGAATTTTTAATGTGCTTTAATGAAATATTTAAAAACTTTATTAATGTTTTGAGATCTCATTCTTTCTAACTTGTTTTAGTTTTACAGGAAGTTAAATATACCAGGATCATCACTGTAAAAATTAAAAGGCATGTCAGCTATTTGAACTCAGCATCGACTTTATATAATAGTATACCATACATTTATATAACAGCTTTCATCATCAATGATCAAAAGTGCTTTGCAAGGTACATACTTTGGAAATTGCTTCTAAATGGAGTAATTCTCGTGGCAACTCTTAAATGATACCCATTATTGTATAAAGCAGCAGAGTAGGAAAAAATAGACGAGTATTGCTATCAGTACAACAGTAATTAAGGGTAATAAGAAATGTGATCACTGAAATTTTTCCAGTGTTCCTTCACTTTCAGAAGTCATAATTGTTTTTTTTCTTATTTACTTCGTTTGTTAAGACCCCTTGACCACTTCGTCTCAAATCCAACTAGCGTGTTTATTTGGTTGAAGATGATGTCGGCTCTTGATACAGTTGTTTCTAGATGGTTTTTATCCCAGTACTGATTTCTGCCAATTATTTGATTTATTCCTGAGAAGTGACCATTTAACAGCCATGGGTTGGCAAAACTCAGAAAGTCAAAAAGCTAAAACAGGAACACAGAGGGTCGAGTTAAAGGAATTATCGAATGTTAATAGGCCTCACTTTTTTACCAAGAAAAATAAATCAAGATGTAGATATCGTACAGAATGTTTCTTGATGGATCAAAAAGTACAACATTAAAGACATTCTGTAAGTCTGAGTTTTCTTTATATCTCTATCCTTTTTAATTCTTACCTTTTTTCATGTGGGTCACACACAGAGAATGTGATTTAGCAAAAAAGTTTTTGTTATGCAAAACAGTCTGTGTCCCAGTAATTTGCAAAAACTATAAAAATTAACTTGTATTTTAATTTGGTAGGTGTCTACAAAGGTAACTTCTGACTTGGAGGTAATTTCTGTGTAGTATTTTTGTTACCGTGGACCCACATTTACTTCACTGGTTAGTGAAATTTCTGGGAAAGGTAAACAATAGCTTTTCCAGTTGACACACAGTAAAAAGGTAACTTGCCTTATTTTTCCACAAAAATGGAAACCAATTGCCCAGAGGGGAGAAGAGAAAATTCTGAATAAATGTGTTTTCTTTAGGATAGAAATTGTCTTAGATAAAATGGGACTAGTTTCTAAGGGAGACATCCTATATTTAAAAAAACAAAAAAATCCTTGCCTGATGTCATGGCAGTACTTTATCAAAAATACTTATACTTTTTTTTTTTTTTTAAGGTTTACATCCAGATAAACATTTAGGAAAAACTCTGGATCAAATGGAGCCTTATCTTTTGGAGGTGAGTATTACTTAAATGATACTCATACAGGTAAAATTAAAAAATAAAAAGTAACATAGGCGTAAGTTCAGTAAAATTAACTTAATCAGAAATTACTGAGTTTTACCTCCAGAAATTAGGTGCTAACCCAAGACTTTTCTTTGTGTGTAGAATATAAGCCTCTGATAGTCACTTTCAATATGAAAAAAAGTATTTCTGGAGGTAGTTCACAAATGGTGCCAGCGACTTTAAAACAAGCTAAAGGCTGGAAACCTCAAGGGAACACTAACTCGTATGTCAGTATAATAAAGCTAAATAATTGCATGCAAGTTAGAGACTTTCACAGCAAGGAATGGTAGTGGCAAAATCATAGGTGATACAAAACTTCCCCACAGATAGCCCAGTCTGAAGGTTTCCTACCATTTTTTACACAGTCAGATTGCATAAAGTGGGGCCTTTCAGAAATGGAAGAAGAGTTTCTTTCCAGAGGATCTACTTAATTCTGTGCAAAGGGTTATGTTCCTCAAAGCAGGAAAATGCTTGTAGGCAGAGCTAATAGATTTACTTAAAGAAAAAAATAAGGGGGAAAAAAAATCCACCAGATTTTGTACACAAGTGTTCTTTGAGTTTGAGGTAGAAGCATCAAACATCAAGCTAAGTACAGTTTAAGAGTAGCAGCTATGCAAGTGTGTTTACATGTATTGTCTATGACAAAGACAGTTTACCACAGTTCCTTGTCCTCGAGTCTGTTAAAAAACCACAAATTGCATGTTTGGCTATTAAGAGAGTCTTGCTGTAACTTTTATCAGTGTAAGCTGTCTACATTTGCAGAAAATGATCTCCTAAAAATACTTTTTGTTGTTAATCTGCGTAGTTGCATTTCAGCCTAGCTTTGTAAGCAGTTTTTCTGGAACAATTTACGGCATGACAAATTTGCAGAACAGAAAGTAAAAGTAACCAGAACTTGTTAGGAACTTTAAAAATCTCTTTTGCTGCTGAAAGATAGCGAAGTTAAATAGGAATTGTGTCTTGAGTTTTACTTCATTTTGTGAGTCATATATGTGACTGGAGAGAAGAGGATAGATAATTGGTACTTGGCAAAGCTGAAGAGGAAGAATGAAGGTCAATAATGTTCAGATAGTCTCACTTGAAGAGATTGTTGTTGGCCTGTTCTTAGCTGGAAGTTTGTTACTTCTGCTTCAGAGCTGGAGAATCTGCCCAGAAACCTTTTCCCTGCCCACCGATATGAACTAGTTGATGTAAAAATCCCCTTTATTAGCTCTTTTTGTAAGTCTTGCTTCACTTGCATCTTTAGATCATCTCAACTACTACAATTCAAGAATGCCAGGAGATGGGAAGGAGAGGTGTTTTCTCCTGCTCCAGAAAAAGGGAAAGAAGGGAAGTAGGGAAACAAATATCTTCCTAATAACATGTAGTATGGATTAAAAAGCAATGGCAGAGATATACAGTAGGAGTGCACAAAAATAAGCATACACTAACAAGACATTAAATGTTTGTTCATACTTTGTCATTAGCAGATGTTTTATTTCATGGGGTGGTAATAGAGGTAGACTTAAAACAGTAAATAGTTGCTAAATCTAGGGACATCTGTAAGATCCAAGAATGGTTAGAAGAGGGAGGGGATTGATCCTTTCTGAAAAGTACAGATTGGATTTCAACAGGAGAAGGAAGCAAGAGAGAATGAAATCACCACTTCAAGCATCAGTGAGCTTTTGGACTAGGCAATATAATCTAACTGAGCACTGAGCTGGCTTTGAATGGGAAGCTGTATTAATGTGGCTGTTTGGCTCAGCTGATAAGGCACTGAGAACCAGAGCCCGCAAGTGTCAGTTCACCCCTTGTGAACAGTCTGCTTCCAGGAGCTGGACTGCTGAGGTGGCATTGAGCTGCGTGCACGTGCTAGACTGGAGTCTTCATGGCACTCCACGTCTGTGTCGTAGGCCTGCTCTGACACTGGAGTGCTGTATAGTGCGAGAGAGTAACACTAGTGTGGAAAAGCAGTTTTACTGACATGTGAAGTCACGTTCTGTGTGTACTTAGGAATGGCTTCTGGTTGATCAGTTCTCAGAAAGGTTGTTTGGAAGATCTTTGGAGTCACGGGTAAATAACATGTAGTTTAAGACTACAATAAACATTTAAGTGTTCCTCCTCCAATTTGCTGCTGCAGATCACTTAAGCAATGTTTCTGTTTGTCAGAGCTGTTCCTTTAAAATCTTTGTAAGTGACAGTTAAGGAAGGATAAAACTTTGTAATCACCTACGTTTGCAGAAAGCTTCTGTGACCAAAATTCAGGTTGCAGCTTTGGTGGGGCTGTGGATGGTTAGCTGCTCACCTCAGATGAGTCAGTAGTCTTGAATTTCTTTGAAACAGTAGCAGCATTATTGTAATTTTAGCTATGTTAATAGGGTATGATTAAATTAAGGCTTAAGAAATATTATTCTCCATTTGATTTTGTGTCATTCATTCATTTTTAAAAAGAAAATTATAAACTTAGAAATCCGAAAGTACTTGGTATTTTGGGGAATGAAATTTATTCTTCCTGAAGTTTGGTGGATGAAGTGAAGTGATTCTGACTTACTTGGTTTCACTGAAATTCTTACTGTCATGGTTTAATCCTTCTCAAAACTCATGTTTGCAGGTTTTATCTTCTATTGATACAGCAATAAACAGAGCAATGACTGCATAGCTTAAGGTGTAGAACTAGGAGGGCATTCTGACCCTACTTGGAAATGGTTGTCAGGCCATTGCAGAGGAGACCGCACTGATATTTGTTCTTGTAGCTGTTTCTTATGCATATGCATTCTATGAAAGTCAAAGTCAGTACAAGTAAATTGTTTTTACTGGATGCTTAGTTGGCTTTAAGGCCTAATAAAACCAAATCATTAACTGTAAACTGAAGATAAATGGTTAGGTTTATGAGGTGAAAAATACTCTCTTGCAATCCAATGAAGTCTTCAACATCAGAAGTTCTGGCAGACAGAATGTGAGAGCAAGGAGTTCACAGTTTTCAGTAAGGAGGAAAGACAAAATTTAATATTCTGACCATACCAAAGCTAACGCCATGATAAACTCATTTCTAACATTGCACATCCCCAAAATGACCACAGATTTATACTCTTGTATCTTTGATTTGTGTTGTATTATCTAACCAGTATTTTCAAATTTTACAACAAATTCCTTGAAATTTGTTGTTCATGTTGTTTTTTTACCAATCTATGCGTTTTCCTATTCTTGCGGGGTTCTCTTTTGAATTCTCTATTGACGTCTAATATTCTTTACCTAGTTGTTTATTCAGCTAGGTACAGGATTTTTCATGACAGCATTTTCACTAGTGTGGTGTGCAAGTCTGTGAGATTTTTTGGCAGTTCTGTTTAAAATTAATTAAATATTGCTATCAGTGTTCTTCAGTTTTGTTCAAAACCCATTTATATCTTAGTTCAGTGCCCAGAAAAATGACAGTGTTTAATGTAAGAAGGTTTTGGTATTGAACCACAACATTTGGGATTGGTAGGAAATATCCTGATTTACATTTTAGCATGTATTCACAAAGTTCAACTTCTCTTATATTACAGATCAGGAATTAGGACCTTACTTACTTCTTTTTATACTAAACATTTACCTTAAAGAAGCAGCAATGAAATCAAAATCAACTTGTGTTACGGTAGTGTGCCTATTATAATTTGTCTTTTGGATGTACAAGAAATAAGCATAAAGTAACAATTTTCTTGTTCGAAAAATCTCTTCTTATAGAATCATAGAATCATAGAAAGTTTTGGGTTGGAAGGGACCCCAAGAGGTCATCTAGTCCAACCCCCCCGCAGCGAGCAGGGACACCACTAACTAGATCAGGTTGCTCAGAGCCCTGTCCAACCTGATGTTGAATGTTTCCAGGGATGGGGCCTCCACTACCTCTCTGGGCAACCCGTTCCAGTGTTTCACCACCCTCATTGTGAAGAATTTCTTCCTTATATCCAGCCTAAACCTACCCTGTTTTAGTTTAAAACCATTACCCCTCGTCCTCTCACTGCTGTCTCTACTAAAAAGATTGTCCCCATCTTTCCTATAGGCTCCCTTTAAGTACTGAAAGGCTGCAATCAGGTCTCCCTGCAGCCTTCTCTTCTCCAGGCTGAACAAGCCCAACTCTCTCAGCCTGTCCTCATAGGAGAGGTGCCCCAGCCCTCGGATCATTTTTGTAGCCCTCCTTTGGACCCACTCCAACAGTTCCATGTCCTTCTTGTGCTGAGGGCTCCAGAGCTGAATGCAGTACTCCAGGTGAGGTCTCACCAGAGCAGAGCAGAGGGGCAGAATCACCTCTCCCGACCTGCTGGCCACGCTTCTCTTGATGCGGCCCAGGATATGGTTGGCCCTCTGGGCTGCCAGCGCACCTTGCCGGCTCATGTCCAACCTTTCGTCTATCAGTACCCCCAAGTCCCTCTCAGCAGGGCTGCTCTCGATCCTTTCATCCCCCAGCCTGTATTGATAGCGGGGATTACCCTGACCCAGGTGTAGGACCTTGCACTTGGCCTTGTTGAACCTCATGAGGTTCACACAGGCCCACCTCTCCAGCTTGTCCAGGTCCCTCTGGATGGCATCCCGTCCTTCTGGTGTCTCGACCGTACCACTCAGCTTGGTGTCATCTGCAAACTTGCTGAGGGTACACTCGATGTCGCTGTCCATGTCATTGATAAATATATTGAACAGCACCGGTCCCAGTACGGACCCCTGAGGGACTCCACTCGTCACTGGTCTCCATCTGAACATTGAGCCGTTGACCACTAACCTTTGGCTGCGACCATCCAACCAATTCCTTATCCACTGAACGGCCCACCCATCAAATCCATGGCTCTCCAATTTAGAGAGAAGGATGTTGTGGGGGACCGTGTCAAAGGCTTTACAAAAAAACAGATAGATGACGTCCATTGGTTTTCCCTTGTCCACCCTTGTTGTTACACCATCATAGAAAGCCACTAGGTTGGTGAGGCAGGACTTGCCCTTGGTGAAGCCATGCTGGGTGTTGTGGCATTATGAGTGTCAACGTTAATTGAAAAAA
The DNA here is from genome assembly GCF_030867145.1 of Opisthocomus hoazin. Lineage (NCBI taxonomy): Eukaryota > Metazoa > Chordata > Aves > Opisthocomiformes > Opisthocomidae > Opisthocomus > Opisthocomus hoazin. The sequence goes on from NC_134420.1 coordinate 40,360,880, forward strand.
AATCCCACAAAAACTAAACCCATAACCCAGCCCTGATTTCATCCACTGAATTATTTAACTTCAGAAAAATACAGTCACCTAAATTTTCAGTCTTCCGATTTACTGTAGTTTATGTGTGCAATAGAAATGATAATAATTACTGACATAAAGTTGAGATGATTTTGCTGCTGTAGCAGCAGAAAAATGGTGGAGTATTTAGTGGGAAAAACTTCGATTTAACTTTGCAATTTTTTCTGACTTTACATACCGAAGTTTGAACTTACGACTACAATGGTGATCTACAACCCATACTTTTATCAGGGGTGAATTTTACTGGCTGAGGACATGTGCATTGTGAGAAGGAAAGTTCTTGAATTATTACTTTTTTCTGAATGATAGGTCTTTGATTAATTATTGACGAATGGCTGCTACCTAATTGCTACATTATGAAATTGGTGGTATGTCACATTGTTTCCTACATACCAGGAACCCAAGCTTTTTACCCTGAAGAATTTGTTGGCAACTTGGTGAATCTCAGGGGCTGTTTACACTCCTTGGAATTTATGAATAGAATGGTAAATGCATATTATGGTAATATTGGCTGTACTCCTGCCTCTGCTAACAGACAATAAGAAAATGTTTAGCCATTTGTATGCTTGCCTTAGCAGTTGATGAGTACTTCTTGGTAAAGAACATTTTAGTAATTATAGAGAATTTACTAAGTGTTGCAGTTTCTGTCTGGGAACAAAGTCTTCACTTGAAAAAGGAAGCACTTGAATTCATATCTTTTATCTTTGATTACTAAAATTAAATGAGAAAGTCAGCTTGAATCCTTGTGTTTCGTTCCCAGGGTAGGAATAGACTGTTCTTCAGGTAATGTTTGGGCTGATTTTTTGTATATGTTGTGTCTCATTGTGTATTTGAGTTAAGATTAGTTTTTCATTGTATTTCTTTTGGATTTTGAATTAGATTTGCATGTTTACTGAAGTGTAATTTGTAAATTTGCTGTATTCTGGCTCATCTGAACTAGAAAGCAGATATCATAAAATTTAGATTAAAGTCTAAGATGTCATATTGTTATGAATATAATATCTAACTTGCAAAACAAAATAATTGGTCTTCAGAAAAATGTTAATACTCTAAATGACTGAAAGGCAAAGTTCTGGGGTCATTGATGACATTTTAAAAATATTGCTGACTTTGTTAAATGAACATTAAGGATGTGTTCTATGAGCTGATGAATATCCTCAGTTCCTTTTGACATTAGTTGGAACTGAAAATGCTTTAGCACCTTGTGTAATTGGTGTCAAGAATGATCTTGAAGCCAGTGACACTGAAAATGAGGATTTCCCACAACAAAGATACAAAATAGTCTCACATCTTTGGAGTATTCGATGCTAATTGTCAATAATTATTCTAGGCACTGGTAGTTACAAGCAGAGCTACCAATTTTGAAAGTGACTTGTAAATAGTCACGCCTTGTATTCGCTGTGGAAAGGTTACAATTAGAAAAATCTTTTCTGTTTTTCTCTCTTTCATATTTTTAATAGTTTTGTTTAGGTTTTCTTGCAGTGGAAGCTACAATGAGAGGAAGAATAAAAGGTTTTGACTAACTGTTTTATAGGTTGTCCATTCTTGTTGCATCAACATTAATTATTGTTGATGTATTTGTCCTATAGAAACCTTGTTGCTATTGTTGACAGATGGAGTTCTCTTTTATGTCAGGAGTGTAATTTTTTCATGAGCACTTGATTAAAGGTTTTCTTCTACTCCTTTTCTTTAAAAGAAAATGTGAAAGGAAAACTGAGAAATCTCTCTCATAAGACACTGAAAAATTATTTAATATATGTTCCAAAAGATATTTAGATTTTACACCACCAGACAACTAAAAGGTTATATAGTGCATTACCAAGGTACGGTTTTCTCAAAGCATTTGTACTTTTCTCCAAAATAAAGACTGAAGAGGATTCAGGCCTTTTGTGTAATTAACTGAATTTTAGATTTAAAATGTGGTCTTCGATTTTATGAAGACATTCAAATTCCATGTATTTCTTCTTTCACACCTAATTTTGATTTTTGTTTTCAGATGAGATGATAGCTGAAGTTGTAAACACTCTTTGAAGTTTTGAAATAAAACACTTTGAAACAGAACTGTAACACAAACCATACATTCAGCTTCAACAATAAAAAAACTGCATCATTTGAATATATCAGATAGACTTGCTGTACAAATATTCTGGTAATCATATAAAAAGTTGTGCCTAAAACGTGTAAATAACTCAGTCTCATGCTTACCTAAAAACATACAAGCAACAGACTTGGAATTATTTTTTAGCCCCCAGACAGACTTTTTCTAACTGTGTCCTATGTGTTGTGGAGAATTGCATTGCTACTTTGACTGCAGAAGCATCATGGGTGGGCATCTGTTCCTCTAAGGGAAAGCCTAAGGAGGTTAAGTAAATATTCCCAGTGGTAACATTGGTGTTAGCAATGGAGTTAAGGACTGCAGTTCAGCTTCTCGTGAACTGCTTGAAGCAGAATGTTGATGCTTGCTTAAGGTGAAAAAGCGTGGACAGGACTTGGCTTGAAGCAGTTGGTGCTGGAACACTTCAGAAGGTGGTATAATCTGCTGATGAGGAGACAAATTTCTCCTGAAGAAGAAGGGAGACCATGCTCAGGCGTGGTACAGGTGCTTGATTACTACCTAGCAATACAGTATATTAATACAGAATTGCACTGAACTATTCAGCAGTTGTGTGCCTCTTACTCCAGCAAAAGAACTTTGGTTCCTGCTCCACAGCTGCTCATTTATAAACCAGGGAATAATTAAGATAGTCACGTCTCTTATTTTGAATGTATTGGTTTATATGTTTTAGTGGGATAGCCAGACCTTCAGGAATATTCTTAAATATATATGTTGATTTAGAAAGTATATTCAGTACAATTTGTCAAGTAAACAGCATGTTGGTACCTCATTAGATCTTGCTTTAGCTTTTTGCTTTTGACATGGAAGACACTCCTTGGTTCTATTTGTTAGAATTTTTTGAAAGAATGGATATTTACCAAAATATAGATGGCAGTTGTTCAATCTGTTGCCAGAAATTGTGTTCATTGTATACTGCTATGTGAAGTGCTACTTCTTGTGTTGATTTACAGTACAAGTTTCTCACAGATCTGTACTATCTACACTAAAGATAGACAGACAAATACGCGAGTCTGAACAACCTGTCATGTCCACTGAGGAAGAAGGACTAGGTATTCATTCATTTATCTGAATGTTACAGTGATGGTTCTACTTATATTATAACACATGGGTTATTTTTAGATTATTATAATATGCATATGGAGAAATCAAGAACTTTCTGTATGTTATTTGGTTTTTTTCAACCTTTTAGTGGGTAGTCTTTCAGAAAGCATACACTGAAATTTTCAGAAAAATATATTTAATAGACAGCTTTAATGTAATATGTATTTTAATTTCCCTTTTGTGCTAGCTTTCTGAGAAATATGGAGTCCATGTTTGTGGAGAAGGTGGAGAATATGAAACATTCACTCTGGACTGCCCTCTATTTAAGAAGAGAATAGTCATGTAAGGAACGGTTTCTTTCATTTCCTTATATTACAGCAATGGGAACACGTGCACATTTAGCTTGAGGCAACTTTTGTTGGCAGAGGTAAAACATGTCTTCTAGTTCACAAACACTCACTTTGTTTAACACTGGCAAAGTCCTCTGAAAACCTAAATCAATACCTGACAAGACGAGGCCTTCATAGTGGGCTATAAACTTTTTAGACATTTGCACTTTCGTTTACTTGCTGATTATGGCCTGCAGTAAAACTGGTACCTACACACTGACACTTTTATCCTTTCATGAAGTGCAAATTGCCTGTAATATTTATCTTTCATTATAGCTACATTTGATAAACTGCCACATCAATAGCCTGTGGGTTCCATTAACTGTGTGTACGTGTGTGTGTGTGTGTGTGTGTGTGTGTGTGTGTTTTAAGTTTAGCAGCTTAGAATGATAACGATAAGCATTTTTCTCCAATTACTAGAGAATATTTTAAACACAAACTTTGCATGACTCCATCTCATTTACACTGAGTAGTTTATGCCTTTGACATAAATTGCTAAAGTCTGTGTATTGGGATATGGAAAATATTTGTGTCTTGATGAGAGTTTCTTATTAGTCTGTTAAATAGCTAAGCCTACTTGCTTCAAGTGAGATGTTTTGGCTGCTGTTCCTTTTCTTAGCCAAGTAAACATGCTAGTAATCATGTATTGGTGATGCTCAGTCATGTTAGGGAGGGTCAAGATTATAGAGCATATAGACATGATTAAGGCTTTCATGGTGAAGGGTGATTTGTTTAATTTTTCTGTAAGACTGAAATCTGTCCATGTAAGGAACAGAGAACCAAGAACTGTTAACTCAGTTTCATTGCATGGCATTTGGGAGAGGAGGAGCAGTAGACAAACTGATAAAAGGGGTGGCAGCTACTCTGGCAGATGTCTTTTGAGCTATTGGTTGACTGGAAGATATGTCCTCTGGAGTAAACTGAAAAACTGGAAAATTTGAACCTGGACATAGCTCCATGCATGAAAACTATAGAATTCTTTAGGAAGAAGAAGATTCAGAAAGTAACAATGTGGAATTTTTAAACTGGATTTAAGTTTATAGATGGAATTATAAATGTATGGGCTGGGAAGTGAGACTTGGAGAAGATTCTCTGAGGGGAACCAGGTGCTAGGTAGAAGATGTAGGTTGTGAGCCAACCTGCTGACTAGTAGGAGTTGGAAAGTTAAGCAGGAAGTTAGAATAAAATATGTATTGGGTACCTCTTAACAAAAATAAACCTGAGGAGAAGGGACAAAATTCCTCAATATGCCCTCAGATAGAATCAGTTCAGTCTCTTCTAGCAAAGAGAAAAATATTGTGAAATTGTTGCTGGAGCACAATTTATTTTTGCATTTAAAGTCTGATGTGATTGCTATTAAACTGACAAATTCTTATCAATTCCAGTAGGTGTCAGAGGCAGAATTTTGTGAAGCTTTGTCATTTAAAGTAATACTACCCACTACCAGATAAATGTGGCCGATTCAGTGTTTATATTGCAATACTTGCAATAAAAAGTATACTTTAGAAGAAGGTTAGCTATCTTTGAACTGAGAAATTAAATGCACTTGTATCAGTTTTTTGCACTTAAATGTCTTTGGCTGATTATTTACATTCTTTCTATTTATTTTGAGGCTTCTTATGTTACAGATTAAATCTGGGAGTTTATTGTAATAGGATGCATAATTTCCCAGTGCTCCTTTGCATTGATACAACAGGTTGGAGAAAACTATGACAAATCTCATGAGAAACTCTTGGTGGGGTTGTTTTGGGGTTTTTTTTGCATAGATTTTGAGGAACACTTTTAGGAAAGTACATTGTGCTCTTGGTTTGGGATCAACCAAATACCAGTTTAAGTAGAAATATGTTGTAATATATTGTAAAAGTATTTCTGGCTATCAGTGGTTTAATGACTCTCCAGGCAACTAGGAAAAGCTAAAAAACAGATGATCTGGCTGAGTTGTCTTTATTTCTACGGGTGACACTCCAAATAATAATAAGAGTTAACAATAAATGCACAAAAAAGACAGGAAAAGATAAATATATAAAGCAGTGGGTATTTAATAATAAATATAAGGCACAGCAGACTGTTAAACAGTTAACTAGTTCTGAATGCACATTTCTGTAGTGGAAACTGGATAGCTACACTGATGTTGTATGTCTCTGGCTTGATAACCCTGCTTAGCTCTTACAGTATTCATGTTGTAATGACGTGCTTTATGAGGGGCCATTCATGTGATATCTGTTACTTTTTGAACTTCTAAAGAAAAATATTTTGTAGTTTCTGCTTATTGTGAATCGAAATGTGACAGATTGTGTCTGTAAAAACGAAAACTAAAATTAACTAATTTGAGTCAGCACACAGGAAGTTTATCATTGTCACCAACACATTTGGCATTAAAAAGTTGTGTCTAGTAGTCTTCAATATCAGATGCAAGATGGTCGAATCAGTTTCTCAGCGTGGAATATTGTATGTTGTTAATACATCAAGAACTAATCCCTGGAGCATTTGTCAAGAATGGACTTTTATAAAATCTCCTGTTGATGAAATTAAGATTGCTTTACGTATTAGTCTCTAGAATGTAAAACATAATGTCATTTATACTTTCATAGACTACGGCTTACTGAATCTCTCAGTACTGGTCTGGAAGTGTAGTTTACTCCTTTTGAAAATTGAAAATTAGTGAAGATAATGTGATGTTGGACAATATGATTTTATATGGCAAACTATTTCTTAACTGATATAAAAACTAAATAAGAAATTAATAAATTTTCAGTGAGTTACCTTGGAGTCTGTGTTATATGGTGACTAAGTATTGTATATGTGTAAAATTATATACTAATATTTGACGCTAATAATTCTGTGTTTCAGAGATTCAGCCAAGGTGATTGTGCATTCGGCCGATGCATTTGCACCTGTGGCCTACCTTCATTTTTTAAAATTACACCTGGAGAATAAGGCAAGTAGATTGCAAATGTCATCTTCCTTTAAAGCTACATGCATGCTTTCTGTTTTTATGTTGCTTTATCACAGTTTGGAGTGAAGCTACATATTCTTGTGGGGGTGTACTTTCAAATAACAATGTACATAATTAGTTGAATTTTAGAACCTACCATAAGGAGAAACTCAACACAAGTGCTACCTTGTGTCAAATGAAGGATTGGAGGTAGTATGTTTGTGTAGCATTTTTCAGCTTGAAACCTCACGGTGCTCAGCTGACATGGTTCAGTCAAGCACATGTGTAACCTGTGTAGTACAGCTAGCCACACTGTGGAACGCAGCTGTGTTAGGGAACTGTATGAACAGTGTTGATTTGCTGGGAGGTGGCATCTCTTTTCGCTGCTTCTGATGTAAAGTAGATGATTTGAAAACTGACCTGCAAGTGCTCAATTTTTAAATGTACTGGGTTTTGTTTTGTCTTTTCCATACAAAAGACACATCTATTGAATGACTTCAGTACACATAGAGGAGAGATTATCTTGGTCAGAGGTCTTAAGGGAATCATTAGTAGTTCACTGGGATTCTTTCTCTTAGTTTACGATTCCATAGAAACAGCAGAAAAGGAACTCTAGTAGTTTAAGTATTGCAGGCTTTTGTGTGAGCAGAGCTAAGAAGGTCAAAACAAGTTATTTTTCTTAGTATTTGTCAGTGCTTTTCTATTTTTCTTTGAATTATTCTGTGGGTAAAATGATTTTTTTTTTCTCCTGAACATCTATAAGTGTTAATATTTTGTTGAAGGGTGTCTCATGATCTTCCTGCTACTGTTGCAGTCAACTTTTAATGGTCTTCCTACTTCTTTCTACACTTTGAAGACCACTGAATGTCTTCTAGGTGCAGGGATTGTTATAGAACATTATTATATTTGTATTTTACATTTCATGTCTCTTGAGCAATTACATTTCTTGAATTTCTTTCAACAGATCATGGCTTTTTTTTCCCCTCTATTTTTTAATTTTGTTGTTCCAAACAGATAAGATACCTGTACATTTTACTTCCATGGTGGCCTCATTCTTGCCATGGAAAGTAAACTGTATTTCAACCTTTCAATTTCTAGTTTGGGATTTCTTTCAAAAATAAAACATTAAATATTTGTGTGGGAGACTGTGAAAAGGATATCAACTAACTATGCGAAACAAAACCAAATAAGCTGAATAAAGGAAAATTTGGGAGCGAGGCATGGTGAGGAAGAGTGATAATATATTAATATTTCTTTGAGGGCACTGACTTTATTGCTTATGGCAAACTTGATTCTAAAATGCACCATACATCACTACAATGTGACAGGCTAGGGAAAATGAAAAACACAAAGCTTTACATAAATCAGACAAAATTCATACTAAAATGCATAACATTTTATGTAAGAATCAAGATTTTACTTTTATCTGTTCAGAAGCTCTTTTCCCCTTCTTATGTAGATGTTTTGGATTTGGATAAAGCCTCACAGTTTCAAGCAGTTTTGTAGTAAATCATATTTCAAATTCATCATAGACAAATCTGTCACACTCTCAAAGGGGTGAAGTTTACAGAGGCTTGTCCTGGATTTTGGTATATAAACTAATGTCTTGTAGACTTAAAAGGAAAGCAATCTATTTTCTGCAGTGGTTGTCTCATATGGAAACATGTTAGAATCTTTTGGATATAGGTTATCTTATGCCACAGTAAAATAAGCTAGTGTTTTAGAAGGTACGAATATGGACAACCAGTCAGTCTTTAATAACTAGTTACTAAGTTAGCATGGTTTAACTGCATATTTAGAGAGGTGGCTGCAAGATTGGTATGCCTGTAGTACTGTACTGTTTGTCACTGTTTATTGCTTACCAGCCGTACAGAAAAATTTAAATATCAGTTAGTAATTCACCACTTGAAAGCCAATCCTACAATAACAAATCACTGCAGGGAAAAACTGCTTTAGAAGGAAAACTAATTTTACTTTCAGGCTTTCAAGGGTTTACTGAAAAACGGGCAAAAAATACTCCATTATGAACAATGTATAGAAGTAGGCACTTACGTAAGCACTATGTGAAAACTATTAATAGACTGCACAGTGATATGTAATTCTAATAAGTATTATGACATCAGTTTTGTTATAATTTCAACAGATATACATATTTTTAACTTTTATTGTCAATTTGTTTCATCTCAGTTACGTGCCACAGGTGTTAATTTTACATTCTTTGAATTTACTTTTATAATCATTATGCAATAGTAGCTAGTGTACCTTGGTCACTGCTGTCCTTCCTCCTCTACATTTTCTTTAGCTAAATCTCTTCATGTTGAACTACAAAGCCTGCATAGAAATTTGTTTTAGATTGTTTCTGGCAGCAAAATGAGCCCTTGTGCCTGGGGGAAAGTAACGTTTTACTCATTGTTCTGGTTTAATACATTACGGTGCAACTTCAAGATGTGTTTTTTGCATAATAATTGAAGCTTTTTTTTAAACACACCCTCTTTTCTTTCATTACTAGTGATACAGAAAAGCCTAAAGAGATAAATAAATGCAACACTTTATTATGAAAGCCTTGTTAAAAGTTTCACAGATGTATCTTAAGATGACTTTCTTGTAGGCGTTTCACAAAAACATTAAGAATAAATAGCAATGCTAATAAAACACTAGTGCTCAAAATTTAGGAATGCTTTATTTACTTCATTGTAAAAAACAAGGTCACCACTGTGATGTACATAATACAGGCACCTAGGATCATTGATATTTTACTTTGCCAATAAGACTGTCAGTTTGTACATTTAAAATGTAAGATGTTTTTTGTTGAGGAGGTGGCATTTTCTGAAGTGTACTCCAGAATCTTTAGATCAAGTGTATCAGCTTTTGTATTCAATACAAATTTAATTCTGAATATTTTCAATTAGGAACAAATACAACTGTGAAACATTTTTTTTACTATGACAGCACAATGAACTTGCAAAATATTTTTATTTTGCCCATATTATACTATTCTGTTACTCTGTTGTGTTGGCTTTTGAATGATCAGAAACAGGAATTAAAACTGTTGGAGCTTCCACTGATGTGAACATAACTTCTGATGACAGTAGTGAACATATTAGCTATCATTCGTGCTTTAAGATTTGCTCTTTCCCACATTTAATAATGAATACTTTGTTCCTGGAGTTCTACTGGGTAGCAGCACACATACATCAGAGAATACAAGCTGTGAAACTGCAGCCCGTTAGGTCAGGGAAAATCCAGAATTAGAGGGAGTCATGTAGTTTGGTTTCTACACTTGGCAGAAGGAAGGAGCCTGTTTGCCTGTGACAGATACAGGAATCATGCCTGCTGCTGCTCTTTCTTGTAGCATACGGTTGCATTGTATTTACCTATCATAAACTGATAGTGTGAGGCTTATTTGTTTTCCTGTTTGTAAAAGATTTTGACCTATTTGGGTGGAACACAAGTGCAAGCAGGTATGCACCTCTTAAACATCAGCAAATCTATTTCACAAGTCAATGTGGAGATGATTTTGAAAACAATTGTAAAAGTTAGAAAAGGTTTTTGGAAGGTATTTACATGGCTTGTGTACTAAAGGAGCACAATCCTGCAGGTTAGATTTGATTTAACTTCATAGCCTATTTCTGTCCAGTTCCTTCTGGCCTGAATTATTTTACTTACCATCCATTTAGGACTTTTAGGTGCAGAATTAGACATTTTAAGTGACGTTAAGGGGAACAGGAAGGGACTTCAAGTTGCAAAATGTGTTTTGCTAGTGATATTATGGGTGGCATTTTTTGATTACTTTGTCATCATTCAGTGATACTTCTAGGTAACCTTTAGTTTTCCTTCTGCATCATAAGAATACGGATAACCCTTGTAGTTATGTTTTCAAAACATAACAAATACTGCAATTTTTTTTTTACATTGATTTATTTCAAACACTAAGACAATAAATAATTTTCTTTCCTACTCCGTTTGATTGCAGATTCAGTCCGATTCTCTGAGAAAAGAGAATTTTTTGTTCTCTTTTGGTAATGAAGGGACTTTATTTCAAAGTCTTCCAGAGTAAAGGACTTTCTTTCCTGTGTGTCTGTGTATTGTACTTGAAGTACTGCAAGGAGATATATGTAGTCTCTCGCATTATGTTTATTTCAAGGAGTTCTGTTATCAAGGCACACCACAAAGAATAAAGATATTATCATAGTCTTTCCGTATTTCTTCTGAGCTCTCTGCCCCACTGTATTCTCAGTGCTGCTCAGTGGGAGAACTATCAGTTTTGGAACTGTGTTGTGATAGGTTTTTATACCAGTTTCGGTAGTGGTGAATGTAAGCTTTTTAAGAAGGCAATCTGTTGTTTTCATAAAAGACCACTGCATGGAATTTCAGCTATATCAGTCAAAGTCCTAGCTCCAAGGCTTTTTCAACAGGAGAATTTGGATCTTGGAACACTCGTGCATTTGCTTAGCTTCATTCTGAGCACACTTGCATCACTGACATGAGTTATGTGAATATAGTTAAGCATATGCATGCATGCAGGCTCTGATCCAAAATTAGGCTGGTATCACAATCTACGGTGGGTGTGGGAGAAACAGTGTAACAAATGGGAAAATATATTGCGTCTGTGAAGTAACGTGAAAATGTTATGTGATAAAATAGGTTCTGTAAGATTTAATTAAAATGTCATTATAGCAAGCTTGATTTTTTGTTTTTAAACTGATGAGAGTATTATTCAGGGAAAGTTAGTCTGTTTGTGGCAGTCTATAACTTTAAGTTTTAAATTCTTAGATTACTTTCTCTGTCGACAGGAATGGAAGACCAACATTTGTGTGAGATTTGAATGTAGCTACTAAACAGAGTCTGGCAGCTCTGCTTAGGCTGGCGTAGAGCCTGTTCTTCTAGTGCCAGGTTCCACACCTAATACTTCTGCTGTAGCCTGCACCTGTGCTGCTGCAGAAAGTGACTGATTACCTATGTTTTTGGAGCATCGTGGGAGTCAGCCTTGAATGAATCATTGTGATGTATCATAGGCATTGAAATCAGCAGTAGTCTATAATTATTTTTACAGTCTCTGCTGTATGTAAGAGACATCGTAGAATTTGTTGTACTACTTAGTAATTTCCAAAAATTTTGCAGCTGACCTGCTGTTTGTATATGTGTATAAATAAAGATGTATAAGTTTATTTATAACTGTGAAGGAATATTGATATAAGCTTAACAATTTCTAAAATATTGATATATTTTGGAAAAAGGAGTGTGACTGTGGATGATTCAGAAATTTAAGGTGGCATCAGTTTGGGATATCTGTAATATTAAAAAAGCTGCAGGAGAGTTCTCTAAGTTAGACCAAACCAGTTGTGATGCAGTCTGTGAGTCTCACTACATCCCCATGAATTTTTTATGAAGCACATTTTGCAGAAAACATGTTTAGAGACATAGCTGAAAGAACAATTTTCATGGATGGCATAAAAATGGAGTAGGTGCTCTTTTCATGTTAACTTGCAGAGCATATAAATTCAGTCCTCCGTGTTAGGGAATGGAGAGAAGTTATGGGTCTCTGATAGTACCTACTCAAGAGATCTGTAGCTCTAGATCTCTTAAAAGGTAATTCCATAAAACTTAACAAAAGCAAAAAACAAAGTGGCTGTCATACTGGCAAGCTGGAACTTTGCCCTTTCCAGTTAACGTATTTTTTTACCTAGTGATGGATTGTTATACCATACTGAAGTTAAAATCCAGGTGATGTAAAAACAAAACCCAAGGCAGCATTGTGAAAGTATCATTCATCTCACCGTGTCTGTGCATGCCTACTCAGGGGGCAGGACCAAGAGGTGCCAACTCCATAATGTCTGTATGTTACATTAGTACTCAGTGAATGCCGGTGCTGCAGTGCGAATTTATTGTTTCATGATGGATGTTACAAAATAGCCAGTGAAAGCAACTAATTTAATAAAACAAGAATTTCCAGGAAGGAAGTGGTAGCACTTTTAGCACTTCATGACACTATACAGTCTGTATATTTCTGTAAACCAACTTTGCATGGATAAAAAAAAATAGAAACTTTTAAGAACAATAGAAAAAACGGAATTTTCTTGGTTCTTGTAGTATAATGCAGATAAAGATCTATTTCAATTACAGATTTGTGTTCCTGCTTCTTTGTTTTCTGAGTCGTACCTGAAGGGTTAGGGGCTACCAGCAGCCCTCTGGGTAACAGCAAATGTATCAAATGACAGCAGTAGTCGAAGGTGTAATTCAGTGAGTGGGAAATGGTATAGATCCTGCTGGATGCTTGTATTTTGTAATGTAGGAATGCATGTTGTGTTTGTGCTAAATGGCAGTTTTCATCTTTGTGCTATTATGTTACATTTAGTTGACTTCTTTTAACCTCTCATGTACAGTTGATTCCCATAAAGTAGATTATTGCCTTGACTTTCATGACTTTCTTGGAGGAATGATTAAAATGAGGTCCAATCAAAGAACATCAGCCCCTCTTAGAGCATGGCTTTAGTATTTACGGCACTTATAAAACTCTCCTTGAACCCTTTCAGAGGCAGCAGAGCTGAGTTTCCTCTCGTAAGTAATGTCCTTGACATAATTTAGCCTTTTCCGAGAGTTTCCAAATACACTGCTTTAACTGGATCCTTTTTCTCTCCAGTGAAGTCAAATATTGGTGTAAATGCTAAGTTCTTACTGCAGGCTTCCAATGCATACTATAGTTTTCTGCCTTTTTTTTTCTCGCTTTTTTTACTGCTTAATATCGAGAAGACTTTTGAAGTTGCAAGAAGATATGTTTTCTTTTCCAAAGGAAAGAAAAAATGTATTAAAAAAAAATTTAAAATGTCTATATTCAAATTTGATTATCAATTTTTAATATAACCCATTTTGTTTGACAGCTTGATGAGATCTAATTGTTAAAAAGCAGAGAATACAGAGGGTCAGACTTCAGGTGACATTGAGTGGTTTGCTGTATAATGTTAATATTCTTTTTCATAGACATTTTGCATAGAAATTCCATAGACAGTACACTAATTTGTGAGCTAAAAGTGTTCAGCAGTTTCTATTCCATATTTAAGGGTTGCCAAAGGCTTCATATTTTGTCAGCTTTTTATCTTGCTTTATTTGGCTTTCTCAGCATTTTTGTGAATTTAGTATTTAAGAAGCCTCCAGTAAAATGCATAGTTTAGACACTGTATGAAATTTGAGACCTTTGAGCAGAAATTAATCAATAGAATCTGGAGTTACAGCATGCAGCGATGTTTGATCAAGGTTTATGGATAAATTCTGTCATAATTCATATTGGGTTTAGATGAAGTCAAGTAGTATTAGCCAAGCTAGTGATCCCAAAGTCAACATGCTGTGCAGCTTATGCTGCCTTGGAAAATTAGATGGAAGAGAGTAGGGCTTCTGATTGCTCTAAAATGAAAAAAATATATATGCATGCTTTAATTACAGGACTTACTGAAAGTACAGTGAACACAGAATTTTGGAAGACTGGTCAGTACACACTTTGCTTGTGTATTTTGCTTGAACAAGTGCACTGGGTAGTTTTTTCTTCCTAGACGTAAGAAAGTATTTGGGAAGAAGAGAAGGTACAGTGAAGTTTCCTTCCTTGTCAAGAAATTACTTTGATGTATATAAATCTTGGGAAACGCACTTTTCTGTATCTCAAAACTCTGAACATCCTGAAGTGTGGTGGGTTTGGTGGCAGGGACAGTGATATTGATAGAGATCAAAAGAAAGAGATTTTTTTTTTTTCTCTACGTGGACATAGCATTCATTTGAGATTCCACAAAGTTTTAAAACTTTATTGTTAGTCTTTTGTTCTAAGTGTTTAGTGACAGTGTCAATTATCAAGTTGTTACTTTTTTACTTTTTCTCCTTTTTTCACTTCATTTATACTATTTTTGGAAAACATAGTTGTCCTGTATATAATTTGGGAATAGCATTTCTTTAACATAGTATTCTGTCTCTTATCTTGACTCTCATCATTTTTCATATCTGTTGTTCTTACTTACTACTAATTCTACATTTTTATTTCATATGATATGTCAACACGAGCACATTGTTTTCTGCCAGTTTCTGCAGTCTAAATAGTGGGAAATCCTAATGCTGTTCTTTCATGGTTCCAAGCTTAAGTACCCAGTGAGCTAGAGTATTTTTTGTAATTGAAACCTAAAATTTGAGTGATAAAATGTACTGATTTCATACTGCTTAGCATGCTGTTTACTTGCGCTTTTTTTTGTGATGTTTGTCTCAAGCAGGGAGAATCTTCAGGTACATTTATGGTCAATAGCTGCTCTTGTGAGGTAAGCTGCAATGATGATGATATGTTCCCTTGGTCAGAAGAGGATGAACCACAGAAAAACATTCCAGTCATCTGGAAGTCTTTGAGACATAACTCTTTGGATTTCAGTGAGTCTTGCACAACTTTCATTAGAAGAGTAATATTGAATACTTCATACCCTGTTGATACACTGTTAATTATAAGAACACTCTTGAAAAGAATATTTGTGACCTTTAATAACCAGTCTGAAAAAAAGAGACCCTACTGCAATGCGGTTTTGTGACAGGAAACAATAGATTTGTAGTAATGAAGCATTTCAAGTTATTTTACCAAAGGACAGAGTCACAGAGTCACAGAATGGTAGGGGTTGGAAGGGACCTCTGTGGGTCATCTAGTCCAATCCTCCTGCCGAAGCAGGGTCACCTACAGTAGGCTGCAAATGACATCCTCAGATGAACCTTCAAACTACCCAGTGGCCCACCTCTGCCACGTGCCTTCTCTGGGTCTGAAACCAGTGGCTGCTCCTAGGGTGAAGGGTTAAACCTACGGTGCGTGCCGGAGTTGTGGCACGCACCCTTTGTCATCCTGCCCCTCGGGGACATGCTGTGCCCAGCACATGCCCAGGGTCCCTAGGGGAGATGGCCCCGGAAACCATCACAGAGCCACCCAGCCAAACCAAAAATTGCCCAAAACAATAAGTAGGAAACACTAGCAAGCAAGTAAATAGACTTTGTTTGGCATGCCTTGTATAGTCCTGGTCTTCCACATTTATGAACAACAAAGTTAAACTGGAGCAGGGGCAGAAAAACACTACGAGGCTCTCTTTCCCCTCATGAGTTTCTTGTCGCATGCCATTGGAGCAGCTTGGTGTGTTTTACGTAGCGAAAATACGGCAGAGGTGGGATGTGTTTACTGCATTCAGGCACTCCAAGGGTGGGAGGGGATAATCAGAAAGGATGAAGTTATTCAAGCTATACACACCATGGGCACAAGAAAAGGGATGTAAACTGCCCATGAATAAACTTATACTAGGAAACAAAAGGTTTCTGACCACTTGTGGTAGAAATTCTGGAATAACTTTCAGCTGAACACAGAAAGCATCTCTGCTTTCAAAGCAGGATTTAAACAATACATGGGAGGGATGAGATAAGGTAAGCACATAAGCTGCCCCACTTGCAATGACCTACGTGTTGGAATCGACGGGGTAATCCGAATCCTGATGCGAGGAGCACGTCATGCAGGGTACATCGCTGGCTTCCCGTTGGACACTTTCTGCATCAGCAGTGCCTGACGTGGCAGTATGTGCTCAGGTGGAGAGGTCCACCCTAGACAGTGACCAGGGCAGCCGGGTATTTTTTGAGGACCACTGTTTCAGATTGAACTGGGGAAACCAGAGTTTCAAACCCATACTTCTGTGTGTCAGGTGAGCAGCTGCGTCTTCTGCTTGGATCAGCAGAGAGGCTCGGAGAAAAACTTTTGGCTCAGTAGGACCTTGCAGACAAGGCAGGGAGGGAAATGCTGGATTTGAAATTTTAGGGGACCGTAACCCCTTTCCTCCTTCCCTCCCTTCTTCCCTCCCATCTTCACACACTAATGTGTTCTGTTTGCCTGAATGAAATTACTATAATCTGATCATTCCAGTGGAGGGATTGAGTTTTATTTAAAAGGCTTAACCACACCTGTACCCATACACAACTGTTTTTAAATGAAGATAGAAAAGCAAACTCTTTAAAGTACAAATCTCAACCACTCAGCTTGCTTTACATAGTGTATGAGTCTGTCCCCACCCAAGCAACCTCAGGGTGACATGCATGGTTGAGTTTAGCAGCCTAGCAAGTTACTGTCTCCTGGGTGAGCTGCGGTACCTAATCAGATGCCTGATATTAGCACTGTCTTGAACATGAGGTGATTAATGCAAGATAAACTTGAGTTTGTAGATTGGTACCTTACTGAAGTACCACAGCACCACTGTTATCCTGCACCCAAAGATTAGTAAACTTTTCCTGAAAACTGTTTCATAGTGTAACAGTGTTTGATATTGAGTGTTATTTAGGCTCTTGAATATGGATAAGCCCATGGTAGGATGTTAAAAAATGCCTAAACACGTTGCATTTGCTAAGATTATCAGAATCAGGTTAAACACCTAACTTCCATTAAAATTTGGCATATAAGTTTGAAAATCTGTTCCTGTGTCACTTAGATACAGCTGAAAATTTTAGCTTTTCAGTGTCATGTCTTATGCCAAGTCTGTATCAAAACAGATAGAGAAATTTGTAAAAGGTCAGCAAAACTGGAAAGGAGAGAAAGTACTGAAATTCAGAGCTAAATACTACTTGCAGACATATTTTCTGAAGGCAGTGTTGGAGAAGGATTTGTCAAATAGCATTTGGAAGCTGTGTTACCAGCATGCTTGCTTTTAAGTTTCTGTTTTATATCTGTTTGTCTGTAAATACACTTTGAAGATGTTTTTACAGTTTGTGATTTTTTTTTTTTTTGTATAAGTTCTTCTTACTTAAACAATTTTAAATGTATTCTAGGTTAATCTGAAATCTTTCGTTGCTGGAATTATAATGCTGTTCTTCATTTACCCTAGCTAAGACATGTGGACGTTCAGGAAAATCCCTGAGTGGTTACCAGTGGTTTTCAGGTATCACTGCCCACTTCCTTCCATCAAAAGGCAAAAATACTCAAGAGGCAGCAAGGGAAGCGTTTTCTTCTCTCCAAGGTGCTTTATTCAGTTAATCTATTATCTGCTGTTAATTACACTGTTTCATATGTTATTAATTAAGAATCTGTATTGTCATATGGTTTTATAACTTTAAATGTTGTGGTTGTCAGTTTGCCATCTCATTTTGCATTTGATTGCTGTCATTGATTTCAAGACTGCCGGCTTTAATATTGAGCACATCATAATTTGACTGGCTTTTGAAGACCCTAGAAAGCTAGAGTAGTGTTCATATCACTGTAACAACACTATTTCCACAGTACGTACTTACTTTATAACTTGCTTTATAGCTTTCTTGCATTATATACTCTGTGTGTGAGTATGCATGCATCCTGTGGATGCTGCCTACTTGCTAAAGCACTTTTGTAGCTACCATAATTTTAAATAAGGTTTTCTAGAAAGTTGTTGCATATTTCGGCATCTAGGAATAGGTCAGTAGCAGTAAATCTCGTTTATATTCTTAATGTAAAGGAGAAATTGCTGTCTTGGGAATCATGAAATCCAGGTTCCCTACTACCCCTTCTTACAAGATACTGACATGTGAAATAAGACGTTCACATTTTTGTTTTGGGGTTTTTTTCATTCTAAATTTTAAGTAGAACATGTTTATTCAGGTTTCTTTTCATTCATATAAATGAAAATAATTTTTAGTATCTAAATGGGTAGGCTCACATTCTTGTTTGTGAATTTGCATGAGGTACTATCCTATAAAAACTGATTTTTTGCATGTGCAGCTGTGTATTCATGATTGAATATAGGATGATAAAGAAACCCTAGAATTTTTCTCAGAAGCAAAGAAGTTATACTTTGTAGAACATGCTTAAGCTAGTTTTTGATTGTTTGGCATTCAGCAAGGTGGATGTGATCAACCTTTTAGTAAAAGACAATAGTATTTAGTGTAAATCATCTGTGCTTAATCTGTAAATTGAAGCAAAAGGGTTGTGTAATGTTTTATTTTGTTCTCATTGTATTTGAATGGAGATCTGCCAGTACGAATGTGATATATTTTTGCCTTAGCATTTGTCAAAAAAGATTGTTTCTCTCTGACTAATACAGTTGCATATTGCTTTCAGCAAATTACTTGCATTAGCTGTGTTATAGTCAAGAAAAATAGTAATTTTCTGATCCTTGGTAGAAAATGTCAGTTCTCACATTTCCTTTCATTTTTCTGTTTTTGGAAGTGGGTATGGAAGACTGAATGTATTATGGTTCTGTCATGGCAAAAGAAACGATTTGTTTCGGAGAACTTAACTGATCTGCGAATATGCACAATGCTTTTTCTGAACTCATGCCTACAATCTGTACAGCAGTTCAGTCTTCAGTGCTATGAGAATGGAATAAGCACGGTTCTTCTAACCTTGTCTTTGCTGGGTTAACTGATTTAATCACCTCTAAAGAGGATAAGTGCTGCCAAAAGGATTCAGAAATGAAGATTTATTACGAGACATTATGAAACATGTGGTTGTTCTGTAAAGTGGATGGAATTCTCCTGTGAAGCCAAGAACTGATTACTGTTTACATTTATTTTCTTAAACGTTTCTGTTAAACTTTTCTTTGGATATGATTGGAAGATGACATAAATTGCAGTGCTTTATACATAGAGGAGCTCTGGTGCAGCTGTACCGTGGCAAAGCTCCATAGGCTTGAAGGGAACTACATAGATTTTTATTACACAAAGATTTATTCTAAAATGCTACTTCCTATAGATAGTTTTGATGCTGTCTTTTGTGGCTCTTGACCTAAGAATCCTGGATAACCCATTTTAAAAAATTAAGCTGTACTTTGGCCAATGTTATATTTTGGGTCAGTTATTTTTTGGCAGTTCTGCCTAAGTAAGGATGAGTCTCACCTGATCATATTTTATAAATTATTTGAAACAGTGAATCACTTGAAATTCAGCAGAAACACTGTATGGCTTCCCTGTACATCCTGGAGATGTGCTGTATAAAAGTCCTGCCTTGGGGAACAGAACTTGTTGTTAAGAACCCAAGTGATGGGTTGGAAACTGGTTCATCATTTATGCCTTTCCACTAGGTACAGTGCTTTGGAAGGTCAATTTTATTCTGCTTGCAAGCGAGGGAGAAATTATTTCCCATCATTCCTCTAATTCGTGCAGTGGAAAAGGGGATTGTACTTTTATTTACTTTAGGAAGATTTTTTTTTTAACAATGCTAGAAATTACAAATGTGTCCAAATCTCTTTGCCTTCAGCTTGCTCTAATACTCTTACATGTCCACAAATTTGAATTAGTTTGTTGGCTTATGCATTTTAAATTTAGACCTGTGCAGGGGGGTGGTTTGTTTTGTTTGTTCCTTCCCCCCCGTATTCCATGTAATGCTGCAGAACTTTTAACTGCAGGCCAAAACTCTTTCTTCTTGACTAAAATGCTGGCTGGAAATCTGAAAAATGTCCTCGTTTCCTCCTTGACTACTGATATAGCATCTAGTATTGACCTAGTGATTGCTATCAGGCAGCATTCAAATGCATTTATATTTCTGGACAGAATTATCATTGTGTGCTAGTATCTGAGCTGATATTTCTGGACACATACCTTGACTTCATAGGAGTTCTATGTTAATTGCTGTATAATCTCTTACATCACTTAGTGCACACTTCCTTTTCTGTCAGTGAGATTTAAATCTCCTCTTCAGATAGCCAACAGTAATGGCAGCAGGACTAAGTAAAGCTGAGACATGTAGAGCGGAATTCAGTATCAGTGTGACCAAACTGGCCTTTGTGGAAGTGTGCTAACTCCTAAACTGTCTCTAAAAGCACAGAAATGTTTTACATAAAAAGTATTTGTTTCTCACTAACACAACGGCCAACAAAGGTTGTCTATATACTCTTGTACTTCTCCACTAGAAATCAAATATATAGGTATATACGGGAACATACTGTAATGTTAAGGGACAGGATCCTCAAAGTTACACTGAGAAGAGCTTTACGTAGCTCGTTCAAGTTAGGTCGCATGGAAGTGTTCTTATATACATTTACATTCAGAGAAGATTTTGTTCTTAATTTAGTTTCTGTTGCTCAGGAGTTACAAAAGGTCCACACTGCAGAGCTGATTCACGTATTTTGTTATGGTGTTGACTATGTAAGAGTAATACATTCTACTTAAGTGCTATGACTGGAATCTTCTGTGCATACCCATTCAGATGATATTACTTCCCAGTATCCTTTCTTTGACTGTCTCATTGAGCTTTCCTCTGCTCTCATCTTTCCTTCATTTCTCCTGTGGCTTCCTCTGTTTCCTATTGTCTGTCTTGCCATTTATAACTCTTTGTTTATGCAGAGATTATTATTGCAGTGAGGGTTTTTAAAAACAACTTAGACAAGCATCCCTCTGGAATAGCATATAAATATTTGATCTTTGCTTTGAAGAGGGTGGTGCGCTAAAGGACCTCTTATTGCCCTTTCCAGTTCTGTACTTTTGTGATTCAAAGTCTTTTACAGATTGCTAGTTGTCATAGACTGAAAATGAAAAAATACGAGATAATAAAACTTAAGGATACAAGGAATTCAGACTGTAACATATCTACAGCATTAATGCATTAGAAGTTTTCTTGGGGCACGTATTCACTACTGCTCAGGGTGGATACAATTTATTTGTATTTTGTTTCTGTCTGTATGGAAAACTAATATCAGAGAATTTCGTGAAAAAATTGGTATTACAGGGGAAAGGTAGTGTGTTGCAAAGACTTGAGTCATGTTTAGGCAACTGTTAGGTTATTGCTAGTTGGTTTTGCTGAACAAAACCAGGATGCCTATGTTGTATATGTACATACATTTCAAATATTCTGTTTTTAACAGCTATATTATTTTAATCCTGCAGCTAATGTGACTTCAGAGGGATTGAAACTGAAGGATATTATTTTGGTTCATCTGTATATGAAGAGCATGAAAGATTTCAATGTTATAAATTCAGTTTATGTGACAGAATTTGATTTGTGTCCACCAGCAAGGTAGGATTAGACTACTGCTATAGTATATTTATGATACACTGTAATATACTGAATTATTGTTACCTTATGAAGCTTTTGTCGAAATGTTTGTGACTCACAGTCTTAGAAATAGACTTTTCTGCCTTTTGGAGTAATCGCATCAGTGCTGCTCAACTCAGAAACACTAGGGTTGGAAATTCTTGCCTTAATATATACCATAAGGTTTATAAATTCCCCCCCCATATGGCCTTACAGAAGAATACCACATTTTTTGCAAGTCTCAGTTTTTCTCTGTGACTTCTGTATTGATGGGATTTTATCTGCCTTTCTTGTTTGTTTGCCTCCATTGACCTGCTGGCAATGCTCCTCTGAAGGCCGCCCAGGATATCATCAGCCCTCTTTGCCATAGAGGTACATTGCTGGCTCTTGTTGAACTCAGTGTCCATCAGGAACCTCCAAGTCCTTTTCTGTAAAGTTGCTGTCTGGCCAATTGGCCTCCAGAATATACTGGAACATGGATTTGTTCCTCCCCAGGTAAAGGACTTTCAGCCTCTCCGTGTTGAACTTCACGAGGTTCCTGTGTGCCTGTTCCTACAGGCTGTCAAGGTCCATCTGGATGGCAGAATGAAAATCTGGTGTATCAGCCACCCCTTCCAGTTTTGTATCATCTGCAGACTTTCCAAGGGTACAGTCTGCCGCATCATCCAGATTATGAATGAAGATTTTGCACAGGATTGGACCCAGCATAGACTCCTGGGGTGCACTGCTTGTTACTGGCCACCTGCGAGATTCTGAGCTGCTGATCTCCACCCTCTGGGCCTGGCCATTCAGCCATTTTTCAGTCCACCTCACTGTCTCCAGCCGATACATCAGCAGCTTCTCTATGAGGGTGTTATGGGAGGCAGTGTCAAAAGCCTTACTGAAGCCTTACTATCAATGAAGTCTTTCTAAAAGTGATGAGGTTGGGAACCTTCTAGATCCTTGTGACAAACCTTATTCACGTTGTTCTGTTTGTTTTGATAAATACAAAAGCCAAATTGTTAGCTGAGGAGGTGCCAGAGATGAACATGGTTTGATACTGGGAGGTATTTCAAGACAGTACCAATATATACTTACTCTGTTCCTTTGCTTCCCCCGCTTATATGCACTTGGCTGTGGTTGAATATGAATACTGGACTAGATGGATATTTGGCATGATCCAGTGCGGTTGTTCTCAATGTCTTGTGTTTCTGTCAGATAAAGATTGTGAACAGGTAACTGAGCTGCACTTACGTATTCAGTAAGAATGCAAGTATGAAAAGAAATTATTTCAGACTTCTGAATACACTGATGATAACACTTTCATTCATGGATCTCCAAATCATAGCTTTCTAATATGTGCTGTACAGAATCTTCAGTGTTGCATCCAAGTCTATCTCTGACATAGTGAAACAGCTTGACAGTGTAGGTATGCAGTGTGTGATTCCTGTGTTATTTGGGTGTGTTGGGTTTTTTTCTGTTGGAAATTTGATAACAAACACCTAGCCTATGAAATTTTCATCTGCTTATTTAAAAGTTTTGTGTTAAAACTCATTTTCCATTTGTAAATTCTTTATTGCCTTTGTCAAAAAAGGATTATTTCTTATTACAGTAATTCATGTACTTAAGCATCTAAGATAATATGCTCAGTATGCAGAGCTGCTATAGCTTGAAAAATTCAACTTGGATCATAGGTTAATATAGGTTGGAAGGGACTTATGGAGGTCATCTAGTCCAATCCCCTGCTCAAAGGAGGGTCAGCTATGAGATCAGACCTCATATCTTGTTCTTATTTTTAAAACCAGCTGTTTAGCAATTTTCTAATGTAAAAGGCTATATTTTATACTCTTATTACAGAATATGAAGTTTAGTATAGGCATGGGGATTTGAAGTATAGCATGACAAATAGTTAAAAGCATTGTTAAGATAATATATATCATGATAAATTCACATTCTACGACACTGCCTGGGTGTCAGAAGAGACTAAAAGAGAGCAGAAAGAAACTTCTTTGAGATGCTAATTGTAGGCCAGGATTACTAAATCACAAAGGGATGGAGTGTTGGTTGTGTGTCTCTAAAGAGGAGGGATCTAGTCCCAGCTGTAAACTACACAAAAATGAATCTGCACTTCTATGTGTCTTAAGTTCTCTTCATGACACTTGCCCTTCTTCCGATTTAGCTTCTCTCATTTCTCATGTTGCTGCATGTTTTAAGTCTCCATGTTTGCATAGCCAGCTACGTAGTCTTCCATCACTAAAATAACAAGTAGAAAGATTAGGAAGTTGCAGGGAAATGGCTTTTTATTGTTATTTTTATGGAACAAACAGATTTATGTTGCATTTTGTCCAGAAGAAAAATTATACAGCACTTTGCATGGCTGCATCATTGCATTATGCACAGAGACCTGGTTGTGGGAGTTCTCACAAGCAATATGCTGGAAGCACTGACTCAGGGGTGTGGATCTGCACTAAATTTGCAAAATTGTCTTGAAAATTTAACAGCCCAAGCAGAAAATCCATTCATCCATGCTTATGATGATGGTAATGAGGTAAAAATACTGTATTTGCATGTGGGAGGAGGGGAGAAAAATGGTTTTCTTGGAAGAAATAAGCACGATGAGAAAAATTTTGTAAGGTTATATTACATGTTATGTAAAGAGAACAAGTAATTTTTTGTTGGATTCCTGCTGGGAGCTAAATGACTTTTTTTTATTCATGGACTGCAAATATAATTACTTTGCAGGCTTTGAAATGTTGATTGTGCATCTCTCCCCTCTCCCCACCCCTGACATTTTCACTGGCTGCATGCATCAGACTGTCTGTCTCTCTGTCCGAGCACTCAGTCTTTCTTGGAGCGAACAAAAGTGAATTTTTTAAAATGAATGATTAAGTAAATTTTCAGTCTTTTCAGAAATGTGTGTCTGTCATGCGACTTGAAGTATAACAGAAAGATATGCTTAGTATTGCCTGATAACATATGAGAAGGTTGTAAAGGAAAAATAAGCTGCTGCTTTGTGGAAGCTTGAACCTCTAGTCCAACAATTGGAAGGGAGATTCAGGGAAAATTGCATGGAGGTGAGAAGATGACAATGATACACTCAGTCTGAAGGCTGCTTGGCATGACTTCTATGGCATTTCCAGAGATGTGTAGTCAAGGTTTTTTAGATAAAAGAACTCATGCATTCTTAATAAAATGATACACATCATAAAAATAACCAAATGGAAATGAGCCATTGGTGATGATGCGATTTTCTCCTTGGTAGTGGAAATTATCTTGCTGGAAGTTGGAAGCTGATCATTAGTTGAAGAGGAGATAACAGTATAAATGCTGGCAGGTTGTTGGGATACTATGGCTTTGTTTTGTGTTCCTGATAAAATTTTATAACATAGCATCCAAGAGAAAAACCCGTGGAAAATAAATGCTAAAAGTTGGTGCAAGCAAACTTTCTTTTTGAAAAAAATAATTGTCTTGTGTTTTCAGAGTATGTGTGGAAACACGGCTACCTGATGGAGTACTGTTTTGCATTGACTGCCTTGCACATAGGTATGACGTTGCAATGGATGATGTGTTATGTGATGAAAAACTGGTCATGCATGTACAGAGCATTTCCCACTGGGCACCTGCCAACATAGGACCTTACAGTCAGTCCATCAAGGTAAGGAATCTTTGTTACTTCATGTGAACTATATGCCAGTTTACTGAACCTAGTATGGTTATAAA
The DNA here is from genome assembly GCF_030867145.1 of Opisthocomus hoazin. Classification (NCBI taxonomy): domain Eukaryota; kingdom Metazoa; phylum Chordata; class Aves; order Opisthocomiformes; family Opisthocomidae; genus Opisthocomus; species Opisthocomus hoazin. Next base: position 40,386,106 of record NC_134420.1, read on the forward strand.
GTCTCCTTCTCTCACATCTGAATGTGCAAAAGAAAATATGTAAAAAAAAAAAAAAATACTAAAAAGTGGGTATTTTTAATTTTTATTTTTAAAACTTATGGACAAAAAAAAAACTTAACCTGCATCAGTCCTTCATTTAACCTTTCATAAGACAGGTTAAATTATTCTTTGCAGAGAATCTCAAGAACAGCCTGCTTTTGTTGTATATTATAATTAGACCAAATAATTGTGTCACACATACACTTTTATAGACTGCCTAGAATATAAACAGAATTTAGGAACATCTGAGAATATTTGAAAACTGTTAGTTTAAAGCAAGCAAGTTCAAACTTTTTTACAGGCAAGTCAGTCCTAAAATTCTTATTTAATGAAATCCATGTTGAGGCTCTTGGTACTGCTTATGCATTTAAAAGTACAGCAAGGTTGAAGAAATGTTGTTAATGTTGTTTTTTTCAAATTAATAACAAATTGGATAGAGTATTACGTACTATTTAGAAGTATGAAAAGGATGCAGTAAAGTATCATGGAAAAGTGGACCAAAATTTAAATAAAAGACTCCTTTGCTAATACGGTACCGCTTGCCCAGCTAGTACTGTTCAGACAATTGATGAAGTAACTCCTTTTCTGTTGCAAAAGATGTATATATTCCTTTCTTACCAATACTTCTCTTGTGTAGTACATTATCCAGTCCAAATTATTGTGTTGTGCAAACTGATTTAAGCAACAAGTTATGGCATCTGTTTAAATTTCCTGAAACTTCTTTGAGTCTGCAAATCCACCTTGTACTATGGCCATGGAATTGTACTTTGTTTTATCTTTGTACCATTTTACGGAAAATTTCAGGAATAGTATTTTGCTTCAGAAGCTTGTGTGGAATTCGTTTCATTTCTGGGAGGAAATGTTGGTAGATAAATGCTGTATTAATCTTGTGGTTAAAGCGGGATGTGTTTTTATGCTCTGTGTATATCCATTTTTCTTGAGAAAGCAGAAAGTTGGTTAATTAAACTTTTTTCCATTCAGTCTTACGCATTAATGGTCATAATTGTATCATGTCATGCATAGTCCTGCAAAGATAAAATTTAATAAACTTTGCACTTTGTATTTGGATAAACTTCTCTGGTATATGATTGCAACTAATCTGTATTACTGTCCTGGAGCTGGCATAGACTAAATTCAGAAAAAAGAGAGAACTGAAAATTGCTTTAGTAGTCCAATGAACAGTCCCATGTGCAAATGGACAACAAACAGGCACTGCCAGTCTCTTGGATCTCCTGGTGGTATGGGACAGTCAGCATACCCCAGGAAAGGCTCTGTTCTCTTCAAGTACAGTGTAACTGGTAACGCTGATCAGCAGTTAACACGTTAAGGAAAACTTTCCACTGCTTTTCTTTTGTCGTTTGTTTGTCTTCCTGGAGGGAAAGTTTTAGTAAAGCAACATATTTTGCCTTAAGGTGGAAAATAGGTATTTTTACTTTTAAAACCCAATGACAGCAGGAGTAAAGAAACAGTAATCAAAAGCTGCACTTCTGCTACAAGATCACACTCGCTTTCTGTGCTTTATGGTTAAGTTCTGTGTCTTGTCCACAAACACATGTATGGGGAATTGGTAATATACACACCAGCAATAGTTTTGATTTTCCTTTGCCAGATTTTGCCTTACTACTACCACCAATATCTTTCATCTGAGTGTCAATATTTAATGTTATGCTGGTTTTATCTTGCTAAGAATCTTTGACTTTTTCGTAACGTATTTTTATTCTGCAGGGCTCTATCCAGTAAACATCAAAAGAATATTCTTTTTTTTTATTTCAGTAAATGTGTTTTATATTTGAGTATTTTTTTCTAAACTAACATATAAAAGATACAACCTATAAAACCTTTCATAACAATATATGACAGGAGTGCGTAAGTGCATAAACAACATTGAAAGTTTATTACTGGAAGTTAGGGATCTTGTGTCTTCTTATATGTGAATTTTCCAAAATTAAAAGCTTCTTCAGGCAGGTTTTCAGAACTCGGGCTATGCATGGGCAGATATTAAGCTCTTTGGGTCACCAGCAGAAGTGAAACACTTCAGTATGTTTTAGGAATAGAATACATTTTTCAGAATAAACAAGAAAGGACCAAAGGTAGTTTTTTAATCTTCATAGTCAACAAAAATGTTTTGAAATTATAGTAATTTTATGATGATCAAATGTTGACCAGTTTTGTACGTTTGGGGAACAGAAGCTTAAATGATTTTAAACCGGTAAATTGTTATTACCCTTATGTTGTGTATCTGTAGATTTTTTTTGTCATTTGCTTGACAACGATTGGACAATAAAATTGCTGTCATGTCAGTCCAATATTAAGTTTTGTGGACACTGAGGAATCATCGTGTATTTTAGCACAGTGTTTCTGCTCAGTTCAGAATAGGCCAAGGACTGTAACATTCAGGGTGTTGCAAGTTGTAACTGATGTGCACTGGCATGTAAGAGCAGAGCTCGCATCGTAAAGGTGTTGGTAGTTCATGCAAACTATGGAATTCACGCTTCAGGCTCAACAAATCACTCAACAGAGCATCAGTTTAATTCTGTAGGGACCTTGCAGGATCCTGCCAACAGTGCTATGAGGACAAAAAGTAAAAATTTGAAATTTACCAGGAGAATGTCCTGACCTCAGTCTGATAGATACCAAACAACAGTTGCAGAACGAAATTAGGATTTTCAAAGTATTTATAGCAAAATCAAACATTACTCCTCTTTTGGGATTAACGTTCTTTAAAAACAGCTTCAGTGTTTCTACTTGTAAGAAGTAAATGTGAACTGCTGTAAGGTATAATATGACTTTCTTATAGTTAAAAAAAATCTGAGATCAATTAATATATTTTTCTTGGTCCACCTGTTTTGGTGCAGAAAACTCTGCCAATCTGAAAGTCAGAAACTGGACTGTAAACTGTGTCAGAGTTATTGTAAAGGCTAGACTGTTGATCTCGGTAATGTATAACAAGTGTTGTGATTATGTCCTGCTAATAGTGGTACCACAGACTGTCTAGGCTATCCAGTCTGTGAATATGTGATGACAGATCATAGAATTTTAGAATGTACCCTCAGCAAGTTTGCTGATGACACCAAACTGGGAGGTGTGGTAGATACACCAGAAGGCTGTGCTGCCATTCAGCGTGACCTGGATAGGCTGGAGAGCTGGGCAGAGAGGAACCTGATGAGGTTCAACAAGGGCAAGTGCAGGGTCCTGCACCTGGGGAGGAACAACCTCATGCACCAGTACAGGCTTGGGGTGGACCTGCTGGAGAGCAGCTGGAGAGCAGCTCTGCGGAGAGGGACCTGGGTGTCCTGGTGGACGACAGGTTAACTATGAGCCAGCAGTGTGCCCTGGCTGCCAAGAAGGCCAATGGGATCCTGGGGTGCATCAGGAAGAGTGTGGCCAGCAGGACAAGGGAGGTTCTCCTTCCCCTCTACACTACCCTGGTGAGGCCTCATCTGGAGTACTGTGTCCAGTTCTGGGCTCCCCAGTTCAAGAAGGATGAAGAGCTACTGGAGAGAGTCCAGCGGAGGGCTACAAGGATGGTGAGGGGACTGGAGCATCTCCACTACGAGGGGAGGTTGAGGGAACTGGGCTTGTTCAGCCTGAAGAAGAGAAGGCTGCGAGGGGACCTTATAAATGCCTACAAATATCTGAAGGGTGGGTGTCAGGAGGATGGGGCCAAGCTCTTTTCAGTGGTGCCCAGTGACAGGACAAGGGGTAATGGGCACAAACTGAGGCACAGGAAGTTCCGTCTGAACATGAGGAGGAACTTCTTCTCTCTGAGGGTGACGGAGCACTGGAACAGGCTGCCCAGGGAGGTTGTGGAGTCTCCTTCTCTGGAGATATTCAAGACCCGCCTGGACAAGGTCCTGTGCAGCCTGCTGTAGGTGACCCTGCTTCGGCGGGGGGGTTGGACTAGATGACCCACAGAGGTCCCTTCCAACCCCTACTATTCTGTGATTCTGTGATTCTGTGAATCATATAGAATCATAGAAAGTTTTGGGTCGGAAGGGACCCCTAGAGGTCATCTAGTCCAAACCACCTGCAATGAGCAGGGACACCGCTAACTAGATCAGGTTGCTCAGAGCCCTGTCCAACCTGATGTTGAATGTTTCCAGGGATGGGGCCTCCACTACCTCTCTGGGAAACCCGTTCCAGTGTTTCACCACCCTCATTGTGAAGAATTTCTTCCTTATATCCAGCCTAAACCTACCCTGTTTTAGTTTAAAACCATTACCCCTCGTCCTGTCACTGCTGTCTCTACTAAAAAGATTGTCCCCATCTTTCCTATAGGCTCCCTTTAACTACTGAAAGGCTGCAATCAGGTCTCCCCGCAGCCTTCTCTTCTCCAGGCTGAACAAGCCCAACTCTCTCAGCCTGTCCTCATAGGAGAGGTGCTCCAGCCCTCGGATCATTTTTGTAGCCCTGCTTTGGACCCGCTCCAACAGTTCCATGTCCTTCTTGTGCTGAGGGCTCCAGAGCTGAACGCAGTACTCCAGGTGAGGTCTCACCAGAGCAGAGTAGAGGGGCAGAATCACCTCTCTCGACCTGCTGGCCACGCTTCTCTTGATGCGGCCCAGGACATGGCTGGCCCTCTGGGCTGCCAGCGCACATTGCTGGCTCATGTCCAGCTTTTCTACCCCCAAGTCCCTCTCAGCAGGGCTGCTCTCGATTCTTTCGTCCCCCAGCCTGTATTGATAGCGGGGATTACCCCGACCCAGGTGTAGGACCTTGCACTTGGCCTTGTTGAACCTCATGAGGTTCACACACGCCCACCTCTCCAGCTTGTCCAGGTCCCTCTGGATGGCATCCTGTCCTTCTGGTGTGTCAACCATACCACTCAGCTTGGTGTCATCTGCAAACTTGCTGAGGGTACACTCGATGTCGCTGTCCATGTCATTGATAAATATATTGAACAGTACCGGTCCCAGTACAGACCCCTGAGGGACTCCACTCGTCACTGGTCTCCATCCGGACATTGAGCCGTTGACCATTACCCTTTGGCTGCGACCATCCAACCAATTCCTTATCCACCGAACGGCCCACCCATCAAATCCATGGCTCTCCAATTTAGAGAGAAGGATGTTGTGAGGGACCGTGTCCAAGGCTTTACAAAAATCCAGATAGATGACGTCCATTGGTTTTCCCTTGTCCACCCATGTTGTTACACCATCATAGAAAGCCACTAGGTTGGTGAGGCAGGACTTGCCCTTGGTGAAGCCATGCTGGCTGTCTCGAATCACCTCCCTGGCCTCCATGTGCCTTAGCATATCTTCTAGGAGGATCTGTTCCATGATCTTCCCAGGCACAGAGGTGAGGCTGACAGGTCGGTATTTCCCAGGGTCTTCCTTTCTACCCTTTTTGAAAAGGGGCACAATGTTTCCCTTTTTCCAATCACTGGGGACTTCCCCTGACTGCCATGACTTTTGAAATATCATGGAGGGTGGCTTGGCAACTACATCAGCCAGTTCCCTCAGGACTCTGGGATGCATCTCATCAGGTCCCATGGACTTCTGTACGTTTAGGTTCCTCAGGAGGTCCCGAACCTGATCTTCACTTACAGCTGGAGGGATTTTACCCTCCTGGTCTCCTTCATGCCATTCATCGACTCGGGAGGGGTGAGGAGAGAGGTTGCCAGTGAAGACTGAGGCAAAAAAGTTGTTGAGTACCTCAGCTTTCTCCTCGTCTGCTGTTGCCAGTTTGCCGGTCTCACTCATGAGCTGGGGTACGCTTTCTTTGACCATCTTTTTCCGGCTGACATACTTGTAGAAGCCCTTCTTGTTATTTTTCACATCCCTTGCGAAGTTCAGCTCCAGCTGTGCCTTGGCCTTCCTGACCCCATCCCTACACAACCGGGCAGCTTCCCTATACTCTTCCCAGGAAGCCGGTCACTGCTTCCACTGCCTGTGCAGTTCCCTCTTCTTCCTTAGTTTGACCAGCATCTCTTGCCTCAGCCATGCCGGTCTCTTCCCTTCTCTGCCCGACTTCTTACACTTGGGGATCGAGAGCTCTTGTGCTCTCTGGAATACATCCTTAAAGACCTGCCAGCTCTGTTCTCTTCCCCTGTTCCTGAGGACTGTTTCCCAGGGAGTCCTTCTGACTATCTCCTTGAAGAGCTGGAAATTTGCCCTCCTAAAATTTAGGGTCCTGACTAATGGTTTGCCTTCCTCCAGATCTTTGTTCTGCAGTAGGCACCAGCACCGTTTGTGCTGGTCATTGGTAGTATCTGGGTGTTTTTACTAAAGGTACTTCATATTTTTAATTCTCCCTGTTGTTTATCAAATTATTATTTTATTTTCATGTTTTAATTTTGATTTACCAGTGGATTAGAGGATTTCTCAAGACTAAGCAGTTATAGGTAGCTTGTATAGGAACAGCTTACTGTCTTCGCAAAAGCTAACAACACAGTTGTACATCACGGAGTTAAACATGAAGATGCAATGCAAAGCAGTTTTGGGGGTGAGAAATTTATACTGATAGCTTATTCATGATTATTTATTTTGTGAGAACATTCTTTAAGCATTTATGAAGTGTGAGCATAGTTCTTTAAAAAAATAATAATAAAAAAAAGCTCAGTGCAGCTGAAACACTAACCACAAATACTTATCTGAGAATGTGTGGAAAGTTGACAGCGTTTGTACCAGATGTTCTTCTAGTATGTTAGTGTAATTTAAAAGTCTGTTTGCACTTACAGTTTGTTTGCTTTGGCAAAGTTTCTTCACGTCTTTCTATCTGCAGTGAACAAATAAACTGCCACAGTAGAATTTATCATACTTTCATATTCTAAAAGAATTTTTGATGGTGGCATAATTTGTTTTATATACATACCAACATATATGCATCTATGACTTGATTTAGTCTGTTGAAGCTTTGAGCTTTTCCTTGTGACCTCAGTTCTTTACCTCTGACAGCTGCCAAATCCCAGTTTCAGCTGTCCTTCAGGCATCTTTTTCTCAGTTTTTTCCTCCTCACTGTGTGAACCCAGTAGCACAAACATAAAAAGCAAAAGAATATTCTTACTCTCTAAATCCCATGTCCAGATACTTATAACTTGAGCAAAGTTGGGTTCTTTCTTTTTCTATTTACTTACCTTACAATAAATTATTTTTTCTTTTCATTTTTCTGATAATCAAGGCATGATATATCAGCAGCTAAGTACGTGGGAATGATAGTGAGAATAAAGAGTCTTGCATCTGGTTTAAGACAGTGATACTTGCAGTGGTTCTAATATTTCCTTGCTAAAAACACTTAGTTCCTTCTCTTGCAGTGAAGCTGAAAATGTTCTGATAGAGCTTAGTACACAATTTGTAGCAGATGGCTTGAAGAGGAGAAAGTGATGTTGGAAGTACTCTTGTCTGTTACGTACTCCAGAAAAGATTACATGGCTACTTAAATTAGCTGGCTGAAAATTAGCAGTTTTCCAAAAGCACACTTAGCTGTTGTTAAACAGAATGCGTATTTCAAGGAATCTGTGCATTTAGGTATGCATGAATTATCCTTGTAAGATCAGCTGAAGAAGGATGAAGATAGAAGTCAGAAGATTCCTGTTAGTGAGTCAGGGATTAAAAAAAAATCATGGTATGACTCTTAGAGTTAATACTTCAAAAATACTTTTTTTTCACATCCATATAGCTGATCAGTGTTTTGTTTTCTTCCTTCCCATGTTTTCCTTTTGTGATTCAATGACAGTATGTTATACCATACAGGGATAGAATACCTGGAGCTTCCAGTTGGGGGGGGGGGGGGGGGGGGGGAAGTGGTAGTCAACAGTTCAAAGTCTAAATAGTGTTCCTCTGGGACTGATACTTGGGATAATACTGTTAACATTTTAATCAACCGCTCGGACAGTGGGATTGAAGACATGCCATGCAGGATTGTGGATGACAGTAATTTGGCTAGCGGTTGATGCGTTGGAGGGCAGGGCTGCCTCTCAGAGAGATCTAGGCAAGCAGCTGGTCACAGGAGCCTCGTGAACTGGAACAGAAATGGAGGAAAAGTCCTGCAGCCAGGACGGAGGAGACCCACGCAGCAGTGTACAGTGGGGACTGACTGTCTAGGAAGCAGAGCTGCAAAGAGCTAACTAGAGGTGCTGATTGTCAGCAGTCTA